>NC_090991.1:35877500-36502500 GCF_041146395.1 Eulemur rufifrons | reverse complement strand
GACATCTGTTCTCGCCAGAGTCGCATTAAAGGCGAAGGGTGGGGGTGAGGGGCTCAGAACCAACCCCTCAAGCTCAAACCGATGCCCACTTTCTCAACCGCAGGTGGAGGCAGGAGGGGACGCCGGACTCCCATAGTTTTTTTCCTCTCCCTAGAGAACAGCGTGAGAATTGGGGTGGGGGCACAGGGGGCTTTCTCTCTTCCCTTCATATCCCCCACTTCCCAATCAGATGCCACATCCGGCCTCACTTCTGGAGGGCAGCAGGGTATTCCTGCCCTGCCAGAGCCACCGGGGAGCCCCTGGAGGTGCCCACGCCGGGAATACCGCGGAGGCTGCCGGCCGGCCGGCGCCGAACTGATCCCGCTTGCAGCGAACTCCGCTCGGCTGGGCTCCGGGGCCGAGGCTGGGGCACGGCGCAGGGGGAGAGTAAAAAACAACTCAATTAAAATATCGAAAACATTTGGGTTTACATGGACCGGAGATCAGTGCTTTAAAAAAATGTCAGAAGAACCAGAATGCCCCTAAGCAAAATCAAACCAAAATCCTTAGCTGCTGATCATTTTGTAGAAAAAGAAAAATCCCTCAGACACTTCTCCCCTGGTGCCGCCACGGAAGAGCTCCCGCCTGGCCAAGCCCAGCGCCCCAACGCCCCTTCACCACCCCAGCGCCCTGGCGCTGAGCCCAGGTCGCCCCCTGCCCACCCTTTGCTCGCGTGTTGGTGCCAGTCTGTGCCACTCAGCCGGTGCCCAGTGCCCGGTGCCAGGCGCGGGGGGAAGGCGGGGAGGAGCCGAGGCTCCAGCTTAAATTCCATGGCATCTGTTCATTATTATACAGTGAGGATTTTTATATGGACAGCTAAATTAAAGACAGATTTTTGCCAGAATTGCAGATCCCATAAAAATGATGACACAGGATGGGGGCTTTTTCTTTTAAAAAAAGAAAGAAAGAAAGATTAAAAAACACAACCTAACAAACCACCATCCAAACCCCTCTGTGCCCCGCTCCTCTGTCATGACAAGTTTCTTTGCCCCCCTTTGCCCACCTTTTCTTCCTGCACTAGCTGGGGATGCCCAGGGAGAACCAAACCCAGCGCTCTTCACACCCAGGCTGCTCACAGACGCCCAGTGGCCAAGCAGCTCACTCCCATAGCCGCTGGCGGGGGCAGAGGCAGGGTGGCCCGGTCGGGCACGGAGGGCCAGGACGGGGACAGGAGCAGGCTTGGTGTCTGGTCCGGAGGGCAGCACCAGAAGGGGACAGTAGCCAGGGGGCTTGACCTTTCTGTGTTCCTAACTCAAAGGGCAGGCTGCATTTTTGGCTAGTTGCCAAAGTTCCAGCAGCCGGTGAGGACCAGGCATGTAGGGTCCTCTATTTGGGGACACCCCAGACAGCACCCACCTCCCCCTTGCCCATGAAGAGTGTAACACAAGAATTGGGCACTCGGAACAATTTGCAATTCGGGGGAGTTCTGGAATTTTGAGATTCTAGAGTGCTGGAACTGGCACCTCGGTGTTATTCGAGAACTCCCAGGGATGCTGAATTTCTAGAATTCCAAATGGTCCTGTCTGAGGGAGCAGACCTCCAGACCTCAGCGGTCCTCTTTGCCACCACTCAACTTTGAAGCTCCAGGGTGACACTGTGGGGCCCTCAAGGCTGCTGGAAAGGACTGGACAGGCAACAGGAGGAGGACAAAAGGGCAGGGCCATTCCACAGGGTTCTGGAAGTGTCCTCTCAAATTAGTGGGAGCCTTTCTTATTTTTCTTTCTTTTTTCTTTTTAAGAAAAAAATTGTTCTCAGGGGAGAAAAACAAATATCAGTAGAGTCCTCCAGACAATTGCTCTATCTGTGTCTGTGTCTGTCTGTGACTCTGTCTGTGTAGCTGTCTGCTGGTCTCTCTCGGATTCGGAGCTGACAGAATTCATATCAGAAGAGTGAACGCAGGGACATCTGTGTGCAGAATGACTGTGCCTACTCGAACCTGCCAATCGCTCCTGGCACGAGCTGGGTAACAAATGCCTGTTACCTCGGAATGCTGGCGGGTGGGGGCAGGGTGGGGGAGAGCGCCTGGCACCACCCCGACTGCTAAGCCCTGCCAAGGCCCCCTCCTGCCCGCCTCGGGTTCCGCCCCCTTCCCTGAGTTGGGGGCCCACGGAATTGGATTATTCATTAATTAGCAGTGATTAGAAAATTTGGGTGTCTCTCCGCTGGGCCAACCCGGTCTCCTCCACCTCCCTAATTTCGATCCACACTCCCCTCCTGCCCTCTCCCCACGTTTTCCGGATTAACTCCCGGTTTCTACTGAGGGCAGGCAGCCAGTTGTTGATGGGGGGGGGGAGGCTCACGGAATGCAGGAGAAGGGGTCTCTTGAGGGAAGAAATCAGCCAAAGTTGCCAGGAGGAGTTTCTGTCGCTAAATGTGAGGGTCTGTGTAGATGCGTCGCTGGGCTGGGCTGTAGGGTGGGGCAGATAGCTACAGGGACAGAGACCGTGGAGAGATGAAGCTTAGGGGAAGCGGAAGAAGGGAAGGAAGGAAACAGAGAAGGAGGCAAGAGGCCGGGGCAGCGCAGGCTGGTTCTCTCCACGCAGGAACCGCCACCGCCACCGCCATCGCCACCGCCACCGCCACCCTGCGGGCCTCCGGGGCCTCCTGGCCTCGGGCCGTGCTCCAGGATCGTCAGCCCGCTCTGCGATGGGGGGTGGGAGGAGGAGGAGGGCGCCAGGCCACAGCGGGTGCCAGCTGGGGGAGGGGGCTATTGCGAGGAGGGGCGGAGGGGCGGAGAGCACATCTAAAATTCCGAGACATCTGTTCACCCAGGGAGGAGACACCGTGCGAGAAGCCAGGGCGCCCCCGCCCCATGCGCTCTGCAGCCCAGTGCTCCAGGGCGGGACCTCCGCACCCCAGGCCACCTACGCGGGCCGGCGCGGGAAGGGAGAGGGCGCCAGGCATGCGGTCAGGGCGTGTGGGGGTGGGGAGTGCAGGAGCTGCTGCTGCTGCACTGATGGGTCCTCAGAAAGGGAGAAGCGGGGCTCAGGGGAGGGCCGTGTGGGACAGAGACCCTGAAAGGGAGGGTGTAGGGAGACATCTGTTGGAATAGATCCCCGCCCCCGGCTCCTCCCATCCCCCCACTTGCCCACCGCATCCCTGCCAGAGCACCCGCAGACACCCCCCATGTACACGTACACAGACTCCGATCACCACACGCTCAAACATAAATGCTCCCATTCCTGTGAATACACAAAAGTCCGCATAACTGGCCCCTTTCCCACTCAATCACTTATTCCTTCAAGAAACTTTATTGGGTCCCTAGTCTGTGCTGGGCCTGGGCTGGATATTGGGGAGACAGGGGCCCCAGCCAGGAGCTGTCAGCCTGATGAGCGTGCACCTGCCCAAACCGCTGCCCTGGCTCACAGGCTCACAGGCTCACAGGCTCTGTTCCTGATGGACGGGGGGAGCTGGAGGGAGCGAGTTCCAGTAGCAACAAACTCCTCCCCCATCTGTAAGCAGCTTCCCCAGGAAAATCCAGGACAGAGTCTGGGAGCCCCAGAAGGGAGTCCCGGACCCACTGCCAGTCACTTGTCTCCTTTTTACCTACTCCCTTTTGGCAAGAGCCCCAGGCCCAGGTTTTGCCTGAACAAGCTCCAACTCCACTTCCCACCAAGCCTGGAGGACCACCTCTCTCTCCTTGGTGCCCTGGCCTGGCACCTACACCTCCACCAGGGCTGCCCTAGCTGGGCTGACAGAGGCCAGGCCTCTCAGCTGGGAAATGTCCATGTGGTTGCTACTTAAAAACTGATTTATGAGGCCGTGGCGGCTGCGGAGGCTTGGCCTGCAGTCCTGGTAGTAATCAAGGGCATATGCCCATCTCGCCTGGCACTGCCCAGCTCGTGAGCCCGGCCCTGGCCTCTGCTCTCCTGCTGGGAAGAGAGAGGCATAAAAGGCACCAAGTCTCCTTTCTCTCCAAGCTATCTCTCTCCTCCTCCACTCTCTTCCCTTTCCTCCTCTTCTTCTTCTCTTTCCTCTCTCCCTCCTCCCTTCATCCTCCTCCTTCCCTCCCTCCCTTTCTCTTCCTTCTCTCCCAAGTGGCACGGACCAGCCTGTGTGCCGGGCTGGCGCTCACAGCTGCAGCCCATCTGCTATGATTGAATGGTGACAGTGATGAGACAGGAGCTGGGGGGAATGGGGGGACATAGGGGCTGCCCTGCTACCCCTCACCCCTCCTGTGCCAGCCCCCACATGCTTCCTTGACCTACAGAATGAGACCATCCATTTTGCTGGTGCAGAGTGGGGGAATCCCAGCTCTCTAAGTAGTAAGGGAATTCTTTTCCTTCCAACTAGATTCCGGAAAAGGGACACGGAAGGAGCAGAGAATAGGTAGAAAAGGGGGAAGGAAGGGAAGGAATTGGGGTTGGAAGAGAGGTCTGGAAGAAATGACCCAAATCCACACTGGCTTGGTTAGGGGCTGGGACACCAGCACTGAGTAGGGCAGATCGTTGCAGCTTCAGGCTGGGCAGGGAGGCGCTGGTGTAGGTCCAGGGTCCAACTTCTTCAGGAATCCAGGAAACATCCTTGATAGCCCCTGGTGGGAAGACTCAGTGCCCTGTACCCTAGACTCTGTCGCCTTCTTTATCCTGGCATTTCCTCTCTGCACTCCAGAAAACCTCTTGACCCCCCTGCTCTTCAGGAGTAAATTTGAAGATCTGGGAAACAACAGTCCTCCATAGTGCCCAAAGGGAGACCCAAAGGTTGGACCTGAGGCTATACAAGAAGGTCTAGTTAAACATGAAGAAGAATTTCCCAACTGATCCCATGCAAGGCCAAGATAGAACAACAACAATAATACAGAAGCTAACATAACATCCATTTGGAGCTCACTATATATCGGTAATTGACTTAAGCATTATACATGAGTTGATAATCACCCCAACATCGCTGTGAGGTCAGGTCTGTCCTTATACCCACTCTACAGACAAGGATGCTGAGGTACACGTGCCCAGCTGTAGTCTGGGACTGCCTTCTTCTATTTTGGTAGGAGAAAAATGGAGTAACAGGAAGTCCAAAACTTTTCAGAAGGAGATCCAGTTTCCTTTCTTTCCACTTACTCCTCTCCTTCTGCCTCTCCTCTTCCTCTGCCTGCTCCATACCCTCCATCCACTCAGTGCCCACTCTCCAGTGAATGCCCACACATGTGGCTTTGCCTCCTGCCACTGCTCACACATGCATAGGTAGAAACACCCCAAGGAGGCGCCCACCCTCCCCACCCCACCATGAGGAAACCACACATGCACTTGACTGCGTCTGACCTCACCTTCCTCACCAGAGCAGCTGCTCCTCATGTCGGTAGCCCCGGCCCAGGGGGTCTTTCTGCCCGAAGCTCTGGGTGAAGGATGCCACTGTGAACAGCTGCAGGGCTGAGCTGGAATTCCACTCTAAGCTGGGCCCCTGGGAAGCTGGAGGGGAGCAGTTTGCTTCACCTGGCATATTCCCCACCCTTTCCCTGGACACCAGGGTCTGTCTGGGCCTCTCCTGCCCTCTGTCTCTCCTGCCATCTGCGTCTCCCCCTCCCCCCTCCTCCTTCTCAAGCCTCTTTCATCTTAGTCTTCCCTTCTTTCTTTCATCTTTTCATCCATCCTCACACATTCGTACTCCTTCCCTTTCCTCTTTTTTCTCTTCCAGCCTTTCCTCATCCCTTCTCACTAGTTATATGATAACCCCCTTTAGTCCTTGAAAATATCCCCCTACCAGGAGAGTGGGCATACATCACGTTCCATAAATTCCACAACTAAGGGGCTGCTGGTGGGAGAGCCATCTCTACTAAACAATCTCATTGGAGGGAAGTCTTTATCTCAAGAGAGGGAGAGAGAGGAACCCATAATCCAATCTTATGGATAAGCATTAAGCAGACGCTAAATCCCTGCAATCCCCAGAACAAATCCAGATCAACATTGTTGTCCACTTGCCCAACACAAATTGGGATAAGAAAGCAGGTAGGGAGCTATCTGCAGGGCCATTATTGGGCTTTCTTGGTGTCTGCCTCCTTCTCCTACTATTTTCAGGTCCTCCAGGACAAGGTGGCACCTGGAAGGGATGACTAGAGGCCACAGAAGCCATACACCCAGGGTCCCGCAGCCGCCACAGCGTCCTTACCAAAGTCTTCCCATTCTTGGCCCTGGAGGGCAAAGAGGGCTAAATCCTTGAGTCTGAGCCTGTACTTGGGCAGGGATGGGTGACTGAGATCTCCTCCCATCCTCACCTCCCTCTCCCAGTCCCAGGGTTCAGGCATTGGTTCCCTTGGTATCCTCTCAACTCTCTCTCACTTATCACTGGATTTGTCTCTTCCCTCTCTTCTCTCTCCTCCGTTTCTCCTTTCTTGTTCACCACCCATTCCTAAGTCCCTTTCTCCCATCTCTTTCCTGTCTGGTCCTTCTGGAGGGAGGAGGGTTAAACCGCTCTGGTTTCAGCACCACGGACAGAGATGCTGGGTGGGTTAAACAGCCTAAGTCTAGGCCGTTAACTTCTCTGGATCTGTGCGAGTGGCAACTGCCCATGAATTTCTTTGGGCAGGTGTGAGTGTGCATGTGCGTACCCGAGCCTTTGTGAACGCCTGTGTCTGTGCCTCTCTGGGGCACACGCCTGTGGGCGTCTCTGGGTGCATCTGTGTGTTTGTATCTGTCTGTGCCGTGTCCCCGGCTGCTCCCCAAGTCCCTGGCTGGGAAAGGGGACGAGATGGGGACGCTTCGTTCTGGAGGTGGGGGAGGTAGCGGGTGGCTTGGTATCCCAGCCGGTCCTGGGGGCGTCATCCTTGCCCAGACGCACGCCAGGCACCATGTGGCATGTGTGCCAGCCGGCACAGGCTGAGGGCATTCTGCCCAGCTTGGAGGAAGGTGGGGGGGGGGGGGGAGGCAGAGAGCTGGATATGGGCAGGAAGAGGTGGAGAGCTGAGCTCAGAACTCTACTCTGGGCCCAGACCCTTTCCATCCTGTGAGAACTCCACCTACAGGAAATTTACAAGTTACCTGCCTTTGCAAGGGCCCAGACAGCCAGGTAATCACCCCTCACACACACACGCATATCTTAAGAGAAATGCACAGGATGCAGGCTGTTTTGGCTTGCATGGATGTGTGCAAATCACATGGTTCTTTGCACACCAGTTCCTGCAAAAATGCAAACACACACACACACACACACACACAAACACCTAAGCCATCCTCAGAGGATAGAGGACACAAGAATCACCCCTTTGTATCACAGAGCAGGATCCTGCACTATATAGGTGGGGCCCTCCCTCCTACAATACCGGGCAACCACTCTAAGAGGCTGGTAGCTCCTATGACAGCTTTGCCTCCCTAAGAAATGGACACATTTCCCCAGCCCAGGGCAGGCCCTGGGGTTGTCATCAGGGGTGTCTGCTCTCTGTACCCAGGGCAGTCTGCACGCAGGATAATGCTGCCACTGTGCTTCATTTGAGAAAGAATAAGTGAGAAAGAGAGGAAAGGCATCAAAATGACTCCTGCGTTCCTTTGCCCATGGAGCCAAAGTTTTCTTTCCCCCAGAGAGTTTGGTATACTGGGACGATCCTAGATTTCTCATCCCAGTGCCAGTTCTAACTGTCTGTGTGACCCCAGGCAGGTTATTTCCCAGAGATTTAAAAATGACAATTCATGTAAAGGATTTAGCTCAAGTGAGTTGTCATTCAGTGGTGCCTATTATTGTTTTGCTACTATTATTGTTGTATTATTAATACTATGCAAAGAATGTTTGGCAGGATTGAATGAAATCATATAGCCAAAGCTCCCAGCGCAATGTCTGACCCATAGTGGATACTCAATGAATACAAGCATAGTATGTATGAGTTTAGTGGTAGACTACCAGGAACTTAGGCAGATAAAGGGAGCTGAGAATGACAGAATTCTCTTTCCAAACCAGAGGGACGCACTCCCAAGTGCAGAGGAGGAACGGAAGTTAGACATGCAAAAAAAGGTGAAGGATAAGCCAGGGAGCAACAGAGCCGGTGGTCAGAGTAGACCCCCTGGGGGTGGAGCATCCAGACCTCCATTTCTCAGGGCCAGGGAAACCTCAGGAGAGTCTCCAAGGCTGAACTATATTTATACACATGTCTTCCCACCTGTTTCTCCTCTTGGCTGCTTTGGCTTCTTCTTCTTCTTGTTTTGTTTTGTTTTTTTCTCTTTTTTTTTTCCCCCTCAGACATGACCTTGCTCTGTGGCCCAGGCTGGAGTGCAGTGATGTGATCATAGCTCACTGTAACCTCCAACTCCTGGGCTCAAGTCATCCTCCATATCAGCCTCCTGAGTAGCTGGGACTACAGGTGCGCACCGCCAAGCCTAGCTCTTTTTGTTGTTGTTGATGACTGGTGTTTTGTCTGCCTCCCCTCCTGGTCTGTAGGCTTGCTGAGGGTAGGGATCCTAGTATTTCTTCTGCTACCATTGTACACTCTGGACTCAGCATGGAGGAGGTACTTACAAATGTGCGTTGAATGGCAGAATTGATTAACGCTTTGTCATCTTTGAAGAGGGATGGGGAAGGGTGAGTAGGTCCTAGTGCCTGGGCTCCAACCCGCCTCATTAGGGGTTGGTTTCACCTCTCTTTCTTCCTCTCAGGAGGCCTGTCTGCTGGCAGCCTCCTAATTATGTTTTACTTGACTATAAATCTTTTTGTTAAATGTAATTGAAAAATATACTTTTCAGATCATCACATTAACCTAGCATCCGCTCTAAGGTAGTAATTAAAGGCTTCCTAGAAACTCCCACTAGGTTGAGGAGAACTGGCTCCGAGATAATCCTCTGACAACTGGCAGAGCACGGTGACTCACGCCTGTAGTCCCAGCACTCTAGGAGGCCGAGGCGGGAGGATGGCTTGAGGTCAGGAGTTCGAGACCAGCCTGAGCCTGAGAAAGAGCAAAATTCTGTCTCTACTAAAAATAGAAAAATTAGCCAGGTGTCGTGGCATGCGCTCCTCAGGAGGCTGAGGCAGGAGGATCGCTTGAGCCCAGGAGTTTGAGGTTGCTGTGAGCCAGGCTGACAGCATAGCACTCTAGCCCAGGTGACAGAGTGAGACTCTGTCTCAAAGAAAGTAGATGCAAAAAAAAAAAAAAAAAATGAAATGAAATAAAAAAATCCTCTGCCAACCCCAAATGTGTAGGCGCTAGCCCTTCTGCCCCCAGAGAAGGTGGAGGCTGCCCATGAGACGGGCTCACAGGTGATAGGCAGTGTCCTCCTCCTCTCTCCCCATTACAGGAATCATACAGCTGGGAGCAATGCCCAGGCCCCCAGCCCAGCACGCCCTCTGGGACCCAAAGTGTGCCATGGTCCTCCTCTCATTCTCTCCTGGGCCCCTGGCTCAGAGCAGTCTCAATTAGAAGGCCAGAAAAGAAAACTCACCTTACGCGAGTTAGGTCTGTCCCTATTAGTCTTTGCAGCTGCCTGAGTACAGGTTGGGGAAACTGATGCTCAGAAATACGACAGGGTTGGAATTCAAATGAGAAGGCCAGAGTCGTAGAATTAAATGCCAAGGACTGGTCTTGGTGGCTGTGCCCTCAGGTCAGCCCTTCCCCTTTCCAGGACTCCAGTGCCTCACCTGTTCTGCTCCTTTACAGCCCACACCTGATGCTCAGCGAGTCTGCATGCTTTGTCTGCCTTCACAATAAATCCGGAGTCTGAGCACTTCCCACCGCTCCGCTGCCACCACCCTGCCGTTCTCTCTGTCCTGGAAGACCACAGCTTCTGCCCTCGGTCTCCTCCGGGATGGAGGCTACTTTTGTTGCAATAGCCAGAGTTATTTTTTTAAAATAACAGTTTCATTGAGATATAATTCACCTATTTAAAGTATACCATACAATGGTTTTTAGCATATTCATAGAGTTGTGTGACCATCACCACAATCAATTTTAAACATTTCATCACCCCAAAAAGAAACCCATACCCATTAGCAGTCACTCCCCATCCCCCCTACCCCCTAGCCCTAGGTGTGTGTGGCGGGGGTGATTTTAACATATTAAGTCAGATGGTATCACCCCTCTGCTCAGAACCCAGAGCCCTCAGGCGGTGCCTTTTCATTCAGAGTAAAATCCTGCAAGGCCCTACACAATTTGACCCTAGGATTCTTCCCCAGCCTCATCTCCTTCCACCCTCCTCGTGCTCCCTCCCTCCCCCAAACACTCTGGGAAATCGGTTGCCTCCCAGTCTTTGCACTGGCTGTTCTTTCTGCTAGGAAAGCTCTTCCCCAGGTACCTGTCCTCTTTCAGGTCTGTATGAAAATGTCACCTTCGCTAAGAGGCTTTTGCTGGCTACCCCAGCCAAAACTGCACCTCCTTTTCCTCTCCTCCTTCCTTGCTCCCCCCCCCCCCCGCCTTCTCTTTAGTACAGATCGCTATCTAACACACTATGTATGTTACACAGTTATTATTAAATATGTTCATTGTCTATCTCCCCCCGCCAGTCCCACAGTCACATACAAGCTCCGTGGGGAGGGGGTTGTTTTTGGTAGGACAAGACCAGGCACATATTAGATACCCCAAAACTAAATGTTCAGTGAATAACTGAAGAATGCACTCAGTAATACAGGTGGTGATTGAGGATCTCAAAGTGGCATCCACTCTTCAGGGGGGCAAAGAGACCTATTTGGGGTCCAGCTCTTGGGTTCCCAGCTTTGTCTTTCTCTTCTCTCTCTTTTACCTCTTGGTCTTCTCTTTTTTATAAAGCCATAGCTCTTTTATCATGTTATAAAAATAGGTTTAGCGAGCATCTCCTGTGTGCCAAATGCTGTGTATTGGTTGCCTTGTGTCTTCATTGCAATAACCACAGGAAGTAGGCACTCATCCCATTTTTCAGATGAGTAAAGTGAGGCTCAAAGATGTTAAGTAACTCACCCCTAAACTCTCCAAGAATGGTGGTGCTCACTCACTGTGCTAACTTGGCCCAGGCCCTGTGTCGAGTGCCTTAGACCAATAGAACTCTCTTCAACGATGGAAATGTTCTATTTCTGTTCTGTCCATGTGGAAGCCACTAGCCAACATGAGGTTACCGAGCATTTGAAGTATGGGTAATGTGACCAAGGAAATGAATCTTAACTTTTATTTAATTTTAATTACAGTCGACCCCTTGAACAATGTGGGAGTTAGTTTCAACTCCCTGCGCAGTTGAAATTCCATGTATAATTTTTGACGTCCCCCAAATTTAACTACTAATAGTTAAGTTATATATTATATGTATCATATACTGTATTCTTACAATAAAGTAAGTTAGAGGAAAGAAAATGTTATTAAGAAAATTATTAGGAAGAGAAAATATATTTACTGTTAATGAAGTGGAGGTTTTCATCCTCGTTTTCTTCATGTTGAGTAGGCTGAGGAGGAGGAGGAAGAGGAAGATCTGGTCTTGCTGTCTTTGGGGTGGCAGAGATGGAAGAAAATCCACATATAAGTGGACCTACCCAGTTCAAACCCATGCTGCTCAAGGGCCAACTGTAATTTAAATTTTTTCTTTTGAGACAGAGTCTTGTTCTGATGCCTGGGCTAGAGTGCCGTGGCATCAACCTAGCTCACAGCAACCTCAAACTCCTGGGCTCAAGTGATCCTCCTGCCTCAGCCTCCCAAGTAGCTGGGACTACAGCTGTGCACCACCACGCCTGTTTAATTTTTTGTTTCTATTTTTATTTGCCCAGCTAATTTTTTTTTTTTTTATTTTTAGTAGAGACAGGGATCACACTCTTGCTCAAGCTGGTCTTGAAATCCTGACCTCAAGCAATCCTCCTGCCTCGGCCTCCCCAAGTGCTAGGATTACAGGTGTGAGCCAACCATGCCTGGCCCCCAGCTGGGATAAAGTTCTTTGAGTGCAAGGATCTTTATCTCAAATATCCCAGTGCCTCAAATAGTAACTGGCACACAGTAGGACATCAATGAAAGTATGTTGAATAAATGAACAAACCTGCCCCGGTACTTCTGCCTTTGCAGCAGCAGAGTTCAGATTCTAACTAGATCCCCTCTGCTTCCAAAGCAAAGTTCTTCCCCTCAAAGCCACGTTCTCTTACATATTCTCCCTAGCCTCCTCCCCAAGTTCTCTCCCTTAGGGTGATCCTGGGCGGACCCAGTAGTTCTCTGTTCATCCGACCTCTAATCTGGTGCTGAAGAATTTTACTAAATTTTACTAAATCTCAGAGATCCTTCTCCCTTCAAGGCAGGAGGCCTGGGTCTGTTTTGCAGGCTGAGGCCCCGGGGTGTCTCTTCCTCTCCCTCCCTCCTCCTTCCCCCACAAACACTACTTCCCCCTCTGCTGAGGAAGGGCCAGGGCAGGGGGCCTGGTCATTTTCCCTTTTCAGGTGGGATACTCTGGGACCCTAGCCCCCCTCCCCACCTATGAGTATGCATAAGTAGATGGAATACTCCCCCTTCTCCTTACTCCCCACCCCATGAGAAAGGATGAAGAGGTATGTCCTCATGGCAGGGGGCATGGGCAGGAGCTCTTCTTTAAAACTGGCAACTGGGGTTGTTTGTGTGACTCCATTAGGAGGGATGGAAGTTAGACAGCAAGAAGGACTTCCCAAAAATTAAGAAGTGAAGGAATGAGATATCTTCTCTTAAGAACTAAGAGAATTAAATACACTCATCTTCCTGAATGGTCAGCAACATATCCTCAGAGCTCTGGATCTCACCCCTCCCCAGCTTCCCTTCTCCACTCCCGCTCATACCTTTTCCCACCTCCCTCAGCTCAAGGCCACTTACTGGGGCCAAAACAGAGGGCCAGCCCCATATGTATCCCAGGGAATATTAAGCCAGATCAGGAGGGAAAAGCTGACCTCTGATGCGTGGCCCAGGCACCTTCTAGCAGTGGAGTGCAAGGAAAAGGCTGAGGCTTCAGGCCAGTCCTGGACCACCTGTGTGGTCCGGAGAAGTTGGTCAACTTCTCATCTGTTAAGTGGGGCTAATAGCACCTGCCCTGCAGCAAGTGCGAGTTGGGAGATGGTTCCCAGGAAGTTCCTGGCACAGGGTGGCACTTACCAGTTAGCATTATGGTTGTTACTACTTAGGTTCCGAAAGGGCCTCTCTTTCATCCACAGGAAGGGCCTTTCCCTCCCATCGTTCTCCATTTGGAACTTTCATCTGGACCAGGGCAATAGTTTCCTTACTGGCTTCCCTGCCTCCAGTCTTATCCTACACCCTGCCAGAACTTTATTTTTAAAATGCAATCGACTGCTGAAAATTCCTCCAAAAGTTCCCTATTGCTTACCAGGACACAGCAAGCAAGTGGTTAAGAGTTTGGGCTCTGGTGTCAGACCTGGGTTGAAGGCTATCTCTGTCACTTTCTGGCTGTGTCTCTTGGGCCAAGTTACTTAACATCTCTGAGCCTCAATTTACTCCTCTGAAAAATGGGATGAGAGGACCTACTTCATGTGATTGTTGTAATGAAGAAACAAGGCAACCAATACAAAGCATTTGGCACATGGGAGATGCTGGCTATGCCTATTATTATAACATGACACATCATAGCTCCTGAGCATGCCATGCAAAGTTGTCAGTAGCAGTTAGACAATAGGAAGGACTTCCCAACTTGTAGAGCAGGATTGTCAAAAAGAAGAAGCTGGCCTGCCCATTCAACCTTCTTTCCTGCCATCCTCCACGTGAACCTCACGTTTTAGCGGCAAGTGCATTACTCACCACCCCCCGTGCTGAGACTTCTCTTTAGTGCTTTTGCACATGCTGTTCTTCCTGCCTAGAATGCTCTTTCTCTCCTTGCTCATCTGGCAAACTCCTACTCTTCAGTTAAGACCTAGTTCAAGTTTCCTGTCCTCTGCAAAGCCTCCCTAGACCCCTGAGCATGGTCTATCACGGCTTCATGCTCCACCATCCATTGGGTTAACAGCCACAGGCCCCAGAACCAGGCTGTCTGAATTAGAATCCCAACTTGTCACTTCCTAGCTGGGTGACCTCAGGCAAGTCACTTTGCTTCTCTGGGCCTCGGTTTCCTGATATGGAAAATAGTGGTGATGCTAATGATATCTACTTGATAAGGTGATTGTAAGGGGTAAATGGGTTACTATGTGTAAAGTATTTGCTCCCACAGTGGGCGCAGAGTAAACGCCTGGCGAGGGTGAGCCGCCATGATTATGTCAAGGCAGGGCTTGGTCTACATATCCATTTCCCCCACCCAGCTGTGAGCTCGGGGGCCAGGGCTGGAGCTGATTGAGTTTATGCTCCAGGTCTCAACCCCAGTACAAGGCTGGCACAGAGCAGACACCTGGCACCTACGCCTGGATGGACAGTCATGAAAGCTCTTCTTTATCAAGAGCTTCCTCGTGCGCCAGGCCCTGTGCTGAGCCCCTGATGTGTACCAACTCATTTGTCCTTTAGAATAACCCCTATGAGCTGGGTACCAATGTTCTTCCCATTTTACAGATGAGAAAATTGAGGCCCAGAGGTAAGTGACTTAGGGCCCTAGTAAGTGAGCAAGTAGCAGAGCCAAGGTCCATCCCTGGGCCCAGCTGGCTCCAATCTACCCCTCTGAGCCTCAGTTTCCTCATGTATAAAATGGGATAGCTGTTCTTCCCAGCTCTCAGGTTTACCATGTGAATTAGCATATGTAAATGTAAGAGGCATCAAGAATGGGCTATGTGTCCCCCTTATCAACTGGGTAATGCTTTGTCTAGGATAAAAACAACTTTTCTGGGGGTGAAACTGAGTAGCTGACACTCAAAATGGCCCAATGCCCCAATTGACCCCCTCCCTAGGGTTTGTCTGGAGCTTGGGGCCATGGGCAACCTCTCCCCTCTCCCTGTTTCCTGGGTCACTGCCAGCCCCTCCACCCCTTCCCCTCCACCAATCGCCACTGGAGGACAATAGTGGGCAGGCCCGGCCTTTGTGAGAGGGCTCAGGCCAGTTAATCTCAGGCCGGTTGGGGAGGGGAATGTAGCGGACCAGGGGGAGGGGATAGGGGCATGAGGGGGACAGACAACAAGCGGGCTGGTGAGAGGACGTTGGAGGCAGGGGGCCTGAGAAGTAAAAGCTTGAAACAGGCTTTGGGGAGCGTTTCCTCCGAATGTAGATTTGAGCTCCTATTAAACTTGCCAAAAATTTGTGTTAGCTAATGGATTCTTAATTCTGTCTAAAATGAGAGAGGGAAAATTATGCCATTCATCTTGTATTGGTTTGAAATTACATCTGACACCTAATCGATCATACTGTGGAACATTAACTCTTTGGAAGAGACCCAACTTTTCCTCTCTCCCTTGCTTTCCAGGGCTCTGGAGCCACCCCCCCACCCCTGATTCCTTCTTTTGTATTTCATTAACTAAGCAAAGCTCTGGCTGTCTCTGGGGGTGAGGGGGTGGGAGTTGGGGAGAGGGTTCATTTGAATCACGGGAGATAACCAGGCCCCCCCATCCCTTGCCTGTGATCAGAGCCCCCACTTGCAACCTTCAAGTGACCTCCTCTCTCCTCCTGCTTTTCCCATGCATGCTGAGATGTGGAAATGCAGAATGGAAGGCACGGGGGTGTGGGGCGACCTCAGAGCCACCTTCGGGGCACCAGGGAGAGGCGGGGAGCCAGGCAAAGCTGAGCTGGCACCTGGGGCTGGGGCAGGGGCCGTGGCAGGGGGCTCACCTGCGACTTGCCTGGCAGATGGGTGAGGAGGAGGAGGGCAGATGACAATAGATTTGCCTCTGGGGATCCTGATGAGCTCTGACTGAAAACCCCAACCCAGACCTGCTTTTCCAGGAGGAGGACTTTCTGGCAGCAGGGAGAACCCACTGGAGGCCGACAGACCTGGGCTGCGATCCTGGCTTCACTCCTGACAAGCTGTGTAACCTTGGGCAAGTTATATAATGCGTCTGAGTCTCAGTTTCCTTCTCTGTCAGAGCAGAATAATAACACCATGCACGGGGCTGGGATGAGGACTGGATGACACGATACAAGGAAAACTGGGACAGAGCCCGTCGCCTGGCACACAGTAGGTGCCCAGTAAAGGTGACAAGTCAGAGTCCAGGTCTCCACTCTCTCTCGCTGCTTCTGTAGCTTCCCCATCCCCCTCACCTTCCTTCTCCTCTCCCACCTCCAACTCCTTGGTTCTCCCTGCGGGCAGACCAAGGGCTGAGAAGCCCCAGGACCAGGCCAGGCTGTGGGGGCCAGGCCAGGCTTCCTCCTGAGAGGGCATCGCAGGAGGCCTGGGCTTCTGCATGGCCCCTGGCCCTCTTCCTTCTGGAGCTCCTCTGTCTCCTCTGAAAGTTGTGGGGGCCGTCTCCTGCGTGGAGAACTCTCTCAGCAACTGCCAGCCTGCCTCGAAGGTGGGGGTCCCTTGAGGAAGAGGAGCTCTAGGAGGTTAGACCCGAGGATGGGGCAATCCAGTTGGGAGAGAGCCACTTGCTTTTACTTGGGCCCCTCTGACCTCTGCCTGTGGATTACAAAGGGCTCCTGTCCCCACTTTTGGCATCCCATAATTTTACTGCAGAAGGGTGGATTGGGCTGGGAGTGGGGGCTTGGTCCCTCAAGGGCAAAGGAGAGCAAAGGGAAACAGCTGGGGGTGAGAGAGGGCAGGGGGCAGGAACATCACCTCCAACCCTATTTCTCAGGACACACCATGGCTTCTCCCTTCACTTGGCTCTGGACACTATGGGAAAGAAGGTTCCAGGGCCCTCAAGCTCCTCCTGAAGGGGGCTATCATGAAAGGAACGTGGCATGCAGCTGGCCTCTGGTACAGGACAGTAAGGGAGAACTGAGAAGCCTCTTTCATGGAAATGTGGGTTACCTCTGGACCTTCTTAGTGTAGACTTCACTCTCAAAAAGCACCTACAAATACCTGAATGAATCAATGTGCAGATGACAGGCCCAGACTGGTTTAAGCAACCAGTCAAGGTCACACAAGGAAGCATGAGCTCCCATCAGATATCTGTTCTAAGTGCAGGAAAGAATGGCCTAGAATGCCCTGACTGTATTTTTGGGCTTTGTGGAGGAGCCCCAACGTAGGGACTAAGAATGACAAGAAAATCTCATCCAGTTCCCTTATTTTACAGAGGAGGAGGCTGGGACTCAGAGAGGGAGGTGTGATAAGCCAGAGCCACAGGGTGAGGCAGGGAAGCCGAGCACTTGGGCCTCTGACTTCTCCACTGTATCATGAATCTGAAGGGACATTGTCTAGGCCACTTGTCCAGTCCCAGCAGAACCTACAGGGGCTGGAGTTGGAGAGGCAGTGAGGAGGGCTGCTGAGAGAGGCTTTCCCTGAGGAGAGAGAAGAGCACAGGGGCTGGGGAGGTTTCCTAACTCCCTCTCCCACCCCGACATACACACACACACACACACACACACACACACAGAGGCAGGGATTTTATTTCCAAATGTCCCTTCTCTGGGGAGCTCACTGTTTCCCAGGAGATGCCTGCTGGAGATGCCCCTTCCTGCCAGCCTCCCTGGCAGCCACTAGGCGGCTATGGCTTCCTCTTCTGCCTGGAGACGCCACAGCCAGGGTCCCACGTGGCTTGTATTAATAGGAAGTGAAGCCGAGAGCGACAGGCACTGAGGATGGAGCAGGCCAGACAGGGGTGGGTGGGCCAGTGGGTAGACTGAGGCAGGCACACACGAGGCCACACTGTTCAAGAGTCCTGGGCGGCTTAGCAGGCCTAGATACACGTGCTGACCTGCCTCTGGTTACCAAAGGAAAAAAATGTTCCCTGGCATCTTTTTTCCAAACTGGGAATGTTTTTATTGTGTTTTCCTCTTGAATATAAAAGTAATGCATGATTGTTGTAAAAATAAGTAATTCCAACAAAAGGGATTGAACAAAAGCCCTAGACTCAAATTTTAGAATCTGTCTTTTCCCCATAGGAAAGTAATTAGCCTCTTACTAAAGAGTCCAGAGCAAGAGTCTGCGGTATTCAGGAAGGAGAGGGGAAGCATCATGACACTGTGGAATGTTCTAGAATCTGGGAGGTCCCCCTGCAGCAAACCCCCCTTGTATTGGAGAGGCTGCTGTATGCATCTGTTGACCCGCAGAAGATCAGTGGTTTCACAGCGGAGTTCTTCCCACCCCTTCTGTGTTCATTCCCACATGCTCACCTGCTGAGTGCACCATGCTGCCACACTGTGGTCACCAGTAAATATGGGTTGGAAGAATACATTAATGAATTTACAGAAGAGGAAACAGGCCCAGAGATAGACACTGCATTGCCAGAGTGGCCCAGATAGTGTTCACAAACACAACAGGTCTGGGAAAATGGCCTCAAATTCTCTACCAGCTCCCTCTTTTCCAGGGGTGAGGAGGACGACTAAAGGGTGGGGTTACCCAAATGGGCCAAGCCCATATAAGAAATTTCCCATGTCTGGCCCTTGGACAGGACAGGGCTGGGGCACTAGAGGGAGACTGCCAGGGATTGTAGAAAGAGAAGCCCCACGCAGAGAGGGACAGGAGTGGCGGAGAGCCTGATGTGAATTTAGATATTGAATCCATGTCATGCCACTGAGGTGGAGAGCAGTTTTGCCCCTCTACTCTGACAAGGGGGCAGCTTTGGCTGGAAAGTTCAAGGTCATCTTTCTAGTTAAGAAGGGATTTAAGCATATGGAAGGGACTCACCTCCCTCAATGGGATCCACCCAAATAGGAGGGATGGAGCCAGCCCCTCATCTCCCTTTCTTCTTGCCAGAGAACTTAGGTAGGGTCCTGCCATCAACACATTACATATCATCCCATTTAGTCACTGACAACCGTGAAGTCTTAGCCCTATTGCACAGAAGAATAAACCATGGCTAAGAAAGGCAAAGTGACTTGCCCAGTTCACAAACCAAGTGGCAGAACTAGAAAGACTCCGTTCTCAGGCCTGGCTCCCAAATGTTCTTTCTACTAAGGTCTTAGCACTAAAGTTTGGGGGTAGGTGGGCACACTCTGCCAGATTCTGGGACAGGTCCTCTCCCTCACAGAGACCTTCCTTTGAGCTTACATCCATGCCAGGTGTCCTGTGTGGCTTGGGCAGACCCTGTCCCTGACTCCCCTGAGAACTGCACTTAAGCTGCCCAGGAAGTCACGTGATAAGATCCATGTCACCAGGCCTTGGCCCACGTGACCAACGCTCTTCGATGTCACCTTTCCCATTTTGCTGGGACTTGTTCTCCTGAAGTTGTCAGTCCCCCACCGTGCTCCTTCCCCACCCGAACCCCTCCATATCCTCCTGGAGAAGGCAAAATGAAGACAGCCGTTCGTGGCCCAGAGCGGGCACTTGGGCAGACGCACATAGCCGGACGGTGCTCTGCTCCTCCTTGGGTCCCTGCCCGCCCACCAAGGGGGCAGAGGCCGGGGTCTGGCCCTCCCTCCCTGCCCTGCCAGCCGCAGCAGGGCACCAAGGGGCCGGCAGCCTGAAGAGCCGATGGGAGCGAGGGCCCAGGCAGGGGCCCGCAGATGCCGCCTCCGCCCCCCTTCCTTGGCCTGGGCCCCCACGGTGTCGGGGAGCAGGAGGAATCAATCAGGATAATGAAGCCGCAGCCTGCCACGCACTGCGGGGGCACTGAGGAGCGGGGGCCAGTGCCAAGTCCGCCAGACGGTTCGGAGTAGCCGAGCCCAGCGCGGCCCGGCGGCAGCGGCGGCGGCGGCAGCAGCAGCAGCAGCAGCGGCGGCGGAGGAAAGCCGGGGCCGGCGCGCGAAGGCCGGACGCAGCTCCGCGCAGGCCCCTGGCAACGGCGCCTTGGCAACCGGGACGCCCGAGAGAAATCTTAAAGCTGCAGCGCCTCTTTCCCCGCCGCTACCCTCGCCGCCTGGACCCCAGGGGAAAGGGTCGTGAGGAGAAGGGTTGTTGGCGGGAGTCAGGCTCTGTGCCTCTGGGGACTTCGGGGTCCGAGTCCGACTCGTACTCTCACTCGTTTATTTGTTAAATGTATATTGAGCCTACGTGCCTGAGCATGGGCTAGACACTGGGGAGGGGAACGAGCGGTGATTAAAAATGAACAAGATCCTGCCAAGAGGAGTTCACAGTCTAGCGCGCAAGGCAGACCAGAATGGCTGAGGTGAGCAGAGCCCTGTGTTATCCAGGATGAGGGGACTTCGGCTGGAGGGCTGAGGGCCGTTGTAAAATATTCCTGCAGCACCTGCCTTGCTCCACGCTGTGGGTTGGACACTTCTTTCCTGAGCGGTGTTTTTATCCCCCCGCAACATCCCTGTGAGATGGCTATTATTATTATTATCATCACTATTATCAATCACATTTTAAAGATCAAGACTTAGAAGCCCAGAGAGGTGAAGAGATTAGCCAAAAATCTCCTTTTATGTTTTGGAGACTCTAGGACTGGGTCGTAGGCCTTCTGACTCTCGCCAGCTTTCATTATGCATGATGTCTGCAAGGTTAGACCGGAATGAGGGCTTCCCAATATAAATTGTGTAAGAAGTGAGAAAGGAGCAAGGGCAGCGGAAGGAAGAGAGATGGCTGCTTCACCTTTCTGCTGCCCCTACCCTGACCCTGTCTGCCCCTGTCCTCACGCACAGGCCTGGATGTGGGCAGAGGGCTAGATGAGGTGACCTCCAGACGTCTCTCTGGTTCTGTGATTTGATAGCTCCTGCCTGAAGTCCAGGCACTGTGCCACCCTTCTGGGCAGCAGTAGTTGGCAGGGGGGCTGCAAATTGCAGGGGATTCCAGGCTTCTGAAACAAGGGGTCAGGGTTGGTGGGAGAGACTAAGAGGGTGGCAAGGGGGCTTTGGCAAAAGAAAGCTTAAGCCAGTATCACTAGGAAGCTGGGCCTCATCTTCCCTTCTCTTGTCCACCTATCTTCCTCTTTCTGAACATCCATTCAGGCAAGAAATCTGTGCCAGGGCCTGGGGTAGGCTCAGGGGCCATTGGTGAGGCAAAAGCATGCTGGCTTTGGAGCCAAGCTCATCTGGTTTCAAATCGCAGCTCTGACATTTACCAACTATGTGACCTTGGGCAGGTGACTCAATCTCCCTGAGCCCCAGTTTCCTGGTCTAGAGCCATTTATATCTACCTTTCAGGGTTATTGCAAAACTTAATTAAAGTAACAAAAATGTAGAGTGTCTGGCACATGGTAGATAATAAATGATACATTTAAAAATGTCTTTGCTTATTTTGGTAGTCTGATAATGGCTCCCAAAGATATGTCCATGTCCCAATCCCCAGAACCTGTGAATGTTACCGTATCTGGAAAAAGGGTCTCTGCAGATGTGATTAAATTAAGAATCTTGAGATGGGGAGATTATTCTGGATTATCCAGGTGGGCCCTACATAACACCACAAGTGTCCTTATAAGAGAAAGGCAAAGGGCTGGGCACAGTTGCTCACCCTTGTAATCCCAATACTTTGGGAGTGCGAGGTGGGAGGATTGCTTGAGGCCAGAAGTTCAAGACCAGCCTGAGCAAGAGTGAGATCTTGCAAAAAAAAAAAAAAAAAAAAATACAAAATAGAAAAAGTAGCTGGGCATGGTGGCATGTGCCTGTAGTCCCAGCTACTTGGGAGGCTGAGGCAGGAAGATTGCTTGAGCCCAGGAGTTTGAGGTTGCAGTGAACTATGATGATGCCACTGCACTCTACCCCGGGCAACAGAGCAAGACCTTATCTCAAAAAAAAAAAAAAAAAAAGAGAGAGAGAGAGAGAGAGGCAAAGGGAGATTATACACACACAGAAGAACAGAAGGTGATGTGAAGATGGAGGCAGAAATTGGAATGATGGGGTCACAAGTAAAGGAATGCAGCAGCCACTAGAAGCTGAAAGAGGCAAGGAACAGATTCTGCCCTAGAGCCTCCAGAAAGAGTGTGGCCCTGCCAACACTTTGATTTTGGCCCAGTGAAATTGATGTTGAACCTCTGGCTTCCAGAAATGTGAGAGAATAAATTTCTGTTGTTTTAAGACACAAGGTTGTGGTAATTTGTTACAGCAGCCCTGGGAAACTAATGCACTTATACTGGGGATTCCCAGGAGTCCATGGCCTAGTGGGAAAAGAGAGAAGTAAACAGACAGTGCATAGGGGCACCCAGAAGGGAGCCACCTTGCCAGAACTGGGGAGTGGAGGGGTAAGGTAGGTAAAGCTAGTGGAGTTAGAGGGTACTTAGCCAGATGAGGGGCCAGAGCAGGAAGGGCATTCCAGGCAGAGGAAACAACATGGGAAAAGACATGCAGAAGGAGAGACACTGCCTTCAGGAAGCTGCCCACATTTGGGAGGACAGGTGTGTGGGGAATGGGGAGTGGCATGACGGAACTGCTGAGGTGGGCAGCAGAGGCATGAGAGCCGAGGACGTTGGCTTCCCCCGCCGAATGGAATCAACCCCTCCACCCTGCACTGGTACTGTGCCCCAGATCAGAGAACCCCAGACTGTCAATACTGGAAAAAAGCCTTAGGAATCAATGAATTAATCTTGCCATTTTACACACAGAGAAACTGAGGCCCACAGAAAATGAGCCAATCCAGGGAATAAGCTAAAACCAGATGGCTGGCTGCACTTTGGCCTCTCTCTTGAGCCTGGGTGTTCCATGTCTGAGAGTCTCAGAGATGCTGCCTGGAGGGCCCTCTGCAATGTACTTCCAAAAAGCACCAACCCTGTGGTCTCTAAACAAAGAGGGTGTTATTTGCATATTATTTGCATGCTGCTAATTAGATAAGAGGCAGATTCATTCAGGCCCTCCCCTTCATGTCTCCCTGTCCTATCTCACTACATAGAGTTGTACTTCCTCATACATCTCTTGACCTCAGCAACTTCTCCCAGAATTGCAGCTCAGGCCTTACCCCTCAAGTTCTCGTACCTAGGCCCAGTTCAACACCTATTATGCACTTGGTCCTGCCTGGAAAATTTGCCTGGTGAGTCTTTAGTGTATCTACTCTGGATGGAGGATCTTGGAGAAGGTTACAGTGGAAAGAGAGGTGATGGGCTGTCCAGCTTGAGATTTTTTCCTGGGAACAGGGAGAAGTGAGCTCCATCTCCTGGTAGCCCAGGGGCCATCTAAATGGGGCTGTGAGGGTGGGGGAGGAGGGCATTCCTTGGGGATCTGGTGGGCAGGTGCCAGCTGCCTGCCCCAGGCCTGCCCCAAGCTGCTTGGCTGGCAGCCATACTAGCCCCTGGAGGAGCTGTCTCCTTCTTTAAGGGAGGGGGAATCCTGGGGAAGGTCTGGGAGCATCCCTTGGCCTGGCAGCCTAATATGGGTAAGGTTGAGGTTACCATGTGGGTTACTGTGGACCCTCCATTGGGGACAGCACATCCAGATTCTCTGGGCTGCCATCAACCCAGAAAATTGTGAGGCACTGTGCTAAACTAAGCATGGTGTCTCCTTGAGGGCAGGCACTCAAAAAATGTTTTCTGATAATGAGGGGCCATCTAACTCTTGGAGAGAGGTAAGGAGAGGGGATCATAGAGAGGCACAGATTCTGCCTCTCTCACCTCCCATTAGCCCCTTCTTCCCTCTGAAACCAAGGCTGTGCCCACCACCTCTCCTAGCTGAGATGTCTGAGCCTGTCATCTGGTGGTCAACAGAGAAGGCACCACACTGTGGCCAAGACAGGCGCACAGGATGACCTCAGGTGCTCCTGGCCCCCATCCTGGTAGAGGAGCTGGGGGGCTCTGTCTCCACAGCTGACTCCAGGTAGCTGCCAGGAACTGGGGAATTCAGATCTGCAGAAAAACCTGGGCCACAGTTTAGGTAGGTTAGCAACTTGCAGAGGCCAGCTTGCCGGGGGTTAGGATAGTGGCCTGGATAGGGAAAGAAAGACTGCCCTCCGTGTGTTGATAATTCCTCTCCATGCATGGGCGGTGTGTGAGTTACATGTACATGTGCTACAGGGACCTCAGCAAGCATCCCAACCCGCACGCACAGCTGTGTACACACATCCCACTGTGCACAAATGTATGTTATGTGTTGAGTGTCTTCATGGAATTCTACCTTCTCTCTTCTCTGCAGAGCAGGCCTTCTCTTCTTGATTCCTGGCAAATGGGAAGATAGGGAATAAACCTCAGTTTCACTACTCCCAGCCCTGTGCCCTCCATTTTGCCATTTGCCCGTGACAGCAAGAAGTAGATCCCTTCTTGGTCCTGAGTAGGGGACCCCAGCTCCTTAATGGTCCAGATGACCCTATCTTGCACCAATTCCTCTGCCCTGGTAGCTCCCTCTTCCCTCCCTATTCCCCTGCTGTGTCCCATGCCACTACCTCCTCTAGTGTTCAAATCAAAGGGAGAGGTGGGAGGAACTTGGGGTGATGCTATGGGTGTGGGAGGAGGAAGGGTGGATCAGATACTGTTCGATTTTGCCCAGGTCCCATCGGAGCACTGCTGCTCATTTAAAATTCCGATTTAAAGCCGAGCGGCTCTTTAAATTTCCACATTAGCATGCCGCCCTGATGCCAGGCCAAGATGTTGGGATGGATTTGGCAGGAACGCCTCCAACAGCGGCAAGCAGCAGCATTTGCCAGCAATAAAACAACGCATGAATAAAAGAAGGCCGCTTGGCAGCAGCAGCAGCCCAGGTAGTTGGGTAAGCCCAGGAGGGGCTCTCATATGTGGGGGCTGAGAGGCAGGAAGGCCCATGCAGGGACATGTGTGAGTGTAGGCCTCTGTGGCTCTCCTGGCCCTCACTCCCAAGGTATGCCTGCAGTGGAATGTGGGGTGAGGGCCCAGGCAAGACTGGGGTTTCTCCCTTGTGCCTATCTCACCCCTTTCCCCCAGGGTTATCTTCTTAGAGGGGACAGATGTTGCCTTTGATAAGGACACAAGGATTTGGCCTGCAGCCTGAGTTGTCCTGCTTCATTAGGGGCCCAGAGAACAGGTGGGGTCAAAGAGAGAAACACTGCTCAGAATGGCTCCCAGATCCATGACCCCAGATACCTGGGTGCTTTGGAGACTGTTAGGATAAATGGACTGAGTGAGAGGCTGCTGTGAGGACTGGGTATTGGCGCTGAGCTGGGTCAGAGAGATGCTCTGGGCTGGGAGGTCAGTAACCGTGTGTTTGTCCAAGGTTAGTAATGGGGAGTGGCCACAGAGAGCAAGGAGCTACCAGGCCTGGCCTAACTTTAAATCTTCACAGACTTGGGAATATTGTTTGAGGTCAGATGGTAAGGGCAGAAAAGGAGTCAGACAGAGCCCTGGGCTGGAGGTTGGATACCTCCTAGAGGTCATTTTGTCCACTCCCTGCTTCCTAGGGTCTAGAGAGTACAGCCCCAAAGGATTTGTTGTTCCTGGATCCTGTGTTCCTCTGCTCCAGTTATCTGGCTGAGGCTCATAACCCAGCTCCCCAGACATTTCAAGGAGCAAGCAGCCTGTCCTGCTTTTGGTAAAGTGTCTATCCTTCCTACTTGGTTTAACCATCTCCTTCCCTGAAGCCCAGGGGAAGAGGACAGAAACAGACAGAGGGGCAGTAGCAATGGTCTCGGCAGTCCCAGCTAAAGCAGAAAAGAGAGATTTTCTTCAGAGCGCCCTTCTCTGATGGAACTCCTCTCCCTTCCAGCTCACATGAGTGATCTCAGGCCGCCATGTGGGAAAAAATTTGGGGGACTCTGAATTCTCTTAATCCCTGGAGAGGCTAGAGAGCAGACAGGCAGGGCCAGACTCTGGCACAGCAGAGGCCCCGTATCTTGGAACTAGGGCTGGTCCTGTCCTGATAGCTCTTTCCAGAGAGAACGAGGCAGCTTGACCTCCCAGGTACCCTGTTCCCTGGTCCATGCACTGGGGTGGGTCAGCTCAGGGTGAGGGAGTGGCTAAGAAGCTGAGTTTAGGCCAGAGAGATATCCCTTTGTCATTTATTCATTCATTCAACAAATATTTACCAAGCAGCTGCTTTATGGTAGGCACTGTTGCTGGCACTGGGAGCACATTGGCAAGCACAGATAGATATGGTCACTGCCCTCGTGGAACTTCCTATCCAATGAAACTAGGATCATTTTTCAAATGACTACACAAATAAGTATGAGATAACTCTGCTAAGTGCTCTGAAAGTTGGATATATAATGAAAGTGTATAATTGGGAAACCTGACTGAGTCTAAGGTGTCAAGGATGAGCTTGCAAAGGAGACAGAGAAGGAACAGTCAAAGCTGTAGGAGAATTGGCAGTGACATCACAGAATAAAAGGAGAAGGTGGTCACCTGTGCAGGGATGCCGGGAGCTGATGAGACACCTATTTGCCCTGACTCCTCACATGCTAGTTGTGAGTACAGGTATGGAAAGGCTCTGGCATTATGCCTGGCTCACAGGTGGTGCTCTGTAATGTTAGCTCCTTCTCCCCCTCCCCAAGCTGAGCCTCACTCCAGGGACCCCAGATTTCTGGAACAAAGGAACTGCCCAGGTTTAGCCTCCTGTCAACTCAGGCCCCCCAGCCCCAGCCATCCAGTCTCCAGTGAAAGGCCCCAGGCCTCTCCCTGCTTCTCCAGATTAGTCCCATCACATAGAGCCCAAGTAGGTTAGGGAACCTACTCCCTCCTCTGCACTGGTCTTCCACGAAGAGGAGCTGGGGACTGGGTCTTGGAGAAAGATGCCATCCTGGCCTTGCTGCTGGAGCTGAGCCTGAGAAGAGAAGAGGAGAAAGTTGGAATCTCGAACACCTCCCAGCACTGCCTGGGGTGAATCTGAGTGCTTAGGTGGGGAGAGGGAGTAGTGGGGAGATGGGGAGGGGCGCTGCCCACCCACAACGGCGTAGAACCCAGAGCCTTTTCCATTGCAGACACTCCATCAGTCTTCCCCAGAAGGCTCGGGTTGGAAGAGGTACGGAGAAGGCGGGTGTGGCGGGTGAAACTGTACAGTCTGTGAGCTAGCACGATGGCAGTAAAGGTGCTGACCGAGGAAAACAGTGGAGGGTCAGGGTGAGGTGTCAGCAGGGCTGCTGAGGACTACAGGTCAGAGGTTGGGACTGGAGGTGAGAAGGATGATAGGGACAAGCCACATGACTCTCCCTGGAAGGCTTCAAGTTTGATTTTGATTTATAGCTTCCTGCCCCACCAACCAGAGGGCAAAGAGTGATACCCCTTCTGCTAACAAACTAATGGAAGACCAGCAGATAGGAGAGCTGTGGGAAGGGGTATTCCTAAGTTCAGGGCTGAGCTGGATTCATGATGTCTCCCTCTCCCCAGCAATCAGATATTTTTTAGGCCTTAAAATAATATTTTAGTTTTCAGAGTGTTTTCTTTCACATATTACCTTAACTGATCCTGCTACAGTTCAGCGAGGTAAACATTATTATTATTTTTCTTGGCCTACAGATGAGGCAACAAGGGCTTTAAAAATTAAGTGGATAATAATTTGGGGATCACAGGAGAGTAAGGAGAGGGGGACCCAAACCCAGGTCCCCTGACTTTTGTATACAGGCCATGTAGACGTTCCTTGTTCAGTTTTGGGTGATATTGTACAGCTCCCACTGGCAGATCAGGTGTGGGGTTTTCTAGCAGAGAGCTTAAAGGAACTCCTTCCTAGTGACTGCAAATCTTTGGGAGATACCCAGACCTTGGTGGCCACACATCAGCACAGTCCCCTCTCCTGCATACCAACATCCAGACACCAGGAAATATAAGGTCTGATGGCCTCTCACATACAGAAATACAAGAGAGACCTAGACTGGAAATGGCCTGGAAGCAGGAGCAGGGACAGGTGTGGGGAGTGGAAAATGCCAGCCTGGGAAGCCGCTGTTGGGGTCCACTCCAGGTCCTGGAGCTGACCCTTCAGAATCCCTGTGGACACCCCCTTCCCACATTCCAAGTTCTAAATACTTTTTTCCTCACTCTATACTATACTTAAGAGAATGATTCCACAGCTTCCCTTGATCCCCTACCTATTCCAGTCTTTTCTCCCACTCTTCCCTGTTCAGAAGTTCTTCCTCAGGTGTAACCTTCTTTCTTCAGGCTGCAGCTTAATCCCTCCAAGAGCCCTCTCAGACAGGTGCCAAGGGAACCCAAGACAGGGCTTCAGTTATTAAATATAAATAGACAGGGGAGGGGAACCGAATATAGACACAGATATTATATCTCTCCGTCCCTGCAAGTTATTAGGAAGAAGACACTAGTGGTTGCTAAGCAACAGGTCTCCATAGAGGACAAGGCACCAGAGGAAAAAGCCTCCTTTGACTGAATATTGGGGTGGGAGGGTAGGGAAGGTGGGGGTCAAAGGGCTCAGACTGGCAGGCCAGCTGTCCTCCAAGACCAGCCCTTTCCCCAGGCCATAGTAAACTCCGCCTTTACAACCTTCAGGATTGGTGGAATGAGGAAGCCCTCAGGCACTCCTCCCTTCCTGCAAGGAGGAGGGAACCTGGTTTCCATAGTAACCCAGAAACAATCCTAGCCTGGTTTTGCTTATGGCTTCTCTGTAACCCCCTCTTGGAGCACCTACCATCATAGATCCCTTTCTCTTACCCCTAACTTCTGATTTGAGGGGAAGGTAGAAAGGTTGTTGGGGTGCTACAAAGCTGTTCTCACTTGGTCCTAAAGCGACCTATTAAGGCTCTAAAGGAGGGGTGACTTTTAGGGGAAAGGGTTTTCAGGTGTCTTCTGACCTGTGTACCTCCTAAGGGGTTGCAGAACGCAGGGCCAAATGGTGGCATCAGATGCAAACTGGGCCCAGGCTTGCTTTCTAAAGGGCGAAAAGAGACTGGGATTGGAGGTTAGGAGAGAATGAGAGGGCAGGGTCTTTCAGTGCCCCTTGGCCACCCAGGCTCCCATCCTCTTCGATCTTAAGTCCACCGTCCTCAAGATCCGGAGAACTGAGACACAGAACATTAACGTATGTCAAGTATAAGTGAGTGGCACCGAGGGGCATAATCTGTTTTTCTAATATGACCACAAGCAGAGTGTTAGAAGAATTAGGCCGACAGCTGCTGGTTTTTCCCCCCTTTCTCTTCCCCCCTCCTTGCTCTCCCTCTCCCTTCCTCCTCGGCGTTTGCACACACCAATGGCAGCCGAGCCCTGCTCGCGATTTCTCTTAATCTTCCTCCGCCATCCTGCGCTCTTTCCGCAGGCGGTGCTGCGAAGCCGGCAGAGCTCCGCGTCACACCTTACTGCTCTCTGAGATTGCTCCACAGAGAGCTCAAGGAGATGGCAATTCGGCGCTGATGCCGGCTGGCAGCAGTTGGGAGAGGGGAAGGAGAAGAGAGAGGGAGGAGGGGAGGGGGAAAAAAGTTGGCACGGATACCAAGTTTTTCCCTAGAGATATGGGGGGGGGGGGCAGAGAGCGAGAGAAGAGAGAAAAATGACACAGAGAAAAGGAAACAAGGAAAAAGAGGCAGAGTGAGACAGAGAGAGAGAGAGAGAGAGAGAGAGAAGTTCTCTCAGACATCCACATGTGGGCATCCGTAGCTCACCTGACTCATGACCCTCAAAATATCACACCACCCAGTCGGGGTTCCCGCTCACCCACTCCCTGCCTCACCGCTCCCCCCAGCACACACAAATACACTCCCATCTAACCTGAAAGTCAAGAGAGGCCTAGGCATGTTGTGTGTATTCGGGAGTGTGTGTGTGTGTGTGTGTGTGTGTATACGCCTGTATGTTGTCTCTGTTTTGGATCGCAGTAGAATGCAGTATGTAAATGAGATGGTTATTACCGCAATGTTCATCAAGCTGAGCCGAGAAGACATTAATAGCCTGATGAATATGCATGTGAATTTGTTAATTAAGTTAATTATTCTGCTGAAAATGCATTCGTCTTCCAAGGACATTTTCCCAATGATTTTTACATGCTCTAGCCATTAGTCATGCTATATTTTATCAGGGAAATGAGTTTGCTTAAGTTGTAAAAAAAAAAAAAAGTAAAAGAAAAAAAAAGAGAAGGAAAGAGAGAAAGGAGGGAAAAAATGAAAGAGGAAAACGTGTTGAAGTTGACAGTATAAAGGCATTTGAGGCAGGCCTGAAGTTTGAGGCCCAGCTGGGCTTTTGAAGCCTGCTCTAGATTTTTATGGGTACCTCACTCTACAATTTTTTGCCCTTTTTTTGATGACAAACTTTTTTTTCCAGTGCCAAATTTCCAACACATTAATTAATTGTTGTAGCCAATTAACTGTAGTTGTGCAAATGAGTTTAGCACTAATTACCATGCAGTGCCTGTAATCACATAAAAAACTTGCTGAGAGAGAGAGAGAGAGAGAGAGAGGAGAAGAGAAAGGAGGAATGGGAAGGGAGTGGTGGCAGGAAAGGAGGGGGCCTGGAATAGAGGAGCAGCCAAGGAAAGGGAACAAGATGGGGAGGGTCTTGAGATTTCCTTACCATCTTGGCTCCAAAGAAAGGTGGCTGTCTTCCCGGCCACATTCAGGACTTCCGAGTGTCAGGAAATCTCAGTGTGAGGAGGAGGGGAAAGAGCCAGTAAAGAGTGGTCTCCTTTGTCTAAGAACTTCCAACCAAAAACAGAGGATTAGAATGGGTATTTCCAGTTGTTTCCATGATGCAGTGTGGTCCCTATATAATCCCTATAATCCCCATTCCAGGTCTCAGCCTCAGTGTTTATATCCCCCATGGCTGGAATTACTGGGCAGGGACAATGGGTGCTACTGGGAGATACGCTGTTCCTGATGGGCCAAAGAAGTTGGAGAAGAGTGATTTGTAATCTCAGCCTGGTTCCAGAGCTGTCAGTAAATGGGGAAAACTATTATGAGTGCACAGCTACTAGAGCAGGCCAAGGGAGCAATGGTAACATCAACCATAAAAGAGCCAGCTCCAGCAGGAGGTGGGAGGTGGCAGCCTTTGGCCAGACAGAGCTCCCAGGAGAGAAGCCAAACCTCCTCTTCTTCGAGTTGGCATTTCTACCATCCATCACGTCTGGGCCAATTCTAGGTTTCCACCTGTCAGCTTCGACCAGTGCCCAGAGGCTGAGGGACAGACCAAACGATTTCTCTAGCTTTTCCTGACTTAGCTGTCCATGATTCAGTCAGAGGGGAAGAGCAGTGGTAAAGTCAGCACTAAGCACCAGACTGACATTTTTGCTTACACTTTTCTTGTCCCTTCTCCACCATGTCCTAGACACTGAGCCTGCCCAGGGTATGTGTGTGTAAACAAACTATAGTTCCTCATCACCAAAAACAACAACAAAAAAGTGCTATATCTCCCTTACTCTCCAGAATAGACAACTCAATTGTCATTGGCCTCAATTTCCTCAGACCTCAGAGATACATTCAACTGTACATTGAGCACTCATCCCCTGATAGACATCCAAAGGCTAGATCCTCCCTTCCCCATTTCAGGTCTCAGGTCTGTGGATAGATTGCTCAAGGGCTCCATCCACTTCAGCCTTGTTCTTCTCTGGCAAAGGGGAAACAATTTCAAGGGCACATGCCATATTGTCCCTTGCTCCATGACACTGCTGCTCATCTAATCTATGAACCAAAGTTGGCTGTGAGGACCTGAGTCGACCCAGGCTGTTCCAGTGCTCTCCCTGCCTCCAACATCACTCTGCTAGTACTACCCACACCATACCCTCTTCCCAGCAACCTTAGTCAAATGTAGAAAGGCCTTCCCCTGAAAAAGTCTGGTGTGGTGGAAAGAACCCTATTATCTTGGGTTCCACGGTCCTCTTTGCCACTTAACAGCATGTACTCTTGGGAAAATGACTTCCTGTGAGCCTCAATTTCCTTGTCTATAAAATGGAGATAATAGTAGTGCCATCTCCAAAGGGCTAGGAAGTTTAATAATTGTGAATATTAAACACTCATGGCCAAGCATGGTGGATCATGCCTGTAATCTCAGCACTTTGGGAAGCTGAGGCAGGAGGAGGAGGCTAGGAGTTCAAGACCAGCCTGGTCAACATAGTGAGACCTCATCTCTACAAAAAATCAGTTGGGCGTGGTGGCATGTGTCTGTAGTCCCATCTATTTGGGAAGCTGAGGCGCAAGGATCGCTTGAGCCCAGGAGTTCAAGGTTCCAGTGAGCTGATTGTGCCACTGCACTCCAGCCTGGATAACAGAGAGAGAGAGAACCTGTCTCTTAAAAAGAAAAAAAAAAAAAAGATTAAAAACAAAACAAAACACTCAGCAAACCAAGTGAAATGAACTATTTCATTCATTGCTAATGAGTACAAAGTGAAAGAACCTTGCTGATGGGCAACTTGGTAATGTAAAAAAATGTTTATGTTCACACAAAAATCTGTACATGAATGTTCATAGCAGCTTTATTTGTAACAGCCAAAAACTGGAATCAGCCCAGATGTCCTCCAACAGGTGACTGGCTAAACAAATTGTGGTATATCCATCCATACCATGGAATAAATAAAAGGAATGAACTATTGATATACACTATAACTTGGATGGATCTCCAGGGAATTATGCTACATGAAAAAAGACAATCCTAAAAAGTGATATACTATATAATTCCATTTTTGAATGACAAAATTTTAGAAAGGAGGACAGATTAGTGGTGCCAAGGCTTAAGAAGGGGATGAGGGGGGTGGGAGTGAGGGAGGGAGGTGTGTTTATAAAAGGGGAACATGAGGATTACTTGTGGTGTTAGAACTGTTCAGCTTCTTGACTGTAGTGGTAGATACTTGAAATTACACAGGTAATAAAATTATATAGCACTTAATACACCCACATATACATAAACAAGAATAAGTAAAACTAGATAAATCTACATAAGACTGGTAGATTATATCAATGTCAATATTCTGGTTGTGATATTATATTATGGTTTTGCAAAATGTTAAAATTTGGTGAGAGTAGGAAAAATGTACAAGGGATCTCTTTGCATTATTTCTTACAGCTGCATGTCAATCTATAATGATCAATGTTTTAAAAAGCTATGATAGATTATTAACGTCTCTGCTGGGTATAGGAGGAAGAAGGGGCTACCTTGTGTTTTTATTGTAGAATTCCAAAGGGGAAGATTAATAGATATTATTCTCATTTGGGTACACCAATAAAATGGACATAACCATGGAGGGTAGGTATTTGTATCTGCTGACCAGTGTAATTCCACTTCTTGGAATTAACCAATAAAAGTGCATGAAGTTTTATGTGTTTGGATATTCATTGTGGTATTATTTATAACAATAAAAATATCTAAATGATTAAAAATAGGAGATGAGTCTTATAAATCACAGCATATCTAGGTGATAAAATACTCTATAGACTTTAATTAAACATACTTAAAAAATACACCCAGTATAATGCCCTGTGCATAGTAAGCACTCAATAAATGGAGTTCTCTTTTTTTTTTTTGAGATGGGGGTTTGCTCTGTTGCCCAGGCTGGAGTGCAATGGCACAATCATAGCTCACTGTAGCCTTGAACTCCTGGGCTCAAGCGATCCTCCTGCCTCAGCCTCTCGAGTAGCTGGACTACAAGCACATGCCATCATGCCTGGATAATTTTTCTTATTTTTTATACAGACAAGGTCTCACTATGTTGCCCAGGCTGGTCTCGAACTCCTGGCCTCAAGTGATCCTCTCACCTCAGCCTCTCAAAGTACTGGGATTACAAGCATGAGCCACTGTGTCCAGACACCTTTTCTTTACTAGGTTGTTGTGGGCATCAAAAGAGCTAAGGCAGGTAAATGTACTTGATAAACCATAAAATGCCTGGCAAATGCTACTTGTTGCTATCCTTCTAATAACTATCTCTCCCAGCTCCGTTCTGAGTGAAGCTGTACTTCTAGGCAGAACAGTGACTAAGGTGCTCCAGGCTTGGGAAGCATGGGAATGGAGGGGAGTGATTTCTTGGGGAGTCTGAGTCAAGGGATTGGAGCTACTTCCTTTCCAGGGGACTGCCACCCATACTCCACACTACATATAAAACTATGGACATTCTACATGATAGATGGCATTTAGCCAATAATCTTAGGAGAATCATGGAGTCTTTGAAGCAATGTCAGCCCTGCTGACTTCATAAAAGTAGTAGTGCCCTATTGCATCGGCCACTGTTGACTGAGCACCTACTAACTATCAGGCACTGTCCTAGGTGCTTTACAGACATTATTCCTGAAATTCTTACAACCTTAAGGAGTAGCTGTTTATGTGCATTTCACAGACAGGGAAACTAGGACTCCAAGAGGTTAAGTGACTTGCCAAGGTAGCACAGCTGGTAAGTGGCAGAGATGGCACTGAAACCCAGAGCCGTCTGCTTCCGAAACCTGTGATCTAACCACCACATATACCACATTTAGAAGGACTGAGCAGAGGTGCACTGTGTGGAAACTGTGCTAAGCTCTCTGGAAGAGGCCTGGAAAAGTAACCCTGTTCTTACAGTGCTCCTTGGGTAGGCATAGACTGAAACAGGCAGAAGAAAAGTCTCTAAAGTAAAGTAGACTCATTCTAAAGTCTTTCATCCTGTGAGTAAGTTTTTCCATATGGTCTAACCTCTATCCTTTCTGCTAAAATCTGATCCCTTTTTCTCTCTTCTGTTTCCAGTGAGCATGGTGAGTAGACGACATGGTGCCTCTCCATGAAAGGTCCTAGGTCAAGAGGGGACAGAGGGGCTTCTCTTTCCCCAGCTTTACTGAGGCCATGACTAGGATACCTCAGTCTCCTCAGTCTCTTTGATCTGCCCCAAGGTATCAAACCAAAAGATGTACAGGAGAAAATGAACCAGGAAAGACAAGCAGAAAGGAGCAGCCTAACCAGACCAAGAAGACTGGCTTGAAGAATGTCCTGGGAGTCTCCTAGGACCTTAGTGCTGGGCTCTAAGTTAAGGTGGACAGTTTTTCCCACCAGGCTCAGCAGTGAGCTTCATGTTTGACATCTACCCAGCTGCGGAGGTCTGGCCAGTGTCTCTCAAGCCAGAGCCGCTTTTTTGTCTCAGTATGACATCTCTATAGCTATCTCCCTCTCAGACATAAAGGAGGGGGTTGGGGATTCTGCCACACTGTATTTACCCCTCCGTTTCCATATTACCTCGCTGTATTTGCTCAGGTCCAGGCAACCCAGTTGGAGGCTTACAGACGCCCAGGGAAGAGAATAATTTTGTAAAGAGGATGCTGGGATCCCAAGGCTAGGTCCAAAAGAGCTCTTCCAGGATCTCAAGGCCAGGTCCAAAGGTCTTTCCTCTTTTCTCTCCACGTTAAGAGCCAGGAGGGCAACTGATGCCTAAGACTGGACACATAATGGAGGGAGAGAGGTGTCACTCCTCCCTCTTTCCTCCACATGTTATTCTACCCTGCTGGGGCCCAAACATGCCCACTGCTCACTTTGGCTTCCCTCTGCCCATCTACTCTATGGACAAGAGAGAGTTAAAATCATGGTATGGGCAAGCTATAAATTTCCCATCAGTGTGGGGAAAGCAGGATTGTTGGCAGGGAGGGGGTTGGGCTGGGGGGGAGGGGGAGCTGGGAAAAAGCCAGGAGGTTGTCTCTAGGTAACAATAAACACTGCGAGCAAGGAGCAGCTGTTACACTTACTCTCTCTGCATCACAATGCTGAAATAACACTAATAAACCAGTGTGCCCAATGCACAGGCATACACGCACTTAGTGCTGGGACCCCACTGCACCCCTAGGGCTGCCCTCTGCTCCGGGGCAGGGCCCTTGATGGCAGTGGACATACCAGTCTTGGCCTGGATATACTTGTGGGGAAGAATGAAGACTGATGAGTCCTCCCCACCCCAGTGGAATTCTCAGGGTCGGGGGGCAGCAGAGGCTGGGGATCCTGGGTTCAGATCCTGGTGATTCACTGGAAAGAGTTCAAGTAGGGGTAGCTCTCAGTTGGGGGATGGGAGGAGAGTGAGAGAGGGAGAAGTAGAGGGAACAGACAACTACTTACCATGTCCTCTCAGACTGGGGGGGATGAGGTAGCCAGGAGTGGAGTCGGCTAAAGGGAGGTGAAAGAAAAGGTGGGCAGAGAAAGGGATTTGAGATAAAGGAGGATTAAGAAGCACGTGGTATCTTAGAGATTCTTATACCTCCTGGGGTTGAACTCCCCACACCTGCCTACGTCCCACCTGGTGTACCCAAGCTCCCCCTCACAGTACCACTTTTATATCCAGGGCCAGGTGATGTGTTGGTTTAGTTCAGGACTGAGCTTTGTTATGGGGGGTTTCAACAGGAGACCCTAAGCTTCTGATGCTGCCAGGGAGAGCTGGAGGAGTGGTGCTGTTCTCATTTCCCTGCATGAAGAGTGGCTGGTCTGTCCCTTTCTCCAACCAGTCATCTCTGGATCACCCAGGAGCAACTGGGCAGATGATCCCTCACCCTGGTGAGAAAGCAGAGCCACCAGCAATGAAAGGAACAGAAATAGGCAAATGAGAACTCAGGCTCTGTGACAGAACTCCCCTCCTCTTAGCCCATCCTTCTCTGAGGTTAAAGGTGAGGGTGTTTACTATTACGTGTCTGGATACACTGGCATCCAAGATCCCTGTTTCTCTTTGACAGTTCTAGTCACATGCCCCTGGGACTGTGGTCATAGTCATGAACGGTTCTGCTGGTCCGCCTTCTGGCCTCTTTCTCCTGGTGTGACCTCAAACACAGTATCCTGTGATCCCCAATTCAGAATGAATGCAGAAGATGCACATTGCCCACCTGGCCTGTAAAGCAGGAGGGAATCAGCACTTTAGAAAATCTATGGTTCTGTACCCACCTCACAGCCTGTGCCAGCACCCTGGATCAGCCAGCCTAGGAGTCCCTAGCTGTTCCTCTCTTACCCCAGTTATCTGTTTCTAGGGAGGAGAGAACTGAGACCAGGTTTTAGTCTTGTAATAGTGCTTTTTTTCCCTTCTTTCTAAATATTTGGTGTCAGCTGGGTACCCAGAGTTCTAGGCAGGCAAATGAGGGCAGAGAGGAATGGCTGTGTCTGCCAGGAAAGCCCCTTCTCTGGAAAGTGCTCAGGAGCACTGAGCTGCCCCAACACATGTGGATGTCCAGTACCCTCTGTACAGCCAATGGACGTAGCAGGACAAGAATAACTGGCCTCTCCTATCCTTTCCTCCCTGGGAAACCTCTCACCAGGAATGCCCAGCCTCCCCTTGCTCCACAATCCAGATGAGAGATCTTCATCCGCAGAGCTCAGAGTAGGAAGAAATGGGGCAAAAGAGACCTCTAACAGGCCCGGACCCCGTTCCCCTCTGTTGTTTTCATGAGCCGCCCCCATTGCTGTGAGTCACCAGAACCTTGAGTTTGGCTGAGTTGCCAGCAGCCTTCTCCCTCCCTCCCTCCTGCAGCCAGGCAGCTAAGCACCCAACAGGCCCGAGCCCACCATCTTCCTACCTGCAGGGCCACAGCCTTCTTCCTCATTTCTAGGAATCTGCAACACAGATACATTGAGAGGAGCGAGCAAAGGAGTGTGAGAGACCCCAGGAGGCGCTCTGTGCTGGGGCAGAGAGCCGGCTGCCTGCACAGTAGAGCAGGATCACAGCCAGAAGAGCTGGCACACTTGGGCGCACAGCCTTGTCGACATGTGAGACAGGGAGCTGGAGAGGATGGGGTAAGGATGCTGTTTCAGGAGCAGGCATCTTCTCCTGGCTTCCTCTCTGGTTAGTTTCTTCTTGGCCTTTCTCCTCGGGTGCCGATGGACACCATAGCACTGCCACGTCTGTCTACCTTTTTCTCCACCTTCCTTCTCCTTCTCCGTGGCTTCGGAAGCTACAGAGAGGGGACCTACATAGCAACCTTCAAGGTGCCAAGGTGGGAGGTTCAGACATCCAGATCTTTCCCCAATCACTGGGAAAAACTGATGGGAGGAGGACAAGAATAATTTGCCTTCACCTGGAAGGGGCTGGAAACCTGCCTTTCTCTCCAGTGTGCACCAACACTACAAGAGCCAGTAGGGGCCTAAGAGCTCTAGGGCCATGGCACCACATGAATTCATGGGCATTTCTAGGGGTTGGGGAGAGAAAGGCTCTGTTCTGTTCCTTAGAAAAACACCTAGAGGCCTGGCAGGTGGCTTACACCTGTAATCTTAGCATTTTGGGAAGCCTAGGAGGGAGGATTGTTTGAGGCCAGGAGTTCAAGACCAGCCTGAGCATGAGCAAGACCTGTCTCTACAAAAAATAGAAAAATTAGCCAGGCATGGTGGTGTGTGCCTGTAATCCCAGCTACTCAAGAGGCTCAGGCAGGAGGATCACTTGAGCCCAGGAGTTTAAGGCTGCAGTGAGCTATAATGACGCCATTGTACTCTAGCCCAGGCGACAGAAAGAGACTCTATCTCAAAAAAATAAATAAATAAAAAGAAAGAAAAAGAAAAAGAATACCACCCAGAATCTAGATTGAATGCTTTAACGGCCTTTTAGCCCCTCTAATATGCCTGCAATATGTTAGGGTAGGGATAGACAAAGGGGGTCCATCCCTGCTCCTTTGCTGCATGTTCTCCCCCACTGCTCTGTGTCCCAGGGTAGAAACAGCAGCTTTGTAAACAGCAGCCACCTAACAAATGCCCCAAACAATACTCACTATGAATGTCCTCCCTACATTAGACAGCCAGCCCCACAGATGGGACTACAGGTCTCAGTTCCCAAACTTCACCCTCTGCCTTCTCTCCACTTTCAGGCTTTTTCCTGCTCTCTCCTAACAAGAGAATCTTTCTTTCCATACTCCTGGCACAGCTTTCCTCCCTGCCAACACCTCTGGAGCCCTTGGAAGCAGGCAGGGGTCCTAAATGATTCTTTTTTTTTTTTTTTTTCCGGATGGATTCTTTCCAGGCTGTCTTAGGGGGATTTGAGGGAGTCCTTCTCATCCTGCCTGCAGTAGAGAAGGCAGAGAAGCAGACAGTCAAGGAGATGATCCTGAGGGTCTAAAGGCAGGGCAGGGTGGGGCTGGGGGCACTCAGACAGGAAGATCCTGCTCTTCCCAGGGGTTTTGGCGATATAAAATGGGGTACTAAGATAGAGAAGAAGGCAATTCTGGGGTGGGGGAAGGGTGTTGAGGGCCTAGAGAGTGTAACAAATTTTCTACTGACACTGCTTTCCATGCTCTGTGCCTATCCTTGCCCCCACCCCAACTTAGCCTCATGTAGCATGGAACAAAGAATGTTAAATTTTCTGAGGAAGGAGGAGGATGCCAAGAAATTCCACTTTTGGCAACTTGGTAAGAGAGCCCCCTTTTTCCTTCATTCCTTCCCTCCTTAACCCTAGCATGTGAACAGAAGGAAGCAAGGGGGTTGAGAGTGGGGGCAGCTGGAAACCTGCCTTTCTCTCCAGTGTGCACCAATACTGTAGGAGCCAAACGGGGCCTGACTAAGAGCTCTGGGGCCATGGCACCACATGAATTCATGGGCATTTCTAATTCAGCCTTCAGGGCCTTGACTTTGAATTCTGTCTCTATTCTAGGCTTAGACATGAGACAAGAGGTATAAGACCACTACTTTTTTTGGCATATGTTTCTCCAGCGGTTTATAACATGGCAGGGAAACTTATAAGATTTTTTTTAAAAAGCTCAATATTTAGTCTTGATTGGGGGATTTATTTCTTGCTTAAGGAGCTGGGGTAATTGATGTATTTCTTTCCCTGTAGACCATATAGGACATGGTAAAATTCCACCAGAGTAAGGGGCTGTAGGGGATTTGTGTGCTTAGAAGCAGGAAATGGATGAGACAATCTCTACAACAGGTTGTGTGAAGCAAATGTACCCCACCCCAATAATGCTCCATAGAAGCTGCACCTGCCTATGACTCCCCTAAGTTGCTTCTGAGACTCAGGTGACAGAGATGTGAAACTTCAAGCAATGGAGAATAATATCCCACATACCCTCTTCCCTTGACTTTCTTCTCCCCACACATACCTACCTTTCCTTTCCCTGTGTTCCCAGGAATTCTCCAAACTCAGGAATACAAAGCAATTCCAGGACAGGATTCAATTGATTTCCCCTCTTTGGGTCTTGGTTTCACCTGTAAAATGAAAGGGTCAGGCAAAATGAGCTCCAGGTTCCCTCCCTAGCAACAGTAAGGTTCTGTGATTCATACCCCAAAAGGCACAGCAGGCCTCATTTGCATGCCATTTTGCATGTAATCTCCATGGCACTTATTTTATGTCAAAACGTTCAGAAATATCTCTGAACCCTGCCCTTCTCCTCCCTCTCTCCACAGTGCCTGGTTCTATGGTCCCTAGCTCTTGTCCTCGCTCTTCAAGGACCTCAAAGCTCTGTCCCCATCTTCCTTTCACAGTTTTACAGCACTCTCTGGGACAAGCCCAACCAGACAAAACCCCAGGAGCAAGAAAACAGCCTCACCTAATAATCTGGCTGCAATTTTGGGCTCCAGACCTGAGTCAACCAGTGCAGTTCCAACCCTTTTGGAGGTCCTGGCAGTTGGGGGGAAATCCTGGCACCTTTCTGCAGCGCCTCCCCTCCTCCACCTCACTATTCTCCATGCCAGAACGCAAAGTGGCCAGTGATTGATGGGCCCGGGTTCCTGGTAACCGCACCCAATGGCCCAATCCTCCTCCCTTACCCAATCCCTCCCCTGTCCCTATTCAGATATCAGATTGTCTCATGTTGGTCCCTGAGGTCCCATTAATTAAAAATACATCCAATTAAATGGCAGGTGAAAACGTGCTATTGAAGCTCTACACCCCCCTGCCCCAGCTTGGTCTCTCCACCCCCCCAACCCCCCTTTTAAGGCTCAGCTGTGCTTTGAGCTGAGAAAAAAAAATAGAGAGAGAGAGAAGGAAGCAAGAGGGAGAGAGTAGAGGAAGACATAGGGGTGGGGGTATAATGGGGGGGGGGCTATTTGAACCTCTGCCAGGGTAGCATGTGCCAGCCTAGGAGGGTGGCACCGTGCCCTGGTGTCTAATTTCTGGAGGTGTGAGTAGGTTCAGTCAGCTGGGTACCCACCTTCATTTCCCTTAAAGGGGCAGAGGGCAGTCAGAGGGCATGGCTAGCTGTGCTGCCCTCCTTCTGCACTTGATGGGTGAAGGGCAGAAGTGTAAATGGTAGAGAGACCTTGTGGGGGGGATGTGAAGTTCAGGGGCTGGGAGAGTCTGAGGTCTCCATTCTCAGCATATCTTTGCTCTTTCCCAAACTGGGAAGAATATAACGAGGAGCCAGCTGGGACCCAGGTGGCAGGGCATGGCGATGCTCCCAAGTCTGGCTGTGCCTACTTCTGCCCATAGGAAAGCTGAGAGAAAGATGGAGGGAGGGAGGAAAGAAGGAGCCATAATTTGGGTGAGAGCAGATGGGTCAGATAGGATAAAATATGTAAAGATAGATGTTCATGTGGGCACCATGTCCCCTAGTACCTTATAGGTAAGAGGACCTAGAAGGACCTGTCCTATTTGCCCTTTCTCTAGGCAAAAAGCAGCAGCAGTAGTGCGAAGTCACCTTGGCCTTGCAGTCTGGCAGACTGTGAGTAGGGCATCTCCCTTGATGAGCACTGACCGCTCTCATTCTCCTCCATACTTATGGTGTCCCCAGCATTTTGCTAGGTAAGGCCTGTGCCCCCCAAAAGCCCTCTGGCCACAAGCAATACAAAGCTAATGGACACTGCGAGCTGCTGGGAGAGTAGCTAGGAAAGTAGGGGTGACTCAGGGTGGCACTCAGAATCTAGGCAGGAGTGGGGGGTTTGCCAACCCAGGGCCCCCGCCTGGCCTCCTTGGCAGCCTCAGCACCTCCTCACTTCACTTTAACGCTAATTGGAGATTTTAATCTGCACTGCTGCTCTGCTTGGGGTGCTGGGGGGAGTGCCAGCTGTGCAGTAATTCCAGCAGCACCGACTGTTTAATCAAGCTGTCCTCCTGGGGAGGGGCCCTCAGGCATGGGGGTAGGAAGGAGGAGGAGAACCTCTGTTATCTCCCTTAGCCTATTCAGCCTGGAAGGGCTTCATGGACACTGAGGGTCAATTAGGGGGTCCTCACTCCCATAGGGGTCCTGTGGCCATTTTGCATCCCTAGCAGAGCCATCATATGGGATATGGTGGGTATGAGACTCATGGGCTGAAGCAGCCCACCCTTCCTTCCTGCTTTCTGACACCATTTTTGGCTCAGAGCCCTGGAGTGTCCTGAGGTGTATTCCAGCCACTCAGGCTGCAAACATCCTCTAGACTCATCTTGAATTCTGCAGATTTGTGCTGAGGGAGGTGACAGGGTGACTCACTCTCTCAGGCTTCAGTACCCCCCCCCCCCAACACTTTCTCACTAACAAAGATACTTTTCTTAGAACAATTATAAGAGATATTTTTCCCCTTAAAAAACTCAAACACCCCACCCTCTGGGTCAGAAAGCGACTGTCACGGAGGCAGGGGGGCAGTGGGGTGGACAGCTGGAGCCTGCTACACCCTGAGAGAGAGAAGCACCTGTACAAGGTATTCAGTGCCTGGAATTAGGGGGCTTCCCAAGTTCAGTTGAGAATGAGATAGGCCACTAGGATAGGGTGCTTAGGTTCTCAGGCCATTTTAAAGGAAGAACAAGTGGTACCAATCATTCTTTTGGCTTTTTGGGCCTTGGCTCTCTGGGGGTGTTTCTGGACTCAGTCTTGGGGAAAGGGTGCCCTCACGTGCACTCTGTCTGCTAAAGGGCATGAGTTTTAATTGGTCAGCAGCGCCCTCGTGTGGCAGAAACCAATACTGCAGCTGCCCTACTGGCCAGGCTGCTTTGTGGGATGTGGCAACCTGGTTGATAGACAAGTGGCCAAGTTTTGAATGTTGGTGCTCTCTGTGCCATCAAGGCACCCCCACTACTACCCTTGGAAGTAGTGGACATTTCTTGCTTTCTAAACCTGGGACATTTCTTCCAGGGACATTTCTTGTTTTCTAAACCTGCCCTATTCCTCTATCCATCCCATCATCTCTAACTCGGTGCATATGCCTACCAGGAGAGGGAGCACCTTATCCAGAGGTGACACTTTATTGGGTCTGCTGTTTGTGCTGTTTGGATTGCAGGGGTGAGAGACATCCAGGGTCAAGAGGATAAGCTGATGTCACTTCCAATGCCCAGGAGGCAGGGAGATGCTTTGCCCCCACCCCAATCCCACCCTCAACTCTCCACAGGCCCCAGAGGAGAGCTGACACCTGAGCTCAAGCAGGGTGGGGCGGGTGCGGTGGCTCACACCTGTAATCCTAGCACTCTGGGAGGCCGAGGCAGGAGGATCACTTGAAGTCAGTTGTTCAAGACCAGCCTGAGCAAGAGTGAGACCCCGTCTCTACTAAAAATAGAAAAAAAATTAGCCAGGCAATTCAAAATAGAAAAAGTTAGCTGGGTGTGGTGGCACATACATGTAGTCTTAGCTACCTGGGAGGCTGAGGCAGAAGGATCGCTTGAGCCCAGGAGTTTGAGGTTGTTGTGAGCTAGGCTGATGCCACGGCACTCTAGTCCAGGCAACAGAGCAAGACTGTCTTAAAAAAAAAAAAAAAAAAAAGAAAGAAAAGAAAGACAGAAAAGACAGGGTGAAACCCAGTAGTTGATTCTGCCCTACCACCATCCATTCTGCACTCCCTGGGAGGAACTGGGAATGAGTAGGACAAACAGAGCCTGAGATCCTGGTCCTGAAGAATGGATACCAGATAAAATACCTTTCCCTGCAAAGATCCAGGTACTCTCCCAGGATACCAGGCCACTAGGAAGAATGTACATCTGGGGCTTCTGACTTCCGGCCCCCAAAAGGTAGGCTGCCTGTCATTAGACTCTTCATCTCCAGCATCAAATACTATTTACTGGTCCCTTCCCACACCCTCTAAGTGTGGGAAAAGATGGTCCTGAACTACAGAAAAAGAGACGGACATCTGACACCAGGAGAGGCTCTCTAAAGACTAGAGCTGGAAGTTACGAAGACAGAGAACTGAGTCACTAAGGCCTTCACCTTGTTGGAGATACTTAACAACAGAGAGAAATTACTCCCAGAGAGAAACATGACCCTGTTGATGGGTAGGGGAGCAGCACACCTACCAGCAGGCAAGAAGGGTGAGGTTGGCACTGGAAGCTGGTGACCTGCCCCATCTGGGCATTAGGGATAGAGGAAACAGGCTTGCAGGCCTCTACTTCTGGTGTCTTGCACAGTGTTGGACAGGTGAAATCTCCCACTGAACCTGGAAAGGAGGTGGAGAAGCTGATTAGAGGTAGTGAAAAGGGACAGCACTGCCCTATTTTGATTCAGAAGAAAGGGATAGAAAATAGCTTTTTGGGAAAGAAGAGGAAGATGGCAGGGCTGTGTGTATGGACAGGGTGGTGGGCCAGTGGGCCAGTGGGGCAGCTGTCCTAGAGGAGAGGGCTGAGAGTAACCCAGTAACTGACATCAGTAGCCCACCCAGGAGAAATACTCATTAGCACAGCTGGCCAGGAGGAAAGAACAGAAACAAAATGACTGCTAATGTCAAGAAAGGGGGTTACCCACTCCAGTTGGAAGGGAGAACTTGTTAACCAGAAGGTAGAACACCAGAATAGGGTCAAATAAAAAGCTAAGGAAAAAACAAAACAAAATAAGCTGAGGAAACTCCTCTGGAGATCTTTGGGAGTAAGAAACTTCCCTGAGACTAGAGAGGGCGTGGAGGGAGGGTTATCCCATACAAAAGCAGGCCAGTGGCCTCTGATTGGCCTTAGGTCCCTACCTGGCTTTCGGTTCTGTGAAAGAGACTGTCTTTGCCAGGCTCTGGAGGTGAGGTAACCCATGTGCTTTACCAAATTCCTTGGGGGCCATCCCTGCTGCTGCTGCCACCTGTAAAGGAAAATGACAGGCTACATTAGACATGAGACAAGGGACTAGACACCAAAGAGGGTCTTTGGTCTTTCACCCAGGGAGCATGGCACTGGTAGGTAGCAGTGATGGTGACAGTTACTACTCTTCCAATTCCCTCAAACCTGATTTCCCCAGAAGGATTCACATGAACCTTAAGTATACTCCCAGAGAGAGTCATAACTGTTCTAAGATTCTGATCTCCAGGGAACTAGTCCCAGGCTGATAAAAGCAAAACCACAGTTCCTATACTTAGAGATAAGTTGGGAAATTCAACAGAAATAGAAGCTGTGAAACCTAGAATTATAAAGGGCAATGAAGGTTAATGGTTAATACAAGGCTAATGCAAGAAGGTGACTTAGAGGAGGCCACCTAGTTTTAGATCAGATCACCAGCTTAGAGTTGTGGCTCTCTTGTTTACAATAATTTCTACAGGAAGGGCTCTGAGGCAAAAAATAAAAATTAAAAAGGCGGGGGGAGGGGGGGCCCCAACTACTAAACAGAAAGGTTTGCAGGACAGCAACTTGATACAACTTGGGCAAATAGGTCTATCATACATTCCCTGGGCAGAGACAAAGTTGCAGGGAGACCAACTCCACATCCCCGCTATGCTATCAATTAGGATGTGGACACAATGTAAGGATATGTACTGGGATGTATTTCTTTGTCATCAGCAGACAATGTTCATTTTGCAGATTCCCAGCCCCTCTGACCTAGACTCATATTAATAACCCTCTCTAAGCCACTTCTCCCTTCAAGATTCTGCTTCCAGCTTAGTAATGGTCAGCATTCCCTTCTCCGCTTATCAGTGGCTCCCAGACCCATATGCCCACAGAAAGCAAGCTTTGGAATGGACTGTAGATACAGCCAGGAGAGGTTCAAAAAGGGGAGGGGAGTTTCAGCACCAGAGTGAGATGACTTACAGAACCTGCCATGCATATCAGCCAGCTAAGCACACTAAGGTATTCAGGCCACTGTGGAGTACCACACACCAACTTCCTTCTCCCTCATCAAAGAACACCAAACAACTCAAAACTAAAAACAATAAGGGACAGGAGAGGAATAGAGGGTCCCCCCTAATTTTCCTGTAATCTCAGAGAATATCTAATTTTGCTCTGAGTTCTATAATCCTCTCATTCAGAGGCTCCAGCAGATGAGATATGTTTTCTTTCTCCCTTTTGATTTTTCTTTTCAATATAGGTATACTGTAACACAAAGGAGCCTGAGTTGAGATTTAGGGTAAATTCCTCACATTGCCTCTGACAATCTTTTCCTGCTATTCAACCTCCAGATGGTAACAAAGTGTTCTTTGAATTTTGGGGTTACTTTGAGGGAATCAGCATCTTTGGCCATGGCTGCCCCTTGTTTCCCAATGAACCAAGAGAACTCCTGACTCTAAATAAAAATTACACTTGTACAATTTGCAAGTCATTGAAAGATTATTCTTTAAGGTAAAATACATAAAATTCCTCAATTTTTCTACTAATGATTTTTAAATCTTACCTTCCCCCCTCAATCTCTGTCCCTCTCTCCTCAAAATCTCAGCCCTGGCTGGATGTGGTGGCTCACACCTATAATCCTAACACTTTGGGTGGCTTAGGAAGGAGGATTGCTTGAGGTCAGGAGTTCGAGACTAGCCTGGGCAATATAATGAGGCCCTGTCTCTACAATTTTTTTTTTTTTTTTTTAATTAGCCAGGCATGGTGGTGTGTGCCTGCAGTCCTAGCTACTGGGGAGGTTGAAGCGGGAGGATCACTTGAGCCCAGGAGTTAGAGGTTACAGTGAGCTATGATCATGCCACTGCATTCCAGCCTGGGCAACAGAGCAAGACCCTGTCTCCAAAAACAAAAAACCAAAACCAAAACCAAAAAACCTCTTACAGCCCTTCTTTCCTTTCTTGAGGAAGCTCAGGGCTCTCAGGAATGGGTCGTCTTAAAGTTGGGGGCGCTATACTCATGTAGGTCAAGATTCTGGCCTCTTGGACCTAGTCCTGGCAAGTTGCCATTAACTTCCTGTGATACTGTGGGTAAGGCACTTCCCTTCCTTAAGCCTCACTTTCCTGCTCTGTAAACTGAGAGTTTGGATTACATGACCTCTTTTCTAGCTCTGTCAATCCATGATTTTATAAGGGAAAAGACATAAGTGTCCTTCCATCAGGAAGTAAGACATTCTTGCCCTTCCTGCCTTCTCTCTGGGCCACTGCAGAAAGAAGCTCCCCTACAGATGCCTGTCTTCCTCTTGCAGGCTTAACTAAAGGGACAAGTGAGTTCCAGTAGGCCTTCCTTGAAGTGCCAAACTCCTCCCATTAAGAGGAAAAGAAGTTGAGGACTCTAACCCTGAATCCTGATAAAGCAGACAGGAGACTGAAGGCAGGTATGGGGCAGGAAGGAGTATGATAAGCATGCCCCCACTCCTAGCCTGCGCACACACTTGGCTTTGCCCTAGGGAGCCCCATATAAGTAGCGGCTGCTAATCCAACTCAACTGTGTGCAGATAAAAGCAAAGACATGTGTAAATACATCCACAGCATCGACATAAATGTCCAATCAATATCCGTACACTCATTCCTGTTCTCTCCTACTTTAGGCCTGTATGTGCCTGTAAGAAGCCATGGTGCGAGGGGACACAACATCCAGTCTTCCCCCTCCCAAAGTTGGAAAGGAAGAAACAGTGAGACAGGAGCTACTTGGCTTCCTATAAATTGTTTTGTCCTTCCTCACAGCTGCAATCAGAAGCTAAGGGCTCCCGCAGGCCTTGTTCTGATCTGCTGCAGGCGATGGAGGGTTTTTGAAACAGAGAGGACTTGGCTGCCGCCCCGTTTCAGCTGCCGTTGGGGCTGGCTAATGGGCTCATTCGGGTAGACCCCCGCCTGCTGCACTAAAGAGTCCCCTGCCGACCCCCTCCCCAGTCCCAACCCAATTAATAAATGGGGGCTCCCACTTTATGGCTCTGGGAGCAGGAATCAGAGATACAAATGACCCCCAGGGAGGGACAGAAAAAGGCCTTCCAAGAATCAAGCCAGAGAATTGTGCATCCACAGGCACATGCTGCCACAGGCTAGTCATATCCCATTTTCAAAGCATTAGAGGGGAAGAAACTGGCAAAAAACTGTATTTTCTTTCCCAGATCTAGAGTAGGATAGCATTCTTGAAGTCTGTGGGCACACCCCAGCATTAGATCTCTCTTGCCTAGTTCTCCAACCTGAAAAGGGCAGGGCGCAGGTCATCATCTGGACACACAGTGCATGCTCTACTGTTCTCCAGGGGCAGCGCCTCCTCCTAGACTCTGCAACACTGAACATACACATATCCTATCCCATCAATTGGTGAATAAAGTAAACACTTCCTACTCCTTAAAAACAAAGCAGCTCCCTCTTACCAAGCTTTCACCACCATAAACAGCACAAATATATCTTGGGATCATCATCTTGAGGCTATCTTTTATTTCTCCCCTTATAACCAAGCCTTGCTAATTCCTATGGACCCTCTTCCTTTCTTCTGAATCTCCTTGTCCTACTCTAGTGTAGGCCCTCACTACCTCATGTCTCAGCAAGAAGAATAATATTCTAGTGAACTTTTCTGCTTCCTTGACCCAGTACTGCTGCAAAAGTCCTCAGCATCATTTTCATCTCATCATGCTCTGCTCCCTGTTACTGCTTACTAAATCAAATTCCTCATTCGAGCCAACAAGATTGCTTCTCCAACTTCATTTTCTAATATTCCCTTCCAGTACCATTCTAGTTAGTCAATTCACAGCCCTCTGCACAAAACACATGAGCCCTCTTCCATGAGTCTCCTCTCTCCGCTTACCTCCTCTTCCGTTCCACAGCCCTTATCTTCTTTACTTTCAAATAATTATTTCTGATTAACTCCACTTTTTCTGATTATTTCTTTGCTTTGGTTTCCTCTTATTAGGGTACTGTTTTATAACTTGCATTAACATGTTGACTTATAAATACTGATTCTCCACTCTTCACCAAGTATAAGACTCACCTCTCCTACTAGACCCAGAAGCTTTCTAAAGGTGGGACCCTCCCCCAATCTTCTTTCTTAGAGGTTATCCTGTACTCAGGACATGACTGTGTTAATGATATTAATGCTCCTCACTGAAGAAGCCTTCATGCTATAACTCTTGGGATATTATATCAAACAACCACAAGGAATACAATCTCATTCTGTCAATTTTCAGACTGCCATGTGCCCTGACCTTCTGGCACTGAGTCTTTCCAAAATTCAGTTTCACGACTTCAAAGTGTCACAAAACAAAAAAAACCAAAAACAAGCATGGTCACCAAAGGAATTTGTTTATCTCCTTGATTCATAGTATATAAATACGATTCTCTTCAAAGACAGCTTAGGATGAAAGGTCCCATTTTGTTCCTTATTTCTAAGATTAATCCTGTATTTTCAAGTCAGGACTTGATTTTCTAGAATGGAAACCAATCCCAGAGCCAAGAGTAATCTTGTTCTCTACAAGCCCTGCCTCTAATCATTACATTTTAGAAGGTACCTAGGAATGGAGATTTGTGCATCTTTTTCAACTGTTTGGCAAGTATTTCCCTTAGATTAACCTCACTCTCAAATGCAGACTCTTTACTTCCTCTAGTTTAGCCCTGTGTGGTTAGAGAGGGAAAAAGTGGTCTACCACTCCCCATTATCCCCTACATAGTAAAAGAGATTTGCCTTTTATCCTTTCCATCCCCTAGCTTCAAGGTGCTTAACCACAAAGACAATAAAAGCAAAGCACTTAGCACAGTGCCAGACACATAGTAAATACCCAACAATGTTAGTTCCCTTTCTCTCCCTTCTTCCTCCCAACACCACAGGTTTCTCAACCCTTTCTGGGGCTGTTTTTTCACTGGCCAAAGATGGCACCTGAAGGAAACTGTTCTTTTGTAGCTCTAACATTCTGTAACTAATTCACATATTCTGGTTGGTTTGTTCTATGCACTGCTCTCATTTGGATCTAAAACGAAGGGAAGAGAAACAATACTAGTCTCCAGGTTGACCTAAAACATATAAAACCACTTGCAGGAGAGTTAAAACTCAAATACAAAGAACTTTTTAATGTGATGCATCCATGTCATTCCCTTCTTACTCCTGAATTACTCTCTTGAACTATGTAGATAACAGTGTTAAGGAAATGTCCTTACCTAAGTTATTTGCTTAATATATTTGCCTACATTTTCTCATTTCCTTATAGAAAATATGTCTTCAGAGTCTCCTATGGGTTCTAGGCCCACTCTCCAACCCTAAATAAAATAATACTGTAATCAAGGGGAACTCTACTCACAATAATGCTTTATCAGGGCCTCCTAAAATGAATTGTGAGCCTCCAAAGCAATTATCCCCTACATTTTACTAACTCAACCATAATTTTTCCTTCCATCCCATATCCCTATCTCCTTTATAAGCAATTATACCCCAAGCCTCTTTCTGTAGCCCAGCTACCAGACTACTCTAGTTCTGTCCTTCTTACCCTTATTTCTATTTCTTTCTTATATTGCTTAATTTTATGAGACTTTTGGTCCCCTAACATAAATTGCAAATACTAGAACAAGGCCAAACTAAGAAGTTCCTGAATTTATAAAACGGATCAGGACCCTAAGCTTTGTCTTTGAATTCAGCCTATTTTCTCCAGGGCTGAAAACATTCAAAATTGTATCAGCCTTGGTGCAGAGGGTTGTCCGTCTACAAGCTGATCCTCACCAAGGGTGTCCCTCACTAGGCATTGTAGTTCTGAGACACAGGAGGAAGGAGGATCCCCTCCTAGAAGCAGCCCATCAGATAGGCCCCTTAGGTAGAGAAAAGACAGCCACCAAGACCCAGGCTTTGTTCTTCATTTAGCTCTGACTGCTACATTGTGGCCTTTTCAAGTTTCTTCATGCTGCCTCCATCAGAGATGGTTTGGCTTGGATAAAATGTCCTTAATTCCTTTGGAACTATCAACACTATCTTTAGTTTACAATCATGCCAGAACAAGACATCCAAAAATCCATCTATTTCCAGGCCCTAGGGAACCTATGTCTAAGTGAATTTACTTCATGGCTATACCCTCTTATGCCAGAGAATTATGCTGTAGCTGAAGGGGCTGCATATTGAGACTGCTTCATTAACTAACAACTACCCATCTAGAGGGTACTAAGACTAACTCCCCATCAGCCTCTTTCTGTCAGCCTTGGTCTACTGATTTTTGAGATAAGAGATGAGACAAACCCAGTGGTCAAAGTGTTTTGGCATTCCTGTGATTAATCACCAGGGCATCAAAACAGCTCTTATCTGTTTTCTCTTAGATACCAGAGCCCTCTTCTCACCAAGCTTTACTTCCTGCAGACACCATCTGCAACTGAGCTTAGAAATGTCATCAGCAAAAGCAAAAATCTCAGGATTTAGAAGAAGATAAAGAGGTGAAGGTGGAAAGAGCGGAAGCAGGAAGACAAAGATGACAACTCCCTGGCCAGTAAAAGAATCTCTCATACCCCATACAACATAAACTAAAAGCTCTTTTCATAGCTCCTAGCAATAAAAAAAGTATGGTTATTTTGCCTTCTACTTCACTTCCCACCCCATATATTGAGGATCTGGACAGACATTTGTCTTCTGAATTGCCTCTCACTACCCTTCAAAATTAAGAAATAGCAATAACTCTAAATACCCAGCAGGGTTAAGCAATCAATACCTACGATAGGCCTAAATCATTCCAGCTGAATAGTGAGCAGGGAGAAAGAAAAATAGGAAATGAAAAGTGGGTGGGTAGGAGATGGAAAGATAGGTACATACAATGAGAAGGAGTAGAGTACCACCTATAATGCATGCAGGTGTCATACTCTCCCAGTCTTTCAACCCTGGCTTGGAGTAATCTCCCACTTATCTTGAGAGTATTCCCAAGGCCAGGTTATAGGAACACTAGAGGTGTTCCTACAGATGAGAATTGCCACACCTGGACGGTTAAATTAACCAAAGTGTCCAGGAATGCTCACTTTGGCTCTCAGGACAACCAAAAGACTCAGCAATTCTGCCTCTCTTGGAATAGTTGATTATTTCCTCACTTAAGGAATTCCCCATTCCCATTCCACTTAGCTCTGGTTCCAAATGATCAAGTTATGAAAAGAGAAGTCACTCAATAGCTAAAAGCAGTCAAGTATGAGGAGGCAATTTTTAATAACAATGGAAATCCCAGGTCAGCACCGAGAGCATTAAATGTTAACTTCTTTGAGTCATTAACCTTAACCATACAGTTAAGGATGCCTGTCTAAGACAAGACAGTGCCTAAGAAATTAAGGTACTGAACAATATGGTTTCTAATCAGAAATGGCCTTGGTTGTAACAGAAAAAAAATGCCAGTTAGTTAGGTCCTCAGCCCAGAATTGAAGACAGCCACTGCTATGAAGTGGAAACAATATTCTCTAGTAGATTGAAGTTCACACCCCTAATCATAAACTTGCAATTTATATAAAGACCTAAAATTAATTCCCTTTCTCTGGAGACTAACCAGGAACGCATCATTCCAAAAACTGGAACATTCTTGAGCTCTCCATTCTCCTTCCATGATGTGGCTTAGCCCACAGGCAAGGGGACACCACTCAAACTTTTGAGGATTCAAAAACAGGCTAGCAACCCTCATTATCATCTGTTTTTGAATTCAACTTCCTCCTAATTTCCCTTGCTCTGGTGTATCCCTTTTATGACTTGCTCACCCCACTTGTAATCTATCTCCCCCTCTTCCTTTCTTTCTCCTGATGGATTTTATCTGCCCTTTGCCTATTTGTCATAACTAGCAGGACTGTAGCACATACTACAAGGGAAAAATTATCTTCAGTGTTCTAAACCACGAAAGGGAAGGAGAAGCAATTCTCTCCTGAGGTGGAGATGGCAAAGACTTTGGAAATAATACGTATTTTAACCTTTAAGCAACCTTGATTCACTTTCTGGATTGGCAATGCATTAGGAAATCTCAACAGCACTATGGATACTAATCCCCATGTTGACCCTGTTCTGTAATGAAATGGGGTGGGGTGCTGGAAAGTCTGGTTTAAGAGACTATCTTTTAAGTATAAACTGCCGATTACTGACTTCCCTTAATGATAGTTGAGCTCAAACCCACTTACCTCTCCTGTGAGGAGGAAGTCAGGGTACATGAAGCTCAACTCTTTTGAAAGCCTGGTACCATCATTATTTGTGTAACTGTTTTCTACTTTTTTTTTTTTTAAATCACATTTTATGGTTTCCCCCAACTCATTTGTTATTCTCTAGTTCCTAGTCTAGTCTAGTGTTCTCAAGCACCTCTTCAAACCCTAAAAACTTTGGGGGGGGGGGGTAGTTTATAAGTCTACAGTGATTCTGAGACAGAAAACCCCTAAGATAAAGTGGAGGAAAAACGTCCTTTATACATGGCTAGATATGCTTAGAGGTACAGATTAAGAAGTAAATGCAATGGAGCAAAAGTGGTATAGTAACAGGAAATATTTAATTTTCCAATCTCCACTTTCCATTTTTATAAACTGAAAGAAAAAAATTTAATATATTACAAAATATCTGTACATAGACAAGGTACACCCGATGGGGGGCAAAAACAGGAGAGAGAAAGGAATACAGTGTCAGGAACCTAAATCAGGGAGAATGAGGTGGCAACTGACACTTTTCTGATGCAGCATTCTCTCTCAAAACCTGCTGGTCACCATTTTAGCACTGTAACTAGATATGCATATTATATATATACACACACATACAAGTGGTTGGGTGATGTCTATGGCATAAGCTAACATAAGTCCTACTTACAAATTTATGCTAACTGCCCTCCTTTAAACGTATAGATCTGATGTAGTTTTCAAATCCTTATCGTTCCTATGGACAGTTGAAGAAAAAACTAAGGAAACTGGGTCAAGCATATTTGTTTTCAAAAACACAAAAATGATCATGGTCAAACCAGTTCTGCCTCCCATTCATGAACAGAATCTGATTTCTCATCTGTTCAAAATGATGTATTTAATAGACTTAATATCTCCCATGGTACAATAATTAAAACAAAACAAAGCCAAAACCACTTTTGAATGTAATTGGGTTTGTAATTTTCAAATAGTCAAGCTGAAATTCTATCAAACCTTTACTTCCATCACATTAATAGATAACATAGCTGAAAAATTAACAAATACCTTTTCTTCCTCCTCATAGATTCCAGGATATTTAAATGAGTTTTCTCCTCTGCTTTTAGAAATAGTCAAAATTACCAAACTTTCATTTTAAAGGTTAGATCCCAAAATGGGAGTGGGAGTGAGATGGGATCATACACACACATACACACACTCACACACACACTCACCCCCTTCCCTAGTAGGGCTGAGGGAATGGAGGCTTAAGTATATTATTTAGGATATTTGGCATAATTAAAAATAATGGGTGGGAGAGGGGAGGGAAAAACATTATTGATGACTGCTGATAACCAAAATACAATGAAAATATATAGAGAATTTTATTCATATTTGATGGGAAACCATTTTGTTTTCACTGAACAGATACTTTTGGAAGTATCTCAGGCTAGGGTTCTTTAATCAAAAACAGGGGAGTGGGGCCCAATACCTCAAATATTCTAAAATATTAAGGCCCATGTCTGAGGACTAAGAAGTCAACAGACAGAAGGTTCAGATGAACTTTAATGCAATTTGCCAATAGCACATAAGTGAGCCTAGTAAATCTAACTGGACACTTATACAAAAAGCCACCAATGCCAAAATGGCTAGAAGGTTCTCTTTCAGTCAATGTTTGGCCCTGAGGGCAAGGCCAGACCAAAAACCAGAGGATAATAAAGAATACACACACCAATATCTACCTATTTCAGTAACAGGGGAAAATAGTCTTCAAGTAAGTATCTGAAGAAGGTTCTTCTTTCATTTCTTTAAATTTTTTTTTATTAATGCACCTTTCTCTTATAAGTAGATTTTATTTTGTAATATAAGAACTTGGCATTGAAATATGAAACTTAACTTGAGTTTGAAAACTATACTCCACGATGCTGAAGCATGTTTGCCTTTTCTTTATAAAAGGGGGCTAACCTATGTTTCACAAAGGTCTAAGTCTGTGCAGATAAATTATATGACATGTATCTGTTTTTTAAACACTCTATATGCTGGTACTCAGATAGAAATGGAAGCCAGAATGAGAAGCCTCTCAAGTTATCCCACCCCTCAGCCCTTCCTTTTTCCATTTCCTGTTTATGATAAGGCAAAATTCTTGCCAGGAAGCCACAATTTAACCCTTTTTGCCAAAACCAAAACCAATCTCTCTGGAGGAAAATCCCTAAAAGAATTGGCAGGATATACATGCTGGGATGTGTATATGTCAATACTGTTCTTTCTAACGGTATGCTGTTTTAAAGTTATTTTTTTAAAAAAAGGTATCAGGTATCGATATATCTTCAGAAAAATACCCACCCTAAACTAGGTTACATTTCCATGTATTTTCAGGATGTATTTTTTTTTTCTCTTTGACAATATCACAATGCTCTGTTTGAAAGGCTTTTTTTGACATAAAAATATATGTGTAAACAATATGCTAAATGCTCTTATTAGCCCTCTAGATATGGAGGCATCATCTCAAACCACAGCTCAGCAGCAATGTTATAGGCTGTCCGCATTTAGAAATCAACTTCCCCATCAGAACACGGTTTTTTAAAAAACAAAAAACATTTTAGAATTGAAGAGTTACAGAGAACAATGTAGGAGTTTGAATTTCCTTTCCTTTATTTCAAAAAAAGTAAAGAATTACCCCAGGTTCTTGAGCATCTCAATGATTATATATTTTTTCCAAACAAATGCCTCAGGGAAGTGGTGGAGAGGGAGAGGGAGGGAGAGACAGGGAGAGAGAAAGGGAAGAAGGGAGGGAGGGAAGGAGGGAGGGAGGGAAAGAGAGGGAGAGAGAAAGAAAAGAGATTGAGTAAAGTCTACCTACTTGCTCCAAATACCACTTTCTACAACCTGCTTCCTGTGCAGAAAGACAGGCGTTATCTTTTCTCAAAGTGGAGCAAACTTTAAGGATGAGTAATTTATTTGGAAAAAAGGTATTGTTCAAGATGCTCAATGGGGGAAAAAGTGTTCACTTAAGAGCAAAATGTGAGATTGTGGAGAGGAAGGAAACATTTATTTAGCCAGGCCATTCTGTTTCCCTTACAGCAAAAGCCTAAGAGCAGCTCAAATTTTGTGAACACTATTGTTTTTAAAGGAAAAAAGAAACAAAAAACCCCACCTAAATTAAGATTCAAAAGAAAGAAACCACACACAACGCCCCCCTCCCCAAAACTTTAAAAACCAAAGAGCCTCTCCTGAGCCATCTCAAACCTGAAACTGTTCTCTCTTCTGCTTAAGAAGTGCAGGCAATGAGCTAATAAAACATTTACTTTTCAATTTAATGACCTTCTCCATATTCTCTACTTATATCTACTAGGTAGAGTTGAAGTAAATGTCTGGCTATAGCTCATCCAGGGAGAACTGGTGCCAACATCATTATTTTATGTCGCCTGCTAGTAGCAAGTGAGCAAGGAATACAACGGACAGCTTTGCAGTAGCCAAATGCAGATGATTACCTCGCTCTGGCAAATGATTTCATTAAAGGTTCAGAGGACTGGATGGAAGGATGGATAGGGAAGGAATCTTTCAGGACACTGAAGTCTCTGGGTTAGTAAGGAACTCCTCTCCCTCTTCCCCCTCTTGGTGGGACTCTTGTAGGCCCTCGATAGAGTTTTCCATAAGCAGAAGACTGAGTTGGGGCCCCCCAGTGAAGGCCTGCTCCTGAGCTGCTGGCCCCAGTGGTTCCTGGCCCCAGCTCCCCATAGTTTTGCAATTTGGTCTCTGCATGTACCACAGAGTTGCTGCTTCCCTCAGCCTTCAGGAATGGTTGCCCGACCGAGTGTAATGCTAAAGGGACCCTGGCAAAACGGAGGTCCTGGTCCCCTGGGAACTGCACTGACCCTGTGCCCTGGTAATTGCTGGACTCCCCAAGGTGGCTCACAGAGCCTGAGAAGGTCCTGTTCTTCACCAGGGTCTGGACCAAGGATTCTGTCAAGGCTGGACCAGAGTTGCGTTCATCAGTGTCAGTGGCATTGAACCCTGTTTCAGGCCCATCAGTGTTTCCGTAAGTCCTGTTTGGATGGGGTCTGGTGGAGTACTCCATTGGTCTCATGGCCTGGTGCTCATGTGGCAGGTGGCCAGGAGGCTCTGCTTCAGGCTGGGATAAAAGTTGCAGCAAGGCGGCTGTCACAGCTGAATTCAACTCCTGGGGCCCGCTGGAAAGATCGCCTTCAACCAGAGGGGGTGGAGGTGGCGGCGGTGGAGGTCCGGGGGGCTCAGGGGGCCTCTTCTCTGGTGGAAGAATGTGAGGAGGACATGCTGTGGAAGGGTTACTTCTTTTAAACACCATCTTAAAAATCACATGTGATTATAAACACAAACACACACACACACACTGCCCAACATAAACAAATATTAATACAAGTAACCAAATATATAAAGAATAAAATCTTGGGATTAGGAAATTGCAATTTATAAATAAAATCAAGTGATTAAAAGTAAGACAGTTGCATTCTGGATCTAACAGCTGATGTAAAAATATCACATTTTTCAAATGACTGTCCTGATTTTTGTCTGAGATTTCCTTCCTTAAAGAACTGTTCTAATATGTAGGCTGCTGGCAGCCTCTCTGCCCCCTTTTGCTGTCAGATCAAAACATTAATGAAAACAAAGCAGAACGAAGATGAGCGGGAACAATATACATGCTGTGGTCACATTTCTAAGACGTAATCTTGATGTACAATAGAGACCTTTCATGGACTTGGCTAACATATTTTACAGAACGTTTGATGATATAAGGTTAACCTGAAATAGAACTCAAAGAATATACAGGAGAGATGAAATAAAGTAAAAACTTTTCATTACCATCATGTATAAAAATACACTTGCTTCTCCAAACTTTAGTCACCTCTCCCCATAACCATATTCTGAAGAAGGGGTATTAACCACCATATTGTCATTCAGCTTCCTATATTACAGTAATGATAAAAACTCAAGTAATTTTCTATCATAATTTTCTATTTTATTTTCCTACCTCCTGCATTTTTTCCAAGCTATGAAAAAAAATCACTATAGCAATGTCACGCAGAATGGGTCTGTTGATAAATACTGGTTTATCTTGGAGGCAGTGACAAGAACTGAGTGTTTAGAAAGTATCGAACTAATACTATACTCTGTCTTTACAAAGATCTTTTGCTTTACTTGAACCACTTCCCCAGACTTTCTTTTTTTCACTGTTGGCTAAATTTGCTTAAGCATGATAATCACTGTCTGAAAATGAACTCCTGCCAAGGCAGGAGAGGAGAGATGTAAAATGGCATGAGTTTGAGGACATACAAAACTACTGAGATAGAAATACAGTCAGAACAGTGCCCTTTAGAGAACTGGGAGTCACTCTGCTGAAGAAAAGGTTTAATGTTTTCAGATATCTTTCAAATTACCAATTTTTCTTTTTCCTATGGAAGTATATTTTTAAATGTCCGTTTAGTCATTCTTTCGTTATCTAACCTGTGATGTAAAGTCATTACTCAGACGAGCCCAAAACAATTTTTAGTTATAATTAGATATTTTTGTAGCATATTTACCTCAAGTATACTTTGCAAAGACAATCAGTAAGTAAGTTTGCATTCCCTTAGCATGCAGATGAAAGCACTCTGAAAACACTGCAAAATTATAAGGTTGTACTATAGAAAGATGAGGTCAGGTGCTATACGTAACATCCAAGTAGGGTGACCAACAGTCCCAGTTTGCCCAGGACTAAGAAAGCTCCCAGGTTACCAACTTCCAGCTTTAAAACCAGAGCAGCTCAGGGATGAGTTGGTCACCCTACATACAGTATCCATTCAAGTTACTTGTGGACTGATTGACTGTTGACTGTCAAGGGGAAAATGAATTTAAAGATAAAAAAATTAGCTGTGGAAAATTCATAATTTAGACAGACATGCTGAAAAAGGAGCGCTAACTGGACTATAATCATCTATGGATTTCAGAGCCTTTTGTTTTCAACACTACATATCTCTCTATATCTGGACATCACAGTACCAGTTATTTTTATAAGTATTTTTGGACCATTCAATAAATGAAATACAGGTCTCTTAATACTGAGGGTAAACAACTTTAAAAATACATAACTGCAGAAGTGGGCAAATCTAAACTTACATTCTTCCAGCTATACCACTTTTCATATTTAAACTTTGCCTTTTATGTAAATAGACTAATTGTGTTTCAGTAGAACTAATTCTTGTGCTCACATTCTTTCACATACATAAAATGAAAATTCTGTTCCAAAGTAGCAAAGCAGATGGATTGTAAAGAACTATTAAAATAAGGTTAATAAAACTTAAGGGAATTAAAAATAAAATATGAACTATATATCATATTGTCATAAGATTTAAGCATTAATGTCCTCAATCCTTAATAGTCTGTACTAATGGAAAGAGGTATTATTGAAATGTAAAAATAACTTAAAAACTTCATTGGACTTATTAGATTTCAACCAACACCCTTTCCCATTAAGCACAGAATAGCAAAACAGTAGCCAATTGACAGGTTGTCACCTTCTCTGGCTTATCCGGGCTGCCCTCTGGTGGAAGTGCTAATGAACAGTGAAATGGCCAAATAAGAGGCAGCAGAGAAACAAGAACGGGGGAGACACTGTAGAGGCACTAACTAAATAATCCAGGAGTGATTGTAATAATCAGTTGTTGTATTTTTATACTCTCCTCCAAAAAGTAAATCCAACAACTACTGGCCACAGGCCAGGCCTTTATTTTACTTTCATTTCACCATTTGGCTAATAGTTTGTTGGCTCAATTATTGCGTGAATTTCTTTCAATCACTGTGCTATTTAACTTGAACCACTTCTTTCAGGTATTTTGATCAGAGCTGAATTTGTGTGTGTGTGTGTGTGTGTGTGTGTGTGTGTGTGGGCGTGGGTGGAAGGAAGTGTCAGACTCTGGGAGATGAGATAAAGAGGCTTGCTTTAATTGTAGATTAGCTTTTTCTGTTACTCCATGTCCTAGACCTATAGAATCTCTTAAAAACAATTGGAATCATCATGACATAGTAGCAAAATAAATTAAGAAACATGAGTAAAAGAGTTCTAGTTCTTGCCTTTGTCAATTACCAGCAATGGGACCATAGGAAGACTTTAAACTCCCTGGATTGCAGTTTTCCTATCTATAAAGTAAAGTGTTAATGTTCTTTATACATGAAAAATAGCTTATGTATTTGACCCTATACCAGCAAAAATAAAGCATATACTTTCTGCACCATCCATATGAAATGTGAATGCAGGACCCTAAAGTTGAAGATTAGTATACCTCTTCAGCCCTTGTGTCTCTTCTTATTCCCCAATTCAGAGGGTCTTCATAGAAAGTGAAAGTTTCCAAGGAGTTAAAAAAACTCTGTTAAGTAAAGATTTTGCAAATAGACTGTGAATCAGAATTGATTAGAGTACTTAAACTTCTTTTCCCTCTATTACATACCATGCTGTGGTCATGTGAGATCAAGTTATAACATATTCCCCTTTTTCAGACTTTTTTTTTGGAGACAGGGTCTCACTATGTTGGCCAGGCTGGTTTCAAACTCCTGGGCTCAAGTGACCCTCCTGCCTCAGCCTCCTGAGCAGCTGGGACTACAGACATACACTTTTTTTCTTTATAAAATGCTCACTTCCTGATCTGGGGTCCATTCAATTATTTCTTTCAGAAACACAGATTTAAAGGAATTGTTTCTATATGTTATTATTTTTTGGAAAAGAAATGCATGGTGTTAATTATCTATCTACTTAGAAATACTCCCAAATTATGCTTCAGGAAATTAACAATGATATTTTATTAGAATTTTCTTGATTGTATCTTCCAGGTAAGACTCTGGTATCCAGCATCCATTCCGCTAGAGGTAAAGACGTACAATCTGATAATGGTTTGTTTGGAAGTCAGACTTTCAAGCACTAGGACTAGCTGTGGCTACCACACACACACAGTGGTTCAAGATACATTACTGGCTATAGTTGTCATTTCCTTGGTTATAGAACACAAGGGCTTTACTTACCTACCTTCTAGGAAGTGGAAAAACAATCAGTGTATGAAAGGTGCTTTGAGAAGCTATGAGACTTAAATTAAAGAAGCTGGCAAGAAATACATCACTTGATGCTATGTTCTCCTGTAGGCTAGGTTACAGAAAAATGGAAACTGAGGCCACTGATGTGAAAAAGAAAATGTTAAAGAGATTTTTAAGAGGATCAACAGCACCTGAGCTCAATGAGATTCATGACCGGTCTGTTTACCTGCTGCCTCCTCCTGTGGCATTGTGGGAGTTCTTCGGGGCCCCTGTGGCCCACTGTTCTTGTCACTGTTGTTTTCCTCCAGGCTGCCTGCTGGCTCTTGGGTTTTCATCAGCTGACTCAAGAGAACTGCCAACATATTCTGCACGTCAGCTGGTGTGCTTGAAGCTTCAGGGGTTGTCTGTTCTGCTGAAGGCAGGGCCACTGGGGCAGGAGGTGCTTCCTTCAAAGACTCCTCTGGGGCTATGGGCTCTGAGTCCTGCTGCTGGGAAGTAGCTTCCGTTAGGGCATTGATGGATTGGTTCAGGGCTTCCAGCTGTTGTTGCATTTCTGGATTGGAGTGGATGTTAAGCAGCTGTGCCATTTGAGGGACACTCAGGTCGGTTTGGCTCTGCAGCAGGTTCAATAACACTGCCAATTCACTTTGATTCAGCTGTTGTGTGATGTCACCGAGGCCTGTGGAGAAACAGTATAGCCAATATAAGAGGATGAGACAGGGTAAGGGCCCTTTGCCTTCTTCAACTGGCAATAGCAACTTATAATATCCAAAGGACATTTCATTTTAAATGTCTCATTTTTCATGCCTGAGATTATCATGACACAGTTATTCTTTATACTTTGAATTAAAATACACGGTTCCAGGCTGGGCGCAGTGGCTCACGCCTGTAATCCCAGCACTCTGCGAGGCTGAGGCGGGTGGATCGTTTGAGCTTAGGAGTTCAAGACGAGCCTGGGCAAGAGCAAGACCCCATCTCTACTAAAAATAGAAAGAAATTAGCTGGACAACTAAAAATATATACAGAAAAAATTAGCCAGGCATGGTGGTGCATGCCTGTAGTCCCAGCTACTTGGGAGACTGAGGCAGGAGGATTGCTTGAGCCCAGGAGTCTGAGGTTGCTGTGAGCTAGGCTGATGCCATGGCACTCTAGCTCAGGCAACAGAGTGAGACTCTGTCTCAAAAAAAAAAAAAAAAATACAGGGTCTAAAATATCTCTGCATTGTTCATAAAAACAATTTCATTTTATCTGTATTCTTCAAGGTTAGTGATTTTCAACCCTTAATACATATCAGAATTACTAGGAGAGATTTTAAAATTCAGATCCTTCAAGGCTCATCCCGAGAGATCTGGCAATTATATGGGGGTATTTGTTTTTAAAGCTCCATAGATGATTCTAATGTGTAGCCAGAGTTGAGAACTACTGTTGTAGGTGGACAGGAAAGGGAAAGTGAAAAAGAAGAAAAAGAATATCTGTAGTTCACAAAAATTGGTGGTACAACATGAGAACTACTGTGTTACAATAGCACGTTATGACACAGTTTTAGAAATATTTAGACCAAATAACAGTCTACAGAACAAAGTACATTTAGCAATTATGATTAAATTTTAAGAAGGTCTTATCAAATCTAACATAAAGAGGGTTCCAAATTATGTGTGTTAGAAAGCCATGGGTGAGCTAACTTTAAATCAGTCTTACCTAACTCACTCACTTATGCCACATATCTAATTGAGATACAGTGTTTCTCATTTCAGGAAAAGAAAATGATCTGTTATAGACTTTCTGGATCATATGTTCAAAACTTGGTTTATCTCCTTCTCCCCATAATGAGGACATTAACCTCTTTCCTAATGGTTCACTGGACAAAAACTAAGACACAGGCACACACTCCTTGTACTTGACCTTCAAAATCTGCTTGATAGAAGTACAAAGGCCCCATTCCAGAACTGACCTATTGCATCCCCAGCTGCAGGCTCCACCTTGCTGGGAGCAGGCTGAGGTGGTGCTGGGCTGCTGTTCTTCACAGGCTCAGCACTTGTCGCTGAGGTAGTTTCTTTTCGAGGTGCTTTGGATGGAGGTGGCTCTTCTGCCACAACACCACTTTGTCGCTGACGACGCCGTTTCTTACTCCACAATTCATGGCAATCTTGCCAGTGGGGGAGGCTAGAAAAAGACAAAGGAAAAGGGAAATGTGTATGGGAATGTGGTAGTGAGTAAATGGAGGGACAAGGGATTAAAATGGAAAGCAAAGAGTGTAGGAAATGGAAAGAATAAGGAAAACATAAAAATAACCAGAAAATTTAGTAAGTAGATAGTAGCAGTGTAAAAGGAATCATGGCAGATGGTAGTCCGAGGAAATAAAGTCCAAAAGGTTTATATAGGGAGAAACAGGGATCTTGCTAATACAAGGGATACACCTGCTATATAAACCCAAATAGTCTAGTCAAATACTGTTCTTCCTTGGCATAACAAGAATAAAGGAGTACTTAATTGGTCAAGTTTCAGTTGGGAATAAATAGTAGGACAGAAATGACTGGCTTATATATCTAGGTCTAGGAAAGATGGTGACTTGAGTCTTGGAACCATGTAACATAATTAATTCACATCTTATGTGTTATTTGATCTTTTTGAAGATCAAAGACTGCTTCTTTCCTCTTTCTGCCAACTGAATTTCCGTGACTGCTTATTACCTTTTTTTTCCTCTATGAAGTTCAGCACTGTGTATCATTTAGTATATTTCCTAATAACCCCATACTCAACAATACAAACAGTCCAAGCAGGTCAAATCTTACAACAAAATCTCTCTATAACAAGAGTTACCAAACTTCAGTAAAAAGTTTATGTATTTCGGCCGGGCGCGGTGGCTCACGCCTGTAATCCTAGCACTCTGGGAGGCCGAGGTGGGCGGATCGTTTGAGCTCAGGAGTTCGAGACCAGCCTGAGCAAGAGCGAGACCCCATCTCTACTAAAAATAGAAAGAAATTATATGGACAGCTAAAAAAAATATATATATATAGAAAAAATTAGCCGGGCATGGTGGTGCATGCCTGTAGTCCCAGCTACTCGGGAGGCTGAGACAGGAGGATCGCTTGAGCCTAGGAATTTGAGGTTGCTGTGAGCTAGGCTGACGCCACGGCACTCACTCTAGCCTGGGCAACAGAGTGAGACTCTGTCTCAAAAAAAAAAAAAAAAAAAAAGTTTATGTATTTCAAACCACATTCAGTATACCAAAATTTTAGTGCAATAAATGAATTTGGGCCAGGCATGGTGGCTCACACCTGTAATCCTAGCACTATGGGAGGCCAACGGAGGAGGATCACTGGCGGTCAAGAGTTCAAGACCAGCCTGAGCAAGAGTGAGACTCCGTCTCTACTAAAAATAGAAAGAAATTAACTGGACAACGAAAAATATATAGAAAAAATTATCCAGGCATGGTGGTGCATGCCTATAGTCCCAGCTACCCAGGAGGCTGAGGCAGGAAGATTGCTTGAGCCCAGGAGTTTGAGGTTGTTGTGAGCTAGGCCAATGCCCCGGCACTCTAGCCCAGGCAACAGAGCGACACTGTCTCAAAAAAAAAAAAAAAAAAAAAAAAAAAAAAAAAAAAGAATTTGGCCATTCCTTTGCAGCAATCAAATTTGTAGTTACTACCTAACATCCTATCCACTTCTTTAAAATACAGTCTTTCTTAAGGTAAGAAAATACCCAAAAAAAATCTGACATGAAAGCTATAATACTGTCAGTGATAAATTCAAAGAGAAAGACTTTTTATGTCCCAGAATATGGGATATGAGTGAAGAATCTCTGGAGGTCCTATACAATACAGGAAATTCATTAGATTCTAACGAAAGAGTGAGACATGCAAAGAACATATTTTTTACATCAAAATTCAATGATCTTCTCACCAGTGGATCATTTAAAAAGAAAAACAAACAAACAAAATTCAATGACCTGATAGTGATGCAAAATTAGGACTAGCCTGGGCAACACAGCAAGACCCCATCTCTAAAAAAAAGGTGTGGTGGGTACATGCCTGTAGTCCTAGCTGAGGGAGGCTGCACCAGGAGGATTGCTTGAGCCCAGGAGTTTGAGGTTACAGTGAGCTAAGAGCTACACCGTTGCACTCTAGCCTGGGCAACAGAGTGAGACCCCATCTCAAAAAAAAAAAATAGGACTGTCTTTGCAAGTGTGAGATATACATGGTAACCACAGACATGGTGACTCAACAGATGCAAAGGTTAAGAAGAAAAACTAGAAGGAATACTTTTAAAGAGGTTGTATAGAGCAATATTCTGGGATGGGGGTCCAGGGACAAATGAAGATATCCTGAAACAAAGTAGAACAAATATCATAGCTAAATTTACTCCTTGTTTAAAAAGAAAACAAAAAACCAATAAAGCAAACCTCCTTATCAACTATAATATGCAAGGACATTTCTCCATTTGGAACTTGGCCATTTACAGTTCTTTTTAAAAACCTATTGTTTTGTGTTTCTTATCTCCTGAGGCCTTGGAGGAGGTTAAGGGGCATGACATGGACACCAGCACTTACTCTGGAGGAGCCATTTTGCTGAGCTCAACATCTTTAAGGAAGTCACTCTGTAGGGTCTGTTCAGCTGTGCAACGCTTGCTAGGATCTAATGTCAGCATGTGGTCCAATAAATCAAGTGCTGCTGAAGGAATGCTGTGGAAAGGAACAGTGAAAGGACAAGTTCACAATGAACCCACAGTTCTCAAACCTGTAACCTTATATCAAAAGGTCTTTGAATTTCCAGCTCCATGTAAAACAGAGGAAAGGGAGTTGGAAGGTGGTAAATGCAAGCAAGCAGATTTGCTTCCACACAGGATTTCATAAATGCTATTAACATAAGTAAAAAACATGAAGCCAACAGTTCCATTCTCTTTTTTCCTTGGGAAGATCAAACGGACTATGAGAAAGTTTACATATTGTTCAAAATAAAATGACTGTCTATTGTCTAAAGCCTTCAGAAGAAAAAATGACAAAAGGGCTAGATAAAAATCACATACTGTTCAAAAATAAAATGTTTTTCTACAGCGACAACAATAACTTCCCAAACCAGGAAAAAGTCAAGTCCCAATTCCAGCCAGATAGAGAAATGAGATGTACATTTTTCCCAAACTCACAAGGAGAATTCTTCTCGTAGACGCCTTCTATATTGCTTCTTCGGTTTCATGGTGTTGAAGTAGGGCAGCTTGATAACATCAGGCCACACAGCTGGACAAGGGGTACCACAGAGTCGGCTGAAAACAAAGCAGAATGCAAGAGCAAGGAAGTAAATGAGTCAGCATCATGAATTTTGGAGGCTGTAGAAGCAGAAATTATTATCTCCTGAAGCCTGGGGAATCTTTGCTTATTATATTAGAGGGCATGCAGAAAGGTAAAATATGACCTTACTGCTTTTTAAGGACAGAAGGAAGAGCACAGAAAGAACTGGTTACAAGATAGCAAAGAAAAAATACTGACATAATGCAAAATAATCCACATTATTTGGATTCGTAAACATGTTTTTAATCCCCCACACTGGTTTTAATTACTAATTTTGTTCAGTTCAGTTAGTATCAATTTCAAAGGGCTGAGCTGGTCTTTTAGTGTTCCTAAAAGGAAAACTGCAAGAAGAGAGCCTAAGACTGGAAATTTTGATAGTTAATTGTGGGTTTATTGCATAACAAATGAGTTATACATCACCTTTATGAAATGTCTACATTAAAAAACAAACAAAAAAAGAACAAATAAAAGAGTGTCTACATTAGCCTGCTGTATTCTTCCCTTTAATTTTATTGGGAGGAAAAAAAAAAAAGCCAAACCAAATTTCATCCTAACTCTAGGCCTTCCCCAAATCTTCCACTATAAATTCTATTTTGTAACTATTTACATGATGTATACCTTACTAAGTTCTTCGAAGGCAGGGACCTAAGCTTTTATATCTAAATTCTAAAGTTTAACAGAAAAATAATCTGTTATATAATAGGCTCAATAAATGCTTGCCGAATAAATTTAATCTTAATCTTACCTAAGAAAAGAATAGCCATCCTAAAAAGGGATGCTTTTACATGAAGAATAAGTAACTAAAAATATGCAAGGTAAGACCTAAAAATTAGGTGGAATACAATTTCTTTATATGTATAGCCCAGGACAAAATATATGGCAAACCTGACTGAGTGAAGAGAAACTTACTTGGACATAAGGACCATAAAATCAGAATGACTAATAAGTGTTAGAAATTAGAGGACGAGATTACCTATTACACCTGGGTACTCAAGACCACATGCACAGCTGTACCTGATCAGTTCTAGCTGAGCCAGTTCCAGATTGGCTTGAAAAATAGGCTTCTTTGTGAATAGTTCCCCCAGGATGCACCTAGAAAAGGTAACATTGAGAGGTCAGAAGAGAAATCCCTGGAGTCTATTTAAAGTGTATATCAATAAACTTATATAGTATACCAGGCTGCATCCAATACACTATGTTGTAAACTAGCTGAAAATTTCATGAGTTTCCTAAAAGAAAATATTTCTTGCAGTGAAAACAGACAGTATAAAGGATTTAAATTTGCCAGCAGATCAAACTTTTGCCACCTATGAAGGACAGCCTATAAGCAGAGAAAGGGAGTCAAGAGTTCTTTTCTATCATGCCATTGTAAATTAAGGAAATAACTAAAGACAATTTTACAAGGATGCTTATCAGTTTCTATTAAAGGTGTATTAGTTTTTGTCATTAATCTGCTCTGTAGAATATGCACTATACTATAGCCCTCTTGGCATAGTATTGCAAAGGAAATCATTTGTCAGTTTCAGTAGGACTTTCAAATAAATTATGTTTAAATACCTCTGCCATCTTGAAAAGGGCTTTCAAAACTATATGGACCTATTTGCATGGTCTCAAAGTATCTTCCCATAAATTACTCAATAGTTACAAAAGAAAAACTGGTAACCATAATAGTAAGGAAAGAAGATAACAAGTTAACCAAATGATAAAAATTAACATCACCAATAAGTGGCATACAGTCCATGTAAGTAGAGACATGACTAAGAACATAACATTGCTTACGGAATATTGCAGCCAAAAATACATAACCAGAATATATATAGTAACTGGTCTGTGTTCTTTAAAAATGTACATGTCATGAAGGACAAAGGCTAAAGAACTATTCCAGGCCAGGTGCAGTGGCTCACACCTGTAATCCTAACACTTTGGGAGGCCAAGGCCAGAGGACTGCTGGAGGCCAGGAGTTCAAGACCCTCCTGAGCAAGAGTGAGAACCCATCTCTACAAAAAGTAGAAAAACTAGCTGGGTGTGGTGGTGCATGCCTGCAGTCCCAGCTACTTGAGTGGCTGAGGCATGAGGATCACTTCTTGAGCCCAGGAGTTTGAGGATGCAGTAAGCTATGATGAGGCCACTACACTCTAGCCTGGTTAACAGAGTGAGACCCTGTCTCAAAAAAAAAAGCGGGGAACCTGCAACTTTCTGATTTCAAGATTGTTCTTTTTTATTTTAAATTTATTTTGAAATAATTTCAGATTTATGGAAAAGTTGCTAGAATGGTACATGGAACTTTAATACAGCCTTATGCAGATTCTTGCAGGATGCAAGAAAAACTTTTCTTGGGGTGCAGGGGAAAGGGCAATATAAGTAACTTAAACATTTGTACCCCCATAATATGTTGAAATTAAAAAAAAAAAAAAGCTTTTCTCTGCTACACTCCTTTTAATAAAAGGATTTGTTCTGTAAAATTTGGATTCAGTCAGAAGGCTGGACTCAAGGATACAGAAGGCCACATGTGGCCCCAAGGCCACAGGTTCCCCACCCTATGCAACTACTTTTAAACAGTTCTGGAAAAAAACATATGGTATATGATTATATAAACGTATATTCTATGTATGTGTTACATTATACAATACATATATGTGCAAATGTGGCAAGATGTTAGAAATTAGGGAATCTATCATGAATGAATCTCTAAATAATTTATGCTGATTAAAAGATGGCATAAGGTCAGGCACAGTGGCTCATGCCTGTAATCCTACACTCTGGGAGGCGGAGGTAGGTTGATCGTTTGAGCTTAGGAGTTCGAGTCCAGCCTAAGCAAGAGCGAGACTCCGTCTCCACTAAAAATAGAAAGAAATTACATGGATAACTAAAAAATATATATATATAAATTAGCTGGGCATGGTAGCACATGCCTGTAGTCCCAGCTACTCAGGAGGCTGAGGCAGGAGGATCACTTGAGCCCAGGAGTTTGAGGTTGCTGTGAGCTAGGCTGACGCCATGGCACTCTAGCCCAGGCAACAGAGTAAGACTGTCTCAAAAAAAAAAAAAAACAAACAAAAACAAATGACATAAGGGGAGAATAAAAGTATATACTGTATAATTCCATTTGTATAAAATTCTAGAAATGGAAATTACTCTGTAGTGACAGGAAGCAGGATAGTAGTCTGGGAGTAGAGGGCTAGACCAAAGGTATTACAAAGGGGCACAAGGAAACTTTTGGGGGTTGATCATTACCTTGGTTGTGGTGATAGTTTACTGATGGATACATTATGTCAAAACTTACCAAATGTACACTTTAAATATATGCAGTGGGCCGGGCGCGGTGGCTCACGCCTGTAATCCTAGCACTCTGGGAAGCCGAGGTGGGCGGATCGTTTGAGCTCAGGAGTTCGAGACCAGCCTGAGCAAGAGCGAGACCCCACCTCTACTAAAAATAGAAAGAAATTATATGGACAGCTAAAAATATATATAGAAAAAATTAGCCGGGCATGGTGGCGCATGCCTGTAGTCCCAGCTACTCGGGAGGCTGAGACAGGAGGATCGCTTGAGCTCAGGAGTTTGAGGTTGCTGTGAGCTAGGCTGACGCCACGGCACTCACTCTAGCCTGGGCAACAGAGTGAGACTCTGTCTCAAAAAAAAAAAAATAAAAATAAATAAATAAATATATGCAGTTTATTGTATACTTCAGTAAAAAGGTTTACAAAATTAAGTGAATCTGTATAAGGCCATACTAAAGTTCTCTGTACTATTCTAGCAACTTTTCCATAAATCTGAAATTATTTCAAAATAAAGAAAAAATATTACATGAATATACTTTTAGTGTGCCTGAAATATTTCATCTTTTTAAAAGTGGGGAAGCTGGGCATGGTATCAGGTGCCTGCGGTCCCATCGACTTGAGAGGCTAAGGCCAGAGGATTGCTTTAGCCCAAGACTTCAAGACCAGCCTGGACAACATAGCGAGATCCAGGCGTTTGAGGTTACAGTGAGACCTGACTGGGTCACTGCACTATGAACCTGGGTGAAAGACTGAGACCATGTCTCTTTTAAAAAAGGGGGGGAGGGGGGGAAAAGAAAGGACAGTGAATTTCTTCTCTGATGTGTGCTTTAAAATGAGACTTATTTACAAATACTCACAAAACCAAAGTTTAAAATTCTTTAGCTTGACTTCATTTAAGAAAACAAAACATACCTAGCTTTTTAAGTAATTTACACCTATTAGAATTTATTAACTTCAAATGACAAAAGACAAATTCTAACTTCCAATATTCTTTCAAACCCTATTCAGAGACGAAAAAGTAAAAGTAAAATTTAATTCTATTTCCAACATTAACTGCCAAATCAAGTTCCAAGCAGTATTGTCACAACTGGTAAAATAAGAGACAGAGGCTGGGCATGGTGGCTCATGTTTGTAATCCTAGCATTTTGGGAGGCTGAGGCAGGAAGATCGCTTGAGGCCAGGAATTAGAGACCAGTCTGGGCAACATAGTGAGACACTGTTTCTACAAAAAATTAAAAGTTTAGCCAGGCATGGTGGACCGTGCCTGTAGTCCTAGCTACTTGGGAGGCTAACCCAGGAGGATCACTGGAGCCCAGGAGTTTGAGGTTGCAGTGAACTATGATCTTGCTCAGCTGACAAAGTGAGACCCTGCCTCAAAAAACAAAAAAAAAAGAAAAAACAAAAAAAGAAAAGAGAAAACCCCACAAAAAAGTACTAGGTTTTCAGATTCCAGGCATAATTTGTTATACTATTCTTTCTAGTTTTTCCCCTGATTTTTACACTAAATTGCTATACCAATTCTCTATAAAGAACATCCCAAAGAAGTATCTTTGGAGAGACTACCATGGATCATCAAAGTAGTAAGCTGTTATCAAAAGTCAAGCAAAATCTCAACTCATTGTCATTGGGCTTTAAAGAAGGTCTGTGTTTCTATAGTTTTAATTTCCAATTGTGTTTTTCTGTTTTCTTTTATTTCAATTTCCAGTCCTTAGATGGGGAAGACATCGCCATTATGTAATCAACACTTTGCTACTGCACTGAGGTGGCAGGTTGCACAGACTGAAATAATAGTACCAACAGAGCTATGAACTTTCCTCATGCATCTTAACGGGGTGTTAACTTTAGGGCCTAATCGTGACAATTTAAATGCTAATACTGTTAAAGCAAATAGTCCAGAACAAAAACACACCCAGCTTGAATCAGTAAAATTTAACTAAAGCTTCATTTGATTTGGGTAGGCTACCACAGAAATTATGCTTTCTCCATCACCCTGTTGAATTTTGAAATAAAACCCCTGTAGTGTTCCTCTTAAAGACTGACATTAATAGAGCAAAGGAAAGAATGGAAAAAAGTGATATGCTCTACTGGGAAGGATATTTGTCAGAATCATAAAGTATGGAGGTCAAGGACAGTTTGTAAGTGGGCATAAATCATACAACATAAGACATAATGAACTAACATGACCCATTTAAAACATCTATGCCTCTAATACACTAATTGTAGTCTCTAAATATCGTTTTCCACTAAAAGGAACTAAGATTCCTTAGAGAAATGGCTGATTCCAGATATGGGGAAGGAAATCAACAGGATGAGCTTGAAACCTGAAAACGAAGAAGGCTATCAGTATCAAAGACTAATATGTCGTGTCAAAAGGACTCAAGTAATAACCTGAAAAAGCTCCCACTGGCCAAAGACTGGACAGTTTGAATAGGAATGAGGATAATAACCACAATGGATTAAAACATATCAAATATGTTTAAATCTATGAGTTCATAATGAAATTAAAAGACCAAAACAAAACAAAACAAAAAACCCACGCTTCTCACTGGTCTTCTTTGGAGGACACTAGGAAACTACCTCATTATTTTGAAAACTGGCAAATGAAAGAATTAACCATCATCCTACCTTTTCTCTAAGATTTGTACCTGGGGCTAGCCAAATAGATGACAAGTTATCTTTTTTTTTTTTTTTTTCTGTAGAGAAGGGGTCCTTGCTCTGTCACCCAGGCTGGAGTGCAGTGGTGCAATCACAGCTCACTGCAGCCTTGGTGCATGTCACCATGGCTGGCTAATTTAAAAAAAATTTTTTTAGAGATGGGGTCTCACTACGTTGCCCAGGCTGGAGTCAAACTCCTGGCCTCACGCAATCCTCCTGCCTCAGCCTCCCAAAGCACTGGGATTAGAGGCATGAGTCGCTGCACCCAGCTGAGAAATCATCTTTACAACCACAAGTAAATTAATGGATGTGGGCAATGATCATCAATAACTGATAACATCTCAAAAATAGACAATTACATGTTATGAAAAATGGTCTGTGTATGTAAATCTGCCCTTGTTTAGAACTGTCCCCACAAGGCTGTAATAAAAAGCTGACTTATTTGTTATGGATATTTTTTTGGTTGTATTTAAATTCCCCAGAGATAACACACTTACTCATTGCCTATACTCTAGGTAGATGCTCCCACTGCTCTCTACCCTCAACTCTGACAAACCACTGATTATATAACTTCTGTTATAAGTACTCAAAACCACTCGTACAGTAATTTCAGGGTTGGTGGATGGTTGGAAATCAACCTTGAATCCACCTACAATTTACAGAAAATAAAAGGAATAAGCTGAGGCCAGGTGTGGTGGCTCACACTTGTAATCCTAGCACTCTGGGAGATCGAGGCAGGAGGATCACTTGAGGTCAAGGGTTCGAGACCAGCCTGAGCAAGAGACAGACCCTGTCTCTATTAAAAATAGAAAAAATTAGCTGGGCAACTAAAAATAGAAAAAAATTAGCTGGGCGTGGTGGTGTGCACCTACAGTCCCAACTACGTGGGAGGCTGAGGCAGGAGGACTGCTTGAGCCCCGGAGTTTGAAGTTGCTGTGAGCTAGGCTGATGCCACGGCACTCTAGCCAGGGTGACAGAGTGAGACTGTCTTAAAAAAAAAAATTGCTTAAAAATAAAAAAATAAAAAGGGATAAGCTGGGTGTGGTGGCACACACATGTACTCCCAGCTACAAAGGAGGCTAAGGCAGGACGATGGCTTGAGCCCAGGAGTTCAAAGCTATAGTGTGCCATGATAGTGCCTGTGGAGAGCTAATGCAGTCCAGCCTGGGCAACATAGTAAGACCCCGTGTCTCAAAAAAAAAGAGATAAAGAACCATGCTAAAAAATACCACAAGGACACAGTCAGCAAAATCCAGACTGAAAGAAGCTCTATAGGACAAGTGACCTAGTTTTTTTTAAGAAAATTTTAAGGAAGGCCGGGCGCGGTGGCTCACGCCTGTAATCCTAGCACTCTGGGAGGCCGAGGTGGGCAGATCGTTTGAGCTCAGGAGTTCGAGACCAGCCTGAGCAAGAGCGAGACCCCATCTCTACTAAAAATAGAAAGAAATTATATGGACAGCTAAAAATATATATCGAAAAAATTAGCCGGGCATGGTGGCGCATGCCTGTAGTCCCAGCTACTCGGGAGGCTGAGACAGGAGGATCGCTTGAGCCCAGGAGTTTGAGGTTGCTGTGAGCTAGGCTGACGCCACGGCACTCACTCTAGCCCGGGCAACAGAGTGAGACTCTGTCTCAAAAAAAAAAAAAAAAAAAAAAAAAAATTTTAAGGAAACAAAATAAAACAAAATCAGGAGAGACGGAAGAGGAATGTGTAATTAAAAAATTTGAGATAATCAATTGTGATCTACGGACTTTATGTGAATTTCTCATTTGGATCCTAATCCAAACAAAGTTAAAAAAAAAAAAAAAAAAAAGACAAATGAGGAAATCTTAATAAAAAAGAAGTGTGTAGGCTGGGCGCAGTGGCTCACGCCTGTAATCCTAACATTCTGGGAGGCCGAGGCAGGTGGATCATTTGAGCTCAGCAGTTCAAGACCAGCCTGAGCAAGAGCGAGACCCCATCTCTACTAAAAAAATAGAAAGAAATTATATGGACAACTAAAAATATAAATCGAAAAAATTAGCCGGGCATGGTGTCACATGCCTGTAGTCCCAGACACTTGGGAGGCTGAGGCAGGAGGATTGCTTGAGCCCAGGAGTTTAAAGTTGCTGTGAGCTAGGCTGACGCCACGGCACTCTAGCCTGGGCAACAGAGTGAGACTCTGTCTCAAAAAAAAATAAATAAATAAATAAAACAAAACAAAACAAAACAAGAAGTTGTGTCTCTGATATTAAGAAATAATCAACAGATTTCTCTGAAATCTGGCCAAAAGTTTATCCCCATCCTTTTGAACTTAGAGCTGCAAAAAGCCAACGTAGCAAGAAAACACAGTCCAAGTCAACAATATGTGTATTTCAGACAAAAGAAAAAGTTCAGAGAAGCTTACCCACAGCTCCAAACATCTATGGCTGGTGTGTAACGCTCTTCTCCCAGCAGTAGTTCTGGAGGTCGGTACCACAGGGTAATGACTTTGTTTGTGTAAGGACGACTGAAATGGAAAAAATCACCATGACACAAATTCACAAAGGCTTCTGATGAAAAATACTCATATAAATAAATGCAAACAGAAATATCTGCCAATTAAATATGAGATTGTTAAGACAGCTCCACAGCAATCTAACAATCCAAAAGTAAACTGCACATAAGTAGGAGATGAAGAAATAACTTCCATTCCAATTTGGGTTGATTTATTTCAGCCAAGGGGACAATTCAAAAATTTAGATAGAATTTACAATCTAAAATCTAGGTGGTGATACATTCAGATAATCAGGGAGTTCTGACAATTATTGCAACTTGCAGAAATACTAGAATATCTAAGAATAAAAAGGTTTATTTCCTATTTCCCACATGTAATTTTGATGAATACCTCACCTCTCTTCAGAGTTATAGAGCCGAGCAAGTCCAAAATCTGCTAGTTTGATTTGCCCACTGTAAAACAAAAAACAATTATTTTCATAAGCAATAGTAGTCGCCTCCAAACTATACCTGAAAAGTCAAGTGACAACTCAGTTGTTTAAAAAATAAGAAAAATAGGCCGGGCGCGGTGGCTCATGCCTGTAATCCTAGCACTCTGGGAGGCTGAGGCAGGAGGATTGCTTGAGCCCAGGAGTTTGAGGTTGCTGTCAGCTAGGCTGAAGCCACGGCACTCTAGTCTGGGCAACGGAGTGAGACGCTGTCTCAAAAAGAAAAATAAATAAATAAGAAAAATAAGTTTTAACTTCTCTCTCTCTCTCTTTTTTTTTTAATAAGACAGAGTCTCACTAAGTTGCCCAGGCTGGTCTCAAACTCCTGGGCTGAATTGGTCCTCCTGCTTCAGCCTCCCCAGTGGCTGGGACTACAGGAAGGTGCCACCATGTCCAGCCAATAAATTTTAACTTCTGCTGTCTTAGTTCTGCTCTTAATGGTCACTCCTCCTGATGAAGTCTCTTTTGACTACCTTCAGTTACTGCATTTTTGGATTTGACTCCTTAACTAAATATTTCTTTTATTCTTGGTAAACAACAGTACCTAAAACCTGCTAGATTAAATACTTACTGTTGGGGAAAAAAGACTGGGCTGTTTTAGATGAAGAGAGATTTAACAGGACTAATGAACAAATGCAATTCATAATCCTTGATTGATTCTGATTTCAACAAACTAGTTGCAAAAGACATTTTTGAGATAACTGAAAAATATAAAATACAGACTGGATATTAAAAGATACTAGGGAATAATGAATTTTGTCACAGTATTTAGGATCAAATGTAATGATGTCTGTAATTTACTTTAAAATAACTCAAGCTTTAAGTTGACTGATGAGGAGCCAAAATTAAAAAAAAATAGCTCAAGTAGAAATATAAAATGTTAATTGTGTATGTATTATTTATAAACTATATTCATGTCTCAATTTTCTTATAATTTTGACAATTTTCATAATAAAAAGCAAACCACAACGCCACTGTGGCTATAACAGATATTTTCTTTTTTTTTCTTTCTTTCTTTCTTTTTTTTTTTTTTTTTTTTTGAGACAGAGTCTCACTCTGTTACCCAGGCTAGCGTGCTGTGGCATCATCCTAGCTCACAGCAACCTCAAACTCCTGGCTCAAGCGATCCTACTCCCTCAGCCTCCCGAGTAGCTGGGACTACAGGCATGTGCCACTATGCCCAGCTAATTTTTTTTATATATATTTTTAGTTGTCCATATAATTTCTTTCTATTTTTAGTAGAGACAGGGTTTCACTCTTGCTCAGGCTGGTCTCGAACTCCTGAGCTCAAACGATCCACCCACCTTGGCCTCCCAGAGTGCTAGGATTATAGGCATGAGCCACCGTGCCAGGCCAATATAACAGATATTTTCAAATGGGGATTATAGCTGTGATCTGAGCAAACAATTTTTATGATGAATGAGGTTCCTTCTACTAAAACATACTGCCATTACCTCCTATGCCATAAAGACATAGACCATCACCTTAAAGGGGTTCTCAAACTTTCACCTGGAAAGCTTGTTAAAACAGTTTCTTGGGCCCCATTCTCAGAGATGCTGACTCAGTGTGTCATGACTCATGAATGTGCATTTCTAACAAGCTCACATGCATGGGATGCCAATGCAGCTGGTCTGAGGGCTATACTTTGAGAATCGTTCCCTTAAAAGGATTCCAACCACATTTCACTCTGCTCAGTATTCTATCTTTGACAGGGATGTGAAAAATATTTTAAGAAACCACACCACAAAATTTGGGGAAACTATTTTAAAATCATTTATCAACTATTTTGGATAAATCATATTTATCTAAATTCATACAGTCTGTTTAATCGCATTTATGGCCTTGCTATCTCTTGGGGAATGAAAAGTCAGCTAACTCTTTTGTAGGGACTGGTGATATCTTGGGTGCCTGAAAATCCAATCCAAACTCCCACCTTGTTTTTGCTCCCTCTGTCTCAAACAAAATCTGAATCTTTTAGAGTGCCAACATGATAGATACCAAAGGAAATGTTCACTGGAGCATTTCAGATTTCAGTTTTCAGATTTGGGATGTTCAACCAGTAAATATAACACAAATATTTCAAAATCTGAAATCTGAAAGACTTCTGGTTCCAAGCATAAGGGATACTCAACCTGTAAAGAGGTTATGCTAAGAGGTGCTCCCCAAAGTATGAGCAATGGGACAGAATGTTAAAACAAGGTAACCATTAGTAACAAAATTCTACATTGAATCAACACTTACCATTCCTAGTAAAGATATGGGCACCGTACTCACTTGCCCCAAATATCATTATATTTTTAAGTTCAATTTACAAGCAAATTCTCAGAAAAGCAAAACATAAAGGAATAGTTAACTTATATGGAAACAAAGAGGGTGGCTCAAATTTATTGGCATCCTTACTCTGAAAGCGAAAGTTAAAATGGCAACAGATACATAGTTATATTATAGAAATTAGGCTAGAACTAACACCACCATCTAGCATATTTCTTGCCAGGCTCATATTAGGTACTAAATAAATGTTTCTGGAATGAAATTAATCTGCCAAAGAACATCCTGATAGCACTTTTAATAACTACTGCTTTTCCTTCCAAGCCATCATGGTGATACAGAATGAAGTGTGGAAGTACTGGTAAATTTTGGCAATATAAAGTAGAACAGAAAAATTATTTATTTTGTCCTATCTCAGAGGAATAAGATGAATATGGGGATAGGTAGGGAATCCTTTCTGAGATCATGGGGTTAAATGCCTTCTGACAAGATCTGCAAGTACCTGCTGATGCCTCCATTCCCTCCAAGTTTAGTCCTCCCTCAATATTATACTTCTTTCCATACCTACCCTGGACCCTTGGTCAATTAACCAAACTACTGTCTTCATAGTCCCTTTATTTGTGACCTTTGGATATATTTAATCCACAATTTCCTAATTCTGAATCAATAGAAAATTTACCTTTTCTGCTCTACCTAGAGAGTTGAACACAAGCTTAAGGAACAAAAATCTTACAATCATATTGTTTGGTATCACTGCCAATGTGTGGTTTCCTCTCTCAGTTAAGCTTTGAATGCTGCTGGTTAGTAATTTTTGTTGTTTTTAGTCAACAACTTCTGTTCTGCTTGGCTGTTATTACAAACCTCTGGCATTCTCCTTAATGCCCTAATCTATCCCCTACCCTCTCACACTCAGTAAATGACCTTCTTCAGTGAAGAAAGAAAAGTCATCAGGTGAGAGCTCCTTAACATCTTACCTTTTACCTATAAACTTACTTGCCTCTCTCCCTTCAATTACAGTCGTCCCATAGTATATGCACAGGATTGGGTGCAGGACTCCCACGTATACCAAAATTCACACCTACTCAAGTCCCACAGGACTGGAACCTGCATATATGAAAGGTTGGCCCTACACGTTTTGCAGTCAAATTCTCTACCCCTGAGCTATACCACTGAAACATGGGTTTTTTGTCCTGCAGATACCGTATTTTCGATCCATATTTCGTTGGAAAAAATCTGTGTATAAGCAGACCCATGGAATTCAAAGCTGTGATGTTGTTCAAGGGTCAACTGTACAGAAAAAGTGTGTAAATCTCTTTTCTTGCCCAAGGATAATCAATCCCTCCACCCACGGCCTTTATCTCATCTCCTCTAGAATCTTTTTTTTTGAGACAGCTTCTATTCCTGATCTTAAGCAATCCTCCCACCTCAGCCCCCTGAGTAGCTGAGACTATAGGCGCACACTACCAGGCCCAGCTAATTTTTTCTATTTTAAGTACAGACAGGGTTGCGCTCTTGCTCAGGCTGTTCTCGAACTCCTGGCCTCAAGCAATCCTCCTACCTTGGCCTCCCAGAGTGCTAGGACTATAGGCGTGAGCCACTGTGGCCGGCCTCCTCTAGAATCATGTTCCTTTAAATTACTTTGGCTCTTCTCTGAATCTTCAACTTCTCCCTTTCAACTGATTTTCTTTCCCCTTAGCATTTAAATATATTCAGATCTCTGCCATCCTTAAAATAAAAAACAAAAATTAAAGATATGGCTACCACTAACTTCCCATTGATTGTGCTACCCATCCCCTTACTCCACACTAAAGTCATCACTGACGTTTTAATTTTCAGATTCTCTTCTTAGGTCTTATATCACTGCTAGTCTGGAACCCCCACATGACCATATGCCTATTAGATATCACTACCCTGGATATGCAACAGACATTTCCAAAAGGGAGTTACCCATATCATGCCCATGCCGCTCTTCTGTATTCTTTATATTGACTGGTAGCTAGCTAGCTAGTTTCTTAAGTCAGAAATCTTTAACTTACTTTCTCTTATTCATTCTCCACCAATCATTCACTAACCAAAGTCTACTGATCTATTAATACCAAGTCCATCCTGTCCATCCTGCCCATCCCTACTAGCAATGCTTGGGTTAGTTCAAGCACTGCCCATTTCTTATGGTATTCTTAGTATGTTTCCCTGCCTCCAGACTATCACCATATAGTGATAATTTAGTGACTTTTCTAAAACAGAAGACTAATTATGTCTCTCCTCTATCTAAAATGATTTGGTCTCATTTATACATAAGTAATTAAAATATAATGAACATCATGAAGTCTAACCCTGCTCTTCTCTCTCATCACTGCTCTCTCTTTTTTGCCCAGTTGACAACTTTTCACCATTTTCTGCAGGCAATCTCACCCAGAGGTCTCTGAGTAGACATAGGTAGGCAAGGGCAGAAGCTGGATGGATTAGGCTAGACTATGGTATTCCTGTATCTTGCTTAACAACCTGAGAAAGGAGTTCAATTTGGTCTGAAACCTCATCAGCTTCCTGACTCTAGGAAGTCAGGGACCAGGCGGGACCTGATCTACCAGAAAGGACACCAAGCAGAACTGCAATTATTCCCTGTCCTGAGACATCCCCTCATGAAGGAGCAAAGGAACAATAGAAAGTATATTAATACTACACACCAGAAAGCTGCAAGCTGATAGCCATCATCATTAAGTTCTTGATACATTATTTACTATGGATGTAGAGGCACCAACCTCCAACTGTAATGGGTATTGTGAGTCAGTCACAGAGACAGAAACAAAAAGGAATAATCCTTTAACACCACGTTTTGTCTCATAATAAAGGTATTTAAGAACAATTTAAAATAACGTATTAATTGTATAATTTAAAAAACAATAAATGAACCAGCACCCTTCAATGGCCCCCTGTCAACTACAGATAAAGCTTAAGTTCCTCAGTGGAGTATATAGGATCCCAATGGGCTCCTCATAACTATCCAGGTTCATCTTTTGCCATTATGTGCTTCACTCTTCTTGCTCTAGCAATACTGACCTGTTTACACTTTTCCAGACAACATGTCATTTTCATGTTTATGTGCTTTTATGCATGCAATTTCTTCTGCCTAGAAATTTGATCCCTCATTATCAGTCTTTCTGATAAATTCCTATTCACAACACAAAATTGCATCTTTCCAGGTGCTCCAAAATTCAAGGAATAAAAAAGGACTTAATAAATGCTTAACGAATTGAGTAATTTGTCTGTTTAGCTCCCCTATTAAATTGAGCTCCACGGTGATCAATCGTCTCATGTCAGACTTCTTTTTTTTTCTTTTCTTTTCCTTATTTTTTTCCCCCAGTTCCAGAATGCACCATGTGAAACTTTTAATGCTAAAACCAAGACAGTCAGTCCTAGGCAACCCTTCATAACTGCTTATTCCACCCCATAAAGATGAAAAATACATCTTAAATCATTCCATATCCCTATTTAGATAATGTTTGTCATACAGAACTGAATAGAAATGTTTAAAATAACGGATGAATCACACAAAAATAGATATGAACAATTTAATTACCTAAAGAACAAAACACTGCCCTAATGGTACCATACTTGTTCTTTATCCCTAAACTGGTAGGGCTATTACCAAAGACTAGTGTGCATAATACATCTGATACTACCAAGGTAGTGTGGACAAATAAGCAGAAAGGAAGAAAGTAGATGATAAAACCTTCTGAAAAATTAACACCTGTTCATCACCAGATTCCTGTTCGTTTATGCTATTAAAACCTAGAAGAATTGGCAGAAAGGCCAATCACTAACTACATTTCAGTGTTTGAAAGGCAGTAACTGAGAAAGGCTCAAGAGCAGCTAAAGGAGCAGGCATGTTTCTACCCACTAAACACTAAGAAAGCAATGTGTGTGTGAATACTGCACTAATGGGTCTAACTATATGACCAATTAACTCGATGAAACTAAAGAGGGTCAGAGGAGGAGAAACTGCTCAACCTCATTTGGTTACTATGTTACCTGTTGTTCAGCAAAATGTTAGAACACTTAATATCCCGATGCAGGAAATTCTTTTTGTGACAGTAATCCAATCCTTCCATTAGCTGTTTCATGAACGACTTGATATGGTCCTCAGAAAAGTGCACCAAACCGGATTCTAGCAGTCCCATTAAGTCATGGTCCATATACTCAAACACAAGGTAAAAGGCACCTAAATAAGATGGGGAGAAAAAAATTAAAATCAAGAAAAAAAAAGGTTGCTGAACTATCAATACCTCAAATTTTAATATAATTTGGGACTTGACCATAAGGCTCTTTGGAACAATGGCTTACATTTTATAGATAAAAAAACTCAAACAAAGAGAAGTTGAATAATCTGCCCTAACAATAAATAATAGAACTATTACTTGAATTATCATCTTCTAATTCCTAGTCTAGCACTCTTTGGACTACTACCTTTTCAGGGAACTGCCCTGATCAGGTTGTATTACTAGACTTTTATAACCCAAGTAAATTAGCAAATTATAGAGTTTGTGCCAAATCCAGTCTGCTGCTATTGTTGTAAATTAAGTTTTATTTGTAACACAATGATGCCCATTTGTTACATTTTGTCTGTGACTGCTTTTGTAAAGGTCTTCATTAACAAGACTCAGATAATATGCCAGGGGCTGCACAGTATATTTATTATAAATTATTAGTGAAATTCACAGTATTTAAGAATTGAAACGGTTGGGCACGGTGGCTCACACCTGTAATCCTAGCACTCTAGGAGGCCGAGGCTGGAAGATCGCTCGAGGTCAGGAGTTCGAGACCAGCCTGAGCAAGAGTGAGATCCCATCTCTACTAAAAATAGAAAGAAATTAGCTGGCCGACTAAAAATATATATAGAAAAAATTAGCCGGGCATGGTGGCACATGCTTGTAGTTCCAGCTACTCGGGAGGCTGAGGCAGGAGGATTGCTTGAGCCCAGGAGTTTGAGGTTGCTGTGAGCTAGGCTGACGCCATGGCACTCTAGCCCGGGCAACAGAGCGAGACTATGTCTCCAAAAAAAAAGTATTGAAAGAAAGATGAATCAACTAATACCTAAATTTAGAAGCAGATAAAAGGAATGAGAAGTATGCTAAGAGAATATAATATAATCGTTAATAAATGATTTGAAATCCATACTGTCTTTCCACATTTGGCAGGGTGCATGGTAGAGGCAAATATTGTAACATAAGAAATAACAGTCAGAAATTATAGTTCACCTCTTAATATTTCACTAGATACTTGAGCTGTTCTTAGGAAATTCATTTTTTACTGATAGTACTGCATAAAGAATGTTTTTCTTAAACTTTTCTTTCTCTCTTTCCTTCTTTCTCTCTCTCTCTTTATTGACATTGAGTCTCGCTCTGTTGCCCCAGCTAGAGTACAGTTTACACCAGGCTAATCCTGGCTAAATTTTTTTATTTTTTGTAGAGAGGAGGTCTCGCTCTTGCTCAGGACGGTCTCGAACTCTTGGCCTCAAGCAATCCTCCCACCTCGGACTGAGCCACTGAGTGAGCCACTGTGTCCAGCCTAAACCTACATTTAATTAAAAGAAATACCTTTGTTCCTCAACTTGTAAATAAAACTTTTTTCCAGAGGCAAGTATTTTGTATACCACATTTTTTCATTAAACATTTTATTTGTTAAAATTAAAAAAGAAAGAAAGAAAGAAAGAAAGAATAGTCAGGCGCAGTGGCATGTGCCTGTAGTTCTAGCTATCTATATTCAGGAGGCTGAAACAGGAGGATTGCTTGAGCCCAGGAGTTCAAGCCAGCCTGGGCTAAAAAGAAACACTAGACCTACACTCCAGCCCGGGCAATATAGACCCCTGCCTCTTAAAAAGACAAAGAAAAAGAAATACTAGACCTAGTTAGATAAAGATTTATCCAGTCTAAAATTCTAGCAGCACTAGTAGCATAAAGTCAGGGATTCTCAATCTGAGGAGTAGGCTTCGAGGAATCTTTGAACTTTCTGAAATGGTATGCAACATTTTAAACAAGTGCATTCCTTTGAAGAGGGGGTACAGAGCTTTTCTAAGATGTTCAAAGAGGCCTATGATCCCCTCAAAGTTAAGAACCACATTAAAGAAGTATTTTGAAGAGATTGAATTAAGACCTCATACAAATTAATAAGAAAACCAGTAAGATTACAAAAGATAAGCAGACAAAGGATACCTCAAAAAAGGGAAAGTAAAACATGGAAAAAACTCAGAAGTAATATAAGGAATGCAATCAAAACAATGATAATAATACCTCACCTATCCAGATGACAATTTTTTTAAAAAGATATACTCAATGTTGGGGAGGATACAGTAGAATGGGCACTTACTAATGGGACATAAATTGTTATTGTAAAAAGTGGCAATTAGGCACAGTGGCTTATACCTACAATCGCAGCACTTTGGGAGGCCAAGGTGGGAGGATCACTTGGGGCCAGGAGTTTAAGACCAGCCTGGGAAACATAGCAAGATTTCCATCCCTATCTATAAAAACTAAAAAAAACCCAAAAAACAAAAAACAATTTATCTGGGCATGGTAACATGCACCTATAGTCCTAGCTACTCAGGAGGCTGAGCCAGGAGGATTGCTTCAGCCCTAGAGTTCGAGGTTGCAGTGCACTATGATTGTGCTACTGCACTCAAGCCTAGATGACAGCGTAACACCCTATCTCTTAAAAAAAAAAAAAGTGGCAACTAAAAGCTCAACAGAGACTGGTAAAGTAAATTTGGGTTCATCTATCTTTATGCACAGCCATTAAAACATGTTAATGATATGAGAAATCACTTATGACAAGTTATACAAAACTAAATATAGTTTGATCTCAGCTATGTTAAAATAAACACGTATGGTATAAAGTACTAGAAGCAAATATACCAAAATGTTAATACTATAGTGGTTTTCTATGGATGGTAGTATATTGGAACAGAAGTGATTGCCATTTTCTTTTTCTTACTCTTCTACATTTTCAATTTTTCCACTGAGCATACATCATATCCATTCATTCATTCATTTACTATTTTATGGTTTTTCAAAAAAAGAATTTAAACAGTATATGACAAATGATTTCAACAGTACAGAATGGCATTGATGAAATGTAAGCCCGTCTCCAAAAGCAACCAATTAACATTTTTCTTATGCATCCTTACAGAAACTAGATACACATTATTTTCATAATCAGAAAAGGTTAAGATACATCCCAAAATATACTTAGTATTCTTAATTCTATTCAGATCTAACTTTCATCAATTTACCTAAATACTGTTGCATAAGCAGAATTTCCTTTTATTTATTTATTCCTTCATTCATTCATTTCTTTATTTTTGAAAAAGCATCGTACTCTGTCACCTGGGCTAGAGGGCAGTGGTGTCATCATAGCTCACTGCAACTTCCAACTCCTAGGCTCAAGCGATCTTACTGCCTCAGCCTCCCAAGTTGCTAGGACTAAAGGCGGGCATCAACACACTGGGCTAATTTTTAAAAAATTTTTTGTAGAGGCCAAGTGCAGTGGCTCACACTTGTAATCCTAGCACTTTGGGAGGCCAAGGTGGGAGGATTGTTGAGGCCAGGAGTTTGAGACAAGTCTGAGCAAAAGCAAAACCCCATCTCTACAAAAAATACAAACATTATCTGCGGCTTGCCTGTAGTCCCAGGCACTCAGGAGGCTGAGGCAGGAGGATCGCTGGAGCCCAGGTGTTGGAGGTTGCAGTGAGCTACGATGACACCACTGCACTCTAGCCCAGGTGACAGAGCAAGACTTTGTCTCCAAAAAAAAAGAAAAAAATTTTTTGTACAAAAAATGTTGCCCAGGCTGGTTGTGAACTCCTGGCCTCAGGTGATCCCCCTTCCTTGGCCTCCCAAAGTACTAGGATTACAGGTGTGAGCCACCACTGTGGCCTTATTTTTTTTTTTTGTTTTAGAGACAGGGTCTGGCTCTGTCACCCAAACTGGAGTGCAATGGCACTTTGAACTCCAGGGCTCAAGCAATCCTTCTACCTGGGTCTCCTGAGTTGCTGGGATTATAGCAGTAAGCCACTGCGCCAGGCAGAATTTCTTTTTATTTGCTTTAAAACTACTTCTATCAAACTCAAGGGGTGCTGTTTCCCTAGTGATAATATCCTTGAGGCCCTGCACAGGTGAACTTTATCCTTTAACTTCCTAATTTTTAAAAAAAGTTTTATTTTTAATTATTATGGGTACAAATAGTTGTATATATTTATAAGGTACATGTGATATTTTGATATAGGCATTCAATGTGACTAAGTCAAATCAGGATCACTGGGATTATTCATCATCTCAGGCACTTATTACTTGAGTTAAGAACATTCTGATATTACTCTTTAATTATTTTAAAGTATACCCTAACTTATTATTGATTATAGATCTTCCTAGTTTTATATACTTCAATCACATTCTCTTATAACATTCCAGACTGTATTTGCAGATGCCATTTCTTCTTTTGACCCTAAAAGCTCTATTATCTCTAAACCTTCTTAACTGCAAAACCATCAATAGGTTAGATGATGTCATATGTAGACTATTTCAAACATAAGTACAGAAACAATGAATAATTTTATTTCCCAAACACAGACAAAAGCTGCAACCCCAGGAAATCAAACCACGATGTGACGTGAAGAAGACTGTTTTAGAAATGCCTGCTTTAAACTCTAAATTTTACCAGTGTAAAACTATGTAAAAATATGGATGCATATAAACAATAACCAGAATGAATGATATAAAAATGAGAATAACTGATAGATCTGGGTATTAATTTCCATTTCTGTTTTTTAATTTGTAAAAAGACAAAGCAAAAAAACTTTAAAAACCTGGCAAGAGTTGTTTGGAAGATGATCTTTTATCATTTAACTGCAGGCTTTATTAGGTGTTATAGCAAATCCTACCTACCTAATGCATATTTTAATAATTAATATAGTGACTTTTATATATTTAAATTTTTAAATTCTGTTTCTCATTAAAAAAAATTTTTTTTTAATAGAGACAGGGTCTCACTCTTGCTCAGGCTGGTCTCAAACTCCTGACCTAAAGTGATCTTCCTGTTTCGACCTCCCAGAGTGTTAGGGTTACAGGCATGAGCCACTACACCCAGTCCATAGTGACTTTTAAAAGTATAAAAAGCACACTAATGAAGAATGGACATTTTGTAAAATAAGCATTGTTCACCATAAGGGCAATCTGCATCTTAATTCTGGTATGGATTGTAGAAAGAAGCTAGACTTAGTACAATCTGTTAAAAATCCACATAGTCGAATAAGCTAAGAAAGACAAATAAGATTGTACCAATTCAACCCACAGAAATGTGATTCTTTGATGGTACCTTTATCCTTCTTGAAATCCAGTGCATCTTGTTTATCTGTGACAATTTCCTTCATGTTAACAACACTTCGATGGATTAACTGACGAAGGATTTTGATCTCACGAATGGCTGTGATTGGGAAGCCCTCTTTCTCATTGTCTAGTCTCACCTTCTTCAGAGCCACCAGTTCTCCTGCCAAAACAAATTCAAACCATAATCATTATCAATTAGCATTTTTTGTCCAGCATCACAAACTGGCAATATGTGTCCTTGCCCTTCTGAAAGACTGACTTAATGCCTACTTTAATGCTTATATGCCAGATACTTTTATGTCTTTAAAAAACAAAACTTTATGTTCCCTTTCTTGTCTTTGATTTTTTTTTTAAGACTTAGAGTTAATTTTTAATTCAACATTCAATTAAGCCTAAAAGTTTGGGACTATTGAATATACTAGTAATTCAAATACTTCATTTTATCTTCAAAGACTTCCCTCCCCCTCACCAAACAAATAGCAACCTACAAGTTTTAATTTTAGCCTCTCTAAAAATTCCCAGCAAGCTATAAAATGTTTAGAATGAACAACTTTAATAAAGAGGAGGATTTTAAAACATTAAAAATTATGCTGTTCTTTTGGAAAACTTTATTCTATTTAATAACTTTGGAAGCCAAATTAGAACTCAAAATTTACTTTTGCTAAATCACTTGCAATATTAGAATGCTAAATTGTTAGCCTTCTAACATCTAGAATTTCGTGGCAATATTTACCTGTGTCTTTGTCCTTGGCTTTATATACTTGGCCATAGGTTCCCTCTCCAATAATCCCAATAATGTCAAACTTGTCCACACAGCGTTTCCCCCAGTCGCTTTCTGTTTGTCTTCTTTCTCCATAACGAGGACAACAAATTCTAAAAATAAAAACAAAACAGTTATTTTTAAAAATTAAATCTAGTCAAAGAAAACAGAATTCTTTTATGATGATTTCACTGACTTCTGTATCTTTTATGAATTTTTTTTTTTTTTTTTTTTTTTTGAGACAGAGTCTCACTCTGTCACCCTAGCTCACAGCAACCTCTAACTCCTGGGCTCAAGCAATTCTCTGCCTCAGCCTCCCGAGTAGCTGGGACTACAGGCATGCGCCACCATGCCCGCCTAATTTTTTTTTTTTTTTTGAGACAGAGTCTCACTCTGTTGCCCAGGCTAGAGTGAGTGCCGTGGCGTCAGCCTAGCTCACAGCAACCTCAAACTCCTGGGCTCAAGCGATCCTCCTGTCTCAGCCTCCCGAGTAGCTGGGACTACAGGCATGCACCACCATGCCCGGCTAATTTTTTCTATATATATTTTTAGCTGTCCATATAATTTCTTTCTATTTTTAGTAGAGATGGGGTCTTGCTCTTGCTCAGGCTGGTCTCGAACTCCTGAGCTCAAACGATCCGCCCACCTCGGCCTCCCAGAGAGCTAGGATTACAGGCGTGAGCCACCGCGCCCGGCCCGCCTAATTTTTTTTTTTATATATTTTTAGATGTCCAGCTAATTTCTTTCTATTTTTTAGTAGAGACGGGGTCTCGCTCTTGCACAGGCTCATGTCGAACTCCTGAGCTCAAACAATGCACCCGCGTTGGCCTCCCAGAGTGCTAGGATTACAGGTGTGAGCCACCGCGCCCGGCCCTGAATTCTTTATTAAAGGGAAAAAAATCCCACATCTATTAATTTCTCAATGTGTACATAGCTGACACCATGAATAAAAGAGCTTTTATTCTTCTTTAATACTCTGAATACTAATTCAAAAAGACAAAATGGGATCAGTGTTCACTATATATCTGGATTTGGGAATTTATTGTTTTTCTAAAAACATAGCTAGGAATCTGTAGATGGAGATGAACAGGTCTCCTAGAAAGGCTTTTGTCCATTAAAATAAAATAAAATAGATATACTTTAGGACCAAACTTCTACAATAATACAAGTGTGGGCTGTGTAAGAAATTTGAGATTTAGCTCAAAACTAAGGAAGAAAATTACAATTAAGAATGGATCCCTCCAAGAACTTACTTTGGTCTCTTTTTATATGGTTGCTGAGGTGGTGTGATTGCCTTTGGTTCTGGAGAATCTGGGGGAGATAGATCCCCACCAGGGAGCTCTGGAGGGAGAGGAAGGTCTGTAAGTAAATGACGTGTCCTCTGTTCCTTCTCTTTCTTTATCGGTTTTGAAGGAAGAGTTTCTTTTGGACTAAACAATAGAGGAGAAGAAAAGAAAAAGATTATAGTGACTTAAAGGATATGCAAATAAAACTTTCAAAGAACATTATAATACCTAGTCACTAAAAGATTATAGTGATTTTACTTTTAAGGAAAAAAAACTTATAATATATCATAAGGAAATGAAATTTATCACAGCTAAAGATACTTAAATTTTACAAAAAAGAAATCTACAGCATTTTAAGAAACAATGATAAATCTGTGATTTTACTTGTAGACTCCTTACCAAACTATTTCCTTAACATCCTTCCTAAGATTCTACTTGGATTTTTATCGAGATGAAATAAAATACAGGAAGTAATCATCTTAAATTCACAAAGTACCACCACAACTCATGTAGTTCACCAAACCTACTCTATATTTTAACAAAGATTTAAATAATGAACAAGAACTCAACAATTTAATACTACTATATTACTAAAGACGTGGAGAAGAACTTGGAAAAAGGAAATAGTATTTTAGAGTGTTTTATAAGAAATATAGTTAAATTGAAAATCCAAACTAGTAAAAAATATACTCAATTATTCTACTCATTTGGAAGTATAAGATAACCATCTCTGACCGCCAAAATAAATAACTGTCAAACTAAAAATCTAAGGAGAAAGAGTCCGAGCTTCAGAATCATTAAGGCAGCTGGTAGCAGAAGGCCTCTCATAATAATCAGCAAATTACAGTAGTCAGTGGGGCAGGGTGGGAAGGACAGCTTTCCTGAAATAGATCAGAAAAGTCAGTTTTCAGATCCAATTTTTTAATCATCTCAATCTACTTATAAGTAAAGGACGAATTTTATGCCATGCACATCCTTGGACACCTACAGTACAGCATGCTAATTTGCACCTCCAAATAAAACCAGGCTAAATAGTAGGTCTTTTCTATTCCTTCACAATATCAGAGGGTTGAAAAAGATCTAAGAATCCTAACCACAGGGAACCTTCTCCACTTTTTTGACAGCAATTATTAAAAAATAAGTGCTTTGCAGGAATATTTCCTAGGACCATAAAGAACAGATCTATCTCTTGCAATGTATCTTTTTTAAAGCATACAGCTGCCTTTTTTAGTTCGGTAAAATTGTAGCTTTTTTCCATAAAAGAATGTCATTTATTCAAAATATAAGAACACAGGACTGACAAGATCATTCACACCTATAATCCCATCACTCAGGGAGGCTGAGGTGGAAGGATCACTTGAGGCCAGGAGTTCAAGACCAGCCTGGGCAACAGAACAAGATTACGTATCTTAAAAAAAGAAAAAAAAAAAAAAAAAAGGAACACAAATCTCAAGAGCACTTCCTACTAATTTTTCATTTTAATGTCCTATAAATCACACAGAACTAGGTTAGTTTTTATTTATTTATTTTTTTTGAGACAGAGTCTCACTCTGTTGCCCGGGCTGGAGTGAGTGCCGTGGCGTCAGCCTCGCTCACAGCAACCTCAAACTCCTGGGCTTAAGCGATCCTACTGCCTCAGCCTCCCGAGTAGCTGGGACTACAGGCATGCGCCACCAGGCCCGGCTAATTTTTTCTCTATATATTTTTTAGTTGGCCAGATCATTTCTTTCTATTTTTAGTAGAGACGGGGTCTCGCTCTTGCTCAGGCTGGTCTCGAACTCCTGACCTCCAGCGATCCACCCGCCTCGGCCTCCCAGAGTGCTAGGATTACAGGCGTGAGCCACCGCACCCGGCCTGAACTAGGTTAGTTTTTATCACATCAATCAGAATGGGGGGTAGTCAATGGGGTACAAAATAATCACCTGAAACTTTCTGCTGAAATACTGGTAGAGATGAACACACTCTACCAGACTGACTATTATAATCTGCACCCAGATTTTTCTACCCTGGGAACAAAGTCTAATACCAGAAAATGCTTGAGTCAGGGTACAATAGAGATTTTTAAAATTTCTCCAATTTTTAAGATGTTCAAGGAAGGAAAGTTCATAATCTGTCAACTACTAATATCAGATTATTCTGTAGAAATCTCAATTCCTCATAATTCAGAAATAGATTTCTTCTTGGCTTGGCTTTCCTACAAGAGGAAGAAAAATCAAAGTATCTGAATTGTTTTACCATCATTTCAAGTAAATTCAGTCTACCTTTTATATTTAGGTTTTATTTTATACAAAGATTACATTATGGGTTCAAATACAGTTTCCTACTACAAGTTGAGTATCCCATATACGAGATGCTTGGGACTATGTTTCAAATTTTAGATTTTTTTCAGATTTTGGAGTATTTGCTTTATACCAGTTGAATATCCCTAACCCAAAAATCTGAAATCTGAAATGCTCCAATGAGCATTTCCTCTGAGTATCATGTCAGCATTCAAAAAGTTTCAGATTTAAGCCAGGTGTGGTGGCATGTGCCTCCAGTCCCAGCTACTCAGGAGGCTGAGGAAGGAGGATCACTTGATCCCAAGAGTTCAAGGTTGCAGTGAGCCATGATAATGCCACTGCACTCCAGCCTGGGCATCAGAGCAAGATCCTGTCTCAAAATAAATAAATAAATAAATAAATAAAAATTAATTAATTAATTAAAGAAAAAAGTTTCAGATTTTGGAGCATTTCAGCGGACTTCAGATTTTAGGATTAATGATAATCTCAACCAGTCTGACAAATGTACATTGAAAAACTACATTTTTAGCATGTTTATTTCAAGAATGAGTATTTGATAGAATATGTACCTCCAGTTCAGGGCACACAATTTGAATAGAGGTCAAATCCTGTTTCAATAAATTCTAATGTTCTTAAAACCTTGAAAATGTAATGATAGCCCATAAAACTACAATGCTTAACAACATTAGGGCCTTTAGCCTTTAGTGTAGGGCACTAAGTATCACACAAGGATGTGGTAGATGCCGAGAGTCTAGCATAGGGGAGCAAATACTATGATAAAGTCTTTATGTGAAGATTCAGTACCAGAAAGTGCTGATGTACCTTGTCAATATTAGTAGTTCCTGGGTCCCCATGTACACATGTACACAGGTTCACATGTGGTAATTAGACTGTGGAACACTTGTGTATAAAAAAAAAAAAAAGTTGCCAATCTCCAGGACTGCCCAAATTTTAGAATCTGTATAGTATCTTGGAATTTATGATGATAGGATTTAATCTGTAAGTATAATATAAATATTTCTAATAAATACTCCTTCCCCTTGAAGCAGGTTGTTTAAAAAGTGATTACTGGGCAGAGTGGGTCACGCCTGTAATCCTAGCACTTTGAGAGGCCGAGAGGGGAGGATTGCTTGAGCCCAGGAATTCAAGACCAGTCTGGGCAACAGTGAGACCTTGTCTCTAAAAAAAAATTTTTACAAATTAGCCAGGCATGATGGTGCACAACCGTAGTCACAGCTATTTGGGATGGTGATGCAGGAGGATCACTTAAGCCTAGAAGTTTGATGTTGCAATGAGCTATGATTGTGCCATTGCACTCCAGCCTGGGCAATAGAGCAAGACCCTGTCTCAAAAATCAAACAAAAAAAATACATCTTGAATTTAAGATGAAAAAGTAAAATTGATCATTTCTATTTTTTCTCTTTCATTATTTATTTATATGCAGAAAACAACTGATAATAACCATATATACATTTTAAAATAATACAAGAAAAATAGTTTTGCTTACTTTATTCTCTCATACATGCTTTTTTTTTTGTTTTTTTTAAAGAGACAAGGTCTTGCTCTGTCACCCAGGCTGCTAGAGTGTAGTGGACCAATCATAGCTCACTGTAACCTCAAATTCCTACGCTCAAGCAATCCTCCTGCCTCAAACTCCCCAGTAACTGGGGCTACAGGTTTGTGCCACTATGCCCAGCTAGTTTTTCTTACTTTTTGTAGAGATGGGGTCTTGCTATGTTGCCCAGGTTGGTCTCAAACTCCTAGCTTCAGGCAATCCCACCAGCTTGTCTTCCCTAAGCACTGGGGTTACAGGTGTGAGCCACTGCACCCATCCATGAGGTGGATACACACTCTCACATACACATTAAGATAGCCACACGTACTCAAGTAAACACTGAATAGTCTTCCTCCCCCATTTGAAAGACAGAAATCTCTATTTCTTCTATCAAAATCATTCTACCTCTGGAAATCTGCACTCTACTCTGACACATGGCAGGTTCAACAGTTATGTGCAGACTTGGTTGACCAAGTAAACATTTTGAAATTAAGATTTTTAGCCACACTGGGCCGGGCGCGGTGGCTCACGCCTGTAATCCTAGCACTCTGGGAGGCCGAGGCGGGTGGATCGCTCAAGGTCAGGAGTTCGAGACCAGCCTGAGCAAGAATGAGACCCCGTCTCTACTAAAAATAGAAAGAAATTATATGGACAACTAAAATATATATAGAAAAAATTAGCCGGGCATGGTGGCGCATGCCTGTAGTCCCAGCTACTCAGGAGGCTGAGGCAGGAGGATCGCTTAAGCCCAGGAGTTTGAGGTTGCTGTGAGCTAGACTGACGCCACGGCACTCACTCTAGCCCAGGCAACAAAGCGAGACTCTGTCTCAAAAAAAAAAAAAAAAAAGATTTTTAGCCACACTGATGTTCTAGCCACTACGTAAATACTGAAATGAGGTTCCTGTGGGTAGATAATTGGGTAGGGTCCCTCTGGATAATGCTCAACTATTTTCTTTTCCAATAAAAACTATAAAAAATATGGCTTTCATCTACAAGTAGTACATTATATACCTCAAACAAATTTTTCTACATAAATTTCAAGTTCTGTCTTTTCCTTTGTAGTTCTCAGAACATGGAAGAATTCATAAATACCTACATTAGAAAGAGTATGTGAAATTTTTCTTTAAAATTACATCTACCACTATGAACAGTAATGGAGCCATTGTTTAAAATAATCTGTTTTTTTTCCCTTCCATTTACTGCACTTGCACCGTCTTAAAAAGCACAAAGGGTAAATATGAAAGAAGACAGACCTCAAGGGCTGAAATGTACCATCATTCAAATTACTGATATCACCTAGAAAGGTGATATCAGTAGATACTGGAGGCTTGGGAATTGGGCTGGGATTCAAGATAAGTGGCACTTATTTTTGTGCTTACAATGAAAAGTTTGTTGCAATAAATGCAACTCATATCCGAGAGAAGAGGGCAGGGGCAGGATCTCAGTAGGAAAAAACAGTAATACAAAGACTGTCATGACATTTCACTGCTAAAGCATGTTTATTTGGTGGTACTTGCCGAGGTAGTCCTACCAAGAAATTAAATATTTTTCTTAATGCCTTCCATAAAATCAGATTCATGCTTCATTATCATTTCAGTTCTCAATACTCAGAGGACTCATTAAAATTAAAGCTCTCCCCATCATCCCATTGTGAATTATATTCTAATTAGCAAAGATTCTACATATTGTTCTTTTGCTTCTTACAGTAGAACTAATTTGTTTTGAAAAGCAGCCTTTATCAAAATAAATCTAGTTTTGACCCCAGATCCGAAGGAAAAAAACAAGCCCCACTATAAATGACATTTGGGGACCACTGGGGCTATTTAATATTATTATTCATATAACTATTGATATTATATTATTAAATCAATGCTAAATTTTCCAGGGCAATGAAGGTATTGTGGTCATATAGAAAAATGTTACTATTTAATATCAGGAGAGACATGCGTAAATATTTAGAAGTATCATAATAGCTACAGTTAAAGCAAAAGTGGCAAAAATTTAACAATTGGTGAATCTAGGTTATGAGTACAAGGATGTTAATTATACTCCTTTAATTTTTCTATAAGTATTAAAATTCTCAATATAAAAATTTAGGGGGAAAAACTTGATTTTTTCAAATTTGAATCAAAATTAGCCTTATCAATAAACTTAAGAGAAAATGGGTTACCTAGGCCTCAAATTCTAATTCTCTCTTCCCAACTAATAATGTCATAAATATGGACTTTTCCACTGAAAACCAAGCATCAGAGGCATTTCCTACTCATAAAAGCATTATGGTAGTTTTGACAAAATTTAAAAACAGAAAATGCATTACACTTAGATCAACAGGGTTAATTTTTTCCAGTAAACTGTGGGACTTACCTATCCATGTCATCATCTCCAGGTAATAAGGGTGGTAGGGGCAGAGGAGGCAACGTTGAAGTTTTTAGGTGTGGAATAGCAGCTGTTATAGATACTTGAGTCTTCACAGAAACCTGTACAGGGGGCTGAGAATTTGCCTGAGAGGACAGAGCAGATGTCCTTGCATGAGTAGAAGTGGGCAAAGTTGAAGAACTGGAAGCAGGAACCTGACTAAATGCTAGTTGGGGAGGAGGCAGAGGTGGCTGCTGCTGCGAAACAGCTGGTAGTGGAGGCAAAGGTGGCAAAGGGGGTGTCTGAGGTGGAGGGGTAGTAGTTGGTAAAGGGGGTGGAGGAGTAGTAATTGTGGGGAGAGTTGGTGGGGTCTCCTTTTCTGATGTCTCTGTCTCCTTTGGAGTAGCAATCTTCTCTTTCAATGCTATGGGTTTAGAGTCTCTTGTTCCCTGTGCTTTCAACTCTTTAAGAACAGGATGCTTCTCAGAGTTCTCATCCAGCTTTACTTTCCCTGTATCTAAAGAATTTTTGACCTCTGTGTTTAGATGTGTTACATTCACCAGTTCAGTATCTGGGGCAGACTTTTCCAATTTTACACATCTGGGTAACTTTTTAGACTCCACACTTGAATCCTTAGCCTCTACTGAACTGTTCTCTTTTTTAGGCAAAAATATAGGTGAACCTTTGGATTCTTTTCCATCCATTTTTGCTGCAGCAGCAGCAGCTGCTCTTTCCTTTTTTTTCCTACTGAGTTCAGCTCCCAGGCTGGAATTCAGTGGAAGCCTGACAGGTGAGATACTGGAATGGCGACTGCGTGAGCCGGATCTCTTCTTTTTACCATGAGAAGATGAGTGTCTTGAATATGCAGGACTTCTACTTCTGGACTTCATGGATTTCCTACTGAAAAAAGAAAAAGGAAGTTTAAAATGGACAGACTACAGTAATACATGGAGGAAAATAGATCAGCAAAACAAACTATGGAGAACTGTAACTTTAAAACCCATTTGAGTAATTTATCAATCTTAAAATAGATTAGGTACCATCAAAAACCAGGAGAGTCTAAGAAACCAGCCCAACCAATAGAAGCTTAAGGAGACTAAATGTAATACAGTAACATAGATAAGTTCCCAGAACAAAAAATGGACATTAGGTAAAGACTAGGTAAATCTAAATAAAGTATGGACTTTAGTTGATAATTATGTATCAATAGTTATTCATTAATTGTAACAAATGTACCACACCAACATAAGATGTTAACAATAGGGGAAACTGGGCACAAGAATATATGAGAACTCTTTATACTATATTCACAATTTTTCTGTAAATCTAAAACTATTCTAAAAAAATAAAGTTCATTAAAAAAAACAGACTAGGACAAACTAAATCCTTCATAAAAACATATGTGAATCCTCCAGCACTAAAAATTATTCACTACTTATTCAACTGAAAGAAGACAGATCAGGCCGGGCACGGTGGCTCACGCCTGTAATTCTAGCACTCTGGAAGGCTGAGGCGTGAGGATTGCTCGAGGTCAGGAGTTCGAGACCAGCCTGAGCAAGAGGGAGAGCCCGTCTCTACTAAAAATGAAAGAAATTAGCCAGACAACTAAAAACATATAGAAAAAATTAACCGGGCATGGTGGCGCATGCCTGTAGTCCCAGCTACTCAGGAGGCTGAGGTAGAAGGATTGCTTGAGCCCAGGAGTTTGAGGTTGCTGTGAGCTAGGCTGACGCCATGGCACTCTAACTCTAGCCTGGGCGACAGAATGAGAGGCTGTCTCAAAAAAAAAAAAAAAAAAGATAGTTCAATACTTTTTTTTTTTCTCCTCATGGCAGAAAAGAAATAGCCATAGTCACAATCATTACATTCAGAATTTTGGTTTTAATCTTTTTTTTTTTTTTTTTTGGAGAAAGAGTCTCACTTTGTTGCCCCAGGTAGAGTATGGTGGCATCATCATAGCTCACTGCAATCTCAAACTCCTGGGCTCAAGCGATCCTCCTGCCTCAGCCTGCCCAGTAGCTGGGACTACCAGCATGTGCCATATTATTAGTAGAGACCGATTCTTGCTCTTGCTCAGGCTGGTCTCGAACTCCTGAGCTCAAACGATCTGCCTGCCTTGGCCTCCCAGAGTGCTAGGATTACATGCATGAGCTACCATGCCTGATGGGTTTTAATCTTTGATAAAGTGAAAACACGACAAAGTTATACTCTATGGTACATGACAGTGGGTTATATCAGTGAGGAAGTTAAAAGTAACTATCATGCTTTACCAAAACATAAATTTTTAAATTAGACAGCTACTTAATTGGAAGATCCCAGGAAAATATGTTGTTCCTTGTATCCTTAGTCTGTAATAAAGTTGAAAAGTTTACAATAAAGCACTAAACAAACCCAACATACAAAAGTTAGGATTTACAAAACAGGTAAATTGGAAAAAATGTTTTACTAAAATAATTTATCAGAAGTTCTCGGGGATGGGCATACACACACCTAATGGGTGTGGTGTACACCATCTAGGGGATGGACACACTTGAAGCTCTGACCCAGATGGGGCAAGGGCAATATATGTAACCTAAACATTTGTCCCCCTATAATATGCTGAAATGAAAAAGAAAAAAAATAAAAATATTTTATTGCTAATCAATGCTAACAATCAGAAAAAAAAGTTCTCAAAATATGATGGCTTCTGGTACCTTTAATGTAAAATGATTTCCAACTTTTCAAGAACTCAAAGCAAGGTATTATTGCACATTCAATTAATTTTCTTCATAAGGAAGGACTGGGACAATTTAGGGATCTATGGGGCAGATTATTCTAAGTTCAAATCTAATTCTTACTAATTCTTTTTGCGTTTTACTAAAGCTTAATCTGAATGTGAAGGGAAAAAAGCACTAAAAATGGGACTAGACAAAACAATTTGCCCAGTGGTCTGAAACAAGTTGTTCCCATTCTAGATCATCAATGTCTCCTTTTACCTCTGATCATTCGTAAGACTGACAGGAATCAAAATATTTCAAAGCAAACATCATATATGTATAAGGCAAACAACTCACATGATGACAGCCATGGATTTCATTTACCTATGCTGCTTTTTGGAAGTTTGCTCCAAAAAGTTAGTTAAAATATTAAATTATTATTAGAATCAATAGTACTAAAAAACAATAACAAAAACAGATATATGAACATGAGGATATAAAATACCAAAAGCATCACATCCCAGAGAGGCAGATTAAAAAAATACCAAAAGCAGTTAAATAGATTTACCAAATATCCACTAATACTTAAGAAAACTACATTCCTCTTATAAATATTTGGCTGAAATAAGAGATTTTTCTCTCCTTGAATTATAGCTGAGATAAACAATATCTCTACCTCAGGGAAAATGTCTATAAACACTAAGTAATGCAGCTACCACGCTCTACTATTGTTTCTTTAGTCAGCATGACCAAATCTTCCTAACGAACTCTGCTACAAACTCTACAATTTCTGAATAGAACCCTACGTACTTGTAGTATTTTTAGCGATACAAATGCAATATTTGAGTTCCAGGTCCACTCTTCCAGAAAAAAAGGGAGGAATGGACAACAAATAGGTAAACACAAGCAACAGTAAGAAATGTGTCTTCAAAACCAAATATATTTTCCTCCCTGAATTAAGTTAGGTTCCACTCATTTGAAATGAAATTGCTACCATTAGTCACTGCTAAATTTATTGGCTACAAAGACATTGAATTTCTGTCAAAGCATTTTCAGACTTTTAAAATGATGTTGCCTGTTTCATTTTGACTGTCTCCAAAAGAAAAAACACAGAGATTACCATAGAAGGCATCTGTATGTTCCTCTACTTTGACTCTACGAAATTTTTGTACTTACTGTTTGGAATTTCAATCAACGAGGAAAAACATGTATGATGCAAACATCCAAATATAAAATGCTCTCTATAGGTTAACTCAAAATGTGCATGTGTCTCTAGGAATATTATGTAATGTTTATATTTGCATCCATATTGTATCTCCAATTCTTTCTAGATTTATTTTTTTACCATTACTGACTAGTTTCAATTAAGTGAGTAGGACTTTCTCTACTTGCTTAAGAGAACTTGAGATATGCTGTTTTCTCTAAGAATCCAATAGGAATCAATGCAAAGAAATAGTTCTTACTAGTTCAGTAAAAATAGTGTTTTAGCCTCAACGCCTTCTGTATTCCCATATCTCAAAATAATAACTTAGAACAGCCTTAATGGAACTACTCTCTAAAGAAAACAAATATTCTGAGAATACTTCTCAGGCTTCCTTAAAAAACTAAGCAACTTTACAAATGGTACATTTCAGACTCATGTATTTCATTGCATATAAATTTTACCTCTCACCGCTCCAAAGAAATGAACTGTAGCTAATGGTATACATGTTAAAGTGTTTATAGTGAATTATACTGATGTCTGCAAACTTACTTTGAGATGAATGAAAACAAAAGCTGAATCGATGGAGAGATGGATACATGATAAAATATATAGCAAACACTAATTGTAGAATCTAAGAGGTAGAAATATGGGTATTCACTACAATTCTTTCGATCTTTCTGTGTTTGAAAATCTTTTATAATAAAATGAGGGGGAATGCTAAGGAACTTCAGCTCTTGACAGCTAGTAAGTCTGCAGCTTCATGAATTCACACTTGTTTATGAATAATTATAACTTTAAGTAACCAAAATTTACCCTAAAATATAAAAGACATGCATGGAACTTCTCAGATTAGCATAATTTCCCTACTAGTGTTCAACATTATCCTCACTCATAATTTACTGAGAGGCACTATGTACAAGGCACTATGCTATCCACTTCACATTTAGTAATTTAATCCTAACAACTCTAGAAGTAGGTAGTTATCATTTCCATTTTACACCTGAAGCAACTCAGGCATGGAGAAAGGTCACAAAGTAGTATTAGGATCTCACTCAAGTCTAACTAAAGCCCATGTTATGTATGCATTTGTGGACAGAGGTGAGTCCACAAAGGAGGCAGATCTCATCACGTAGGAACAAGAACAGTTTTTTTACACTTAATTCACTCTAACGTTGGAATGAAATTTCAAACTAACATGCCTCTCTCACAACAACATCATAGTAAAGGCATTATTACCATGTTTTTATAGAAAGATTTTGAAAATTGCCAGTGGTCACAAGGTAGGTCAACAGTGATGCTGTAAAGAAAATCAAAATGTCCTTGGAACCAATTTCTCCTAGGCTATACCTTCAAAAGAAAAATGGACTAATCAGATAAATTTCCACTAAAACATTAGTCAAAAGACAGGAATCTTTTGTAAGTTATTAAAACCTTGTCAATTAGCAAATTAATAAACTTACAGGTTTGGAGACTGAGTGGACAGCACAACTGGTAGGATGACCTAGGCAAATAACTTCAATACAAATGAAAATTTGTAATTTCTTAAGTCTCCAATCAGGTGCAGTAAAGTCTAAAACACCAATACCAAAGTGATTTTTTAAATATATAAGTCAAAGCAACAGAAATAGCTAGACAAGCTCTGGGAAATAGTTATCAATTCTATGCACTCACTGAGCAGAAGCCTATGATTTTTCTCACACAAAAGCTTACAACTGAAGATCCCACCACTGGAAGTACCTACCTTTAGCTGTTTGAGGCCTATGAACTCTTCAATTCCCCAATTCTGTGTTAAGGGGAGACCAGATTCACCTACTTGAATGACTAGCCAACAGCAAAGTGTCCTAGTCAATAATGAACACTGGGGGCTTCAACAAAATGGTAACATGACTAATTGCCAGTTTCTCACAACCCACCCTAAATTAGGAAGGACTGTTAGACAAATAGCTCACCTGGGGAGTGGACTCCGACTCAGAGACCGCTTGCTCATGAAAGGGCTGCTGGACCGCCTTCGACCATAGGGACTGGGTGATCTCCCACTGTAAGAGCCACTCCGTTCATAGCTGGATGACCGTCTCCTGCCATAGGGACTCACAGACCTCTGTCTTCTACTGTAGGGACTGGGTGACCGGGTACTGGACTGGTAGGCCGAAGGCTCCTTGTAAGGTGGGCTAACTGACTGCCTTCTTGAGGTACTGCCAGGACTTTTCTTGTAGGAGTCATAATTGCTAGAGGTGTGAGATCTTGGAGGACTAAGGTCATAATCTTGGCCATAAGAAGCTCCTGAGGGGCTATCATCTTGCTTGGAGCTGTCAGACCACTTCCTGTGGGGACTCCTGGACCTCCGTTTTGGGCTGTCCACTGTTTTGTAACTTTTGGGTGTTTCCCTTTTCCGATGACTTTTACTCCGGTCTTTGTGCCCGGACTTCAATTCACGTTCTTTCCGGGTCTTTTCCTTACGGAGTTTGGATGACCTGGATTCCTTGCTGCTGTTTTTGGATATCTGTGCCTTTCCATAGTCATCATTCTCCTCATTCGAACGCTTTGAACTTCCAGATGTCCGGTCCTTCATCGATCCTGACTTACTGGAGACTTCCTGGTTTTTTTCTTTTTCGGTCTGCTTGGTTTTTAGTAAGTCCCGGGAACGCCTGTGCTGGTGGTGACGATGTTTGTGCAGGCGGTCACTCCGATCAGTCCCACGGCGTTCATCACTCTCCCTTCTGTCTAGTTTAAAGGTCATGTCATCAGAAAAGGTGTCGGAATCAGAGCTGATATCATCATACTCCACCAGAGGTTTGATAATTGTACCCAAGGATGCTGCTTCGGGGGTCACCAACCCCATCTCTTTGGAGTGCTTGGACTTATGCCGCTTGTGCTTCGATACCAGGCGGTGACGCTCTCTGCTGTTGGCGCTGCCACCTCCCGATGACGGCTGCAAAGTTCCAGAAGCTCCCCCACTCCCGTCCTTCTTGCCCCCATGTCTCTCTGAATTGGGCATTCCCTTTCCCCTGGCCTGAAGAAGGGGAAAAAGTTCCCCAGCACTCCAAAAAGTAACCCCCACCCTCCCCCCCAACCCCAACTCCACGCCCACCAAAGCGCCCCTAGAAGGGGGTGGGGAGGGAAGGGACAGCAGCCCAGGCTCCTCCTCCCTCCCGACTCCTCAGCACCCTCCTACATGAGGGGGGGTTGAAGGAGCGAGGGAAGAAATGAGAGTTCCTCAGCAGTGGAGTTGCGAGACAACGGGTAGCTGCTCAAGTCTGTTTCCCTTTCTCCCCTCGTCGAGCCAATCCTCAAGGCCGGGGGCCGGGGCGGTCGAGGAAGTAGGAAGCCGGCGGCCCGGGGCTGTGGGGCCGACTTCGGCCCTGAGAAGACTGCGCGGGCCCTTCCCCTACCCGGTAGACCGGCTCGGGGCGGCTTCCTGTCGCCAGGTCCTGTGGCCTGAGTGCCTCACACCCCCTTTGTCCCTGGCTCCTAAGGGAGCCCCTTTTTCTGCCTCCGCCTCACCTCAGTACCTCACACACATTCGCTCCCTCACACAGACTCACAGTCACACACTAGATTAAACCGAAACGGCACTTGGAGAAGGGGGGAGGGGCAATTCCAAAAATATCGCGAGAGTCCTGTGGGCTCTCGCGATGCTTTGTGCTTCTCTTTCACGTCTGTTCGCTGCTTGATCAAACAACGCGAGAACAGGTCCCAACCAAGAGCTCTTCAGACTCTCGCGATAAGCTCTCCACTCCCCGTTTGAGCAAATCTTTAGTGAAACGGAGGTACCAGAATTTTTTTTTTTCAACCAAAACTTTATGGATAACTCATTGAACAAACACTCCCAAGCTTTCGTGCAAACTAATTTTAGCCTGCTTTATAACAAGTTTTTTAACTACCAGGATAAGAATATTTTTAACAGGGCAAAGGGTGAATGTGGGGACTTCTCAACCCAAGTCCTTGAGATAGTTTAAACAATGCTGTCCACTTATATTGTATATACTGTGTGCCAGGCATTTTACAAACCTTATCTCTAATTTTCACAACTACCCTGCAAGACACGATATTCTCATCTCTATTAACAGAAAAAGAATCCTAGACAGACTCATTCTGAAGTTGAACAATTTAGGGTAACAAAGCTAGTCCAGTAAGTGCCACAGCCGACACAGCCGAGATTCAAACTCATGTCTTTCTGACACCAAAGCACGAGCTCTTCCATCCTGTGGCACTACTTCTCTCTCCACCCTTTGCTTCAAATCTAAGGACTTGAAAGGTTAACCCATCTTGGAATCCTCCCTTGGCTCTTATGTAGTGTTTAGCCTTTCTTTCTTTTCTATTTTTTTGAGACAGTCTCACTCTGTTGCCGGGGCGAGTGGAATCGCGTCAGCCTAGCTCACAGCCACCTCAAACTTCTGGACTCAGTTTCCCCCTTTTTTTTTTGTGGAGACAGAGTGTCACTCAGTGTCCTGGGTAGAGTGCAGTGAGGGTGGGTCACCGCAAGCTCCAGGTCCTGGGCTGTGAGCGATCCTTCTGACTCAGCCTCCCGGGTAGCTGGGACTACAGGCGCTTGCCAGAGCGCCCGACTGGGTTTTGCTGTTCTTGAGTATTTTTTTTTTTTGTCTTTTTTTTTTTTTTTTTTTGTAATTTCTTTTTTTAGAGATGGGAGATGGGGTCTCACTGTGCTCAGGCTGGTGTTGAACCGCTGAGCTGCACCTATCCTCCCGCTGCCTCAGCCTCCCGAGTAGCTAGGACTACAGGCACGCACTACCATGACCCACCAATTTTTTTAATTTTTAGTAGAGACGAGTCCTGCTGGTTTCTCAGGCTGGTCTCGAACTCTTGAGCTCAGGCAATCCTCCCGCCTCAGTCTCCCAGAGTGCTAGGATTACAGGCGTAAGCCACCACGCCCAGCCGATAATTTAGCCTTTCATCCTCACACAAAAGATTACAATCTGGCCGGGCGCGGTGGCTCACGCCTGTAATCCTAGCTCTCTGGGAGGCCGAGGTGGGCGGATCGTTTGAGCTCAGGAGTTCGAGACCAGCCTGAGCAAGAGCGAGACCCCACCTCTACTAAAAATAGAAAGAAATTATATGGACAGCTAAAAATATATATAGAAAATATTAGCCGGGCATGGTGGTGCATGCCTGTAGTCCCAGCTACTCGGGAGGCTGAGGCAGTAGGATCGCTTAAGCCCAGGAGTTTGAGGTTGCTGTGAGCTAGGCTGACGCCACGGCACTCACTCTAGCCTGGGCAACAGAGCGAGACTCTGTCTCAAAAAAAAAAAAAAAAAAAAAAAAAGATTACAATCATGAACAAGAAAAACACGGTGCTAATGAACAAGAAAAAAAAAATACAATCTTACACTGGCCCCTCATTTTTTACTTTTCAAAACTCCTTAACACACACTAATTCATTCCATCTTCATAGTAGCCATCTGAAATACGAATGTATAGGTGAGAAAACGAATGCCTGGAAAAGTTAAGGGACTTGTCCAAAATAAGATCAGGGCTGGATTCGTTGACTCATGCCTGTAATCCCAGCACTTTGGGAGGCCGAGGTGGGAGGAATGCTTGAGGCCAGGAAGTCAAGACCAGCCTGGGCAACGTAGCAAGACATGCCCCCCCCCCTCCCGTCTCTACAAAAAATAAAAGAATTAGCTGGGCATGGTGGCTGTTGTCCCAGCTACTAGGAAGGCAGAGGTAGGAGGATTCCTTGAACCCAGGAGTTCCAGGCTGCAGTGAGCTATGATGAGCACTGCACTCAAGGTAGAAACAGTGAATCCCTGTCTCAAAAAAAAAAAAAAAAAAAAAAAAGAGAGAGAGAGAGAGAGATCAATCACTAGAGACCAAAAAATATTCTGAATGAAGGTAGAAGCCAGTGTCAAAATCACTTCATGAAAATGTTCTTGTTTTTGTTCACATGGCTACCAAAGAAAAATTTTATCTAAATGTCCATAAATCTTGGTTATAAATTAAAAGATCTAGCTTTTCATGGCAACTTTTTAATCTGTGGAAGTAAAAGTAATGTTATTAAATAAAAACAAAGAGGAACCAGGTGTGGTGGCGTGCCTGTAATCACAGCTACTGGGGAGGCTGAGATAGGAAGATGGAGTGAGCCCAAGAGCAGGAGATGAGCCTGGGCAACAACATAACTAGGGAGAGGATACTCTGTCTCAAAAAAAAAAAAAAAAAAAAAAAAAAGAAAAGAAAAGAAAAAAGAAACGATAGAATTAAGTATTAAGTACTGGAACTCAGGCAGGTGTGGTAACTCCTCATTCACTGCTACAAAGAGGGTGAGGATGTAAGGGTACCCAACCAATGTTTTACATGATGACAGGTGTGAGACTTCTTAGGCTAACTAGATGGAGTGACTGGCCCACCTTACTAAAGATTTGTGTGAGTTCAACAGTATTTAGCCTGATTTTCTTCTGCCTTTTATATAAGGTCAAGTTTTTGACTCTGGATGGACCCAGGATAAAATGGAAAAGGGATATGGCAGAAGGCATTATGGTGATGTGTTAAATAAAATCTGGAAGAAAAATTCATCATTCAGATCAAACAGCAGTAGAAACTTTCTCATTATGTTATTGCCTCTTGATATAATAGACTAACGACTACTGATGAATGAATGAATGAATGAAGCTTTTTCCTGAATTTTTGACATTATTTGGATTTCTATAGCATTTTTTAATTTTCCACAGAACTCTTTTCAGCCTGTCAATAAATTTCAGTTGAACAAATAAATAAACTAGTGAGATGACCAGGATGGTTATTATTACATATATCTAATAAAGGTTGAACTGACCCTCAGGAGGAGTTGGATTTGACCATGTTTACACCTAAGTGTAGGAAGTGCCAGGAGCAGGGTCAGCTCTTTTCTTCATCCTAAACCAGTACTTTGTATTGCACTACATTTTCTCTTTCTGGTAGATAAAATTCTACTCTAGAAAATTCAGATTATGTCCAAATTTTTTTCTTTTTAAATATTCTTTTCTTTTTTTTTTTATTTCAGTATATTATGGGGGTACAAAAGTTTAGGTTATGTATATTGCCCTTGCCCCCGTCAGGCCCCCCCCCATCAGAGCTTCAACCGTGTCCATCCCCTAGATGGTGCGCATCACACTCATTATGTATGTATACACTCATCCCCTCCCCCCCCCACATCTGCCCAACACCCGATTAATGTTATTCCTAAATGTGCTCTTAGGTAATGATCAGTGAAACCAATTTGATGGTGAGTACATGTGGTGCTTATTTTTCCATTCTTGGGATACTTCACTTAGTAGAATGGGTTCCAGCTCTATCCAGGAATATACAAGAGGTGCTATATCACCATTGTTTCTTATAGCTCGGTAGTATCCTATTGGTATACATATACCACATTTTATTAATCCACTCATGTATTGATGGGCACTTGGGTTGTTTCCACATCTTTGCAATTGCGAATTGTGCTGCTATAAATATTCGGGTGCAGATGTCTTTTTTATAGAATGTCTTTTGGTCTTTTGGGTAGATGCCCAATAGTGGGATTGCTGGACCAAATGGTAGGTCGACTTGAATCTGTTTAAAGTATCTCCGTATTGCTTTCCACAGAGGTTGCACTAGTTTACAGTCCCACCAGCAGTAGTGTATGAGTGTCCCTGTCTCTCCGCATCCACGCCAACAATTATTGTTTTGGAACTTTTTCATAGAGGCCATTCTCACTGGAGTTAAGTGATATCTCATTGTGGTTTTGATTTGCAGTTCCCTGATGATTAGAGATGTTGACCATTTTTTCATATGTTTCTTGGCCATTCTTCTGTCTTCTTTTGAAAAATTTCTATTCATGTCCTTTGCCCACTTTTTTTTTTTTTTTTTTTTTGAGACAGAGTCTGGCTCTGTTGCCCAGCCTAGAGTGCCATGGCATCAGCCTAGCTCACAGCAACCTGAAACTCCTGGGCTCAAACAATCCTTGTGCCTCAGCCTCCCGAGTAGCTGGGACTACAGGCATGCGCCACCATGCCTGGCTAATTTTATATATATATATATAATATATATATATATATTTTTTTAGTTGTTTGGCGAATTTCTTTCTATTTTCAGTAGATACGGGGTCTTGCTCTTGCTCGGGCTGGTCTTGAACTCTCGACCTTGAGTGATCTACCTGCCTCAGCCTCCCAGAGTGCTAGGATTACAGGCGTGAGCCACCACACCCGGCCTTTTTGCCCACTTTTGATAGGGTTGATTTTTTCTTGCTGATTTTCCTAAGTTCTAAATAGATTCTAGTTATCAGTCCTTTATCGGATGTGTAGCATGCGAACATTTTTTCCCACTCTGTAGATTGTCTGTTTGCTCTCGTGACAGTTTCTTTGGCTGTGTAGAAGCTTTTTAATTTAATCAGGTCCCATTTATTTATTTTTGTTGTTGCTGTGATTGCCTTTGGGGTCTTCATAAATTCTTTGCCTAGGCCAATGTCTATAAGAGTTTTTCCCATATTTTCTTCTAGAATTCTAATAGTTTCACACCTTAGGTTTAAGTCTGTTATCCACTGTGATTTGATTTTTGTGAGAGGTGAAAGGTGTGGGTCCTGTTTCAGTCTTCTACATGTGGCTATCAAGTTTTCCCAGCACCATTTATTGAATAGGAAATCTTTTCCTCAGTGTATGTTTTTGTCTGCTTTGTCAAAGATTAGATGGCTATATGAGGATGGTTTTATATCTGGATTCTCAGTTCTCTTCCACTGGTTTGTGTCCCTGTTCTTGTACCAATACCAAGCTGACTTAATAACCACAGCCTTATAGTATAGTTTGAAGTATGGTAAATTAATACCTCCCATTTTGTTCTTATTGCCTAAAATTGCTTTTGCTAAATGGGGTCTTCTCTGATTCCATACAAAGGGTAAAATTATTTTTTCTATATCTGTGAAAAATGTTGGTAATTTAATAGGGATTGCATTGAATCTGTAGATCACTTTGGGTAGTATAGACATTTTAACAACGTTGATTCTTCTGATCCACAAGCATGGTATGGTTTTCCACTTGTTTACGTGCTCTGTAATTTCCTTCCTCCTAAATTTTTAAATATAAAATCTACTGTAGGCCGGGCGCGGTGGCTCACGCCTGTAATCCTAGCACTCTGGGAGGCCAAGGCGGGTGGATCGCTCAAGGTCAGGAGTTCAAGACCAGCCTGAGCAAGAGTGAGACCTCGTCTCTACTAAAAATAGAAAGAAATTATATGGACAACTAAAAATATATATAGAAAAATTAGCCGGGCATAGTGGGGCATGCCTGTAGTCCCAGCTACTCGGGAGGCTGAGGCAGGAGGATCGCTTGAGCCCAGGAGTTTGAGGTTGCTGTGAGCTAGGCTGATGCCACGGCACTCACTCCAGCCTGGGCAACAAAGTGAGACTCTGTCTCAAAAAAAAAAAAAAAAATCTGTAAACTGCAGATATTGGCCCAATAACTAGTGAGAATAGTGCTCTTGTAAAATAAGGGTTCCTTCATTCTACAGAAAACCTTTGAACTCAGAAATTCCAGTACCATTCCATTTGCTTTATTTGTATAACTTCTAGGGACAAAGAGTCAGGACAACTCTGTGAACCCCGTGGTGATCAGCCAAGTGATGGCAATAGTTTCTCTATAAATCCCCCAAAACAGGTAAGAAAGTTTCTGTGTAGGCTGAACGTAAGAGGAAATATTTAACTAAGTTTAATAGATTTTTTTTCCAAAAAAAAAAAAAAAAATTTGTGAGTTTAGATTTTAGGTTTAAAGGGTCCTCTGGAGCCTGCCTCAAAGTTCAGTCATTTAAGCCTGAGCAAGAGTGAGACCCCCTCTCTATAAAAAATACAAAAATTAGCCAGGCATGGTGGCCTGCCTATAGTCCCATCTACTTGGGATACTGAGGCAAGAGGATCGTTTGAGCCCAGGAGTGTGAGGTTGTAGTGAGCTATGACGAAACACTGCACTCCAGCCCGAGTGACAGAGTGAGATCTTTCCAAAAAAAAAAAAAAAAAAGCTTAGTCATTTAAAATTTGCCCATTGTACCCATTTTGCCATATATGAAGATTGTTTCTATGTATACCTTGAATGCTTTTCCTGTTTAATGACATTTCTATTTTTCGTTCTAGAGTACATATTTTTCAACGATGTCCTTTCATCTGCATTTTCAGATTACCAGTGATAACTTCTGAATCCATTCTGTGAATGAAATTTGATTAAATGTATTCTATTTACAAGTTTTTTTTTTTTAAACAGGGTCTTGCTCCATTGCCTGGGCTAGAGTACAGTGACATGATCATAGCTCACTGCAACCTCAAACTTCTGGGCTCAAGTGATCTTCCTATCTCAGCCTCCTGAGTAGGTGGGACTACAGGTATGTGCCACCATGTCTGGCTAATTTTTCTATTTTTTTTTTTTTTAGAAACAAAGTCTTGCTATGTTGCCTTGGCCTCCCAAGGTGCTAGGACTACAGGTGTGAGTCACCAAGCCCAGCCTCTATTTATAAGCTTTATAAGGTTTAAATTTTACTAGCTAGTATAGCTAGTACAGACATTTTTTTTTTTTTTTTTGAGACAGAGTCTCACTCTGTTGCCCGGGCTAGAGTGCCATGGTGTCAGCCCAGCTCACAGCCACCTCAAACTCCTGGGCTCAAGCAATCCTCCTGCCTCAGCCCCCACCCCAACCCGAGTAGCTGGGACTACAGGCATGCGCTACCATGCCCAGCTAATTTTTTCTATATATATTTTTAGCTGTCCAAATCATTTCTTTCTATTTTTTAGTAGAGATGGGGGTCTCGCTCTTGCTCAGGGTGGTCTTGAACTCCTGACCGCGAGCGATCCACCCGCCTCAGCCTCCCAGAGTGCTAGGATTACAGGCGTGAGCCACCTCGCCCAGCCCAGACATTATTATTTACATAGAATTTCCATGACAAAGTGAAGCTGTGTTTCTGACATTGGTTGACATTGGTACTTTGGACATATTAATTAATTAACAAAAATTTTGAGCATCTATGATTATGGCAGCCAATCATATTTTCACAACTCTGAATCAGGTGAGCCCATCAAGGGCTAGGGCTATTGTCATGTTTTTATTCCCACCTCCAAATACACATGCACATATTAGGAATCCACAGATATTTAATGAAGGACATTTCACAGGAAAGGACACAGCATTTTAAATATGAACTATCTTTTAAAATTCTTGCTTGAATAATTGCTTTCTGTACTTCAATTTTAGGGTTGCTAGATTTATACCATATAATATTTATGTTATAAAATATCTGAGACATACTTTATACTAGAAATACTGGTTTATTATCTGAAATTCAAATTTGTTTCTCAGCATAATGAAGTATGAAGGAATGAAATTCAAATTTAACTGAGTGTTCTGTATTTTATCTGTCAACCCTATCAATTTATCCCAACAATATGCATTGAGTCCCAGATACCAGTCAGAAGCTGTGTTAGGAACTGGATAGACAGCAGTGAAAGAAACAGACCCAGTGAAGCCCTCCTGGAATTGACAGCCTAGCAGGGAAGACAGGCATTGAACAAGTCATCACACACTTAATTATTATGATGGTGAGAGTGCTATTAAAGACAAGTTTGAAATAAAGTAACAGAGGACTTCAAGTTAGGAGTCAGAGAAGTCTTGCTACTCTAGAGGAAGAGACATTTAAATTGGGATCTGAGTAAGAAAGCCTTAGTAAAGTGAAGAGGAGGAGGTGGGGGAAAGCTTCCCAGGAGTTAAAAAGGCCTGTTGAAGGACCTTGGAAGACATACTGCAGGAATTTCCCACAAATGGAAGGAATCCAGCATGTCTGGGGATTGGCAAGGGGAGGAGAGTTGGGTCTAGGTTTTGTAGGCCCAGTAAAGGATTTGTTTACTAGTCCTAGGTATAGTGTTAGGCAGTGGGAATTCAGGAACAAGGGGTAATTTCTGCCCCCAAGAAACTCACTGTGTAGTGACTCTAAGGAATCAGGATAAGAGAAATAAACAAGTAAAACTTGAATTCTTCTTTCTAAGGGCTTGATGTAGATATCTTTGTGGCAATAAACAGGTTCCCAGGGTTTTCCAAAGATTTGTTCTTATTAAGTTTACACTGCTGTGGCTGCTCACCTGAACTACAGTATCTGTTTTTTTTTTTTTTTTTTTTGAGACAGAGTGTCGCTTTGTTGCCCAGGCTAGAGTGAGTGCCGTGGCGTCAGCCTAGCTCACAGCAACCTCAAACGCCTGGGCTTAAGCAATCCTACTGCCTCAGCCTCCCGAGTAGCTGGGACTACAGGCATGCGCCACCATGCCCGGCTAATTTTTTTTCTATATATATTTTAGTTGGCCAGATAATTTCTTTCTATTTTTAGTAGAGACGAGGTCTCGCTCATTGCTCAGGCTGGTCTCGAACTCCTGACCTTGAGCGATCCACCCGCCTCGGCCTCCCAGAGTGCTAGGATTACAGGCGTGAGCCACCGCACCCGGCCTACAGTATCTGTTGAAATAGTTTTGGAGGATGTTTGTTTTGTTTTTCCTCCTCCTTCCTCCTTCTCCTGTCACCTTTTTGGAGGATGTTTGAATAGTATTTTTGAAATGTGGGAAAAATCTGAGACTAGAGAGCTAGTAGAAATCTACTGTTTAATATTCCTGCAACAAGCTAGGTAAAATCCAAATTTTCAGCGATAATTAGTTATTTTTAAGGATTTGTATGGGAAAAGAACATTTAAAAAAATAGGCTAAACTGTGTTAAGAACTTTCACCCAAGGTTAACACTGCTGTATTTTAGCCTGGTTCTTCAGTTTCAGTGGCCATGAACTTCTCAGTATTGCTCTCGATTTCCTGAGGGTTTACGACTTCACATTCTTTGTGATTTGCTGTGTAGAGAACGAGCTGTTTGTTTTCACTAGGACTACAAAAAAGAAACACAATCAACTATAAATACGACATATAATTAATATAATCAATAGCATCAGATGCTTTGCTGCAAACAAGTTTACCTTAATCCAAAATCTTTCAGAGCTTCAAAAATATTGTAACTTCTCAAGAAATATTTCTGAAATTAAAAAAATTATAAAATAGTAATTAACTGTGCTGGGCTCGCCTTCAACATCATGTTGCAAAGCTGCAAAGCGCCAGTTTCTTCCTTACGACATAATTCTATCTAGTATCTCAGGGAAAACTTATTACAACTGATAAAACTTTCTTTTATCAAATGTAATTGGTTTTACTGATAAAACCAATATTCTTTGAAAAGCAAGTCTTTCAGTAAAGAGATCTGGGGATTTTAATTTGCGAGCTAACTGCCACAATAACAACAACAAAAAAGCCAGTTATCGCACAGCAACCTAAAGCTACACAATCGCAAATTCAACACCTAGCAGCATGAGGCCTGACGGACCCAAGAGCGAAGGGAAGGCCGCGTTGGAAAAAATCTCGCGAGAATCACGCATTCCAATTTCTGCGATGTCTTCATGCCCTGCCCTCTTCCTCTCTCTCGCAGGATCACGGTTAATCTCGCGTACTTTGGGAAGTTCCGTTGGGGAAGATGGCGGCGGCCTCGAGCACCCTTCTCTTCTTGCCGCCGGGGACTTCAGATTGAGCCTTTCTGGGAAGAGTGGGGACTGCTGGTGCTCTCAGTCCCGGGAGCCCGAGCCAACTTGTTTCCCCCGTTAGTGGTGGGAAAGGGCTTATTCCCTTGTGGCGGACCCAGGCCCTCTCCGCCTTCAGGATGAAAGCTCAGGGGGAAACTGAGGGTGAGTGACTGAGGGGGGAAGGAGGGAGCGGGACACAAATGGAGGGAACCAATTTGTGAGAGGAGGTGGGGGCCAATTCCCCATGGGGGCCACTTTATGGAGGGCATAGAGTCCAATAGGCAGAATGTGTGTGAGTTTTCGATTTTGATCATCCCTTCCTTGGTGATGATAGAGCTCAGACTTAGGGGTAATGGGAATCTCAACTTCTATGAAGGTTTCCTGCTCAACTAGAGAAAATTAGTTGGGCCTCAGGACACGTTTAGGCTAAAGTGGTGGGAGGCCTGGCCAATGAGCCTAAAATCTGCTTACACCTCCTTCCAGAAGAAGGTGTAATCGCCTGAATAGTGACATAAAAACAATGATACGGAGCTTTGCGTAAACGTATTGGAGGATGTTTTGGTGTGAGTGGAATGATTAGGTCCCTATGATATTAAAAGACAGCAGTTCCCTAGAATGTCACAGTGCTATTGTATATTTTTAAACTGCGTTGAATCTCATCCTTTGAATTCAGCCGAACTCAGAACTGCTGAAAAACAACTCTTCTGTGGAACTTTACTCAGATTTTCTAAAAGTTCCACACTCCAGTTTAAATGCTTCCTTAGTGTTTTGGACATAGTTATATTACTACGGCTTACTGTATTATTGTTATTTACCTGTCTTCTCCAGTTTACTCTGAGCTTTGTAGATCAAGGACCCTGCCTTATTCATCTGTGGCAATTTTATTTTTTATTTTATTTTATGTTTTTACAAGCCCACACCCACAGCTAACCAGCTAGCATCTTTTTTTTTTTTTTTGAGATGTGTTCTTGCTATGTTTCCCAGGCTGGTCTCCAACTCCTGGGCCGGGGGGAGCCTGCCTCTGGCCTCAGCCTCCTGAGTAGCTGGGACTGCAGTCATGCTCCACTGCATAGTAGTGGCTCAAAAATGTTTGATTTGAGCATCAAAGTAAAAATATTTATCAGTAGGCTTTTAAAGAAAAAGACAGTACGTGTTCTGAAAGAGAGGAAGAAAGGTGTGTTCCTTGGGTGCAAGGGGATTACAAGTGTAAAATGGAAACTGCATGAGGCAGTTTTTGTCTAGTTTACCTGCTGCTGTATCCCTAGCACTTTTTTTTTTTTCTTTTTGAGACAGGGTTTTGCTCTATTGCCCTGGCTAAAGTGCAGTGGCATCATCATAACTCACTGCAACCTCAAATGCTGGGCTCAAGTCATCCTCCTGTCTCAGCTGCAGTCCCAAGTAGCTGGGACTGCAAGTGCAGGCCACCATACCCTGCTAATTTTTCTATTTTTTGTGGAAACGTGGTCTTGATATGTTGCCCAGGCTGGTCTCAAACTCCTGGCCTCAAATGATTCTCCTGCCTCATCCTCTCAAAGTTCTGGGATTACAGGCATGAGCCACAGTGTCTGGCTCCCCGGCACTTATAATAGTGCTTGAATGAATGCTTTAAAAGTGGGAATTTGCAGAAATGTGTCCAGAACTATAAACTGGCTGAAACAGCCCAAAAAACAGTTTTCCAGAAGGTGAAGGCATTCAAGGAATGTGTTTGAATCTTGATTTAGAATATCTCACTGCCTTAATTCTGATTGACCTTCTATTCATCCTTCAATACCAATATCAACTGTCAATTTTTCTGTAACCTCCCTGAAACTAATTATGAACTTTTCTGAATTTCAATAGTAACATGTCTCTGCTTTTAAGAGCATTTCTCACTTTGCAGTGTGTGATGGTTATTTCCACGTTCACTTTTTCACATCTTTTCACAGATGTCACCTCTGGCATATTGTAGGTTTTTCATCTCCAGTGGTTTGTAGCACAGGTCTTTGCTCATACTAGGCAGTTCGAGAGTTAGAGGAGGGTTGGAGGGCTTAGGAAGTTCATTCACATGCTTAGTCCAGGAGCCAATCTTTTCTACCTTTTTCTTACCACTGCTGGAAACTCATCCTTTGGTTATTGATCTCTTCCCTGTCCATAGAATTTTAGTTTGAATTCAAATAGGAAAAATCTGAATGGCAAATAGAACCTGTTGTCTTATAAATTGATCTCTTAAAATTATGACAAAAAATTAAGGAAGTTAGTATTTTCACACTGAAAACCAACTAACCATAGTAAGGCCACGTTCAACTGTATGCTCTGCATATGCAAGGGATTTCACGCGTATCATGAAATGACTTTGTCAATAAATTGTAGGCTTGATCATGAAACATGATTAGAGATGGCTCTTTTTTTGGTTCCCATTAAAAAGTTTGAATAGAAAGAAGTCCTGTTCTAGGTGTTCCTTACATCAGACCCATAATTTTTTGTGTCTTCTCACCATTAAAAATATCTTCCTTGTAAATTTTGAAGTAAGTGATACTGAAAACTATTTTAATTGAAGTGTGGGGGTTTCTTTTGCAAGAAAAACCATGGAAGGTCTTGATAGAAGAGTTTTTAATGATGTTTTCTCCCATCCAAGTATTACCCAGGCCTGACCTTGCCTAGCTTCTGTGATCAGATGAGAACTGGGAACATTCAGGGTGGTATGGCTGTAGACTCTAATGATGTTTTCTGATTTATATCGTAGAGTCGGAAAAGCTGAGTAAGATGAGTTCTCTCTTGGAACGGCTCCATGCAAAATTTAACCAAAATAGACCTTGGAGTGAAACCATTAAGCTTGTGCGTCAAGTCATGGTGAGGATTGTGGTGAAGTGGGTAAAGTGTTGTGTTTAGATAATTATTTAATAACCTAAGCTACCCATGTGGACTCATTCAGAGTAGTTATAATAGTGTGTCTTCAATATTATGTATCACAAAATGCTGGAATACATGGTGGCTATCAACTTTAGGAGTTTACCTAAGAAGGAGGTATATTTACAAAATTGTGTTACCGTGAGTTATGGTATATTGGGGTACTTCAGGCAAAGGTTCTAAGAAATAACACCTATAAGAGACACATTCGATAGACTGGTATAAAGAGACATATTTCACTTCCTGTCAAGCTCCTTGATTTTAATGTGATATTACTTTGATTGCCTCTGTCATCTACAGATTGAGTATCCCTTATCCTAAATGCGTGGGACCTGAAGTGTTTCAGAGTTCTGAATTTTTAAAAATTTATTTTGAAATATTTGCATGTACATAATGAGATATCTTGGGGATGAGACCCAAGTCTAAATACAAAATTCATTTATGTTTCATATATACCTTAGACACATAGTCTGAAGGTAGTTTTAGACAATATTTTAAATAATTTTGTGCATGAAACAAAGTTTTGACTGTGACCTGTCAAATGAGGTCAAGTGTGAAATTTTCCACTTGTGACATAATGTAGGCACTCAGAAAGCTTTGGATTTTATAATTTTGGGTGAAGTATGCTCAGCTTATACTGGTAGAGTTGGTGATTCATTCTTAATACAGGTGAACTGTGGGTTTTCACCCATTCACTGTCAACCTCTTTCTCTAGACTACTACTTTCCAAATCATTCTCCAGTGTCGGGATCCCTTGGCCAGTTAGGTAGAAGATGAGGGGTTGGAGGGCATGTGGTGGCCAGTTTCAGAGCTGGGTGTTAAAAGTTTATCCGTATAATTCTAGTAGTAGTCAAATCAAATTGGAAAACTTTAGTCCTATTTTTTGACCTGGGCAGTGGTTATATGGGTGTGTTCACTTTGTGATCTTTCCATTTATGATTTGTATACTTTTCTGAATATATATTATACTTTTATGAAAGATCATCTTTCTCCCTGCAAAATTTTATATTGAGTCCAGAGTAAGTTCATTTTAGTAGTTTTATTAGTATTTAAAATGATGATATAAGTATAGCACGACTAGCAGAAGAACTGAAGTTGCTCTCAAAAAACCTGTATTTTACTTAGGATTGACTCCAGTACTTACTATGTGACTCTGGACAGATAATTTAATTTCTCTTGAGTCTCAGTTTGTTCATCTGGAAAATGGAGGCACACTAATACCAATTTATTTTTCCACATAGTTTTGTCATAAGGATCAAATGAGGTAATGGATAGCAAAATGTCATGTTGCTAAAAGATTTCTGTAACTGTAAATTATACAAATGCACGTGTATTTTCTGGTTCAGGTTTGTGTACAATGAAGGTATTGAAAAACATGTCTGCAATAAACAAATGGCAATTTTTCAGGCTGGGAATTCAGAGATTGTTATTTTTGTATCTTAAGACAACCATATTCTAGTTTGAAATATGCTCTGTAAAGGATATTGTCATTAGAGAGACATCATGAGATAGAGGGATTCAGGTGGCTACTGAGGCCCTTCTTAGGGTACCAGTATCTTGGTTTGGTCACCATGGCTTTCCTTGTCTATTTATCAGTTCAGATTCAGAAACCTAATTTTATTGGTATATCAAGATTTTAAAGAATTTTCAACAGCTGACATACTAACCAAATCTCAGTAGATTAACAGGTAAATCAGGATGCCAAGTTATTCATTTACAACAAAGTTTATCATTCCATTTTCCAATGTACTGGTATTCATTGTCCATAGCACTCTTCCTCTAGTCTGGGTGCAAGGAAAGTCAGACTATTAATAAATCACATGTTTGTTTTGCAAGGGTGGAATTAGAGTAGAGAGAGATGTTTATTTAGGGCATAGAAAAGACTGAAAAACTATCCTTGTGCTATAAAACTGTTGACATTTTTGGAAACTGGAATGTTTTACAGAGAGAAACTTCTTCCCTGGATAGGATTAGAAAACTGCTAAACTTTTTATTTGGTAGTCCCGTTTCTGGACTATATGTTCTCTTTCACCGAGTCAATATAGTTTCCCTAAGATTTGGTTATATTTCTCAGATTACATTCATATCACCTTGTTAAATTTGGGAATTGCCAAATCCCCTGAGCTACCTCATTTGTCATTTAATTGGCTAAATCTTAGGATATAGTTACTTCCAGAGGAGGCAGGTCTGATCTATTACATTTTGATGCTTTCTAATATTTCCCTGAAGGTTATCTTATGTTAGATTTGGGAATATGTTTTCCTACCCTCTTATATATGGATATGTATATAGCTATGTATATGAATTTTTCTTTCTTTGGATGGATGGACATAGTGACAGTTAAGAGTCTATAAACTACATAGAGTCTACAGACTATCTTGAATATTAATACTAGAATAATGTGTATGCTTACCTAAAACACTGTTAGCTTGGTTAATTTTTACCTCAAATGTTTTCCCACTTGATCTAGGAGAAGAGGGTTGTGATGAGTTCTGGAGGGCATCAACATTTGGTCAGCTGTTTGGAGACATTGCAGAAAGCTCTCAAAGGTTTGTAAACACCTTTGAAATATACTGATTTCATAAAACTCCCAGGCTAAGAAGGACTATTTTATACTTACATTAGAAATATAAATTGAGGTAGGTTAACTTTCTATACTAGATGTTGCTCTTGCTTTCACTTAGGGAATTGGGATGAACTCTTTCCTGAACTTTGGAAACATCTAGTTTTGAAGGATCAAAAATATTTTGGAGGCTGAGAGACTTAAAGATAATTGATGAAGGGTTACTGTAAGATAGTAAGGGAGGCTGGGCATGGTGGCTCATGCCTGTAATCCCAGCATTTTGGGAGGCTGAGACAGGAGGATCACTGGAGCCCAGGAGTTGGAGGCTATGTTGAGCTGTGATTGAGCAGCTGCACTCCAGCCTGAGCAATAGAACAAGATCCTATTTCTAAGGAAAAAAACAAAAAAGATAGTAGTTCCTTTTTTTCCTTCACATGTTCTCTTCTAATTAACTCTCAATAAGAAGATGTACATTTTCACTTTATCTAAAAAGATTTTTATAACATTTATGGACACAGTTTTCAGGAAAGTAAACATAAAATTTAAATCATGAGTAATCAATCATTGATTATTCATGCTTATAATGACTAATTCTACTTTTGGGGGAAAATGAAAGTAAAAACAGATTTTACTTTGCTCTACCACAAATGAACCTGATTCAGCTGAGTATTGTCTTTTTTTGAGACAGGGTCTTGCTTTGTCTCCTAGGCTAGAGTGTAGTGGCGTCATCATAGCTCACTGCAACCTCAGACTCCTGGGCTCAAGCAATCCTCCTGCCTCCTCAGTAGCTGGGACTATAGGTGCATGCTACCACACCTGGCTAATTTTTCTATTTTTAGTAGAGACGGGGTCTTTCTCTTCGTCAGGCTGGTCTCGAACTCCAGGCCTCAAGCGAGTCTCTTGCTTCAGCCTCCCAAAGTGCTAGGATTATTGCCGTGAGCGACTGAGCCTGGCCTGTCTTTAAGTTGAAAACAACTATCCCAAACAAGGAGTAATGAAAAAGAGAGAGAAAAAAGGTCTAATAATTTTTTTTTTTTTTTTTTTTTTTGAGACAGAGTCTCACTCTGTTGCCCAGGCTAGAGTGAGTGCCGTGGCGTCAGCCTAGCTCACAGCAACCTCAAACTCCTGAGCTCAAGCGATCCTCCTGTCTCAGCCTCCCGAGTAGCTGGGACTACAGGCATGTGCCACCATGCCCGGCTAATTTTTTCTATATATATTTTTAGCTGTCCATATAATTTCTTTCTATTTTTAGTAGAGATGGGGTCTCGCTCTTGCTCAGGCTGGTCTCGAACTCCTGAGCTCAAACGATCCGCCCACCTCGGCCTCCCAGAGTGCTAGGATTACAGGTGTGAGCCACCGCGCCTGGCCTAATAATTTTTTGAATAGATCTTTTTTTAACCCTTATTACTTCTTAGGCCACAGCTAAGCTTTACCAATGAAATTTGTGCAGATTACAAGCATTTTAACTATTGAATGTGTTTATAGCTTTGGAAGGACAGATACACTGTTTAGGATCTTTCTATCTTTGAAGAATGCCATTTAAGTTACTTGGAACATTCTTTGTGATTTCTTTGTTTCATCTTTTTCATAGTAACATCTTTACCAGCAATGACTGATCGTTTGGAGTCTATAGCAAGACAGAATGGGTAAGTAGTCTATCTGTAGGCACAAATGTTTAACTTAGTGTTAACTTTGGGAGGCTTTATTTATGTGTCTTCTATTAATTTTTGTTTTGATTTGTTCCTGCTAGACTGGGCTCTCATCTCAGTGCCAGTGGCACTGAATGTTACATCACGTCAGATATGTTCTATGTGGAAGTGCAGTTAGATCCTGCAGGACAGCTTTGTGATGTAAAAGTGGCTCACCATGGGGAGAATCCTGTGGTATGTGTTGTTGATATTTCACTGGAATCTGTGGGGTTTACTTAGGGACATTAATTTTAAAATGAATTGTTGGGGTTGAAATAGCTTGGGTTTAGGTTTTTTCATGAGCCACTGTAGAGATGATGTGATGGGCTGCAACAACAACAGCTATAGAATGGAATTTAGAATAACACTGGTCCCATCTCTGACATCATCCAAGGGCCTTTTTTTTTTTTTTTTTTCCTGGGACAGAGTCTCGCTCTGTTGCCTGGGCTAGAGTGCCATGGCGTCAGCCTAGCTCACAGCAACCTCAAACTCCTGGGCTCAGGCAATCCTCTTGCCTCAGCCTCCGGAGTAGCTGGGACTACAGGCATGCGCTGCCATGCCCGGCTAATTTTTTCTATATATTTTTAGTTGTCCAGCTAATTTCCTTCTATTTTTAGTAGAGACGGAGTCTCGCTCTTGCTAAGGCTGGTCTCGAACTCCTGAGCTCAAATGATCCACCTGCCTTGGCCTCCCAGAGTGCTAGGATTACAGGCGTGAGCCACCGCGCCCGGCCCATCCAAGGGCTTTTGACAAGTAGAAACACCAGAGGAACCCTTTTCATTTCATATCAACAAACATGAGCCGCAATTGAACGATAGGTGCTGGGGATACAGAAATAATAACTTATGGTTCCTATCCTCAAAGAGATTATGATCAAAAAGGACAGATAATCTAAAAAATCCTATAATAGAGATGAATGTAAAATGTGTGTAACCAGACAATTTGATATGTATTCCAGAGATGGCATTAAGGAGAATTTCTAATGTTTTAAGCAAGCTACTGGAAATTGATTCCTTTGTAAACTATTTCATGTTTTGATTTTAAATTTCCTACCCCAACCCCATGGTTCACCAAGTAGGAAGAAGATGCTTTTTGATATTTTGATATAAGGATCTTCTGTAGTTTTAATATTCTTTGCTATAAAGCATGTGCTATTAATAAAAGAAAAACTTTTGATGTCTTCAAAGGTGTTAAAGTAGTTCAATGTTTAAACATACTTTCTTTGATTTCAGAGCTGTCCAGAACTTGTACAGCAGTTAAGGTAAGCAAATAACATTTATATTCTTTGATATTAACAAACAGTGCTGTTCTTTACAGCTAGGTTTTGAGACTGGCCAGGAGTTCAAATTTATTTTCTTGGGCCCAGATTGTTCACGTCTGTACTTGTTCACTTTCAGAATTGACTTAGCATGATTGTGTTACCCTACTCAGTCTATTCCAGGTTATTATTAATAACACCAGGTTATTATACCAGGTTATAATAATAACGCCAGGTTATTATTAACAACCTTGGTGTTAATAATTTTTTTCCTCCAAATTTCTGGTTTTATAAGGACTTGTTTATCTTGAGGGGGGGAAAAAGTCCCAAACATCAGGCTGTTCACAAAACTAATGACAATTTGGATTGGAAAATTCTTTGCTCTAGGGGCCTACCTGGTGCACTGCAGGATGTTTAATAGCATTCCTGGCTTCTCTCCACTAGTTCCAGTGGTGTTCCTTCATTTCTCACGAACAGAAATATCTTGACATTGTCAAATGTCCCCTGGGGTGCAAAATCACCCCTGGTTGAGAACTATTGATTAGCCTTAAGAATTCCATGTGGAACAAAAGAAATAGAACCTAGTCATTCAATCAGAGAAGGCTTGAGAAAATTAAGTCTATACCATGAAAAGAACTTTTTTACTTCGATTTTGAGAAAAATGGTTTCACATTGAAGGGTATATGTGTGATAAACTGTCACAGGAAAAGTGCTAGGCTTGAAGACAGTCTCTTTAGTAGTTAATAGTTTTTTTCCACTGACTTATCTTTTCTCTTTCAATTGAGTGGAAGTTTACATGCTTAAATTTAAACCCAGAATTAAGACTTTTTGATAATTTAAGAAAGCTATTATATCAGTTTTGTTTTAAACATAGTCAAATTCTCAGGTACCACACTGGGATATCTTGGAGTGTTAACATTGAGGAAATAATGTGCTTATAGCCAAATTTGAACAGCTTTAAAAAATTGTAATGCATGGAAAAAAATTACCTTTTTATGATTTCATTCAATCAATAAGTCTAGCATAGGTTACCACAATACTCCAGAAAGAGCCAGTATTTCTGGCTGTCACCTAGAGTGGGAGTCTGTACTAACTCATGAACTGGTGGTATTATAAAGTTAATTTGTAAGCCTGTTTGGAAGTGGGAGCCTCAGAAAGAATGTTAATTTTCACTGATATTTTTAGTCAGTATAGATGGTAATACTAAGGTAGGGAATATATTTTGCTTCTACTCTTGTTTCTTTTTACTGTCTTCATCACATTATGGCCTGTAAGTGCTCAATAAATGCTAACAGAATGTCTGATAAAGTGTCTGACATTGTCATGGCAGTTTAGCTTTCCAGAGAACTTTTTCTTTTTTTCTTTTTTTTTTAAGTTTGCAAAAAGATAGAGTTAGAATTGTTGAGATAAGTCAGATTCCTAAACCTACCCACAAAAGCCCATTTGGCTAAGAATACAAGCCTGAACATCAGGTCCTAGAAAGCCAGGTAGCAGTTTCTTTTTTCTGGGTGGATCTGGTCATAGGAATATTTTGGAATCTGTGGTTTGGCTCCAGAGTACCCCAACACACTCCTTTTTCTCTAGGTCTTCATCTCTCTCCTAGTATTTGTTTTCCCTCTTAACCTCTGCTCTTAGGTTGCTGTGTACCTGTAAGTGTTTTGTCTTCTCAATTTATTTACCTCTACAATCAAAACTTTTATTTTCTATCTACATCCAATCTCAGTTACATATTGAAAGGAGCTGGGTGCATTAACATGTACCTGTAGTCCCAGCTGCTTAGGAGGCTGAGGTGGGAGGATTGTTTGAGCCTAGGAGTTTTGGGTCCAGCCTGGGCAACATAGTGAGACTCTTTTAAAATTGAAAAAAATAAAATACCAGCCTGGGCAACATAGCGAGACCCCATCTCTACAAAAAATTTTTTTAAAAATTAGCTGGGGGCTGGGTGCGGTGGCTCACGCCTGTAATCCTAGCACTCTGGGAGGCCGAGGTGAGAGGATCACTCGAGGTCAGGAGTTCGAGACCAGCCTGAGCAAGAGTGAGACCCCGTCTCTACTAAAAATAGAAATTATATGGACAACTAAAAATATATAGAAAAAATTAGCTGGGCATGGTGGCACATGCCTGTAGTCCCAGCTACTCGGGAGGCTGAGGCAGAAAGATTGCTTGAGCCCAGGAGTTTGAGGTTGCTGTGAGCTATGCTAATGCCACGGCACTCTAGCCCAGGCAACAGAGGGAGACTCTGTCTCCAAAAACAAAAAAAAAATTAGCTGGGCATGGTGGCATGCACCTGCAGTCCAAGCTACTCAGAAGGACTGCTTGAGTCCAGGAGTTTGAGGTTGCAGTGAGCTATGATTGTGCCACTGCACTCCAGCCTGGACAATAGAGTGAGACCCTGTCTCTAAATTAATGAATGAATGACTCAAACCAGATTTCATTATTTAGGAACTAATTAAAATATGAATTATCATGTGGTTTGACTGGTATCCTTTTGACTTCTATACTGCTTATTAGCACCTTCTCCAGAAAAATGGGGCAGAAAGAGGAAGGAAAATATTTCCTTTTCTTTTGCTACTTTCGATTGATGAGAAAACCTTGGAAGAAGAAGATTAAAGCAGATTATTAAAATCAGTTTTTATAGTCATTATTTTGGCACTTTGTTGTAAGATTGAGTAGTAACTATATGTTGTATTCTTCTCCCTTTTACCTCTTCTCTGAACTCCCTTTAGGGAAAAAAATTTTGATGAGTTTTCTAAGCACCTTAAGGGCCTTGTTAATCTGTATAACCTTCCAGGGGACAAGTAAGTATTTTTTTTTTCTTTTCTTTGAAAAAAATCAGTATAAATCTATAAGCCATTTTGTCCTTATAAATTTGCCAACTCTTCTGCTGTGTCTTATTCTTGTTTCTACTCATGTTATCTATAGCTCCAACTTTATGTCTTCTACAGGTATTTTAAACAGGCAATGTCTACATTAATGAATTATAATGCTAGAAGACAGAGTATAGTCTTTGACATGTCACACACATTGATTTCCAAGTTGAAAGGAATTAGTTATTGTGGATCTGGCTTGTCATTTCTATTCTTAACCTGGGATTCTTAACCTTGGGTTTTTTAAACATAGATAAAAATAAGCTTTCATAGTGCTAAAAATAAGCTTTAATAGTGATAAAAATCACTATTTTTTTATGTTTTAAAGTTTTTTTTTAGGGTCAGGTGTGGTGGCTCATACCTGTAATCCCAGCACTTTAGGAGGCCAAGGTGAGGATCCCTTGAGCCCAGGAGTTCAAAACCAGCCTGGGCAACATAGTGAGACACCGTCTCTATAAAAAAGAAAAAAGAGAAAAATTAGTTGGGCATGGATTTAGTTGGCACGCACCTGTAATCCCAGCTACTTCAGGCTGAGGCAGGAGGATCCCTTGAGGCCAGGTATTCTAGGCTGCTGTGAACTATAATTGTGCCACTGCACTCCAGCCTGGGCAACAGAGGAAGACCCTGTCTCAGAAAATAAAATTAGTTATTTTTTAAAAAATGATTGTAGTTGCCTCTAATATAGACTTGCCCTGTAGCCTTTCCATGTCAATGTTTGTGTGTGTATGTATAAATGTGTATTTTTCAAGTATTTAACTCATGTTCTCCTCATCTACTTTCCAGCAAACTGAAGACTAAAATGTACTTGGCTCTCCAGTCCTTAGAACAGGATCTGTCTAAAATGGCAATTATGTACTGGTAAGACTGCTAAAGCCTCAATTTTATATGACCCTCTGAGTTTTTCTCCCAGGCAATTGGAGTTCTATTTTATACATCTATATTAATGCCTGTATTATACATCTTGACCATCTCCTTTCCATTTCCAAATTATGACTGTTTATAATCTGAGTATCAGTATCACTAAGTTGTTGGTTCTTATTCTGTAGGTTTTATCTGAAGACTTGTCAAACCTCGATTCCCATCTGATAAATAATAGTCTAGTTGTAATTTTTATTTACCATATTACATACTGGTGTGTACTTGGAAATAATCCTTTTACTTTGAAGTTGAGGTACACAAACTATATGCCCCATTACAGGAAAGAATTGTTAGGATAGCATTACAAGACTTTTAAGAGCTGAACTCAGTATCACACTGTGTACCAAGACATGTGGAATTAAATATAAGCAAACATAGATCATTTGTCTTGCAGGAAAGCAACTAATGCTGGTCCCTTGGATAAGATTCTTCATGGAAGTGTTGGCTATCTCACACCAAGGAGTGGGGGTATGGGATTCTGTTTTGGTTATTTAACAAAATGTCTAGTTTTAGTTGAGGGATCTTTATTTTTAATTTCACCTTGGCTTTATAAAGATAAAAGCAGAGTGAGAAAATCACTAGTCATTTGTGTAATTTGTAAAGATTTCTAAGTTTTCAATACCTGCCCTCCCCCAGTTTGTTTGTTTTTTTTTTTTCAATTGTGTGAAGTAAATTGATGCTCCCAGAATCAATACTTCATCAGCTGCTTTGGAGCATGAATCCTCATATATGTGAATATAGGTTGAATATAGGTTTATAGAAATGTGAATACTTTTCTTTATTTGTAATTTATCTGATAAAGATACAGTAATTAGTTTTATTTTTCATAGGTCATTTAATGAACATAAAATACTATGCCTCTCCTTCTGACTTGCTGGATGATAAGACTACATCTCCTATAATTTTGCATGAGAATAATGGTAAGACTTCAACTATAAAGCAACTGAAGGTTTTGTTCAGTGTTTTAAAAATATTTTATAGCCGGGGATGGTGGCTCATGCCTGTAGTCCCAGCTACTTGGGAGGCTGAGGCAGTAGGATCGCTTAAGCCCAGGAGTTTGAGGTTGCTGTGAGCTAGGCTGACGCCATGGCACTCACTCTAGCCTGGGCAACAAAGCGAAACTCTGTCTCAAAAAAAAAAAAATTTTTTTTTTAAAAATTTGAATGCCCAGGCTGTCTGTAATTTCTGGTTTGCTACTCCCTAATGAGTTTGCTATCCTTACTATTTGCACCAGATACACACCTCACACACACATATACATATGTAAATACATATCTATCTATACACATACAATAACAGAAACTTAATAAGTATTTTTGAGTAAATAAGTAAATGAGTGAATGAAGAGATGTAAGCCATCTGACCTGATAGAATCAGCTTTACTTATTACCTTAAAGGTGTAGAATGCCGGGCTTTTATTTACTTAGAAAAAGAATTATTGTATGGTTAGAAAGGTAACTTGAAGAATTTCTAAGTTATAAAGGAATTATAGTATCTGGAAATTATGGGTGACAAATAATGCAGAAGTTAATCTTTTTTTTTTTTTTTTTAAATGTTGCAATCCCCTTAATTTGAATTACTTTGAAGAATACCTTTCCTTTCCTATTCCCAGTTCCTCGATCTTTGGGCATGAATGCATCAGTGACAATTGAAGGAACATCTGCTATGTACAAACTCCCAATTGCACCATTAATTATGGGGTCACATCCAGTTGACAACAAATGGTAAGTTAAATACAATTTTAGAGTAGCAAAGTCCATTTTTTCAACTTCAAGTCCAGTATGGAACAAGTGTTTCACTTGGCTGTTCCCCACTTGAATTTCTAGAGGTTGGCTTGTTTTATCCATTAATTTCTCTTTTGTTCAGTAACTGTTAGTTCCTCTCTGAAGTCTGCTCATAGAACATATTCTCTTCCCCGAGAGAGAAAGAAGAGAACTGTGCTGATTCCTCTGATTTAATGATTGGCCCATTTTATCTTATGTCGATTTGGAGTTACATTGGAGTAATATTGGTACAACATGCCTCAGGACAAGTGTTTGAATAAATACTACCGCCTTAACAAATAGCATGTTGTGGAACTGGGGGAAGGAATTTCAAAGAGTGAGCTTTTGATAGAGTTTATAAGTATGTGTCTATGTGATACATACATTTATAATAATGTTTGGATTTTTCATTTCATACCGAGTCAAAATCAACCCTTCCCTGCCTCTTTGTTTTGAAGGACTCCTTCCTTCTCTGCAATCACCAGTGCCAACAGTGTTGATCTTCCTGCCTGTTTCTTCTTGAAATTTCCCCAGCCAATCCCAGTATCTAGAGCATTTGTTCAGAAACTACAGAACTGCACAGGTGAGTTTTGAGCATCAGGAACCAATATTCATTTATTGTAAATATGAGAAGGAAACTTCAAATTCAGATAATTTATACCCCTTTCAGTCTTGTAGTTCTCAGTGAAATACTGAATGGGTGTAGAAGTCATGGTGCTTTGTACTAGTAAATGTTTAGTGAGTGCTTTTTGAGTAAATGCGTGAATGAATGTGGAAATCATAAAGAGGAAACCAAGGTGTCAACTTTTTTATCTTAATGTAATCATTATGTTAATCTTTGTTTTTCTAGGAATTGCATTGTTTGAAATTCAACCAACTTATGTACCCCTCTATGAACTGATCACTCAGTTTGAGCTGTCAAGGGACCCTGACCCCATACCTTTGAATCACAACATGCGATTTTATGCTGTAAGTAAGGCCCTCTGGAGCTGGAGTGTTGTCAGTTATGTTTAAACCCAAGATCATGTCCTATTTCTTCAGTAAGGCAGGAAATTACAGAAATCTCTGAAACATATTGAAGAAAAAGGTTAGGAGCTTCCATTAGGACACAACAGTATATATTTCTTTGTTGAAATTTCAGATGAAAGTCTCTTAATGGTATTTCAGACTTTTACAAGCATATAGGTAGGTGTTAAGAATTCTTATTGTTAATTCCTCAAGTGCCATGACCTTATAATCTGGGAAGGTCCCGCAGGTACTTACAGAGAAGAAAGTGCTGGAAGGAATAAATTATGGAAGGTTCCAAAAGCTCATCTGGGCTTCAATTTATTTGAATGTTTGACATAGTCTAAAGTAGTAGTTGCTAGATTCTGGCTGCATTATATATTTTAGGGTGTTTTATTAAAAATAGAGATTTTGCACTTATAGTTTAGGTACCTCATTAACATGGATTTCTGAAGTAATTTTTATATTATGAATCCACTAGTATATTTATTAAAAAGATATCTTTTTAGCTAAATGAGTTATTGACATTTATAATATCAGCCCGTCAAAGAATTCACTCTGTAGTATTACTCCCCAAGACTTTGACTTTGCTGCACTTTTTTGAGGAATAGGGTTGTTTTTGTTTTTTTTTTTGAGACAGTGTCTCGCTCTGTCCTCTCCTAGCTCACTGCAACCTCAAACTCCTGGGTTCCCTCCAAGGGATCCTCCTGCTTCAGTCCTGAGTAGCTGGGACTACAGGTGCATGCCACCACTCCTGGCTAATTTTTTCTCTTTTTGGTAGTGATGGAGTCTTGCTTTTGCTCAGGTTGGTCTAGAACTCCTGACCTCAAGCTGTCTTCCTGCCCCAGCCTCCCAGAGTGCTAAGATTACTGGCATGAGCCACTGTGCCCGGGCAGGAATAGGTTTTTTTTTTTCCCAGCATAGTTTGTGGTTGGAGTACAATGGGTAACTAAATAGCACTCATTAGCTTTGTTCTTTTTCCCCAGGCTCTTCCAGGTCAGCAGCACTGCTATTTCCTCAACAAGGATGCTCCTCTTCCAGATGGCCGAAGTCTACAGGGAACTCTTGTTAGCAAAATCACCTTTCAGCACCCTGGCCGAGTTCCTCTTATCCTAAATCTGATCAGACACCAAGTTGCCTATAACACCCTAATTGGAAGCTGTGTCAAAAGAACTATTCTGAAAGAAGGTACTACATTTCCTTTGATATACTTACAGGAAGATGGAAACTGACTACTGTAGTTGTTCTTTTATTTGGCAGCCCATCAAAATCACTTGTGGAGCTTTTTAAACTACAGATGTTTGGTTTCCACACCCATATGAACTGAATTAGAACCTCAATGGGAGGAATTGGGAATCTAATCTCTACAAATGATTTTGATGGAACCATTGTGTAGATTGGCATTTGGAAACCCCTGTTTTTTGCAATGTTCTTAACTCTCTTCCTGAACATAGTAATGTATTTGGGTATATTAGGGATTATACCTTGCAGCAGGTAGAATTTGGAGTGCTATAATGAGAGGATTTCTCGATATCCAAGTTTTGGTTGGTAGGACAGTGTTTCCCAGCTTTAGTCCTGAGTATATTTTCTCTCCCCATTCTTTGGAGAACTTAATCATATAGCTTTAAAAAGGTGAGAGGTGGCTCAGGCCTGTAATCCTAGCACTCTGGGAGGCCAAGGCAGGAGAATCTCTTGAGGTTAGGAGTTTGAGACCAGCCTCAGCAAAAGGGAGACCCTGTCTCTACTAAAAATAGAAAATTAGCCAGACAACTAAAAACAGAAAAAATTAGCTGAGTATGGTGGTGCACGCCTGTAGCCCCAGCTACTTGCTACTCGGGAGGCTGAGGCAGGAGGATCACGTGAGCCCAGGAGTTTGAGGTTGCTGTGAGGTAGGCTGACACCACAACACTCTAGCCTGGGTGACAGAGCAAGAGTCTCTTTCTCTCTCTCAAAAAAAAAGTGAGACCTGTGCCCTTTTCTTTTTCTTTCAGGGTCTGGAATGCCGATGTTTTTCAAATATAGTTGCCTATTAGAAGCCTGCCTGTAAATTTTCGCTGCTCTAGCTAACCACAGTTGATTTTTTTCTTTTTTTTTTTTTTTGAGACAGAGTCTTGCTCTGTTGTCCAGGCTAGAGTGCCATGGTGTCAGCCCAGCTCACAGCAACCTCAAACTCCTGGGCTCAAGCGATCCTCATGCCTCAGGCTCCCACGTAACTGGGACTATAGGCTCAAGACACCATGTCTGGCTAGGCTAATTTTTTCAATTTTTTTGTAGACACTAGGTCTTACTCTTGCTCCAGCTAGTCTTGAACTCCTAACCTCAAGCAATCCTCCCTCCTTGGCTTTCCAAAGTGCTAGCATTATAGGCATGTACCACCATACCTGGCCCACAGTTTATTTATTACTGTATTCATAAAGCACTCCAGTAATACACGTATTATCAGTGTAAATGATAGGCAAGAAGAAACAGGGAAGGTAAATCAGAGGACACATTTCATGGGAATAAGAATTGCTTTAGGCCGGGCGCGGTGGCTCACGCCTGTAATCCTAGCACTCTGGGAGGCCGAGGTGGGCGGATCGTTTGAGCTCAGGAGTTCGAGACCAGCCTGAGCAAGAGCGAGACCCCATCTCTACTAAAAATAGAAAGAAATTATATGGACAGCTAAAAATATATATAGAAAAAATTAGCCGGACATGGTGGTGCATGCCTGTAGTCCCAGCTACTCGGGAGGCTGAGACAGGAGGATCCCTTGAGCTCAGGAGGTTGAGGTTGCTGTGAGCTAGGCTGACGCCACGGCACTCTAGCCTGGGCAACAGAGTGAGACTCTGTCTCAAAAAAAAAAAAAAAAGAATTGCTTTAGAAATGAAAAATTTTTGGATGTTGGAGTAATGACATAGAACATATGGAAGCAAACTTGTGGCCCTTCTATTTTGTGTGTTTGAATGCTAGGAGAATTCTCCAAATAGATTTTGCGCATTTAAAAATGAATTTTTATAGGGTAGTTATGGAGCTAATCCTATAGAGATGCAGGTTTTTTCCTAAGAAAGTATATGATCCTTGTGTTTGGGCTGCCAGCATGTCTGGCTTAAGAACCTATGATGATAATTAGATATACATGTATTTGGCATAAATGTATCATTTTAGATTGTAGCCTGTACATCTCTGCTTACCAAACTATGGGCTGCACAGCTAATAGCTGCAAACACTGATAGAAAGCAGGGTTTATGGTAATGGTTCTGGATGTCTGCATACATCAAACAAAATGAGAGAGACACTCCTCCTGGCCACTTTTATTTTCAGAATTTACTTTCAAGGTAGTGTGTTTAGGCCGGGCGCGGTGGCTCACGCCTGTAATCCTAGCACTCTGGGAGGCCGAGGCGGGTGGATTGCTCAAGGTCAGGAGTTCGAGACCAGCCTGAGCGAGACCCCGTCTCTACTAAAAATAGAAAGACATTATATGGACAACTAAAAATCTATATAGAAAAAATTAGCCGGGCATAGTGGCGCATGCCTGTAGTCCCAGCTACTCGGGAGGCTGAGACAGGAGGATCGCTTAAGCCGAGGAGTCTGAGGTTGCTGTGAGCTAAGCTGACGCCACGGCACTCACTCTAGCCTGGGCAACAAAGTGAGACTCTGTCTCAACAAAAAAAAAAAAAAAAAAAAAAAAAAAAAAAAAAAGGTAGTGTGTTTATATCTGCCATGGTCTTTTACATTTTAGGTATTAAATACCTTTATCTTAGAAAATTGAAAGTTTACTTTTTTTGTTCTGGAGAAATTTATAACAACTGGTAGATTCCTTGGAATCTGGTTCCTTCTATCATCTGTGGATGAAGTAAGTTTTGTGTGTGGAAAAAAATGAGATTTAGTTTCCAAGGAGGAAGAGAAAGAATTTCACTCTGTATATTTAAGGAATATTATTTATTTGTCACAAGTCTTATATAAGTTGATTGCTTCATGATTTTTTTCTTTGCCTTTTAGATTCTCCTGGGCTCCTCCAATTTGAAGTCTGTCCCCTTTCAGAGTCCCGTTTCAGCATATCTTTTCAGCACCCTGTGAATGACTCCTTGGTGTGTGGTGAGTTGTGTGGTGGCTAACACCTCTCTCAGAGCAGTTCGGTCTCTGTATGTTTTTTGGAAAGTCAGAACCTGAATCTATGCCAAATATCTCCTGTATATTTTGTCTTTCAGTGGTAATGGATGTGCAGGACTCAACACATGTGAGCTGTAAACTCTACAAGGGGCTGTCAGATGCACTCATCTGCACAGATGACTTCATTGCCAAAGTTGTTCAAAGGTAGCACTGGCCCTTTTCCATCAGAGTCCCATTAAGAGATGTATAAAGAATGTTTTCCTTATTAGAGTGAATTAGAAATAGCGGAGAAAAGCATTTAGTCATTGCTTTGAATTCACCCTTCTCTGCTGCTTTTCCATTCAAGTGATCTGAGCTTTGGGGTTTTTAATATCTCTGTGAGAGCAATAGGAAATAAAGTAGGAAACTTCAGGCCTCGCATTAGGGTACTTTAAGGCAGGAGAGAGCTGAAATAAGATGCAATTTTTTCTCACCTATCTTCTGTGCCACTTTTTAACAGGTGTAGCATGTTAAACAGCAGAGTGTGGGAAGATACTTAAGCCAGTCAGCTTCCCAGAAATGTTAATATGTAATTTTGAGATTTTTCTAAAGCAGATGCTGGCAGCCTATTTTTGCAAATAAATTTTATTTGAATACTGCCATCATTTTCAAGTCTGGCAGCTTTTTAGCTAATATGTGAGAGTAGAGTAGTTGGACATAAAACATATGACCTCCAAAGCCTATGAAATACTGCTATTTGGCTCCATAAGGAAAAGTTTCCTGACATGTTGCATACCAAAACATTTTCAAACATGGCTTTATAGATATAAATTTATCTGGAAGATAAAATGCTTTACTTTTAAGATTTTGTAGCAGCAGTAACACTTTTCACAACAGTGTAGCTTTGGGATGATCTAAGCCATTAAAATTTAGAACTTAATGGGTCAAGAGGTTTTTCTAGTGGTTCATTAATTAAAATAAAACATATATCCCATTATTACCATGTGAATCCCCTAAAGGAAGCAATTTTCTTACTGTGTTCCATTATTGCCTATTAGTTCAATATGAAATCTAATTATTTTGACTCATTTTTGGTTTGTTTTTGGTATTTGATTCGTAAGAGGTTGACAGATCAGATTCTTTTTAGCATGAATTTACCCAAAGCTCTGCCATTTGATAGAACTACTCTTACCTTATAGATTTCTTACAGATTACTACAAACCTCTGATGGTTTATCTAAAATCTCAGGCAAAATTAGAGCCTGTTTTTCCAAATGATAAATTGGTTTAATTCAGCAGCTAGTACAATGTTAACTTTGTTTTTTCCATCTTATCTTGCAGATGTATGTCCATTCCTGTGACGATGAGGGCTATTCGGAGGAAAGCTGAAACCATTCAGGCCGACACCCCAGCACTGTCCCTCATTGCAGAGACAGTTGAAGACATGGTGAAAAAGAACCTGCCCCCGGCTAGCAGCCCAGGGTATGGCATGACCACAGGCAACAACCCAATGAGTGGTACCACTACACCAACCAACACCTTTCCGGGGGGTCCCATTACCACCTTGTTTAATATGAGCATGAGCATCAAAGATCGGCATGAGTCGGTGGGCCATGGGGAGGACTTCAGCAAGGTGTCTCAGAACCCAATTCTTACCAGTTTGTTGCAAATCACAGGGAACGGGGGGTCTACCATTGGCTCGAGTCCGACCCCTCCTCATCACACACCGCCACCTGTCTCTTCGATGGCCGGCAACACCAAGAACCACCCGATGCTCATGAACCTTCTTAAAGATAATCCTGCCCAGGATTTCTCAACCCTTTATGGAAGCAGCCCTTTAGAAAGGCAGAACTCCTCTTCCGGCTCACCCCGGATGGAAATGTGCTCGGGGAGTAACAAGACCAAGAAGAAGAAGTCATCAAGGTTACCACCTGACAAACCCAAGCACCAGACTGAAGATGACTTTCAGAGGGAGCTATTTTCAATGGATGTTGACTCACAGAACCCTATCTTTGATGTCAACATGACAGCTGACACGCTGGATACGCCACACATCACTCCAGCTCCAAGCCAGTGTAGCACTCCCCCAACAACTTACACACAACCAGTACCTCACTCCCAACCCAGTGTTCAAAGGATGGTCCGACTATCCAGTTCAGACAGCATTGGCCCAGATGTAACTGATATCCTTTCAGATATTGCAGAAGAAGCCTCTAAGCTACCCAGCACTAGTGATGATTGCCCACCCATTGGCACCCCTGTTCGAGATTCTTCAAGCTCTGGGCATTCTCAGAGTACCCTCTTTGACTCTGATGTCTTTCAGACTACTAATAATGAAAATCCATATACTGATCCAGCTGACCTTATTGCAGATGCTGCTGGAAGCCCCAGTAGTGACTCTCCTACCAATCATTTTTTTCCCGATGGAGTAGATTTCAATCCTGATTTATTGAACAGCCAGAGCCAAAGTGGTTTTGGCGAAGAATATTTTGATGAAAGCAGCCAAAGTGGGGATAATGATGATTTCAAAGGATTTGCATCTCAAGCACTAAATACTTTGGGGGTGCCAATGCTTGGAGGTGATAATGGGGAGACGAAGTTCAAAGGCAATAGCCAAGCTGACACACTTGATTTCAGTATTATATCATCAGTAGGTAATAAGACTTTGGGTCCTGCAGATTTTATGGAGCATCACAGTGGTAGTCAGAGTCCTTTATTGGCCACTGGGGACTTAGGGAAAGAAAAGACTCAAAAGAGGGTAAAAGAAGGCAATGGCACCAGTAATAGTACTCTGTCAGGGCCAGGATTAGACAGCAAACCAGGGAAGCGCAGTCGGACCCCTTCTAATGATGGGAAAAGCAAAGATAAGCCTCCAAAGCGGAAGAAGGCAGACACTGAGGGAAAGTCTCCATCTCACAGTTCTTCTAACCGACCTTTTACCCCACCTACCAGCACAGGTGGATCCAAATCTCCAGGCAGTTCAGGAAGATCTCAGACTCCCCCAGGTGTTGCCACCCCACCCATTCCCAAAATCACTATTCAGATTCCAAAGGGAACAGTGATGGTGGGCAAGCCCTCCTCTCATAGTCAGTATACCAGCAGTGGTTCTGTGTCTTCCTCCAGCAGCAAAAGCCATCATAGCCATTCTTCCTCCTCCTCCTCTTCATCTTCTGCTTCCACCTCAAGCAAGATGAAAAGCAGTAAATCAGAAGGTTCATCAAGTTCCAAGTTAAGTAGCAGTATGTATTCTAGCCAAGGGTCTTCTGGATCTAGTCAGTCCAAAAATTCATCCCAGTCTGGGGGGAAGCCAGGCTCCTCTCCCATTACCAAGCATGGACTGAGCAGTGGCTCCAGCAGCACCAAGATGAAACCTCAAGGGAAGCCATCATCACTTATGAATCCTTCTTTAAGTAAACCAAACATATCCCCTTCTCATTCAAGGCCACCTGGAGGTTGTGATAAGCTTGCCTCTCCAATGAAGCCTGTTCCTGGAACTCCCCCATCCTCTAAAGCCAAGTCCCCTATCACTTCAGGTTCTGGTGGGTCTCATATGTCAGGAACTAGTTCAAGCTCTGGCATGAAGTCATCAGGGTTAGGATCCTCAGGCTCATTGTCCCAGAAAACTCCCCCATCATCCAATTCTTGTACAGCATCTTCTTCCTCCTTTTCCTCAAGTGGCTCTTCCATGTCCTCCTCTCAGAACCAGCACGGGAGTTCCAAAGGGAAATCTCCCAGCAGAAATAAGAAGCCGTCCTTGACAGCTGTCATAGACAAACTGAAGCATGGGGTTGTCACCAGTGGTCCTGGGGGTGAAGACCCAATGGATGGCCAGATGGGCGTGAGCACAAATTCTTCTAGCCATGCCATGTCCTCCAAACATAACATGTCAGGAGGAGAGTTCCAGGGCAAGCGTGAGAAAAGTGATAAAGACAAATCAAAGGTTTCCACCTCGGGGAGCTCAGTGGATTCTTCTAAGAAGACCTCAGAGTCAAAAAATGTGGGGAGCACAGGTGTGGCAAAAATCATCATCAGCAAGCATGATGGAGGCTCCCCCAGCATTAAAGCCAAAGTGACTTTGCAGAAACCTGGGGAAAGTAGTGGAGAAGGGCTCAGGGCTCAGATGGCCTCTTCTAAAAACTATGGCTCTCCACTCATCAGTGGTTCCACTCCAAAGCATGAGCGTGGCTCTCCCAGCCACAGTAAGTCACCAGCATATACTCCCCAGAATCTGGACAGTGAAAGTGAGTCGGGCTCCTCCATAGCAGAGAAATCTTATCAGAACAGTCCCAGCTCAGATGATGGCATCCGACCGCTTCCAGAGTACAGCACAGAGAAGCACAAGAAGCACAAAAAGGAAAAGAAGAAAGTAAAAGACAAAGATAGGGACCGGGACCGGGACAAAGACCGAGACAAGAAAAAATCTCATAGTATCAAACCAGAGAATTGGTCTAAGTCACCCATCTCTTCAGACCAGTCCTTGTCTATGACAAGTAACACAATCTTATCTGCAGATAGGCCCTCAAGGCTCAGCCCTGACTTTATGATTGGGGAGGAAGATGATGATCTTATGGATGTGGCCCTGATTGGCAATTAGGAACCTTATTTTTTAAAACAAACATGGCCAGAGAAAAAACTATTGATAAGTTGATAGGGAAACCAACATAAGGGGTGAGTCAGGTCTGATATTTGTTTAAGAATCCTAAATGGCATGGCTTTGACACCGAGCTGGGTGAATTTAGAAAGGCATGTCCAGACCCTACTAAAGAGACCACAGGGTTTGATTCTGGTTTCCGAGAATTTCTTGTTACTTTACCAGAAAGAAAAAATTAAAATACTTGCTTAAGAAAGGGAGGGTGGGTGGGAGGGGTGTAGGGAGAGGGAAGGGTGGGAACCAGTTTTGTGGGAAATATCCATATATATTTTCTTCTCCCTTTTTCCATTTTTAGGCCATGTTTTAAACTCATTTTAGTGCATGTATATGAAGGGCTGGGCAGAAAATGAAAAAGCAATACATTCCTTGATGCATTTGCATGAAGGTTGTTCACCTTTGTTTGGGCAGTTGTCCATTTGAGGCATGGGCAAATGAAGGACTTTGGTCTTTTTGGACACTTAAGTAATGTTTGGTGTCTGTTTCTTAGGAGTGATTGGGGGAGGGCAGATTATTTTAGCTATTTATTTGTAATATTTTAACCCTCTGTTTGTTTTTATAGTGTTTCTTTCTAAGTCTGAGTTTAGGGTTCAAAATGATGGGAGGCAGAAGAGCAAGACTTATTTGGTGTTAGGAGCTTGTAGCTTGTGCTGATACTGTAGTATCGAGCCCAAGCAGATTAGTCAGAGCCTGCCTTTGGAGTTAAATAGAAAAACCCAAATGATACTTTTTATTTTAGGAGGTTTTTCATAGGGTTCAGACATCATAGGAACATTAGGAATTGCCTCCCTGTGGAGGTACTGATGTGTAATCTCTTTTTCTTTTTAAAAAAAGCTAGAGTGGCTTTTTGGGATGTAAACATGGTTTCAGATGCAGTAAGGTGTAATATGGGACAGCCTTCCTGACCCAGTAGCATGAAAACCATTACAGAATTAATAGTTCTCCTATTTTCACAATGTGCCAAAAAACCCACATCCCAGCATTTTGTTTGTAGGAGAACTGATGCCATTCCGTAGAGCTGGGCTCTTTGTTTCTCTTCATCACGAGAAGGAGTCCACACTTTAATCACTCCACTGTATGCTCCCAGAGATAAAACAGTAAAAAAATTTGCAGCCATAGTTCACTTAAAACAATTTCAAGCTCACTTGAAGTAATGGGGGCCCAGAATGCTATGTGAGCATGAAGATAAACCCTTGCTACTATGTAGCAATACAATTGGACCTTTTTGGAGAAACAGGTCTGAGTCTGGATTCTGGGGGACATCAATAAGAAGCCCTTCTCATAAATATAGAAATCCAGGAGACCGTTTTGAGTGCAACAGAAGTTCTCAGTATTTGGAAGGTCCTCTCAAAATTCTGCGGCCTTACTTTGATTTTGACACCTGCACTGTGCCATTCCTGATGATTCCATTCAGGAACTATATCAGCGGGATGGGGCATGGTCCCCAGCACAACTCTTCTGGATTAAAAAAAAAAAAAAAGCCAGGTGATTCCTCTGTGTGTATGTGTGTATGTCATAAGTGGAGTGTCTTCATCAGATACGGAAGAAGATTTCTATATTCAGCTCTTTCTGCAGGTTGGAGGTAGCATAGAGTTGGAAAATCAGCTTTGGCTTTCTTTCCTGACTGTCTCTCATTTCCTTTAGTGTTCTCCCTTTTCTGGTCATCAGCTCTCAACAACTCTGCCACTTTTGTGTCCCAAGGTAATAAGAAGTAGGAAACGAAACATTGCAAAGTGGAGCAAGAAAAGTTATCGGTTACCGTATCAGAGTCAAATGTCTTGGGTGACACTAAGGAGGACATGGGCAAGGTGATACCAGAGTGCTTTATCTTGTGATGCTGATACAGTAGCAGCCTCTCAGACATACAACCAGGTTGGATTTCTCACAAGTTTGTCACCTAGTTTTGAATCCTATCCCAGTGGTTTCTGCAGGAAAAAAAGTTACATTGTTTTTAAGTTTGTTCTGGGTGGGGAAAATCTTAAGGGGATTGTACTGCATAGTATCAGGGGCTCAGCTCCCCCAAGCAGAGCCAACAAATACCAAAATGAGTAAACTGGGAAGCTTTTTCTCTCTTTCTGTCTTCATCCCAGATCAAAGAATCCCGAGTTAGGATCTGGATGAAGGATAAGCCCCTGAATTGTCGATGGGCACACCCCACACACTGACCCAGCATCTGAACTTGCTTAACAGGGAGCCGGGGCTAAACTGCTTCACCCTGCCTGAGAACCAGGGAGCACTGCATTTCTCCACAGGGTGGAGGAGAAGAGGCAGAATAAACCAAGCCTGGGACACCTCCCTCCCGTCTAGGTGTACTCATTCTCCTGTTTCAAAAGACGGCAAGGACATGAAGTCAACTTCTACCTATCTTCTGCTGGTGTCTTATGTATTCTTAGTTTGACCTGATTCCCCTTCTGTCTTTTGGCTTCACGTTAGGGGTACTTGGTCAAAACCTGCTCTGATGTACATAAAGATTTCAGATTCAAAATCAATGTCTTAAAACAAGTATTTTTGGGGGGTGGGGTACGAAGCAGGATATAATTGCCAAAACTAAGTTGGAGGTTGGTGACTCTTGAAAGGATTTTCCTTCTTCAGGCCTAGGTCTGAAAATTTAGTACAGCAGTATCTTGAATTCTCAGAAGAAACCCTTTCAGGGAGCCAGTGAATCATACAGTATCCACAATTGAGTCACTTAAAGCAAATGTCAGTACAGGAAACTATTCATAAACCTTAGGCAATCTCATTTTCTTTTTTTTTTTTTTCCTATCTTTTCCCCTCCCCCACATTTGTTTCTATCCTTGGGTTGATTTTTTTAGAGGGGGGCAGGAAGTACTTAACATCTCAGAAGCTAGGTTGGGAAACATGCTCAGCTATAGGAGCTGAACTTTAAATTTTGACTTTAAACATGTACATCAGGAGCAGTTGGGGAGGGTCTTTTTTAAAAAAAATCTTTCAAATTTGATTTTCTGTGCATATGGCCGTTCTGTAAATACTTTGGGGTTTTTCATTTTTTTGAAAGTAGACAAAATCTGTTGTGGGATTTTTTTCCCTGAAACATTAAAAAATAACCTGTTTATTTACATGCAAATAAACTTCTTTGATAAAAAGTAATATGCCTATGTGTAATAAATTTTTAAACTTTAAATAATATTCATTTGTTCAGCATTTCAAAGATCCAGTTAAAATCAGTCAAAAAGTAAATGTCTTCCCTGAGAACTACTTGAAATGGGTCCACTGGAATACATAATTGATAGACCTGTGAAACAGTTTATTCATTATGTTTGATTTATCTGTTTGCCAGTTTTTCTAAACTCACCAAACTCATCAGTAGTTTTTGCTGGGAAAAAACAGCTCTTAGATGATACTCAACCAAAAACACTTATTCCATTGAGGTAAAACAAAATCATTAATAGTATCAGGGATAGGAGGAGAATATAACACCTAGACCTGGGTTTGTGGGCCTGAGAATGAGTTTTCTAAAACTAGTTTCCTTACTATTCTTGAAGCCCCCTCAAGAATAAAAATGAAAAAGTTTATAAAGTTCTTAGTTTGATAACAAACCTTTCGGCTAAAATATGCCTATTCTTAAAGATCTGCAGTGCTTGTTGCCCTTAAATTCATTTCTTAGAGTCATACCAAGCCAGTCACTTAAAACTACTAATTAAAAGGGGTGTGAAGACAAACTCTGTAATTGCTTTGGAAGCATACAATTAGTAAGGCTGCTTCTGTCAGGTTCGCTGGAATTTATGATACAGTATTTCATGTTTCGGACAAGATGTGTAGTCTGTCGCCCTTACAAGGGGCAACTCTCCTCTGGATTATTCTTTAATTCACAGAAATTCGATCATAATAGTATGAGGACACAGACCAGCTTCTATACAAGGAGCCGGAGAGTCAGATAAAGTCATAGTTTCACTGGGCAAACGCCCCCGCCTACTCGCTCACACACGCTTGTTTCTCCCGCCAAAGTGGCGTCAGGCTCAGGTTCTCACCAACCAGCGCCCTGATTGGAGGGCGGTCGGGCACTACAGCCCATTGGGCGCCCGCCGCGGCGGAGCGGCGGAGGAGCGGGGGAAGCCAAAGGCCCTTCTTCCTCGTCTGCCCCCTCCCCCACCAACGCACGCCCCTCCCCCAGCGACAGGAATGGTTGCCCAGCTCCACCACTGCACCCCCTGACCCCTGAGGCCCGAGGTGCGGCCTTGCTGCGATCCCCGGACCAGAGCGGGGCGCTCGGCCTGCCCCGCAACGCCATTAGTCCCTGCCCTCCCGAGCCATGCACGGGGAGACACACGTCCCGAAGCGGGCCCCCAGGCCTCCCTGCAGCACCCCGTAATGCAATCCACCGGGACGTGGGAGGCGGCGGCGGCAGCAGCAGCTCTGCCCCAATCTAGAGACATCCAGAAAGAGGAAAATGGCTCCGAGCAGGGACCGCCTGCTGCACTTTGGGTTCAAGGCGACAGTGAGTGACAGGGGAAGGGAATAGGGTGGTCGGGAAGGATGTGTGTGCCAGCACAAGCTCCTGGGGAAGAAGCGACAAGACTGGCGGTTGGGGGGTCTAGGCAGAGAGCTCCGGTTCTCTGTGCGTGTCTGTTTGCCCGCGGAGAGGAAGAAGAAGAGGGGGACACTGGGCCGAAGAAGGGGTTCCCGTGCAGTGTGCGGTCCTGCTTTCCTCTCCGTCACCCGTCCGCGAGCACCAGCACACTCGCACCCGCCCCACAGCCGCCCCCTTTTTCACAAACACACACAGACATATAGGCACTTCCCTGCCTCTCCTTCTCCCGGCGGGCTCGCCTGCCTCGGAGGCGGGAGGGGGCTCGTGCCGCCGCTGCAGCCGCACTCCGGCTGCTCCCGGTCGCACGGTCAGGGGCTGCGCCCGAGGTGGGGGAGGGGTGGTCTGGCGGCGCTGCCGCGCGCTCCTCCCCCCTCCCCTCCCCCTTTCTTCCCCTCCCCCTCCCCCCTCTCCCTCTCCTCCCTCTCTTCCCCCTTCCCCTCCCCCTCCCGTGGCGTTCCGAGGCCCGGGCGGCTCTGCCCAATGAGAAGCGCCGTTGCTGGCAAGTGGGGAGTGTTTTTGTTTTGGGTTGAAGTTGAGGCTGGGGAGAGAGCCGAGCTAGCGACGAGCAGTCGTCGCGGCCGCCGGCGCCGCGGGAGGTGGTGGAGGCCTCGCCGGAGCTGAGAGGTCTTTCCTCCGCGTCCGACGGCCCCGGCCTTGCCCCTCCTCCTCCTCCTCCCGGTCCCGGAACTCCCGGGCCTGCCCAGGGCCCCCTGTGTTTGCACTCCGCACGCCGCAGCGCCCGGCCCGGGCCGCACCCGCCGGCCCCATGAGGAGGGACGTGAACGGAGTGACCAAGAGCAGGTTTGAGGTGTGAGCTTGGGGGGCTCGGGCGGCATGAGTAAGGGCAGTCTTGCTCTCTTACCCCGAAACGTTTGCTCCGCACGGAGCCTCCTCCCTTGCAGGCGCCGCCACCCACCCACCGGTGGGGTTGCCAGACTTCTCTCCCCTTTCTCGAGAACCGAAAGCCCGGTGTTGCCTGGCTGCCCTAGTCCCCCAGAGTGTTCGCCTCCTGCCTCTTCCCACCGGCGGGCCCCGGCGAGGGATTAGCTCTGGCGCCCTAATTCCCCCCTCCCCCCAGGATCACTCAGCTTTCCATTCTTTACACAACCCTTGGCTTGCCTCCTTCCACCCGGCAGTAAAAGCATCACGGCTCCCTTCGACCAGAGCCTGTTTCTTTCCGCCACCTTCGTGAAGCGTTTGTTGTCTGTAGAGGGGGAAATAATGGACTGGGGGCCGTTTCTCCGGGTTTGAGACATTGATTAAACTAGGGAAGTGGGGGTGGTACACTGGGATGGTAGAGGCGACCACGGGTTTTCGGTGCTGTTTGGTTTGGGTATTGTTCTCATATTTCCTCTTCTTTCCCGTTTAGTCTGTACTTTTGTAGCTCATTGTTTCTGGGAACCCTTAGATGTTTGCCTGCTTTGAGATTGGGACGAAAGTCTGAGAGACTTCAGAAAATCCATTCCAGTTAATCTGTCTCTTAGGAACTTTTCCTTCTCTGGCGAGGGAGGTTTAGAGTCTTGGAATTGAAGAATGGATGGTGTGAAAGCGCCTGTAGGGAGTAGTTACCTTGTAGGGAAGGGATTCCTTTGGGAAGTGGAGTATTGTTAACCACCGATGAATTACAACAGTATAATAATACATTGGAAGGTTCACTGAGGGGGTAAGAGAGAGAAAAACTTCTACAACAAGTAGAGTAACTGTTATCTGGCCTTTTCTGGCAGAGAATCAGGCTGACCTGGGATCACTCACAACTTAGTGTACATCTCGGTGTTTTTTTAATCTCCATTTGAAAGATGAAATTGTAAGACGGTGAGACACAAGTGTCAAGAAACTTGCCAACGAGGTGTAGGGGGTGGAAATTTTGCCTAAGGGTCTTCAGTTTAGTCTATTCCTTGATTTCTTTTTATGCTTACGGGAAAAAAATGTTTGAATTTATCCACAAAGATCAAGATAGGAAGAGTTTGGAGGAAGTTTAAATTTAGAGCTACAGCATTACTGTTGCAGATGAGTGGAGAATATCAAAGACTTGGTCTTGGCCGGGGGCGCGGTGGCTCACGCCTGTAACCCTAACACTCTGGGAGGCCGAGGCGAGAGGATCGCTCAAGGTCAGGAGTTGGAGGCCAGTCTCTACTAAAAATAGAAAGAAATTAGCCGGACAACTAAAAATATATAGAAAAAATTAGCCGGGAATGGTTGCGCATGCCGGTAGTCCCAGCTACTCGGGAGGCTGAGGCAGGAGGCTCGCTTGAGCCCAGGAGTTTGAGGTTGCTGTGAGCTAGGCTGACTCCACGGCACTCTAGCCCGGACAAGAGAGTGAGACTCTGTCTCAGGAAAAAAAAAAAAAAAAAAAAAGACTTGGTCTTCTTAGAATCTTCATACTTAATTTAATCATGAGAAGACAGTATTACGCTAGGTATTATTTGGTGTTTAATAGGACATTGTGTTGCCCTAATGTAGAGAGCCCCAGTAAGGTTAATTTATGGTGGGTTCATATTCAGTACTAATGTAAAAGTTCAGAATTTCATTAACATTACTGAATAGACACATAGCAGTTAACAGGAATCTTGAGAGGGAATCCCAAATACTGAAGATTTGAGTGGGGGATAGCCTTTTTGATGCTGCAATAATAGCTCTTTATCATTTTGCTATTCATTTTAGGTTGAATAATTGTTGGAAAGAATTCTTGCAGTGTGTTTTTAAAAATTACATAGCTATTTCCTATTTTGATAATTGTCTTCTATTTTAATTTATAATTTATGTGTAGTGATGGCATACTGACGTTACAAGAAAGTTTATTGCTTTATTGAGCATTTCTGTTTACCTTGGTAGCTGGCAACTAAAGCTTTCTAAATGTGATCTGAGAAGGAAAAATAAGAATTAAGTGGGGAACCCTCTTTGTATAATGTTCATGATTGAAAGTGTTTGCTTATAAACCAAAAACTATTCTTTTAGTATGATGTGAAGTGTTCCGTGCCAGGATACAAATGAGAATGGCTAGAAATGATATGTGTTAATGAGTTTCACTACCTGAGTATTAAAACCATTTACCTTTTTATTGACCTAATTTATAAGTAGTGAGACAATTAGTAAACTGTTTGGCCTCTTATGAAATAATAACTTATTGCTAATTTGTTAAAAATATCTTAAGTGTTTACTTTCTTTCCATAAAAGATATAGGTAAATAAAACAGGCTTTTCATATCTAAAACATTTACATCAAATGATTTTTTTTTTTTTTTTTTTTTGAGACAGAGTCTCTGTCACCTAGGTAGAATGCAGTGGCATCGTCATAGCTCACTGCAACCTCAAGCTTCTGGGGTCAAGTGTTCCTCCTGTCTCAGCCTCCCAAGTAGCTGGGACTACAGGCATATGACACCACACTTGGCTAATGTTTTCTATGTTTGGTAGAGATGAGGTCTTGTTCTTGTTCAGGCTGGTCTCCGGACTTTAAGTGATCGGCCAGCCGGAGTGCAAGGATTACAGGTGTGAGCCACCATGCCTGGCCAGATTTCTTTTTCTTGGAGAAGATAGCTATCTGAAGCTTACAATCTTACAATCTTTCTGTAGTTCATTCATTATAATCCTTTTATAGGGAATGTTTTGTGTGGTATGCTTTGGATGTTGTAACTAGAGGCTATATACTTTAAATGTCACAGTAGGGGATAAAGTTGTAGAAAAAAAAATTTAAGGTAAAAACCAAGGGATAGTACCTGTTAGCCAGATATGTAGCATCCTGTAGAATAGCCAAAAGTACATGACTATTGGATAAAGAGCTAAAGAGATCTAGAGATGTAAAAATTCATGTTGTTCTTGCTGTATGATTTTGGCATTAAATCTGTGCAATGAAAACCCCTACAGGTTAACACAGAGTGTGCTGAATTGTATTAGTCACTTAATTGAAATTCGTTATTCAAATACTTTTTTATTGTATTACTCTGTTACCCTGCTCTGTTTTTAGCATAACTTAGCAGAAAGCCCATAAAACGTGTGGAAAAGAGCTTCCCTAAAGTTCTTCATCCAGTATATTTTATTTTGTATTTGCTATCAAAAGAATGAATCTGTCCCTCATGTTAAGTGCCATAACTTACATTATCTTAACACTAAGTGAGATTAGTCTCTAAACATCTAGGCTAGCCCTTGAATCCAAGTTTAGACTGTTTTTAGTAAGCTTCTCCACTTTGTCATGATCTTAGTAGCTCCATTATGAGGGTGTAATACTGTTGAAGGAAAAGTCTTATTTGGGTTTATTAAAAAGCCTGATGTTAAAAAAAAAGTCTTAGGGGCAACATTAACTGACATTCAGATACCATTTTACAGTTTAAACAGTGCCTGGAGGTGTAAGGGCACACAAGTTGAGAAGCGATACACTCGGTTTGGTGTTTTGAATCCGTGTTCGTTAGTGTTTTTCATTATACCTCACTGCCTTTCTTGCAGATCTGTAATATTACATACAACCTGTAACACTAGGTTGTAATATTTCTTTGCCTGCTTTCTTCATTTTATCAACTCAATTTATCAAAACTAACACAAATCATAAAATGTGGCATGACAAAAAGAACATAACTACATTGGGGATTAAGAGAACTGGATATTAATTAATCTTGATTTTTGCCATCAACTAATTGTAACTTTCATCATTTCTTTTCACTTGTGTAGCCTGAGGATTTCCCCTCTGTGTAAAACAAAGGTGTTGTTAGATCAGTCATTACTTTTTGTTTCAAAATACTTTGAACGTGTGATTTTTTTTAAATAAAAGCAGAGGACCATATTTCCTTGATTATTTCTTCTGAGACAGCCACTCCAATATTTTGTTTAAGATTGTAGCCTTAGACTTACAGTACTGTTACATAGTAATAATTTTCCAGTTGGGTGAGAGTCATTTGTTTCACTCTTTCAAAAGCCCTGCAATGGGAAAGAGTACTAGTAAAACTAAGGAATTTTGTTTTTAACTAAACTGTAGAGATAGATTTGAAAACAGTTATCTAACATTATAGAAAATCCAAATTACAGGTCTAGGCTTATTAGGCCCTAATAGACAATCTGTCCTTTTCAAATAGTGTTTATTGATGTTTCTTTATTGAGTAATCAGTGGTACTGTTATCTTTTGAAACAGTGCATTATATCTGGTACTTATAGTATCCATTATTTAAAAAGCAATGTGTATTAAAAAAACAGATAAACCATTACATATTGCAAATTGCTGTGTTTTCCATTGAGTCATTAAAAATCTATTGCTTGGCAAAAATTTTACAAAATACATTGATAAATTTAAGTGCTACATTCTTAGGTATAATCTATTTTTATGTTGAAGATTTTCATTCATTCAGCCTAGAATAGTCACACTTTGAAAGTCTTATATTCTTATGTTTTAGGTCATTTTGTCAGTTTTAATTGTCAATACAAGTGATGCTTTTTAATCTTAATTTTAAAAATCCATCTATTTCCATCCCCAGAGTTGGGTCTTTTCAGATCTTGATCTCATTTTTTTTTGCAAATTTGTAAGTGATTTTGTTGTAGGCTGAGGATTCCTTTCCTATCCCTTTACTGTTTCCTAACTGGTGACAGATTGGAAACTGAATTAAAAATTTCAGTAATCTAACTAGTACTGTGGTTTTGCAAGGGTATTTTTAGATGTTCAAAATAAAATATTCCGTGACACCAGGAAAATCCAAAGGAGGGAGGGAGAAGAAAGAATGTCCTTAAACTGACCAAATTTAGCTGCTTGTGCATAGTTGTCTTTACACTGTTTTCCTACTTGATCTTCTAGACTAAGTGAATTCTTCGATTAGACCCCTTCACCCAAATATTGACTGAGAAAAACTAAGGCATCTAACTGTGGTTTTATAGTTTTATGTCTTAATGCACTTGAGTCCATTTGATAAAAGATTTTAACTTAGTAGCAGCTAGCAATAGGTGGTGTTACTGAAGTGTGCGATAGTATTTATGTTTGATTCATCTTAATTATATACCTCGAGAAAATAAAGATATGTATTCAAATGTGATAAATACAAAAGAAAATTTGTGTAAGCTTTTTTATTTTTTTGGTTTATTTATTTATTTTTTTTGGAGATAGAGGCTTGCTCTTTATGAGGGCAGTGGCATCATCATAGCTCACTGCAACCTCAAACTTCTGGACTGAAGCAATTCTCCGCCTCCTGAGTAGCTGGGCCTATAGGTGCGTGCCACTGTGCTTGGCTAATTCTTCTATTTTTTGTAGAGATGGGGGTCTCATTAAGTTGCCTAGGCTGGTCACAGACTCCTGGCCTCAATGATCCTCATGCCTCAGCCTCCCTGCCAAAGTGCTAGGATCTCAGGTTTGAACCACAGTGCCCAGTAGGCATTAGCTTTTAAAGACTGTTTCTGTTAAAAGAATGACTTTAACTAATTAGTAGGCATGTGAGTTACAGCCATAGGCAACTAACCTATTTATTCCCTAATCATGTATCCTCAAAGTTGATTTTATGATATTCTGTTGGCTTTAATAAGCCTCATAGCTGACGGTTGTAGTCATGTGGAAATGTAATTAATTTAATCCATTTTTACTCGGTCTCTTAAATAGCTGTGAAGTTCAAGTCACATTAGATCATGGTAGGTAAGGATTTAGACAATTATTATGAAAGAGATATTGGCAATTTCTTTTATCATTTCTGTCTTTGTTCCAAGGAATTTCTAGTTAAAACTAAATAAGGGAAATAGAACATCATAAAAGTGAGTAGTAAATTGATGTTAGGCATTACTTTGCTAAGAAAGAAATTATATTGAGAATATATCAAATCCCTGCCCAAACTTACACAATCAAATGTACCAAGTACTATGGTTGTTGTTGCTGTGACTTTCTGATGGACGGGAGGATGCAGGCAGATGTAATTTCATAATCATTTCGAAGTGAAAACTGGAAAAGCAGTCTTAGTTTCTCTGATAATTTGCAATAAGAAGAAGATAGCACCGTAGGTATAGATATTCTGAGTACCTTGTATTTGATTTACTATCTGCAAAGTGAGGGATTTTATGTGGCAGGAAGGACAGGCAAAAAGAAAACTGTAAAATTTTTAGATTAGAGCAGGTTCTTAAATGTAGAATACCTGTTCTTATGCATATGTCACTCTTTGTTGGCAGGCCCAGGAAAGGTCATAGCCAACTCATTGTATCCTGAATTGCGGTTATCACAGCTAGTTGTTTTTTGTGGGGTTTTTTTTAGACAGAATCTCGCTCTGTTGCCCTGGCTAGAGTGCTGTGTTGTTGGCCTAGCCCACAGCAACCTCAAACTCCTGGGCTTAAGCAATCCTTCTGCCTCAGCCTCCTGAGTAGCTGGGACTACAGGCATGCACCACCATGCCCGGCAAATTTTTTCTATATATATTTTTAGTTGTCCAGCTAATTTCTTTCTATTTTTTTAGTAGAGACGGGGTCTCGCTCTTGCTCAGGGTGGTCTCAAACTCCTGACCTTGAGCGATCCTCCTGCTTCGGCCTCCCAGAGTGCTAGGATTACAGGCATGAGCCACCGTGCCTGGCCTCACAGCTAGTTTTGTTTTCTTTCTTTTTCCTTTTTTAGAGGTGGGTGGGGAAAAGAAAAAGAAAAAGGGAGGAAGGGATTTGCAATTCACAGCAATAAAAAATTTAAATGTTAGCTTCTAGGTTTTCCAGAGTTCTTTTGTTAGGATATGTCATTTTTTTCATCTTATTTTTTGAACCAGATCATCTGTATCTTCTAATGTTCTAGTTTTGAAATCAATTTGGGTAAGGAAAGAATGAAAGCTTCAGGCGACATCAGGATTTTACAAAGGGAAAAAATTCACTTCTAAACTGTGAAACAAAAAGCACTCATATATATGTTTGTGTATTATATATACTCTAATGGAGTTCTAGTGTTACAGTTATTTGTGTGACCTTGGGTAAGGTACTTCTCTGGACCTACATTGTGTCAACTCTAAGGTTCCTTCTAGCATGGAAATTCTGTGATTCGCTGTAGAGAGATTGGATAGTTAATTTATTGCCAATGTTCTTAAATTTCTTTGCTTACTACTACTAGTAAAGAAAAGCCAGTTAGCCTTTGTAATCTTATCCTGTATGCTGCTTTGGATTCCTGCTGTTTCTGCCCTGTATTCTGATTTTAAGAAAAAGATGGACACTGAAAAAAAACAAAAGAAAACTCTACCGTATATCTGACCAAATAAACACCTTTGCTAAGGGGGTGGGAAATGGATGTAATGACTGTGTGATATCATGGAGTTCGTGTGCTGTGATTCCTATTTCTTTGGATTTATGGAATTCATCTGTGTATACCTATAGAACCTATTTAAGAGCAAGAGCATTAGCTTTTTTTTTTTTTTTTTTTAACACATAGGATCTCAACTCAGCCACCCAGCCTGGAGTGCAGTGGCACAATCATAGCTCACTGTAACCTCAAATTCCTGAGCTCAAGCGATTCTCCCACCTCAGGCTCCAGAGATGCTAGGATTACAGATGTATGCCAGCATACACAGCTAATTTTAAAATTTTTTGTTGAGTTGGGGTCTCCCTATGTTGTCTAGGCTGGTCTCAGACTCCTCCTGGCCTCAAGCAATTCTCTTGCCTTGGGCTTCCAAGAGCATTAGCTTTGAAGTCTAAGTTTGAACCCTCAGTTTGCGACTTCCATCTGTGTGACCTTGGACAAGTTATTTAATCTCTGAGTTACAAATTTTCAGTCTCTAAAATGGTATAATTAATTCCTGCTGCACTGGATTGTGAGGATTAAATTCAGTAATGTTTATATAGCATTTAGTAAGTTGTCTGCAATACAGTAAGGGCTCAATAAATGATGTTTATTATTACTTTGGGGAGAAGTGTTTTGTAAGTAGGCTTTTTGTAGAAGTGTTTGTAAATAGGTTTTAAATGCTTCAAAGAAACTTAGTAATGAAAGGAAAAAATCTGTTTACAAAGAGAAGAATGAAACTAATCTCTTTATTTATCTGATTCTGTTTTATATATTGGGTTTATTAAACAGGAACAATTATGAGTTTTAATGTAGTTGAACAGTAATAATTTAGTAGTGTTTCAATCTGAAGTTTACACTGCAATCATTGTTGTATTCATTGTTAGGCAAATGTGGATAAATGCCTCCTAAAATGAGAATCTGGCACCAAGCTGTAAGTTGACATTTAAAACACTGAATTAGTCAGCTTTTGCCCCCAGAAACTGGTCATTCTTTCTTCTTTGATTTGTAGAAAATAAGCTATGATGTGACTAAACACAGACAAGTAAAGATATATTAATTTTTTTAAAAGAGCACTGCATTGCCAATACCCTTTCCTGACACTCATCATTATCAGCTTTTTGAAAATTTTTTCCATGTACTTCCTCTAAAGAAATACACATTGTAAAAAAATTACATCACAATTTATTTCGACAACCCACTTTTAGCAAAGAAATTCGATATGTTTTGGATGCTCCTTGGATAAATTAAAACATTTATTTAATGCTATAATTTTTCTATCATAAATGGTAACTGCAGGAAGGTAAGAGGCTTCATTGCTATTCAGTATTCTTAGTCATAGCTAACTGGGGTTATGCAAAAGAAGCTTCCCAAATCTAGATCTAATTGTTTTAAGCACAGCAAAAAATGCAGTTTTATTGAGGTGAACATATTCTGTAAGAAAGAATCATTGTATTTAGATTATATTAATGTCTTAAAATGTAGATTATAGGTCCTAAGTGACATAAATTTCATATGAGCTCTTCAATGTCTGGTCCAGATGGAAAGGTTTGGCCTAAATATAGCAATCACAATCTCAATGGACCTGATCTTGGCACTACTCTGAATTTACATTGAGACCCGGGGAAAACTACTTAACCTTTCTGTGTCTTTATAGCTCTGAAATAAGATTGCCAATATCTGTTTTCTTATCGTAATGCAAACTAGATATATGTGAGTTAAAAATTAAGAGCAAGGCAAGGCAGGGTGGCTCATGCCTGTAATCCTAGCACTTTGAGAGGCTGAGGCAAGAGGATTACTCAAGGCCAGGAGTTCCAGACTGGGCTGAGCAACATAGCCAGACTCCATCTCTACAAAAATAAAAAATACCAGCCAGGCATAGTGGTGCCCTCCTGTAGTCCCAGCTACTGGGGGAGGCTGAGGCAGGAGGATCACTTGAGCCTAGGAGTTTGAGGTTGCAGTGAGTTAGGATGATACCACTACATTCTAGTCCAGGCAACAGAGCGAGACCTGTCTCAAAGAACAAAACAAACAAACAAAAGAAAACCCCCAAAACAAAAAATTAAACCCAAAACCCTTGCTTTTTAATAATGCTCACCAAGTGAAAGGAATATTAGTAAGGCGAAATAAATGAAAATAAATGTATTAGGCTTGGCACAGTGGCTCATGCCTGTAATCCTAGCACTTTAGGAGACCTAGGTGGGGAGGATTGCTTGCGGCCAGGAGTTTGAGACCAGCCTGGGCAGCACAGTGAGACTCTGTCTCTAAAAAAATAAGAAAAATTAGCCAGGCGTAGTGGTACATGCCTGTAGTCCCAGCTACTCGGGAGGCTGAGGTGGGAGAATTGCCTGAGCCCAGGTATTTGAGGTTGCTGTGAGCTTGATCTCGCCTCTGCACTCCAACCTGGGCAGCAGAGTGTTTCTGTCTCAAGAAACAAAAAAACCATAAATACATTTCCTTTATTGCAACTGAAGCCGCTACTAGAGGCAAATAGGTAACCTGGATGGCCTTCAAATCACCAGTAAAGTTTTTGCCTAATACAAATCCCTTGATACCACCCAATCCTTTGATTAGGAGTCGATCTGGGCATGCATGTTTCCCAGAAGTTCCCTAAGAGATAATGATATAATTTTCTGTTGAACATTGAGGTAAGGAAGACAGAGGTTACTCATTTGCAACTGGAACTCCAAGGGGAGTAGATTTATATACCATGAATTTGACATCTTTTAAAAACAGTACCACTTTTCTCAGGTTTCTATTCTGGATATTTTAGCTCTAGAAACAAGGTACAGTATCTAATGTATAATACCTAAAATATACCTGTTTTACATGATCAAATACATCCATTTTGACTACTGAAACTAATAATCCATGCAACACTGCCCTCCATACTCCCAAGAACAAATAGTCTGGGAGGTTAGCAGAGTTTATCTGACCTTGTCCAGGGTTTAAAAAGTCACAGTATAGAAAACCAGAGCATGCTATTGGTAGGAGTTTAGTTCTGGTCAACATTTATTTTGCACCTACTATGTCAGATTGATAGGTGTTAAAGGTACAAAGGTGCCCCAAGGTGGTGTTTCTGCCTTGGGGAGTTTGTGGTCTAGTTAGGAAGAATGATATATGGGAAACATAATTTAATGTTTTGGCAAATGTAGTGATAGATGTACGGATAAGAATCAATTTCATGAGAAGCATTCACACTTTCTGTGGTCCTCACATTGCTTGTGTGAGATACATTACATTTTATTTAGTGCTTTAAAAAGAAAATAAAATTCATTGATCCACCTTTTTAAAAACAGTAGCACTTTACTCTCAGGTGTATTTTTTTGTTGTTGTTGTTAATATATAAGTACAGATTACTTATCCTCCTGTGTGACATTCTCTCCATGGTACAAGGGAGGACCAAGGGAGATAGTCAGGTTTTTACTAGTAAATTCTTTTGGTTTTACTTTAGGGGACTAAAACAGTAACACTACTAATGATAGAGTTTATCACACTAGCTGCTTTTCTCTAGAGCCAGACATTCCCCAGAGATGTAGGCAGAAATTAAGCAGGATTAGAAAAAACAACAGGAAAGTAACTTTCACCAGTTTCTAGGAATTCATTATATAGTATGTAGTATTCCCTTCTTTTTTAGAGAGGGGATCTCGTTACGTTGCCCAGGCTGGTCTCAAACTCCTGGCCTCAAGCGATCCTCCCACCGCAGCCTCCCAAAGTGCTAGGATTACAGGCATGAGCCATCATGCCCAGCTTCCATTTCTTTTTAAGACAAGGAATAAGTCTTATTAAGGGGATTTATGAATGATTTTGAATAATGCTGAATCTCGTATATGTAGGATATCCTGCTGAGCCCCCTTTAGTAGGATAGATATTTTGAACTATTTCAAATGGCAAATTAATATAATGTTTTACACACTAAAGAGCACATTCACATTTATAATTTCATTTGAACTTAATTGAAAAAACTTTTATATTAGGTAGAGGATATTTCTCTGTTTTTTGATAGATAAGAAAGCAGATGCTCCAAAAAGCTGTTATTTCCCCAACATTAAATAGCTAAGTATGAAAGCCAGAACTTCAATCCAGTTGACTTGAAGTCTGTTTTACTTGCCTGTAGGGTATGCTGGCTAAGAATGGGTTGTTTTGAACTATTCATCCCTTCTAACTTAGTCTTTCTCTGATCCATAGCAGACATTTATGTTTGGTTAGGATTAATTAAGACTTGAGTTTATGGCCATAGAATTGAACAAAGTTAATTGTGTAGGGACTACAAAGTATGAGAGTTGGACCTATACTTTGGTGTATTAGCCATACTTACTAGCCAACTTAAGTAATTCCCGTAAACAACTATGAACAAATACTCTGTGTAGAGCACACCAAGCAGTAAATTCCTTTCAGATGCCTTGCAGTAAATCACAGTTGGACCAAAAACTGTTAATATATTATCCATATATTGAGTAAAACTGATCTGATTACCTTTTTATGTGTAATCCTTCATCATAAAGAGGAAAGTGAGATATTAAAAGTTTTGTAAAGCACCACATGTACTCACCAGCAAACTGGTTTCCCTGAGTGCACATTTGGGAATAACACCAATTGGGTATGGAACAGAGGTCGGGGCTGGGTGGAAGGGATGGGTGTATACCTACTTGTTGAGTGCGATGCGCACTGCCTGGGAAATGGACACGCTTGAAGTTCTGACTGGGGGGGATGGGGTGGGGGGAGGGGAGGGGTGCACACCTACATGATGAGTGTGATGTGCACTGTCTAGGGAATGGACACAACTGAAGCTCAGACTCGGGGGGATGGGGAGGCATGGGCAATGTATATAGCCTGATCTTTTGTACCCCCATAATGAGCTGAAAAACAAACAAACAAAAAAGTTTTGTAATATTATTTGTAGAATCTTGAGTATAACTTTATGACTTCAGTCTTCAGCCTTTTTGCAAGTTTAGTTCATGCGTTTGACTTACAAAGACTGGGTAGTGCTTTACTTAATTTTAGATAGCATATTATTAAAGATAAAAGGTAGCAAGTACAGTTGACCCTCCATATTTGTGGACTCAACCAACCACAGATCAACAATACTTGGAAAAAATAATTCCACAAAGTTCCAAAAAGCAAAACTTAAATTTGCCACATGCCAAATACTATGTTGAATTCACAAAAATGAAGTGATAGGTAGATATTGTTGTAGATATGATAAACAATCTAGCAATGATTTATGAGTAAGCATAGACATTTCTAGATAAAAGATCAAGTAGATTTAGCAGAATAATTTTTATTTGTTTGTTTGTTTTGAGACAGAGTCTCACTCTGTTGCCCAGGCTAGAGTGCTATGGCTGTCAGCCTAGCTCACAGCAACCTCAAACTCCTGCGCTCAAGCGATCCTCCTGCCTCAGCCTCCCGAGTAGCTGGGACTACAGGCATGCGCCACTATGCCCAGCTAATTTTTTCTATATATTTTTAGTTGTCCATATAATTTCTTTCTATTTTTAGTAGAGATGGGGTCTCGCTCTTGCTCCAGGCTGGTCTTGAACTCCTGAGCTCAAATGATCCACCCGCCTCGGCCTCCTAGAGTGCTAGGATTACAGGCATGAGCCACCGCACCCAGCCTCAAAATACATTTTTAATATCAGAAAGAATACCAACAAATAATATTACCATTTTCTTAAGCATTTAGATTATTTATTATTTGAACAATGTGAAATTTGCATTAAGTGGTCCCACCCATAAATGGTGGTCGGGGGTTATGGTCAAGATCTAGCTGACCCACTAACCACTGTCAAATATATTAATATATTCACATAAATTATATAATTAATTCATCACATTACCTTTTTAGTCTTGGTAATACAAGTGGGGCTACATTGTGAGAAAGCCACTACAAATTGAATATATTGTAAGTCATAAATGCATTTAATATACCTAACTTACCGAATATCATAGCTTAGCCTAGCCTACCTTGAATATCCTTAGAACACTTACATTAGCCTACAGTTGAGCAAAATTATCTAACACAAAGCCTGTTTTATAATACAGTGTTGAATCATGTAATTTGTTGAGTACTGTACTAAAAATGAAAAGCAGAATGGTTGTATGGGCACTTGAAGTACAGTTTCTACTGAATGCATATCACTTGTGCACCATCATAAAGTTGAATAATCTTTAATTGAACCATTATAAATTGGGAGCTGCCTGTACTACATACCTAGCTAGCATCCAGTTCTTTACATGTTCTGGTTGTTGTCATATGGCTAATGTTTGGTCAGTATTCCCAGTAACAGTATTTCTTCAGGGATGAATTAATGTGAGAATGAAAAACCACAGGATTCAAGGCAGCAGCAGGCTGGGAACTGGGGGAGAATATATATGCTCCATATTGTCTTTATTGGAAACAGTGTTCTTTTGTGGAATTAAGACTGAATACACATTCAGGTTGAAGGTCCATAGCCAGTCATATAGTATTTATAGGTAGGTACTATGCTTCATGCTAATGGTACTCTTTTAAAAAGGAAATAATGAGATTTAAGTCTAAGCAAAATTTAATGAAGAACTGGCTCAGTAAATGTCTTGTAGCTTCATTCAATGCAGCTGAGTTGGACTGTGCAGTCTCTGCGAAGTGTTACCATTATTTTAGCTAAAGGAAACTTGAACATTTAACCCCTTTGGCTGTCCTAGAGTAGACTCAGGTCCCTGAGTTTAATGTGTTTCAGAGACATGTCTGTCTTCCACCCACTTCTGTTTTATAAAAATAAGACAGAGGAGTAGGCCTATGGTTTAAGTTGGGACTGGAAATTGAGGTTAAACTGTTGCTTTAGTTGGAAGAGAAGTTAAAATAAAATTTTCTATTCATCTTAAAAAGAGTTCCAAGTGAAAAGTAATTTCTGCCCCCTCCCCCCACCTCATTCTTCACAGGTAACCATTGTTAATTGTTCATGTGTTCTTTTATAAATATGTATCTATTTTATATTTTCACATTTTATGAGCAAGTAAGATTATACTGGATATGGTTTAGCACCTTGTTTTCCCCTCCTTTAAAAATAAATTTTAATTTATATTAGTAGATGAATAAATATTTATTTTAAAAATTAAAAACATTTTTAAGTATAACAGAAACAATCTCTGACACTTCCTCTTAGCCTGATCCTCTCCACTCTACCCTTCTTCACTTCAAGAGATAAGGACTGTTACAAACTTGATGGTGAAACTTTCTCTTCAGTATATCTAAAGATTTACTAGATATAGGTCGGGCACGGTGGTTCACGCCTGTAATCCTAGTGCTCTGGGAGGCTGAGGCGGGAGGATTGCTTGAGGTCAGGAGTTCCTCACCAGCCTGAGCAACAGCAAGACCCCGTCTCTACTAAAATTTAAAAAAAAAAAAAAAAAAAAGATATATTTCTTTTTTACCTGCGCCATGGTATTCCATTATATAAATGTTCCAGTTTTATGGCTACTTTGCTATTAATGAACTTTTAGGTTATTTCTCCTTTCTTGGCATTATAAACAAAAATGCAGCAAATGTTACTGTATATTGCCTTCTTGTGTACATGTGCTAGTGTTTCTTTTTGCTAAATAGAAAAAAGTGGGATTCCTGGGACATAGGGGATATATGTTTTTTTGATTAGGGCTGGTTTACTTGAAAAATTCCAATATTCTCTAGGTAGGTATATTCTGTTACTTCCCTAGAATCTATAGGACTTTGCTTACAGTTCTATTAATAGAGCTTAATTGCCTGAATAGTTAGGCAATTACTGTCAGCCGTACAGAAGTCAGATTTGTACTTTGGAGGAATCAAATTTGAGGAGTTCAGGACCCAGGATCCCAAACCCAGAGGAAGATGGGGCTAAGATCCCAAACAGAAAATGAGAGGCAGGAGCCAATTAAGTGGGAAGAATACGCACTGAATAATGGCACTCCCAGCCCAGAGGATCTTCCTCCGCAAAAACAGAATGGCCCCAGAGGAAGGATAGCTGAATTTTAAAAATTCTGTTTATTCATCAAGGGGCTTGAGCCTATAAGTGGGTTTTTTAAAAACATCTGTGAGAATGTTTTTCTTAATTTTTTATGGCCTCATAACGTCATTCAGAACCAAATTCTTTGTAGAACTCTTCTATAAAACAGGAAATCCACAGAAGCCTAGGATTAGTAAAATAGTAGGGAAGAGGGAAGGAGGAGCTAACTAATAAAAGGTTGCTAATGTTTTTAAAATCGTATACCATTAATATTTAAAAGTAAAATACAGGCCGGGCGCGGTGGCTCACGCCTGTAATCCTAGCACTCTGGGAGGCCGAGGCGGGTGGATCGCTCAAGGTCAGGAGTTCGAGACCAGCCTGAGCAAGAGCGAGACCCCGTCTCTACTAAAAATAGAAAGACATTATATGGACAACTAAAAATATATATAGAAAAATTAGCCAGGCATAGTGGCACATGCCTGTAGTCCCAGCTACTCGGGAGGCTGAGGCAGTAGGATCGCTTAAGCCGAGGAGTCTGAGGTTGCTGTGAGCTAAGCTGACGCCACGGCACTCACTCTAGCCTGGGCAACAAAGTGAGACTCTGTCTCAACAAAAAAAAAAATAAATAAAATAAAAGTAAAATACAGACCAGTTCATACCAAATCTGAAGGATATAATCCCAACATTTAAAAAACGGAATGCATGTGGATTTATGAAAAATATGATTGCTCTTGTTTTTTTCGTTTTGCCATGGATCACCACTGTTGGTGGATAGGATTGAACAATTATTGCCAAAGAACAGTTATCATCAAGCCTGTGTTGTAGGTCAATTCCTAATTTGTTCGTATATCCAGCAGTGATACTGGCCTACTTTTTCTTCAATCTGCATTGATTTTAATTTTGATATTTCTTTTTGTGGTTAAGAAAAATAATTATAAATGTAAACCTATATTAATCCTAGTATATTCTATAATCCTTACATAAATTATATTTATTTCTATTATTTCCCTTTTTGTTTTCTTTATTTCCATTCCTTTTATTGTTAGGAATCTTAAGGTCCTATATTTCAAGCTCCCCTAAATGAAAGAATCCAGTCTATGATTTTTTTATTTTGTTTTGAGACAGGATTTCAGTCTGTCACCTGGGCTACAGTGCAGTGGCATCATAGCTCACTGCAACCTCCAACTCTTGGGCTCAAGTAATCCTCCCACCTCAGCCTCCCAAAGTGCTAAGATTATAGGCATGAGCCACCTGGCCTGGCCTTAAGATATCCTTGACATTGAGAAGGCTGGCTGACTAGTAATGGAGAGAGCTCACTGCTTTACAAATTTATTTGAGCCACATCTGTCTTCCTCCTCCCCTACCCACCCAGAGATGGGGTCTCACATTGTCCTCTAGGCTGTAGTACAGTGGCCTGATCATAGCTCAGTGTAGTCTCAAACTCTTGGGCTTAAGCTGTCCTCCTACCTCAGCCTCCTCAGTAGCTAGGACTATGGGTGTGTGCTACCATGCCCCGCTAATTTTTTATTTTTTTAATATTTGGTAGAGACAGGGTCTCAGTATGTTGCCCAGACTCACATCTGTCACCATATATCTTGTCTCCGTTTCTTCTAGGTTGGTTATCTGGAATAATATAGAATTACTTTATTCTAAAGACAGTTCTTCAGATATTCCAGAAAACTATAATCTTCCATTCTAGAGTTTGAATATCTCTCATACCTTAACCATTTTCAGACTTAGTTTTTAGATCATCTCACTATCCTGGGATTGATCTGTCCTCTACATATTTAGTTACCTTTCTCAAATGTGTCATTGATATATTCTAAAATTATACTTTGTTGTTCCAGCAAGTCACATAACTGACTCAGGATAGACCAAAACTCCCTAAGTTTTTTTTGTTTTCCAGTTTTGTATTTATGTAACTGGTAGACATTTAATCTAAATGTGAGATTTTGGAACTTAACCTCTGTTCAGTTTCCTCTTGATACCATCCTTTTGAAATCGTTTTGAATCCTAATTCTGTTATCCAAGGCATTATGTATTCTAATGAGCTTTGTCATCTCCACAAGTTTAGTAAATATACTGTACTTTTTATGATTTTATCCAAGACATCTAAAACTGTTGAATGGGACTGATTAAACATGGAGGTTTGACCCAGTATATCTATTAACTTTCTTCAAATAGCATTAAAATTATAACGAATAAAACAGGCCTGAGAACATCGGGACAAAAATGAGTGAAAGAACAAACCACAATAGATGAGAAATTTCAACTATTTTTTTGAAGATTAAAAAAATAGTGTGGTATTATGTAGTATCCCAAAAGTCGCCATACCTAGGGAAAATGGGAAATTGTAGCTAAATGTACCTTTATTTACAAAATATTCATTACAGAATCTCACAAAATTTTTTTCTTTGTAATCTCCATATAAAGGAGACTACATATATATTGATTTTCATCTGTGTTTCCTGGCTTATAACTCCCATAACCCTTGTTATAGTCTTTTTGACATTGTTAAGTGTGGTAGGCCTCAGGAGCAGTCCTTGGGGAACAGAATCTCTCTGACTTTTCACCTGCCCAAGGCAGGACTCTAATCTTCCCTGCCTTTCTGTTTGTGGGTCTTAAGACCCTCATTCCAGAGAAAGTCTCTCCTCATACCCTGGAGGCTAACCTCATTTTGGTGGTTCTCTATAAAAATCCAAGTGGCCTGAGTTCAGAGAGCTTCCAGATAGCTGAACATGTGGAGGTTCTTAGAGGGTGATGTGCCCCTTCCCCCATACCTCACCCTATGCATCTCTTCATCTCTATCCTTTCTGTTAATATCCTTTATACTAAACTCACAAGCGTAAGTGGTTTCCCCGAGTTTAATGTGCTGCTCAAATCCAAAGAAGGGGTCATGGGATCTTGGAGGCATAGCAGGTCAGTCCGAAGTTGTGGAGGACCACACTTGGAAATGTTGTCTAAAGGTAGGGGGCAGCCTTGGGGACTGAGCCTCAATCAGTGGGCTCTGACACTGTCTCCAGGTAGATAGTATTAGAATTGAATTAGAGGACGCCCAGCTGGTGACCACTGCTTGGTGTGTGTAGGGACCCCTACCCCCCACAATTTGGTCATAGTTGTTTTCTTCTGTGTTGATTATTGTACTATGTGAACAGAGAGAAATACATGGTTTGAGAATTTTCCCTTAGACAGATAGGATGGTGTGAAGTGATTTAGCCAAGTGGAGGAAGTTACACCTTCAGTCCTCTGCAGAGAGGACTATCAGAAGCAAGTATACCCAACAAAGCCTCCAATAAGACTCATGACATGGTAGCAAAAGGTCTCATAAAATACAAGGATAAGGTTTAGGATTAAAAGCAGGTAATAGTTGAAAGTCATAATTATATGAAGTGGTTAAAGACTATCCAAATTACTTCCTCTAGGAGACTGGAGATTTTTTAATCTAAGAAAATGGAAGTTGAGGATTCTGGATCCAGGAACATCAGATATGTGACAAGAGTAAGGAAGCCAAGGAAACTAAATGAAAATCTGCGTATAGACTGTGGGTCATGGAAATTACAAAGAGCTTCATTTAGTTTCTTAATGCCATGAATATGATGGACAGCCAAGGATAAGAGACCCCCATCTCTATTAAAAAAATAGAAAAAAAAAATTAGCCGGGCAACTAAGAATAGAAAAAATTAGCCAGGTGTGGTGGCATACACCTATAGTCCTGGCTACTTGGGAGGCTGAGGCTGGAGGATCTCTTGAGCCCAGGAGTTTGAAGTTGCTGTGAGCCAGGCCGACGCCACTGCACTCTAACCAGGCAACAGAGGGAGACTCTGTCTCAAAAAACAAGGAAAAAAAAAAAAAAATACACACAAAGTTATTTTCTTCCCTTCTGCTTTAAAGAATCTTTGTTCTTATTTAACATACTGTTTCTTTTGATTCCTTTATAAATCTAAAATATAATTTCTGGCACACAGGAAATCTAGGATAGTATATACTTGTTCCTTATATTTTCTAAAGCAGGGGTATGCTTTTTATCCAAATAATATTTAATAGCATTGATATATTAAAATACTATTGCTCTGGAAATATTTCCATATTAGTAAGATGACTTAGAATGTGTGTTTGTGAGTGAAATGTAAAATTACTATCTGACATATGTCTTGGAAAATTTCACAGATTCTGCCAGTTGTCAGTTTCTGGCACATGGACTAGATTTGTACATGAGGAAATCAAACTACTTTCCCTTGATTTACCAACTCCTGTGGTATTTTGGAATATGAGATTGGCTAATCCAGAGTCAGAGCCCATTGTTGCTGGGTGCAGTGGCCAGTGCCTAGTCCCAGCAGTCCCAGCTACTAGGGAGGCTGAGGTGGTAGGATCGCTCCAACACAGGGATTTGAGACCAGCCTGGGCAACATAGTGAGACCCTATCTCTAGAAACAATTTTTAAAATCCCATTGTTTATCTTACAGGATCTACCTCCTAGTTGTTGTGTGTGTTTATAGGTGGGGTAGAACTGGGGGAAATGGGTGGGGGGAGAAGTGAACATGAAATTATTTTGTCACTTAGAATTTTTGGTTCTTTCCTTTCACTTCATAACTTCAAAAGAAGTTTTCAGTAGATTTCCAGGATTGAGCAGCACTAGTTCAACATGACATCCAGTCATATCCAGGAGTTCTTCAAAGTTCACAGAGTGAACATAGATTTTGGTTAAGTAAACAAAACAGAAGTCAGTGTAAAAGAAAGCTCAGAATATTAAGTCAGATGTTAGAAGGTGTCCAAAGCAGAAAGTTTGACCTATTAAGTAATTTGTCTGTTTTCTAAATGTATCCTTTCCTTGGTGTTTTTATCTAGAGATTTCTTTCTTAGGAGAAATTTAGTCATGAGATGGCAATGCACAGTAGTTGGCCTCTTTTTTTGAGACAGTGTTTCAATCTGTTGCCCTGGCTAGAGTGCAGTGGTGTCATCATAGCTCACTGCAGCCTCAGACTCAGGCTCAAGCAATCCTCCTGTCTCAGCCTCCCCAGTAGCTGGGACTACAGGCGCATGTCACCACACCAGGCTATTTTTTTCTATGTTTGGTAGAGATTGGTCTCGCTCTTGCTCTCAGGCTGGCTTTGGAGTGCTGACCTCAAGTGATCTTCCTGTCTCAGCCTCCTAGAGTGCTAGGATTACAGGTGTGAGCCACTGCACCTGGCCAGTAGTTTGCTTCTAAAAAGCAATTATATTTCTACTTGGGACAAGAGTTGGGTGGAGGAATTATAAACTTATTTTGTTTTAGGTTTATTTAGCCATACAAAAATGTTTTTCCTTTTAGATTCTGGCAAGAAACCCAGCCAACTGGAAAAACATCTGGTGTTGGTTGAGTGAGGGAATGGCATAATCAGTAAAAATTACTTATGGGAAAAAAATATTTTAAAAATCTGCTTAAAATCTGGATTTCTTTATGAAAATTCATTTAATATCTTACTAAAATTTTCTTGCCACCAAAAGATTTGACCTATGTTAGGCTATCTTTGTATGTTAGAAATGTTCTATGAAATTTAGATCATGAGTCAAAAACTTTTTAAACTTACAATTTGTTTTTGCAGTATTTGCTGTCTGTCTAACCACCCTACATCTGAGTGGCTTAAAACAGTTATTCAGTCTGGCAGTTCTGCTGTCTCTCCAAAAGATCACGCGTGAAGCTGTAGCCATTTGGTGACTTGTCTGGGGCTCAAGTGTCTAAGGTGGCCTCATTTATGGTCTGAGACCTTGGTGTTGCTGTCAGCTTGTTCTCTTTCTCCACACGATCTCTCATCATTCAGAAGGTTAGCCCGGACTTCCTTACATGGCAGCAGGAGTGTTTCAAGAGGGCGAAGCTTCAGTGTCTCTTAAGGGCTAGCCTTGGAAATCACACAAGGTTACTTCCAACACATTCTTTTGGTCAGATCAAGTTACCATGTCAACCTAGATTCAAGGGTGGGGAAAAATAGACCCCATGTTTTGAAGGGAGGAGCAGCAAAATCACATTGCAAAGGGTCATTGCCACAAAGAGATGAGTCATTGGGGATTGGTTTTTTTAGGTATGTAGTTTGATTTATTAATACATATTTGTAAAGGATGAGAAGGACATTTAATGCTGGTTTTGATTATCTACAGTAAATTTTTAATTAAGGAAAGTTTACTAGAGCAATTTTTTTACTTTTTTTCTTTTTTGAGATAGGATCTCTCTGTCACCCAGGCTAGAGTACAGTAGTACAGTCATAGCTCATTGCAGCCTCAAACTCCTGGGCTCAAGGGAACATCTTAGCTCAGCCTCCTGAGTAGCTAGGACTACAGGTGTGCACCACCATGCATGGCTAATTTTTAAAGATTTTTCTGTAGAGATGTGATCTTGCTGTGTTGCCCAGGCTAGTCTGGAACTGTCCTCAAGGGATCCTCCTGTCTTGGCCTCCCAAAGTACTAGGATTACAAGCCTGAGCCCTAGAGCAGTTTTGTAAATAATAGAACTGGAATTTTTTTAAATTAGAAGAATGATTTTACTTTGCTAAAACAACATTTACAAGCTGTCATCTGATATGCGGGTTCATTTTAGTTCCAAAGTAGACTAAAAGCACAGTGTGACTTCTTGTCATAGCCTCTGCCATCACCAGTTACCCCTTATGGTGAATATTGGGATCACACCATCAGGCTCACAGACTATAACAATAGAATGCCTGGTGAGGTATAAATCAATTTTTTACACACCTTCATTGAGGTATAATTGACAAAAGGGTGGGGGGACATTACTACAAGTTTCTATCACGGCTGGCCTTCTGGCACCAATGATTCATATTCTTAACACCAGCAAAATATCTCCTCCCAAGACCTCCAAAGTCTTATCCAAAATCAAATTAGCTTAAGACCTGGATTTTGTTAGTGTCAAATTCAGAGGTGTATAGTGCTCCTCAGGTGCACTTCCTTTGGATACAGAGATCTATGAAGTAAAAAGAAAATTTATCTATCCCACACATGAAACATACAGTGGTATCTCAGGGATAGAATAATGGCAACAGACATTCCCACTCTAAAAGGAAAGGATGAGGCCAGGTGCAGTGGCTCATTTTCTCTGCCTCATTTTCTTTGAATCTGACTTGGTTCATTCCATGTCCCAAGTCTGTATCCATATTTCAAGACGGATCTCTCTCCACTTTGTTTATATTAGGCTTCTGTGGCACAATTTCTTAAGCTTCTTAGAGGCCCTTTTAACTAGTTGAGAGAATCTGTTAGGCATGGCCTTAAATCTTTCTGAGGTCTTAAGAAGAATTTAGAGCCACACCCTTGATCTGATATTTACCTTTAGGAAATTTCTTGTTTTGAGAATCTTAAAGGCCCGAGAGACAGAACATGAGGAATAGTTTTATTTTCCGATCAAGTTAGTTCTAGGCTCTCTATTTACTTAATTTATTTTGACCTCCAGCTTTGTATGGATCCATATTTCTTCTGAAATTCTTTGCAAACTGGACTGTTCTCTCTTTAGCTTCTATCTCACTAAAATTACTTTATTATTTGCAGCTTACAGAGTAAAAGCCTCCCATCGACCTCTCCACAAACTCCTCATTGACAGCCTCACCTTGGCAGTTGTATGTCCTTAGCTTATCAGGTTGATTAGATGATGCCTCATTCTCTGATCCTCCCATTCCCTTTTCTAGACCTTCACTCCTCTAGGTCTTCGCATAATTGCATTATGCTGTGATTCATATAATTAACTCCTATTCTCTAATACTCTGGTGACTTTGCTGTTCTGACTGAACTTTGCTTGATACAGAAATTGGTACTTAGAAGTGGTAGGGTATTGCAATAATAAAAACGTAGAATATGGCATTGGCTTTGGGATCAGGTAGCAGACAGAGGCTGAAAGAGGGGCAAGAAGTCTACTGGTGGAGGCTGGAAGAACAGTGGAAATATGCTATTGGAATGGGGGGAAAGTATGATTCATGTCATGTAACTGTGGAACAACTGGCAAAAATACCACCTATGGGAGTTTGTGGAGAGGTCTATGGGAAGCTATTACTCTGTGTAGCTCTTGTCTCTCTGATCCTCAGCTAGCAGTGGTTTGGGGCCACTATTGGTTAGTAAGGCCAACATTTGAAATCTAAGTTGTTTTTTTTTTTTTTTTTTTTTTTTTTTTTTTTTGAGACAGAGTCTCCCTCTGTTGCCCAGGCTAGAGTGCTGTGGCATCAGTCTAGCTCACAGCAACCTCAAACTCTTGGTCTCAAGCAATCCTACTGCTTCAGCTTCCTGAGTTGCTGGAACTACCAGCATGTGCCACCATGCCTGGCTAATTTTTTGTGTGTATATTTTTAGTTGTCCAGTTAATTTCTTTCTATTTTTTAGTGGAGATGGGGTCTCACTCTTGCTCAGGCTTCCTCGAACTCCTGACCTCAAGCCATCCTCCCACCTTGGCCTCCGTTTTTTATGATGGTAAAATATATGACAAAACTTAACCATTTTAACCAATTTTAAGTGTAGAGTTCAGTAGCATTAAGTACGTTCACATTGTAATGCAGCCCATCACCACCATCTATCTCCAGAACTTTTTTCAGAAACTTTCATTTTTTCAAACTAAAACTCTTCTCAGGATTAAATAATAACTCTGCCTTTCCCCTCCTAGCCCCTGCCAGCCACCAGTATCCTTTATTTCTCTATGAATTTGACTGCTCTAGGTACTTTATATAAGTGGTACTTTTGTGATTGGCATATTTACTTAGCATAATGTCTTCAAGGCTTATCCATATATCAACTTTTAACACTAAATATTAAAATATTTAATATTCATGTATTTTATATATATTATTAAGTTTATATATTCTGTTGTATAATTATAAAATTGTGAAAAGTTTTAAATATTTATGTATTAAAATAATTGAGTTTTATATGTAATAATTCTTTTTTACTACCAAATAATGTTCCACTATATGTAAAAAGCACATTTTGTTCCTTCATTCATTTGTAGATGGACACTTGGGTTACTTCTACCTTTTGGCTATTGTAAATAATGCTGCTGTGAACATGACTATAAATACCTGCTTAAGTGCCTGCTTTCAATTTATTCTTTTGGGTATATACCCAGAACAGGAATTGTTTGACCATATGATAATTCTGTTTAATTTTTTAAGGAACTGCTGTATTGCCATACCATTTCCTTATCAGCCACACCATTTTACATTCCCACCAGCAATGTCCGGGGTTTCTAATTTTTCCACATCCTAGCTAATGCTTGTTATTTTCTGTGGGTTTTTTTTTTTTTTTTCCTTCCCCGTTAATTATAGCCTGCCTTTTTTTTTTTTTTTTTTTTGAGACAGAGTCTCACTCTGTTGCCCAGGCTAGAGTGAGTGCCGTGGCATCAGCCTAGCTCACAGCAACCTCAAACTCCTGAGCTCAAGCGATCCTCCTGTCTCAGCCTCCCGAGTAGCTGGGACTACAGGCATGCGCCACCATGCCCGGCTAATTTTTTCTATATATATTTTTAGCTGTCCATATAATTTCTTTCTATTTTTAGTAGAGATGGGGTCTCGCTTTTGCTCAGGCTGGTCTCGAACTCCTGAGCTCAAACGATCCGCCCACCTCGGCCTCCCAGAGTGCTAGGATTACAGGCGTGAGCCACCGTGCCCGGCCTTTTTTTTTTTTTTTTTTTTTTTTTTTTGGATACACAGTCTTGCTTTGTCACTCTGGGTAGAGGGCAGTGATGTCATCGTAGCTCACTGCAACCTCCAATGTCTGGGCTCAGGCCATCCTCCTGCCTCAGCCTCCCAAGTAGCTGGGGACTACAGGCGGGCACCACCACACCTGGCTAATTTTTCTGTTTTTAGTAGAGATAGGGTGGGGTCTCGCTCTTGCTAAGGATGGTCTTGGACTCCTGGCCTCAAGCAGTCCTCCCGCCTTGGTCTCACAGAGTGCTAGGATTACAGGCGTGAGCCACCGCGCCTGGCCTATGGCCTTCCTAATGCATGTGAAGTGGTATCTCATTGCAGTTTGGATTTGCACATTTTTCTAATTGTTAGTGATGTTGAGCATCTTCGTGTGCTTATTTGGCTCCTTGTATATGTTCTTTGGAGAAATATCTATTCAAGTCCTTTGCCCATGTTTTAGAGGGTTGTTTGTTTTTGAGTTTTTAGGATTTCTTTATGTACTCTGGATATTAACCCTTTATTAGGTATGTAATTTGCAAATATTTTCTCCTTTTCTGTAGGTTGTCTTTTCATTCTGTTCATAATGTCTATACTAAGAGTTTTAAACGTAAACCCCAGTCTACTACTGGTGATAAAAGGGGCCAAGGAATCAAATTCTTTCTCCAAAGAACAAGGATAAAAGTGGACAAAATTGTCAAAAATAACTATTTCAGGACTGTGAAAATTGAAAAGTGTTCATGGAACAGAAAGTATTGGTTCTCTGGTAAGAAAGTCAGAGTCTCTGGTGTTTTGCTTAGAGTTGTTCCCGTTATCCTTGCCCCCAGGGTAGATAAAGCCGTGAAAACCAGTAGCTGTGCTGCTGAAGGGCTTTCACCTGATTTGAAACAGAGTGCACAAAAACTCCACACCACTGGACATTGTTGGAGTAGTGATCTCCATAGCAAACAAATGGGGAAGGCCAGTGTCACGGCTAGCATGTGGTTGTTATTGTGATTGGGGAAAGCATCAGACCAGCTGAATAGATAGAAATTTAATGGTGAGATACGGAGAATGAGACAACCAGTAGTGGACTTTGATATCCATATATCCTTGGTGGCCAGGAAGGCTTCAACACACTTAGGATAAACTGGAGGGGGCTCTGGCTGTCTAACTGAATGTAAGACTTCGTGCATGCATAGAAGAGACATTAGAAACTGCTAGAACTTTGGTGAATTCCTAGCCCACACACCATAACAAAGAATAGCAGCTTTACTGGCTCTAGATGTTTGAGTACAACCTTTAGTCGATTATTGGCTGACTACTAAGCAATGTTGACCAGGGGGCAGCTCCTGGGATTAAAATTAAAGACGAGAACAAGCACAGCTTGCCAGCAGTAAAAGCCAAAAAAGGGGGGGAAAAAACCCTAAAGTTAAAAAAAATCCCGGCCGGGCGCGGTGGCTCACGCCTGTAATCCTAGCACTCTGGGAGGCCGAGGCGGGTGGATCGCTCAAGGTCAGGAGTTCGAGACCAGCCTGAGTGAGACCCCGTCTCTACTAAAAATAGAAAGACATTATATGGACAACTAAAAATCTATATAGAAAAAATTAGCCGGGCATGGTGGCGCATGCCTGTAGTCCCAGCTACTCGGGAGGCTGAGGCAGTAGGATCGCTTAAGCCGAGGAGTCTGAGGTTGCTGTGAGCTAAGCTGACGCCACGGCACTCACTCTAGCCTGGGCAACAAAGTGAGACTCTGTCTCAACAAAAAAAAAAAAAAAAAAATCCCAAGAACAACAGTAACAACTAAAATAAAAAATAGATTATCGGATGTACACTGTATTGAAGGCAGACTCTACAGAATTAGTCCCGGCAAGTGGCTAAACATAAAGACAAAAAACATTAGTGGTAATCTCAGAGTGGGGGGTAGTCAGAATACAGAGTTGTTACATTATCTGAATTGTCCAATTTTCAACAAAAAATGATGAGACATGCAAAGAAATGGTAAAGTGTGACTCATAGGGGAAAAAAACAATCAACAGAAACTTTCTAAGAGGGGCTATGGTATTGTACTTAGAGGATAAAGATTTCTTTCTTTTTTTTTGAGAAATGAGTCTCACTCTATTGTCCCGGCTAGAGTGCCGTGGTGTCAGCCTAGCTCACAGAAATCTCAAACTCCTGGGCTCAAGCAATCCTTCTGCCTCAGCCTCTCGAGTAGCTGGGACTACAGGCATGTACCACCACACCTGGCTAATTTTTCTGTTTTTAGTAGAGATAGGGTGGGGTCTCGCTCTTGCTAAGGATGGTCTTGGACTCCTGGCCTCAAGCAGTCCTCCCGCCTTGGTCTCACAGAGTGCTAGGATTACAGGCGTGAGCCACCGCGCCTGGCCTATGGCCTTCCTAATGCATGTGAAGTGGTATCTCATTGCAGTTTGGATTTGCACATTTTTCTAATTGTTAGTGATGTTGAGCATCTTCGTGTGCTTATTTGGCTCCTTGTATATGTTCTTTGGAGAAATATCTATTCAAGTCCTTTGCCCATGTTTTAGAGGGTTGTTTGTTTTTGAGTTTTTAGGATTTCTTTATGTACTCTGGATATTAACCCTTTATTAGGTATGTAATTTGCAAATATTTTCTCCTTTTCTGTAGGTTGTCTTTTCATTCTGTTCATAATGTCTATACTAAGAGTTTTAAACGTAAACCCCAGTCTACTACTGGTGATAAAAGGGGCCAAGGAATCAAATTCTTTCTCCAAAGAACAAGGATAAAAGTGGACAAAATTGTCAAAAATAACTATTTCAGGACTGTGAAAATTGAAAAGTGTTCATGGAACAGAAAGTATTGGTTCTCTGGTAAGAAAGTCAGAGTCTCTGGTGTTTTGCTTAGAGTTGTTCCCGTTATCCTTGCCCCCAGGGTAGATAAAGCCGTGAAAACCAGTAGCTGTGCTGCTGAAGGGCTTTCACCTGATTTGAAACAGAGTGCACAAAAACTCCACACCACTGGACATTGTTGGAGTAGTGATCTCCATAGCAAACAAATGGGGAAGGCCAGTGTCACGGCTAGCATGTGGTTGTTATTGTGATTGGGGAAAGCATCAGACCAGCTGAATAGATAGAAATTTAATGGTGAGATACGGAGAATGAGACAACCAGTAGTGGACTTTGATATCCATATATCCTTGGTGGCCAGGAAGGCTTCAACACACTTAGGATAAACTGGAGGGGGCTCTGGCTGTCTAACTGAATGTAAGACTTCGTGCATGCATAGAAGAGACATTAGAAACTGCTAGAACTTTGGTGAATTCCTAGCCCACACACCATAACAAAGAATAGCAGCTTTACTGGCTCTAGATGTTTGAGTACAACCTTTAGTCGATTATTGGCTGACTACTAAGCAATGTTGACCAGGGGGCAGCTCCTGGGATTAAAATTAAAGACGAGAACAAGCACAGCTTGCCAGCAGTAAAAGCCAAAAAAGGGGGGGAAAAAACCCTAAAGTTAAAAAAAATCCCGGCCGGGCGCGGTGGCTCACGCCTGTAATCCTAGCACTCTGGGAGGCCGAGGCGGGTGGATCGCTCAAGGTCAGGAGTTCGAGACCAGCCTGAGTGAGACCCCGTCTCTACTAAAAATAGAAAGACATTATATGGACAACTAAAAATCTATATAGAAAAAATTAGCCGGGCATGGTGGCGCATGCCTGTAGTCCCAGCTACTCGGGAGGCTGAGGCAGTAGGATCGCTTAAGCCGAGGAGTCTGAGGTTGCTGTGAGCTAAGCTGACGCCACGGCACTCACTCTAGCCTGGGCAACAAAGTGAGACTCTGTCTCAACAAAAAAAAAAAAAAAAAAATCCCAAGAACAACAGTAACAACTAAAATAAAAAATAGATTATCGGATGTACACTGTATTGAAGGCAGACTCTACAGAATTAGTCCCGGCAAGTGGCTAAACATAAAGACAAAAAACATTAGTGGTAATCTCAGAGTGGGGGGTAGTCAGAATACAGAGTTGTTACATTATCTGAATTGTCCAATTTTCAACAAAAAATGATGAGACATGCAAAGAAATGGTAAAGTGTGACTCATAGGGGAAAAAAACAATCAACAGAAACTTTCTAAGAGGGGCTATGGTATTGTACTTAGAGGATAAAGATTTCTTTCTTTTTTTTTGAGAAATGAGTCTCACTCTATTGTCCCGGCTAGAGTGCCGTGGTGTCAGCCTAGCTCACAGAAATCTCAAACTCCTGGGCTCAAGCAATCCTTCTGCCTCAGCCTCTCGAGTAGCTGGGACTACAGGCATGTACCACCACACCTGGCTAATTTTTCTGTTTTTAGTAGAGATAGGGTGGGGTCTCGCTCTTGCTAAGGATGGTCTTGGACTCCTGGCCTCAAGCAGTCCTCCCGCCTTGGTCTCACAGAGTGCTAGGATTACAGGCGTGAGCCACCGCGCCTGGCCTATGGCCTTCCTAATGCATGTGAAGTGGTATCTCATTGCAGTTTGGATTTGCACATTTTTCTAATTGTTAGTGATGTTGAGCATCTTCGTGTGCTTATTTGGCTCCTTGTATATGTTCTTTGGAGAAATATCTATTCAAGTCCTTTGCCCATGTTTTAGAGGGTTGTTTGTTTTTGAGTTTTTAGGATTTCTTTATGTACTCTGGATATTAACCCTTTATTAGGTATGTAATTTGCAAATATTTTCTCCTTTTCTGTAGGTTGTCTTTTCATTCTGTTCATAATGTCTATACTAAGAGTTTTAAACGTAAACCCCAGTCTACTACTGGTGATAAAAGGGGCCAAGGAATCAAATTCTTTCTCCAAAGAACAAGGATAAAAGTGGACAAAATTGTCAAAAATAACTATTTCAGGACTGTGAAAATTGAAAAGTGTTCATGGAACAGAAAGTATTGGTTCTCTGGTAAGAAAGTCAGAGTCTCTGGTGTTTTGCTTAGAGTTGTTCCCGTTATCCTTGCCCCCAGGGTAGATAAAGCCGTGAAAACCAGTAGCTGTGCTGCTGAAGGGCTTTCACCTGATTTGAAACAGAGTGCACAAAAACTCCACACCACTGGACATTGTTGGAGTAGTGATCTCCATAGCAAACAAATGGGGAAGGCCAGTGTCACGGCTAGCATGTGGTTGTTATTGTGATTGGGGAAAGCATCAGACCAGCTGAATAGATAGAAATTTAATGGTGAGATACGGAGAATGAGACAACCAGTAGTGGACTTTGATATCCATATATCCTTGGTGGCCAGGAAGGCTTCAACACACTTAGGATAAACTGGAGGGGGCTCTGGCTGTCTAACTGAATGTAAGACTTCGTGCATGCATAGAAGAGACATTAGAAACTGCTAGAACTTTGGTGAATTCCTAGCCCACACACCATAACAAAGAATAGCAGCTTTACTGGCTCTAGATGTTTGAGTACAACCTTTAGTCGATTATTGGCTGACTACTAAGCAATGTTGACCAGGGGGCAGCTCCTGGGATTAAAATTAAAGACGAGAACAAGCACAGCTTGCCAGCAGTAAAAGCCAAAAAAGGGGGGGAAAAAACCCTAAAGTTAAAAAAAATCCCGGCCGGGCGCGGTGGCTCACGCCTGTAATCCTAGCACTCTGGGAGGCCGAGGCGGGTGGATCGCTCAAGGTCAGGAGTTCGAGACCAGCCTGAGTGAGACCCCGTCTCTACTAAAAATAGAAAGACATTATATGGACAACTAAAAATCTATATAGAAAAAATTAGCCGGGCATGGTGGCGCATGCCTGTAGTCCCAGCTACTCGGGAGGCTGAGGCAGTAGGATCGCTTAAGCCGAGGAGTCTGAGGTTGCTGTGAGCTAAGCTGACGCCACGGCACTCACTCTAGCCTGGGCAACAAAGTGAGACTCTGTCTCAACAAAAAAAAAAAAAAAAAAATCCCAAGAACAACAGTAACAACTAAAATAAAAAATAGATTATCGGATGTACACTGTATTGAAGGCAGACTCTACAGAATTAGTCCCGGCAAGTGGCTAAACATAAAGACAAAAAACATTAGTGGTAATCTCAGAGTGGGGGGTAGTCAGAATACAGAGTTGTTACATTATCTGAATTGTCCAATTTTCAACAAAAAATGATGAGACATGCAAAGAAATGGTAAAGTGTGACTCATAGGGGAAAAAAACAATCAACAGAAACTTTCTAAGAGGGGCTATGGTATTGTACTTAGAGGATAAAGATTTCTTTCTTTTTTTTTGAGAAATGAGTCTCACTCTATTGTCCCGGCTAGAGTGCCGTGGTGTCAGCCTAGCTCACAGAAATCTCAAACTCCTGGGCTCAAGCAATCCTTCTGCCTCAGCCTCTCGAGTAGCTGGGACTACAGGCATGTACCACCACACCTGGCTAATTTTTCTGTTTTTAGTAGAGATGGGGTCTCCAGGCTGGTCTTGAATTCTTGAGTTCGAGCAGTCTTCCCTTCTCGGCCTCCCAGAGTGCTAGGATTAAAGGCATGAGCCACAGCACCCGGCCTCAAAAATTTTGATGATCTCCAAGTAAGATAAACATAAAGAGATCCACATCTGGATACCTTGTTATCAAATTGTTTAAATCCAGATCCAAAGAGAAAATCTGAGAGGCAAGACAAAAACAATTGATGATATACAGTGGAAGAGGGGAAGAGTAATGTGATTAATAGCTGACTTTTCATCATAAACAATGGAAGCCAGAAAGCAGTTATATGACATTCAGAATGCTGAAAGAAAAAACTGTTAATCAAGAATCCTAGGCCGGGCGCGGTGGCTCACGCCTGTAATCCTAGCACTCTGGGAGGCCGAGGTGGGCGGATCGTTTGAGCTCAGGAGTTCGAGACCAGCCTGAGCAAGAGCGAGACCCCATCTCTACTAAAAATAGAAAGAAATTATATGGACAGCTAAAAATATATATAGAAAAAATTAGCCGGGCATGGTGGTGCATGCCTGTAGTCCCAGCTACTCGGGAGGCTGAGGCAGTAGGATCGCTTGAGCTCAGGAGTTTGAGGTTGCTGTGAGCTAGGCTGACGCCACGGCACTCACTCTAGCCTGGGCAACAGAGTGAGACTCTGTCTCAAAAAAAAAAAAAAAAAAAAAGAATCCTATATCCATGTATGAACCCTGAAGAAAGTGAAAAGACAATCTAAAAGCTCGGAGAAATTATTTGTATATCATATATCTAATAAAGGTCTAACATCTAGGAAATAATGAAGAACTCTTACAAGTCAACAACAAAAATCAAACAACCCAATTTTTAAAAGGGTAAAAGATCTAAATAGACATTTCTCTAAAAAAGATCTACAGATGGCCAGCTAGCACATGAAACATCAGCAAGCATTAGGGAAATGCAAATCAAAGCCACAGTGAGATACCACTTTACAACACTACGATGGCAGTAATTCAACAACAAAAAAGAAAAGACAGAAAATAACAAATGTTGGCGAGGATGTGGGAAAATTTGAGCCCTTGTACATTGCTGGTGGGACTGTGTAATAGAGTGATGAAGCCACTATGGAAAACAGTTTGGCAGTTCCATAAATAGTTAATGGAAATACCATACGATCCGGTAATTCTACTTCTAGATCTATACCAAAAGAATTAAAAACAAGCATTCATATAAATACTTGTATATTAATGTTCATAGCAGCAGCATTCACAATAGCCAGAAGATTGAAACGACCCAAGTGTCCATTGACAGATGATTGTATTAAAAAAAAAAATTGTGTGGAATATTATTCAACCATGAAAAGGAACGAAGTACTGGGACCTGGTACAATGTGGACGAACCTCAAAAACATTACAAAAAGTAAAATAAGCCAGACATAAAAAGTCAGATATTGAATGATTCCATTTATATGACATACCCAGAATAGAGAAATCCATAGGCAAAAAGCAGATTAGTGGTTGGCTTGGGGGCATGAGGCCAGTAGGCTTCAGAAGTGATTACTTACTAGCTACAGGGTGTTGAGGGGGGTGAGAAAATGTTGAGACTAGAGAGACAGGTGGTGGTTGCACAACATTGTGAATGCAATAAGCGTCACTGTATTATATGCTTGAAAATTGTTTATGTGAATTTCCTATCAAAAGATAGTTTTAGGCTGGGCACAGTGGTTCACGCGTGTAATCCCAGCGCTTTGGGAGGCGAAGGCTGGAGGATTGCCTGAGGACAGGAACTCAAAAGACCAGCCTGGGGGAACACAGCGAGACCCCAAGTACTTTAAAAATTAGCTGTGGCACGAGCCTGTAGTTCCAGCTACTTGGGAGTCTGAGGCAGGAAAAGATTGCTCAAGCCCAGAAGTTCAGGGTTACAGTAAGCTATGATCAGGCCACTGCACTCCAGCCTGGGTGAACAGAGTGAGACCTTGTCTCTGAATAAATAAATAATTTTTAAAAGAATTCTGTATCATTCAAAACTATTTGTGATGTTTTATGTGGCATCATTTTGGCATATATTTTATATGCCAACTTGAGGAGGCTAAGGGATGCCCAGATAGCTAATAAAACATTATTTCTGCAAGTGTCTATGAGGGTGTTTCTGGATGAGATTAGCATTTCAATCAAAGTATTCTAAGTAAAGAAGGGCAAGCACCTTCAGTCAGTTGAGGGCCTAAATAAAGGAAAAGGTGGAGCAAGGGAGAATTGTCTCTCTGCTTGAGCTGAGACATTCCTTTTCTCCTGCCCTTGGACATCAAAGCTCCCAGTTCTTTGGCCTTTGGAGCAAGAAATTTAAATTTTTTTCAAATAAGAATTTTATTTTTTTTAAGCCTCATCACAATGGTATTAATCAAGAAATTTAATGTGGCAAACATTGCTTGAAATAAATGGGCCGTAAACTGGGTCTCCAAACTTTTGTTTCTTCAAATACTTTGTTATGTTTTTTGTTGTAGTGTGATTCAATCTCTCTGTTGCTGTGCTGATATCATTTACATCTTATTTGCTAAATGGGTAATATTCAATTTATTAATTATCGCTTTTTTTTTTTTTTTTTTTGCAAGGCACTCTGTTACAGTGATACAAAGTGAAAAAGCCATAGAAGGCTGCTGGGAATTTACAGTGAAAAAGAGGGATTAGAGTACTTCCAGATCCCTAAAGTTTAAATAACATTCATTGATTCAGCAATTTCTAGACACTGTGCTGGTTGCTGACAATATTGTAGTGAACTAAACAGACAGGGTCCCTTTCTTCTCAGAGCTTACAGTGTGATATAAAGGACACTACACCAGCCCCAAACTGCTCTTGTGAGCTTTGGGACTGCTTTGGGGTTTCACAGGAGAAGGAACAGTCACATCTACTTAAGGAGATTGGGAAAAGCTTCATGGAGTAGGTAATATGTACAATGGGCATGAATTTGTTTCTGTTGACAGACAGATTTGGTTGCACAGGTGCTCTAGAAAGAGCGTGAACAAAAGAGCAAGAGCCTGTTTGAGAAGGAAATGGTCGTTAGGTTCTGTATTATTTCTGTTTTCCTCCTATTGGTTATACTTTACTATATGTGTCACTAAATCAAAGACACCATGAATTATAAAATATATTATTTTATACACAGATGTTTCTGATTTTAATTGTAAGATACGTACTAATTTCACAGATCCTGAAATATGAAAACACTTGTACTTTTAAAATTTTTGTTAAATACATGTAACATAAAATTTAATGTCTCAACTATTTTTAAGTTTACGTATAGTTCAGTAGTGTTAAGTACATTCACAATGTTTTACAAGTCCTCAGAACTTTTCATCTTGCAAAACAAAAGGTATCTTTTAAAATCAAAATATAGTGCAGTAATCCATCCCTGCTTACTTGAGGGGAATCTGTTCCAAGACCCCCAGTGGATGCCTGAAACTGAGGATAGTACCAAACCCTGTATGTTCTTATGTTTTTTCCTATACATACATACTCTGACAAAGTATAATTTATAAATTAGGCACAATAAGAGATTAATAATAACTAATAAAATAAAACAATTATAATACTATGCTGTAATAAAAGTAGTTATGTGAATGTGGTATCTCTCTCAAAATATCTTATTGTGTTTTACTCACTGTTTTTGTACTGTGCTTGACTACAGGTAACTGAAACCATGGAAAGTGAAACTGCTGATAAGGGGGAACTTCTGTGTATTGGTTTAGCTGCATATGTCAGAGACCCAAATTAAAAGTGACTTAAATATGATAGAAATTTATTTTCTCTCATATAAAATCCAAATGTAGAGAGTTTTTAGCTGGCATGGTGTCTGTGTAGTCATTGCAGACTTTTTCTGGTTTTCTGCTTTGTCTTTAAAGATATGGCCTTCAATTTCATGTTACAAGAGGGAGTTCTAGTCATCCTAACCTCATTCTAAGCAGTAGAATTGAGGAAGGAGGAAAGAAGGGGCATTCCCTTTCTCTTTAAGGACTTTCATAAAATTGCTCACATCACTTTTTCTTACATCCCATTGGCCAGGACTTAGTTACTGGAGCATATCTAGCTGCAAGGGAAATAGTCTTCTTTCCACGCAGCATGTGCCATCCAAAAATTGGGAATTATCTATAAAGCTTGAATATAATATGTCAGATCTTTTAATTTCCTGTGTAAGACTTGGTAACTTTAAGCAGCAGGGGCACTATTGAGCAAGTATGTATTTCTTCCTATTTTTTTCTTTTTCTTCTTTCTGGTTTTTTTTTTTTTGGTTTTTTATTTTTTTTATTTATTTTTTATAAAATAGAGATGGGGTCTCACTGTTGCTCAGGCTGGTCTTGAACTCCTGAGCTCAAGGGATCCTCTCGCTCCAGCCTCCCAGAGTGTGAGGATTATAGGCATGAGCCACCTTGCCCAGCCCTTTTTTTTTTTTTTTTTGAGACAGAGTCTCGCTCTGTTGTTGGGGCTAGAGTGCCATGGCGTAAGCCTAGCTCACAACAACCTCAGGCTCCTCGGCTCAAGCGATCCTCCTGCCTCAGCCTCCTAAGTAGCTGGGACTACAGGCATGTGCCACCACACCCGGCTAATATTTTCTATTTTTAGTTTTCTGGCTACTTTCTTTCTATTTTTACTAGAGATGGGGTCTTGGTCTTCCTCTTGCTCAGGCTGGTCTCCAACTCCTGAGCTTAAGCAATCCTACCACTTCGGCCTCCTAGAGTGCTAGGATTAGAGGGGTGTTTAATTTTCTTTCTTTTTTTTTTTTTTTTTTAATTTTTTAGAGGAAGGGTCTCACTATGTTGCCCAGGCTAGAATTGAACTGGGCTCAAGTGGTCCACCCCTTTCATTCTCCCGAGTAGCTGAGATTACAGGTGCACACTGCTGTAACCTGGCTCTTTCCTGTTTTCTTTTTCTTTTTTTGGCCAAAGTTCTACTTTCTCTCCCTGGCTGGAGTGCTATGGCATAATCATAGCTCACTGCGACCTCAAATTCCTGGGCTCAAGGGATCCTCCTGGCTCAGCCTCCCAGGTAGCTAGAACTACAGGTGTGTGTCACTATGCCTGACAGGGCTAATTTTTCCTTCTTTCTTTTCCTTCTTTCTTCTTTCTGCCTTCCTTCCTTTCTTTCTTCCCCTTCTCCTCCCTCCCCTCCCCTCCTCTTCTCTTTTCTTCTCTTTTCAACATGGAGTCTCACTGTGTTACCTAGGCTGCTCTTGAATTCTTGACCTCAAGTGATCCCCCACCTTCACCTCCCAATGTGCTGGGATTACTGGTGTGAGCCACTGTACTCAGCCTCTTTCATATTTTCTTTGTTCAACCTATTTGCCCTTTTCTACCCAGATTCTGGCTTTAAAGCCTCTTGATTTTTTTGGATCTTGTTTGTGTACTAAACATTTAAATTAAAATCATTCTGTTAGTAAACTAATCCCCAAAATGTGCCAAACTGAGATTTAAAAAATGATTGGAAAGGCTAAAGTAATAGTAAAAAACAAAGGTGCTTAATATTCAGAAAGTCTATTAGATGATTTAATTCCAGTTTGGGGCAAGGGGTTTCAAAGTTATTATATGTTCCTCAGATATGTCATCTATAGAAAAATAATTGCAATTTTATGCAAATTAAAAATCTGTGCTAATGTATATAAACCAAATCGCTTAGCTTTTTAAAAACCTGAATATTTAAGAAAGTCCTACTCCTAGAAGATGTGGCTATTGCAGTGTCTGCTTGCTTGTTTAGGTGACATTGTCTTTCCTTGAAAGAATAAGGAGAAAACAATCTAGTTGCTCCCATGTTTTTCCCCTGACCACTCCTTGTAATTGTTTGTAGATAGATTATAAAAATACATCATGATATATCCTGTGTCAGTACAAAATCAGATTAAGGATGTCTAAAGTTTGAAGAGTAGTTATTTCTACCAGTATTGTATATAGAATCCTTCACAAATTTGTTGTGATTCATTATAGCCTTGATCTAAATTGCTTTGGCACCCTTTATGTTTTTGCATGAGAAACCTAGAGTTTAGATTCAGCTAAAATAGTAAAATATCTAAAACAGATATATTCTGTTGCTTCTGAAATACTTGTTTTACACATAATAGTGTGAGCAGGAGCAGAAGCTGTTTGGGTTTCCTAGAAAACATCTAGTGTTATTGTGTCTATCTGGGATTATTTTCTTTCTGTCTTTTTTTTTTTTTTTCTGTATGTCTCAATGAGCACACTAAACTGGGATTATTTTCCAAATTCCATTGCTGTGTCACTTCAAATGATAATAAAATATTCTGATTATGTGTTAGAAATATAATTTCTTACATCCTGAGATCCTCAGTCTACTTTATCTAGTCCATGGGTTCTCAAACTTTACAGCACATTAGTATCACCTGGAGGTCTTGTTAAAATACAGAATATAGACCAAAGCAAGGGACGAAATTAGCTGCTGTGATTTTTTTTTTTTTTTGAGACAGGGTTTCTTTGTTTTATATATGGAGGTGTAGAAGTCATGTGAACAACATGTAGCGGTTTTTTAAAATTTTTGATTACTGTGTAAATTCAAGGAAGCAAAGTGCATTATTAGGTGAAATATGCAGCATTTAGTAAAATACTTTGAATGTACCAGACAAAGAGCTTAGCATTTCTAATATAAAAATAAGTGTGTTTTACTCTTTGTGGGTTTGAGTTGGGCATAGTCCTAGTAGATTAGGTGTTTGGTGATACAGTTTGAATATCCCTTATCTAAAATGCTTGGGACCGAAAATATTTCACATTTTGGGTTTTTCAGATTTTGGAATATTTGCATATGCATAATGAGGTAGGGGGAGAGGACTCAAGTCTAAACACAGAAAACATTTATGTTTCATATACACCCTATACACATAGCTTGAAGTAATTTTATATAACATTTTTAATTTTGTGCATGAAACAAAGTTTTGACTGTGTTTTGACTGTGATTTGTCACATGAAGTTAGGTGTGGAACATTTTTGCATTTCAGATTTTTAGGTTAAGGATGCTGGACGTGCATTATTTTGCTTTTGCAGACTTTGTTTTTTCCCCAGAGATCTTGAGCTTAAGATGTGTGTTGTTAGCTATCCAAATCTGAAAAGTCTCCTAGGTTATAATCTTTAATACTTTAGTTATCTTTCTAATATGTTATTTAATTTATATCATGAATCTTTGATTATTTAGCTTTCTAAATACAACTTCATGTATTACCTACAGAGAAGAATGACCATAATGGTACAATGTCTTAAACCATGTTATTTGACAACATTAGAAGAACCTTAGCTTGTTTAGGAGGAAATGTGATGGTTTCTTTTGAAAGATTGCCTTGTAGAGGAGGGATTGGATTTTTTGTTTTTACATAGCTTCCACTAATGGGTAAATGTTACGAGGAAAAGCAGGTTATTCCTTGGTATAAGATACTTTTCTAAAAAATGGTAATTCTCAATCAACAGCATTAGTTCTATAGTCTAACTATTATACTGAACCTTGCTAAATGATCCAACTTTCTGTCACCAAATATTGTTACTTTAAAAATCCTTCTTGACTCCAGTTTCTTTTCTTTATTCCCACCATCCCTGTAATCTTACAGAGGCTTGCATCATCTTTTACTTAGACTATGATTTGAGTGGATTCCAAATTTATTTCTTTGCTACCAGTGCAGAGTTTAATACTTTTAGGTTTTTTAGAATTTGTTTCTAATTTATTCCCTAGGGAGTTGTTTCATATTTCTAGCTTAGTATACGAGTTTCCTTTGTGCTCTAGCCCCACCATCCGTTTAATAATTTAGACCAGGCACGCTCTCTCATGCCTGTAATCCCAGTGCTCTGGGAGGCGAGATGGAAGGATCACTTGAGCTCAGGAGTTTGAGGCTGCAGTAAACTATGATGGTGCCGCTGCACTTCAGCCTGGATGATAGGGGGAGACCTGCCTCAAAAAACAAAAAAACCCAAAAGACAATTTGGTCATTAGATTTAAATTGCAATCATATATTAGACTCTATGCTCAATCCTAGAAATATGGCAAACAGGACAGGCATGTTCCCTGCCCTTACAGAACTTTCTATTTAGCTGGAAGATAGGTTATTATAATTATTTTTTTTTATTGTTGTAATTACCCTTTGATGTCTGAGATTGAGGGGGAATACATTCTGTCCACTGCTCCCTTGCCCATTCTCCTTCCTTCTTCTACTTTGAATATCCATGAAATGCCAGGACCTTCATGTATGAATCTCTTATTTTGTACATATTACGTCCCTCCCTTTTCCTATTTAATTTCTGGACTTCATTTAAGTACCAAATTAGATATACCTGCAGGCAGAATTTAGTTACATCCTTTGTTCTCATATACCTCTTGTCATCTGTCTCTAATAATGAGTAAATTATTTGCTTATTTCTGTCTTCTTCATTGTAGAGTAAGGGCTCCTTAAGGACAGAGATGTCTTATTTTTTTTTTTTTAATCCCATTGCCTAGAAAAGTACCTGATATTTAAAGGCCATTCAGTAATGATCATTGCATGAAGTCAAGAGGAATTTCTGCAATACTTAATAGGAGGAACTGAGCATACTTCTCTCATTTTCAGTGACACGTGTATCTGTTGTTTTTATTGTGCTTTTTATCGGGTATGGATATTTGTTTTCCTTCACATAGCTTACTAGGCAAGCTTACAGTCATGATCTCCTTTGTGGAAGAAGTGGTGGCTCTGTTTCAAAATATCCGTTGTGAGTAATTTGATTAATTTGTTAAATGATTACTTCAAGGCATCAAGAATGATGTGGTAGTGGTTATGAAGCATTATTGGTTTTCTGCATGATAAATAAAGCACGAAAGAGAATGTTCCCTATACCAGATTTCTGAACACCTCCTTGAACAAGTAAATGTGGGCCAGGTTTGGGGAGTCACCTAATCCTAATGGCATTTTAAAATAGTCACTCCATAGTGGTGTCACCTTGAGTAAGCTTTTTGTCACTCAGTTGCCTTATCTATAAAGTGAAGATGATAGGGATAATATGAGGATTAAAAATATTAATACATGAAATACTTAAAACAGTATCTGACACATGATGTCATCTTCTGACTGCTATTAAGTCTTTTTCTCTGAAGATAGGGAATGAATTAAAAACCTCAAAGATCTTTTTCAACCTAAAGAGTCTCTAAAAATATGACTTTGGTTTATAACACCCACTATTCTTTTTCACCTCTTTCTTAAGAGAAAACTGTTGAGTAACACTTGACATATGATTTTGTTTTTGCAGATGTTCTCAAATAGCGATGAAGCTGTAATCAATAAAAAACTTCCCAAAGAACTCCTATTACGGTAAGTCTGAATGCTAATTTTGTGTGTGTGGGGGCGGTTTGTGTATGTAATATTCGCCTATTTAAAAAATTTTAACCTTTTTGCCAATTTTCTTTATAGTATCTGTTACCTGAATTTTTAAATTTATTGATTCTTTTAAAAAATAATCTTGCTCTACACTTTCTAGATGTGAATAAGAATATTTGAAAGTTTAATTTAGTCACAATTTTTTTCTTTCCAGCTCATACCTATACATCATTTTGTTTTTGTTTACTCATTTTCCCTTTGCCCTATTCTTCTATATTCGGTAATGTGAAAGAGGTAGTCGTGTTTTTTTTTTGGTTTTTTGTTTGGTTTTTTTATTTATTTATTTTTTTTGAGACAGAGTCTCACTCTGTTGCCCAGGCTAGAGTGAGTGCCGTGGCGTCAGCCTAGCTCACAGCAACCTCAAACTCCTGAGCTCAAGCGATCCTCCTGTCTCAGCCTCCCGAGTAGCTGGGACTACAGGCATGCACCACCATGCCCGGCTAATTTTTTCTCTATATATATTTTTTTAGCTGTCCATATAATTTCTTTCTATTTTTAGTAGAGATGGGGTCTCGCTCTTGCTCAGGCTGGTCTCGAACTCCTGAGCTCAAACGATCCGCCCACCTCGGATCGTGGGGTCATTGTACCTCAATGCAACCTCAAACTCTTGGGGTCCAGCGATCTTCCTGCCTCAGCCTCTTGAATAACTGGGACTACAGGATTGTACCACCACACACTAAGTTTTCTATTTTTGTAGAGGTGGGGTCTCCCTCTTGGTCAGATTGGTCTCAAACTCCTGACCTCAAGCGATCCTCCCCCCTCGGCCTCCCAGAGTGCTAGGATTACAGGCGTGAGTCACCATGCCCAGCTGGAACTGACCCTTTTGTGCATTATAGCTTAAATTGGCTCCTTTTTAAGCTAAGCAGGGAACTAACAACCACTTATGATTTCTATGGGGAAATAAGCTTGAGTTCCAAGCAAACAATTCTGAACTTAATGTTGGAAAGCAAGTCCCTTCCTCGATGAGAGACCAAGTGAAATTGATATCCTTGGAAGGAATGAAACTGATATGACACCCAAAAACATAGTACTTATGAATGCATTTAAGTGTGTATAAAAATGGCTTAAGTATATAAAACAATTGGTTTAAACTTTGTTTAAAACATTTAAGTCAAATGGGGGAGAGACTTTCTTGATATCTTTGGCATGATGCTAGATAGATAACAATTGGTCAGTGTAAATAATAAATTCATTCTGGAGCATTTGAAATTTAAAGTGATGCCACTGCACTCAAGAGTCTGTGAGACTCTCAGAAAAAACAAACAAACAAAAAAAAACAACTGACCAAATCAAATGGTATGTTTTTTAAATTTTTATTTATTTATTGTTTTTGAGACAGAGTCTCACTCTGTCGCCCTGGGTAGAGTGCTGTGGCATCAGCCTAGCTCACTGCAACCTCCAGCTCCTGGGCTCAAGCGATCCTGCTGCCTCAGCCTCCCGAGTAGCTGGGACTACAGGTGTGCACGCCACCACACCTGGCTAATTTGTTTCTATTTTGGTAGAGATGGGGGTCTGACTCTTGTTCAGGCTGGTCTCGAACTGACCTCAAGGGATCCTCCCGCCTCGACCCCTCAGAGTGCTAGGTTGATTTGGATAGATTTTTAAGTTACATATTACGTCATTCTATCCAGCATATATTAGCCTATAATAAGAATTATATTGTTAGGACCATACTATTTCTTTGTATATGCAAGTCTGCAGCCAAGTTATAATGAATTAAGCAAGTATTTTTATTTCCTCTCATCTTTAACTTATTTATTGATTTTCCCTTTTTCCTTTTTGAAACAAAGTTTATTATTAATGTTTAGCAAGCTGGAATCTACTGTTCTCATAATATGACATTCAGTTAGCCGAATTGACAGTACTCGAATTCAGAGCAGGACCATATGCATTTATTTAGGATACCACTTGAAAATTGAATGTCAATGTTTATAAAACAAAGACTGTGTGTTTTCTAAGAGCTATTGTGAAGTCACTTGTTTCTCAGAGACTCCATCTGAGGATAATACTGATAACTATGAAAATGATGAGAAGTAATAAGACTTCTTGAGCCCACATATTCCCTTTTAGCTATAAAACTAAATGAGGTTTCAGAATGAGGATTGTTATTATTTATAAGGATATGAAAATTTTTCATTATTTTTTTCAACTCTTGGGGTTATTGGGTCATAAGTGTGATGTAATATATAATAGGTATGTGTAAGTGGACAGATGAACTTTATGAACTTAAATACAAAGAATGGAAAAGCTGAGATTTTTTTTTTTCTTTGTAGCATAAAATCATGCTGTGTTGTTGGGGTCTTCCAGACACACCCCCAGGTTTGGTGATTTACTAGGAGGACTCAACATACAGTCACACTCACAACTATGATGTATTATAGGAAAGGATTTATTATTAGCAAAGGGAAAAGGTGCATGGGTGAAGTCCGGAGGAAACAGGCACAAGTTTCCAAAGTCCTCTCCCCGGGGAATCACAGGATAGACTGAATTCCTGCAGCAGCACGTTATGATGACACATGTGAAATGTTGTCCACCAGGGAAACTCAGCAGGGCATAGGAGGAACCCTCCCTAAACCCAAGTTCTTAAATGCCAACCAAATGCTAACCTTGCAAGCAGGACTTTCTGAAGATAGCATTCTCAGGCCTTCTATGTTAATTTGTTCCACATATATAGTGTCTCCTACGCTTTTCAGAGAAGCACACAACGTTAATGATTTCTAGTAGTTTTCCTTCAGTTTAAATGCTAGAAGTTCAGGGTGGAGAAATATTTGTATGTGTGTTTTCCTTTCTTTGAAAAACATAATAGGGCCAGGTGCGGTGGCTTGTTCCCATAATCCCAGAACTTTGGGAGGCCAAAGTGGAAGGATGGCTTGAGGCCAGGGGTTTGAGACCAGCCTGGGCAACCTGGCTAATCTGATGTCTACAAAAAGTTTTAAAAAAAGTAGCCGGGCATGGTGGCACACACCTATAGTCCCAGCTACTCAGGAGGCTGAGGTGGGAGGGTCCCTAGAGCCTAGGAGTTCAAGGCTGCAGTGAGCTATGATCATGCCACTGTTCTTCAGCCTGGGCCACAGAGAGAGACCCTGTCTCTAAAAAAAAAGGAAAGAAAAAATGCATAATAGTTAAGAACATGGATTTCGGAATCCAGCTACCTGGGTTTTGTCATTTACTGGCTGTGAATCAAAAACACAATGCTTGGCACATAGTAAATGGTATAAAAATTTTAGGTATGTATTATTTTAATCTATTGATTTTACCTTTTACTCACAGACCATAAAATGATGTGATTAGATTCCAAAACTGTCAAAAATGACCTCTCAACTTTAAGATGCAAGTTGGCAGATTTTCCTATATCAAAGAAACGAACACCAACATCACTCTTACCCAGCATTTAGTTTTCTGGCCTTCTCAATTATCCAGAACAAAGCAAGGAAACAGAAAGTAAGCAGAAAGATCAAATGTGCATGTTACTCAGAGAATGCATACGAGCCATTTCTTAGGCCCTATTTAACTCTTTTTTTTTTTTTTTAAGACACAGTTCTTACATATTTGATTATGAGAAGCAGTAAATTAAAATGGGGCCAGAAGAGTAATGCTGTTAGAAAGTCCACTGAATTTTAAGAAGTGGCCATCCAAAAGCTGTGGTCTGAGTGTTTGCGGTCCCCAAAATTCATATTAATATGTTGAAACCCAATCACTAATTCAAATAGTATTAAGAGGAGCAGGCTTTAGGAGGTAATCAGGTAACACAGCTAGAACGTACCATCTTTGAAGCAGAGCAAACTCTCACCAGATACTGTATCTGCTGGTGCTTTGATCTTGGACTCCCAGCCTCCAGAACTGTGTTTCCGCTAATATTCCCAATTCTAATCCAACACTGCTTCATTTAGTCTAGTTTTCTCCCTTCCCAGTTTGGTAACTCCCTTCTGTGGCAGAAGCCTGGCTTATGTTATGGTTAATGTCTTTTGTTATTTATTCAGTCCCCCTTATTATAACCAGTTTCACAGTACCGCTGCTCCCTCCCTCACAGGATCCCTTGTTCACCCCATTGGGTTCAGACACCTCATGCCAGGCCACCCTCCTCTTGCACAGAAAAATCCTACTTGGGTTCCAAAATCCACACTTGGTTTCTCCTCTATAGGAATACCTTCTTCACACTGCTCAGGCTCTGACACCCTACCCAAGGCTGCCCACCCACCCTTCTTGTGTCTCAGTGTCTCATGCTAGGCCACCCTCCTCGAGGATGCTCTCCTCACTCTGCTTGGACTCTGACATGTTGCTCAAGCTTCTGCCCCCACTCTGTGACCTGGAATTGATGCCTACCTTTCTCTACCCCTCCTAATGTATACTCTTTCAGGAGGGGAAGGGAAGAGGAAGAAGAATATACATGTTTTCAAGACATTTACTATATATGCAAATTATTTACATCTTTGGCAATTCAACCTTCTTCCCTTCTGAAGTACAATGTGAAAGCCTTAATAAAAGCCTACTGCTTTCAATAAGCACATGAAAAGATGCCCAACATCATTAGCCATCAGTGAAATGCCAATTAGAACCACAGTGAGATACCACTTCCCACTCCCTAAGATGGCTAGGATCGAAAAGTATTGTCAAGGATGTTGAAAATTTAAAACCTTCATAAAGTGCTGATTGGAGTGTAAAAACTGGTACAGCCACTGTGCAAAAAATAGCTTGGCAGTTTCTCAAAAGCCAGATACAGAAATAACAACAGGCTGGGTGCAGTGGGAGGTCAAGGTGGGAGGATTGTTTGAAGCCAAGAGTTCAAGACCAGCCTGTGCAACTAGCAAGACACGCCCTTACCCGCTTCTCTGCAAAAAATAAATTAGCCAGACCTGGTAGCTCACACTTGTAGTCCCAGTTACTCAAGAACCTGAGGCAGAAAATTAGCCAGACCTGGTGGCTCACACTTGTAGTCCCAGTTACCCAAGAACCTGAGGCGGAAGGATCACCGAGCCCAGGAGTTCGAGGTTATAGTGAGCTGTGATTACACCACTGCACTCCAGCCTGGGTGACAGAGACTGTGTCTCAAAAAAAAAAAAAAAAAGAAAAAGAAATACAACTTAACCCAGTATTTCTACTCTTATACCCAAGAGATTTGAAAATATATTCACAAAAAAATTTGGAATGTTTGTAGCAGCATTATTTATAATGGTCAAAAGTAGAAGTTAATCCAATTGTCCATCAACTGAAGAATAGATAAATAAAATATAGTATAAGTGTACAGTTGAATGTTATTCATACATAAAAAGGCATGAAGCATGTACACCTGTTACAACATGGATAAGTACCTGGACACAAAGGGCTTCATTACTATAGTATTCCATTTATATGAAATGTCCAGAATAGGCAAGTCCATGGAGAAAGTGGTTCCCCAAGGGCTTGGGTGAAGAGGGTATGGAGAGTTACTGCTGATGGATACGGGAATTCTTTTGAGGGTGATGAAAATGTTTTGGAATTAGATAATGGTGATGGTTATACAACATTGTGAATATACTGAAAAAAATCACTCAATTGTGCAATTTAAAGGTAAATTTTAAGTGATGAGATTGTCAATATATTTGCTAATTGATTTGATGTGGTATTATAATGGGGGTATTGGGAAGGAGTCAAGAATGATGCCCAGGTTTTTTGCTTTCTACTGAGTAGACTGTGGGAACATTCACTAAGCTAAAGAAAATAGAAGGAACATGTTTAATGGGAGGAAAATAATTTAAATGAATTCAGTTTTGGTAGTTGTGGATAACCAAGTAGAAATGTCAAAAGGCAGATGTACGGTAGTCCCCTGCCTTACGCACAGTTTCACTTTCTGGGCTTTGAGCTGTGGTCAACCTCAGTCAGAAAATACTAAATGGAAAATTCCAGAAATAAACCATTCAGAGTTTTAAATTGTACATCTTTCTGAGTCCTGTGATGAAATCTCATGCCTCTCCACTTCGGGACACAAATCATCCCTTTGTCCAGGGTTTCCACGCTGTGTATGCTACCCACCCGTTAGTCAGCCCGTTAGTCAATTAGTAATGATCTTGGTTATCATATTGAAAAGACATAGTATATATAGGGTTCAGTACTATCCATGGGTTCAGGCATCCTCTGTGGATCTTGGAATGTATCCCCCATGGATGAGAGGGTACTACCGTCCTGTATATGCAGGTCTAAAGCTTTGCAACGTGATTTAGAAGTGATGAACATATATAGTTAACTAAAGCCATGAAAGAGCAAGAGACTATTAGGTTTAGCTCTTTTGGATTTACCAATACAGGGGAAATAAGGAAGCCAGGAGGCAACACAACAAAGCCTCTCTGACACTAAAATGGAGTTTGGAAAATGAAAGGTAATTCAGGATTTAAAACAGCTCTAGCAGTCAGGTTATACCATTATTTTTGACACCCCGAGTTTGTCATTCCCTGTTGTTGTGCTTCATTGTAACTATAACTTGACTGTTTTCAGTCTCTGTTTCTCTGTGTCATTCTCTGTTATTCACTACCAGCTCTGAAACTTTATGTCTCAAATCACCATCCACCCAGAGAAAGCATGTCAGTGGTCTAGTTTGTTTCATTCATATATTTAATAAACAGTTACTCAGTGCCCTTCCCGTGTTAGGTACTTTGCTAGTCGGGAGTATGGTGAACAGGGCTGATCAGGCCCATGCCTTTATAGAACCCTAGTCTATACGTTTGGATGGTGGGGAAGAAAGACCAACATCAAGTGAATGCACAGTTATAAATGGTGGTTTGCTGTGATGGAAACCAGCAGGTCATCGAGATACAGAATATCTCAATGGAGAGTAGAATCCTATCTTTTGGGCAAGTCAGAGAAAGACCTCTGACAGAAAACATTTTTACCAGGACCTGAAGAATGAGAAGAAGCTGGCGATGAGAAGAACAGTGTGGCAGACATATAGGAACAGTGTGTGCAAATGTCCTGAGACAAAATAGCTTTGGGGCCAAAACCATAGTTAGAGATTGGCAGCTTTAAGATCAGTTGTCCATCCAGGTTCAGTCAGTATGACAGGATGCCCACCTGGTGTTGTTACTTGGTGATTGATGTGGTAGGAACTCTAGAAGAGAGCTCTGCATGACTAATATTGAAGTTTGGCCATATATCCAGATACTTGTACCCTTATATATTCTGTCTTGGCTTAAATGTGCTATATCAGAGTTATTGAAGTCTTGTGAGTTAGCAGTATTTCATATTTCATACATGTCTTAATCTTTGTAAAATCAATGTTAGCTATAATTCTGACACCTGTTTGATTTTTATTTACTAATTTAATTTGTCTCCAAGGCTTTTGAGGTGACTTACATCAGGAGCAAATATAATAAATACAAATAATCAGGACCAGGACAAATGTAAAGAAAAGCAGTAAGTCAAAGCCAGAAAGGCAACAGATGCATTCTTATATGAGCCTACATGGTTGCTATAGAGGGGTCTCAAATTTAGCTTTAAACTTCTTGGTAGCATAAATGAAATATCATTATTAACAGAAAAGAGGAAATATACATATCACTCCATGGAAACAGCTCTTCCTAGCACTAACTTCTAAGAGAAAATTTTCAAATTGGGAGTCTACTTAGATTTTGCGGATAAATTTCCATAGCAAATTTAACCACAGATTTTATAGGATCACATCTTGTAGCATCCTTTATAACGATTAAGAACAAAATAGTAGGATCTAAAAATGTGGGCTTCTGACAGTACAGTTGATCCAAAGTTGCTTTCAACTGCAAGTAAATAAAAACTCTAACTCAAATTGGCTTAAGCAGTAAGTGAGCATTTCTCTTAAAGTTTGAGACCTGAGGTAGCTGCTGCATTCATGAGGCACAGGCAGCGCTTGTTTGCTGGTGAGTAGCCTGCAGCATTCACTCATAGTTAGGATGAGTTTACCCCTGAATCCCAAACCTTTCCTCAGTGGATTAACAGGAAAGCCAGTGATGGTAAAACTTAAGTGGAGAATGGACTACCAAGGCTACCTGGTATCTGTAGATGTCCGTAAGAACATGTAGCTTACACATATAGAGGAATACATAGATGGGGCATTGTGTGGACATCTGGGTGAAAAATTTTAATAAGGTATAACTATGTCTTTTTATATCAGAGGTGTTGAAAAAGATGGGAAAATGAGAGAACAGCATATTTTCTGGAAGATTTGTATTTTCTTTTTTTATTTTTTTTATTGATTTTTTTCACCCCCCCTCTGGGAGATTTTAAAAAATACATATTTCTAGCCATAAAGACTTGTTTATTTTTCAACTTAGAAAAAAAAAAATAAGTGAGATTATCTCACATAAAAGGAAATATAGGGGTAAGCCAGGCCACTAGGTTCATTGATTTAGGGGATCTGCAGTGTCACCAGCAATTTTCTGTGTTTTGCCATGAACTGTATCCCCTTGGTCCCACAGTTGCTTTTTCTTACGGGCACAGGATGGATGCCAGCAAATAATGGCATTATTAATTCTGAGTGAAGACATGGACTAGCATCCATGTCCCAATAAAGCCTCTTCTCAGACTTCAGCCCAGTTGACCTAGGCCTGAACCAATCACTGTAACACGCTTAGACTAATGAACTGGGATGACCTGGATGTTAGCATGTTTCAGTTACAGTGCCAACCACAGATAGAAGGTAACATAGTTAAAGGGATCATGAATATTTTTCAGTCTTCCATAACTAGTTTTCTAAGCTTGACTTTTGACAGGATTAGGTAGGATAAGGATGATTGTCCTAGTCCTGTTTTGCTGCTATAACAAAATATCTGAGACTGGGTAATGTATACTGAACAGCAATTTATTTCTCATAGTTCTGAAGGCTGGGAAGCCAAAAATCAAGGTGCTGGCATCTGGCAAGGGCCTTCTTGCTACATCATAACATGGCAGAAGGCAAAGAGAAAAAAGGGGGCTATTCTCCTTTTATATGAAACTCATCTCTGTGATAATGGCATTAATCCATTTGCCTCATGGCCTAATCATCTCTTAAATATCCTATCTCTAATACTGTTACAATGGCAGTTAAATTTGAATATGAGTTTTGGAGGGGAAAAACATTCAAATCGTAGCAGATATTTTTCTTATAGAGGTCCTTGAGTAGAAACATTCTTAGTTGTTAATTGAAGATTGATTCTTATACTTGTTTTGTTTGTTTGTTTGTTTTGAGAGAGGCTCTTACTCTGTCACCCAGGCTGCAGTGCTGTGGTGTGATCATAGCTCATTGTAATCTTGAGCTCTTGGGCTCTAGCAATCTTCCCAGAGTAGCCAGGACTACAGGCACATGCCACCACGCCCAGATAATTTTTTTAATTTTTTGTAGAGATGGAGTCTCACTGTATTGCTCAGGCTTTTCTCCAACTCCTGGCCTCAAGCTGTCATCCCACCTTGGCCTCCCAAAGTGCTCAGATTGTAGCCCTGAGCTATCTATCACACCTGGCTGATTCCTATACTTTTAATCAGGTGAACAAGTATTCATAGTAGGTTTGTCATCCTTTGATGAAAAGTAAACAGTCTAATAAAATTAGTTGTTAGTTATACAGCTAGAACTAAATGATTTAATGTGTTCTGTGGGGTTACCAGACATGAGTTGATTAGGTTTGTGTGGTGATTTCTGCTGGTGATGTCACGCCTGTAATCCTAGCACTCTGGGAGGCCTAAGTGGGAGGATCACTTGAGGTCAGGAGTTGGAGACCAGCCTGAGCAAGAACGAGACCCCGTCTCTACAGAAAAAATAGAAAAATTAGCCAGGTGTGGTAGCACGAGTCTAAAGGCCTAGCTACTAAGGAAGCTGAGGCAGGAGGATAACTTGAGCCCTGGAGACTGTACTCTACCTGGGGCAACAGAGTAAGACTCTGTCTCCAAAAATAAAAATAAAAAGAATAGTTAACTGAAAATAGCTGTATAACAAGACCAGTTGTCTGCTATGGCCTCTTCAGATTTTTGACAGTGGTATCTTTTCAGAAAACACTTAGGATACTTATTTTTCTATTCTTTATGGCCAAGAGTATTATTTAAGAGGAGTTTCACATTGAAATTCAAGTTTTAAAAAAGTAAGGGGGAAGGCAAGGGCCCAAGGGCCGGGCACAGTGGCTCGTGCCTGTAATCGCAGCACTTTGGGAATCTGAGGTGGGAGGATTTCTTGAGGCCAGGAGTTTGAGACCAGCTTGAGCAACATAGTGAGACCCCGTGTGTACAAAAAATAAGGAAGTAAATAAGTAAAGAGGAATTGAGGCCAGAGTCATGCTTGGTTATTGGCTATTACCTTAGTGTGCTAGAGTCCTCAAAAAGTAACTGCTGACCTTGTTCACTGGTTATGGCCCCGTGGCACAGTCAGTCACCAGGTTAGTGACATGCTTCAGACCGACCTATGTAATGGTTAGACTCACTTACACCCACAAATTAAGGGATGATGTCTTTTAACTATTCCTTCAGAAGACCTCTGTCATAGGAATGTGTATATTTTCCATAGAGTACTGTCAGTGACTTGAATTTTAGTCTTGGCACTGCCTCTCAATGATTTGTCCTGGTTCCGTGAAATAAATAAGGCTAGCCTTTTCCATGGTGGTTTCTAAAGATTTGTTTAATTCAACTAATGAATTGAGTGCCTGCTATGTGCTGGATAGTGTTCTACACCAGTGAACAGTTTACACTGTAATGAGGGAAATAACAATAAAGATAATAAACCTAAGCTTCTTAATTGGAGTGAGGTTATGAGGGTGGTTAGAAAGAAAAGTAAAGAGGAGGCCTTAATTTAAGAGGTTGAAGATTATTTGATTTTTCATACATTATGTGCCAGCTCTGATTCACTTAGTAATAATATGGATAATGTGCTCTTTGTGTTCACATTATAATCAAGTATGGGCCCGGCGTGGTATTTCACGCACGTAATCCTAGCACTTTGGGAGGCTGAGGCAGGAGGATCACTTGAGCCCAGGAATTGGAGACCAGACTGGGCAACATAGCGAGGGCTCACCTCATTTCTACATAAAATAAAAATCAGCTGAATGTGGCAGTGCATGCCTGTAGTCCCAACTACTCAGGAGGCTGATATGGAGGATCACTTGAGCCCAGGAGTTTGAGGTTACAGTGAGCTATGATCACACCATTGTACTCCAGCCTGGGAAGCAGAGTGAGCCCTGTATTTAAAAAAAAAGAAAAAAGAAAGAAAGAATTATGTAAAAGGTTAAAGAAAATGACCACTGTATACGTAGTCTAAGATACTTGGCCTGAAGAGGATGAAAAGCAGGAAGGTGCTAAGGATAATGTAGTTTATTATTCTGATCTATCACATAGAGATATCAATATCATTTTCTTCTGATTTATCCTACAAACAACATATTTATAATTTTTTTTGAGAAATCATTTATCATCTCGATGCAAGTAATTGAACTTGTATAACATTTATATGTATATTATCAAGTAAAAGATTACTTTCTCTTATGATGTTTTATTTGGGCAGTAATTATCTTTGTAAATTTCTCAAGCTTTTTGTGTTTGTTTAAAAGAAGTTCTACCTTTGTGTTTGTGTGTGTATGTGTGTACATAGTTATTGTAGGCTAAAATCAAGGGAAACTATCATACAATAAGATTTCTCTCCCTCTCTTTTCCTTTTAGGATATTTTCTTTTTTGGATGTCGTTACCTTGTGTCGCTGTGCTCAGGTCTCCAGGGTAAGAATGGTTTACGTGGTACGGGCACCTGTCCTCTTACTGATGACACCCTCTTTAGTAGGCTAACCATTTATTTTAGATGTTACTTGTATGTTGTCATGTTTCAAAGGGTGTTATTTCACCCATGGCATACCCAAAACCCATGTTACTGTGTGATGGTATTCAACTATATATACTGTCTCTAACTTTTTGTAACTCCAATTTGCATAATATAAACAGGAAACGTTTTCAATGAGAAAGCATTAAACATGCATATTAGAAGGTTATTGACTCAAAATTGTAATGAAATCATGTTGCATAATGTTTTCCTAGTTTATTTTATACAAGCACACACACAAACACATAAATATAAGAAGGGTTTTTGAGAGTTTAATTCTCATGTTATTTCCCCATATTCTTCAAAGGAGGGTAGCTATAATTTTTTTCAAAAAAGTCACAGAGTAAACCGGATTTCATTTCCAAAGTCAGTTTCTATATTACACAAACCATCCACTTTTTAGGCCGGACAGGTGGCTCACCCCTATAATCCCAGGGCTTTGGAAGGCCAAGGTAGGAAGATGACTTGCAGCCAGGAGTTCAAGACCAGCCTGGGCAATGTACTGAGGCTCCATCTATACAAAAAGTTTTTTAAAATTTAGCACGGCATGGTGACATGTACCTGTAGTCCTAGCTACTTGGGAGGCTGAAGTGGGAGGATCACTTGAGTCCAGGAGTTTGAGGTTACAGTGAGCTATGACTGAGCCACTGCACTCCAGCATGGGTCAGAGTAAAATTCTGTCTCTTAAAAATAAAAATAAAAAACCAAAAAATCCATTTTTGTCAGTTGACATTGCTATGACAAAATGGCAAAATATCATCGTCTTATTGGCTACTGCTAATATAAAGGGTAGAATCTCTGCTATAGGAAAATTGCTTTATAAGAAAAGAAAAGAAAAACAAAGCAAAAAGCAAAAAAAAAAAAAAAAACTAAAAAAAATCACTTTATGAACCATTTCTAATCTCGTTTTTAATACAGATACATAATTAACTTACCAAAATGAATGAGTACCTACAATTGTCATCTTTTAATAAATCCAACATTGGCTTTTTGTTTGCCCATTTATTTAACAAATATGTATTGAGAACCTACTATGTACCACATATGGTCCTAGGTGCTGGATATGTAATATGGTTGTATCATAAAGTATTGTGTTTATCTGTGTACGTGGACCCAAATGTCCCTTTAAATCACCACCATAACCACCACTACCACACTGAAATGAAAAAAGAAAAAAAGGAAACATAATACAGAAAATTTGCCTTGTCTAGCTAACTTTAAAGTAATTTCTTCATCCTCAAAGCCATGCAAAATTTGTGTATCAGCTATTGTGGGAACAACAATAATTCTTTGATGATTTCTTCTATGACATTTCTGTCCCTGGTACTTTTGTGGTCTCTCTAGACGTGGCCATTATACTTCCAAATGAGTGGGTTTTCCTGTCTGTATCCATATGAAGCTGAGGTCATGATTGAGAAACAAAATACCCAGACCAGTATCTAAACCTGTTTATTAATAATTGTAGAGTCTGTCCCCAGGAATGTTGATTTGAATGAGTTTTAATTATTGTTTTCATTTACAAATTCCTCTTTCTTCTTAGTATGTGTTAACTTTAAAGAAAGGAAGGCACAATGCCAATTTTCATTAAATCTGGTAGTCAGTACATCAGTACTTATCCTGTTGTTCTCTGTACTTGAGGGTTTTTTTGTTTGTTTGTTTGTTTTAATGCAGACTCTAGAGAGGAACCTGGCATTCCTAATTTTAGTCTGAGTTCTGCATGTTTCCTGCTTGCTGGAGAAAGTAGCGTAAGGAAATGAGAAATACCATGCCAAATCAGAGGTATATTTAGTCCAAGAATCTATTAAACATATGATTTTTAAAAGATTTATCTGTTGCCTCCTGTGGCTAGTCATCTAAGAAACCATTAGAAATATTTGAAGCCACCAAAAGAAAGCAACATTGAACTTCTGAGAAAACTTTAGACATATCTAGAAGGTTAACTGCTTGCTTACCCTCATACCCCCCTGGCATCTTTTTTGGTGATTGTATGACAGTTACCCTGGTGCTTATAAGTATAACCAGAATTTCTTTTTTTAAAAAAATTTCAGACCAGTGGCTATAAGTACTACAGAGAAATTGTAAGAGAAATGATAATGTCTTTTCTAAGTCCAAAATCAACATATCACAGTTTCAAGCCCTACCAAATGATGGTATGGATGGCAAATAAATATAGAACAGAGCAGTATTCAGAGTACTGTCCCCTTTATTTCATTTCACCCTCATCTTGTTCCCAGGTTAGGAATAGAGAAAAGACTTGCTTTTCATCAGCTGAACTTCCATCTCATTTTGTGGTTAGAAACTAGAATTTTCTAGTTTGAAAACACCTTCTTGCTCTGATGCTTATCACAACCTCCCCTTTCTTCAACCCTTCTAATTTAAGATCTTTCATAGCTGCTGGTTTCTGTACCCACTCATTTATAAGATAGTCTAATTGGAGAATAAAGTACAGATTAGGAGTAAGGCACATCATTTGGGAGTTAGTGGTAGGAACTGAGATTTTTTGGTCCATTTCAGTCATTAGGTGGTTGAATTGTGAACTTGAATATTTCTGCCTTCTCCCCTTTTTTTTCAAATTTTTGCTCATTCTGTCTCTTTTTCTTCAAAATAGGCCTGGAATGTTCTGGCTCTGGATGGCAGTAACTGGCAGCGAATTGATCTGTTTGATTTCCAGAGGGATATTGAGGTATAATTATGTGGTGTATGGCCCCATTTCTCTTGTTAGTAATTACAGCATGGAACAGATTAGCCCCAGCAATATTAATCTCATTTTCCCTGGAGAGAGAAACTATTATTTTCATCTGAACAAGTTCTGTTATTGAGAATGAGCTGAATTATTTCACTGAAATTATAACTAAGTTATTTAGTATTAATGGACTCAATAGAACTATCTGGTCCCGGAGTAGGACTAAAACTTTTTTGTTTTTGCAGTGGAAATGTGAACCTGTGGTTGCAAATTTTAAAGAAGTCATTTCATATTTGCTTATTGAAGAACAAGTAGTTACAGCTTATTGGGGGATGATACTTGTATGTATTCTCCTTGAGATGTGCATTTTGGTTTTTGGGGAGACTGCAGGTAGTTTTTGTGGAGAATGAAAAATGAATAAAGCCAAAGTCAGTAATTGAATTGCTTTTGCTAAGGAGAGAGTTTTTTTCTCTCACTTTTACCCCATGTTTTACCCCTTAGTATAGTCTATTATCTCTAAAATGGAAAAGCATAATGGCTTAAGCTTAAGTTATTTTATCCTGCATTTGAACTTTGAACTCTGTAGTCCTTAACTTTCTCATCAGGAGAGTGGAAATAATAGCTTCCTCATAGTGTTATAAGGATTAAATGAGAATCTTTTTAAGTTCCAGTAGAGCTAAATTCTCATGAGGGCCCATGTAAGTTTTTAAAAGCTTCACATGAACCTTCCATTATCTTCAGAAAGTGCTTTTAAAATAATACCCTTTGGCATTATACTGGATTTTGTTTTTCACTGTTCTCTAATCTTCATGGATGTAAATGTTTAAAGCAACACAACACAGAGAATTATTCAGCAAGGTTTTGTTAAGTTTTCATTGAGTCCCTGCTATGTGCAGAGTACTATAATAAATACTTTGGAAAGGATGCAAAAATAAATACAGTTGTAATCCTTCAGTAGCTGTGGTTTAACCCAGGTAGGCAGTATACATGCATGTAGTGCCGTAAGAGAACTATAGAGCACCATCTCCTCAAATACAGTATATCTTACAAATTGAACAAAATAAGAGTATAGAATTTAGATATGTTTCAAGTAGATGGGTTAATCAGGAAAGCTTTCTCAGAGTAAGTTGAAATTTTCTTATTAAATTAATGATATCTTAGTAGAAACCTTTTCTCTTTGTTTGTAAAACTGCTAAAAATGAGAATGTATTCTTTTCAAAAGCAATAAGATGGGTTATCTTTTTGTTTACCTATCTCTTCTTTTCAGGGCAGGGTAGTGGAGAATATTTCAAAACGATGTGGTGGCTTTTTACGAAAGTTAAGTCTTCGTGGATGTCTTGGAGTAGGAGACAATGCATTAAGGTAAAAATATAACTGTTGATTAAATCTTCTTGATTGAAGTAAAGAGCTGTACCATCTCACCCAGAAAAGGCTTAAGTAGTTTTTCAATTCCTAAGCTATAAAAAATGTAAACATAAGGCCGATTGTGGTGGCTCACACCTGTAATTCCAGCACTTTTGGAGGTCGAGGCAGGAGGATCACTTGAAGCCAGAAGTTCAAGACCAGCCTGGGCAACCCAGTGAGACCTCATCTTTCCAAAAAGTCAAAAAAGTAGCCAGGCATGGTAGTGCAAGCCTGTAGTCCCTAGCTACTCTGACGGCTGAGGTGGGAGAATTACTTGAGGCCAGGACTGAGCTGTACTCAAGCCTAGGTGACAGAAGGAGACCCTGTCTCAAAAAAAAAACAAACAAAAAAACCCACATATATATTGCTTATTATACAAAAATATCCAGTATTTGGAATAATTTTAAAAAATAAACAAGAATAAATACTGCCCCCTCAAGAAAGCCAATTTCCTATCATAAGTGGTTCTTTGGTTCTTTGAGTAAGTTTTATTTTCTTTTTTGAACTTTTATTTGCTCAAAGATAGGATAATTTTAACTTAGGTTAATGCAAAGATCAGTGATTACAAGTTTTGGTTAAAAAAAAGTTTATAGCTGAAAACTAATTTATTATAGTTATGAATTACATTGGACCCTTCTGAACCATTCTTATTCACAACACTTTTAACACCGAATGTGTGGGTTTTTTCCTCCACCTAACGACCAATTCTCCCATTCTCAGGACACCAACTGTGTTCTGTAATTCAATTCAATTCTGACTCTACCTACCAAGAGTTAACTCAGACCCCATAGGCTAAAGGCTCAGTCCTGCAGAGTTGCCCGTTTCAGATGCTAGTCATATTCCCACATTGTCATATACTTCACACTGATGGGCTGTATGTCAGGGGCTCCCATGACCACTTCTCAGGTTTAATGATTTACTAGAATGGCTCATAGCACTCAGGAAAGTGCTTTTCTGTATAATAATACTATTACTGATTTATTATAAAGGGTACAAATGAACAGCCACATAAAGAGGTACATGGAACAAGGTCTACAAAGGTCTCAAGCACGGGAGCGTCTGTCCCCTTCAAGTTGGGATATGCTGCCCTCCTGGCATGTGGTTACGTTCACCAATCCAGAAGCTCTCTGATACCTGACATTTAGTGGTTTCTACAGTGGTTCCATTATGTAGGCACGATTGAAGACCAAATATTATAACAATAGTTACTATTACTCCTCTCACTCAGGAAATTACAAGGGTTTTAGAAGCTCTGTGCCAGGAACTGGAGGGAGACAAAGACCAAATACGTGTTACTTACTAAGTTATAGTATCATAGGTACCAACAACCAGTATTACCAATAATATGTGTGGGGTTTTTTTTGGTTTTTTTTTTTTTTGTTTTTTGCTTGAAATTTTCCCTATTTCATTTGAAACCTTTTGCTTTGTTTTTTCCTATAAAGGACCTTTGCACAGAACTGTAGGAACATTGAAGTACTGAATCTAAATGGGTGTACAAAGACTACAGATGCGTAAGTATTGTGTTTTAGAAGGGTAAGTCATAACATCTTGTGTCTGGCCTATACTGGCTTATATACAGAATGCTATATATTATTTAGCAGATTTCATCTTGGTTTTATATAGGAAAGATTTTAAAAGGAGAATGCAACATGAAAGTAGAAATGGAATAAGAAACTTATTTTCGAATCCTATCATTGATATTTAAAGTGAAACTTTAAAAAATTGTATTCAGTAGGTAGGGACACTAATAATACATATTACTATTACTATTTACATTTCACGACAATACTAGTAGCTATCATTCAAAAGCCACAGTAAACAGGTAATTCTATAAAAAGATTAAAATCTTAAACACAAGACTAAGCAGCTTATGATAATGAGTGCTGAGAACAGTTATTAAATGAAAATGATTTGCTAAATGTGCTGTGTCTGTGTCAGTCACAACATAAAAGAAATTAAGGCCGGGCAAGGTAGCTCACACCTGCAGTCCTAGCACTCTGGGAGGCTGAGGCTGGAGGATTGCTTGAGCTCAGGAGTTCAAGACCAGCCCGAGCAACAAGGAGAGCCCACCTCTATAAAAAAATAGAAAAATTAGCTGGGCATGGTGGCACGCACCTGTAGGCCCAGAAAGGACTGATTATAAAACTGACTGATAAAGTATTCACAAATAACAATTACAAATCAGGCACAGTGGCATACACCTGTAGCGCCAGCTACTCAGGTAGGGAGGATAGCTTGAGGCCAGGAATACAAGGTTGCAGTGCACTATGATCACATGAATAGCCACTACACTCCAGCCTGGGCAACATATAGAGACCCTGTCTGTAATTAATAAGTAAATAAGTAAATAAATAAAAACAATTACAAATATGTATAAGAATTCAAAAGAAAGCTTAGTGAGAAGATTAAGAATAAAAGGATAGGGAAAGATAAACTATCATAAATACTAATTGAGAAAGTTGGAGTGATCATTAATATCAAATGGAGTAAACTTAAGGAAAAGATTAGATGAAAAAAGGTATTAGGCCAGGTGCAGTGGCTCATTCCTGTAATCCTTGCATTTTGGGAGGCCAAGGTGGGAGGATTGCTTGAGGCCAGGAGTTCAAGACCATCTGTGCAACATAATGAGACCCCTTCTGTACAGAAAATTTAAAAAATGAGCCAGGTGTGGTGGTGCATGCTGGTAGTCCTACCTACTCAGGAGGCTGAGGCAGGAGGATCTTTTGAGCCGAGAAGTTGAGGTTACAGTGAACTATGATTGCATCATTGCACTCTAACCTGGGTGACAGAGCAAGATCCTATCTCAAAACAACAACAACAAAAATCCTCACTACTGTACTTGATCAGTCAAAAAAAAAATTTATGGTAACATTCAAAAATATAAAATACTTAGATTAGGTATACACTTGATAAAAATATGTACAAATCATCATATACACTGACAGTTATAAAGTGGTCACTAACAGAAATTAAAGAAAACTTAAATGGAGGAATATTCCATGTTCATATATTTAAAAACTCAATGTTGTTAAGATACCTGTTCTTCCTAAATTGTTCTTCAAATTCAACCCAGTCCCCATAAAAAATCCCAATAGGTTTTTTGTTGAAATTTAAAGGCTGATTTTAAAATTCATGTAAAAATGCAGAGGACCTAGAATAACCAAATAATTTTGGTAAAGAATGCAGTTGGGAGACTAACACTACCTGATTTCAAGGCTTACGATAAAGGAGCAGTCACCGGGACAGTGTGGTAGTGTGAGTATAGACATGTATCAGTCAGTTGACTCAGGTAAAGTACCTAGAAAGGAGCTCGGACATACTTGAATTTTGACAAAGACACCAAGGTAATTCAGTGGAAAAAAGTTCATCTTTTCAGGAAATGGTTCTAGAAAAAGTTGAATCCATGTGAAAAAAAATTAATCTCAATCCTTACCTCACAATATACAAAAATTAACTCAAAATTGATTATAAACCTACACATAAAAGTGAAAATTATTAAACTTCTAGAAGAAAACTTGAGAATATTTTCTCAAATATGGGCTAGGCAGAAATTTCTTTAGATAATAAAAACACTGGCCCCATAAAAAGTTTTTTTGATAAATAGGACTTAAAATTCCTATTCTTTGATAGACATTCTTAAGGAAATTAAATGGCAAACTACAGACAGAGAAAAGAATCAAAACATTTACACTTGCCTTATTCATTGTGTCTCAGAACTGGAAGTAAAGAAATGACCGATAGCAAGTCAATAGATTAACAAGTTGTGTTATGTTCATACAATGTAATACTACGAGGCAGAGGGAGGGTAAGGAGGAAATAAAACTTGCAGTAACATGAATGAATTGCAAAAGCATTACGCTGAGTGAAAGAGGCCAGTAACAAAAGAGTATATACTGTGTAAATCCACTGTTTGAAATTCTACAACAGGGAAGCTATTGTGGTAAGAAAGCAGATCAGTGGTGGCCTTTGGCAGAAGGAAGTATGGAATTGACTACAGAGGCATGTGCTGTGGGGGAAGTTTGAAAGGTTATGGAAATGTTCTATATTTTGATTGGAGTGATGGTTATACAGGGGTCTGTAAACTCTCATTGAATTGCACATTTAAAATGGGTACATTTATTGTATATAGAATACACCTCAAATAAAGCTAATTGTGTTTCAGTTACCTATGACTTCCCCAAAACTTAGCATCTTAAAAGAGAAGCAGTCAGTGGGGGATTTCCAGCATGTTGGAGTAAGGATGTCAGCAAATCCTGTCAAAATAGGCAACTATAAATGTGGACAGAACTGTTGTAAACAGCTATTTCAGAGCTCTGAAAATCAACCAGAGACATTTACCAAGCTGAGAAGAATTTATTCGTGAAAGCTACTGAACTTTGGATGAGAACGGTATGAGTCTGTGACATTGTTGCCTGGGGCTGCTTCCATCTGCCCCGATCTCTGTCTGAGTAGGTCACCAGAGCACGGCAGGCTATGGGAACTATCAGCTTTCGTGCTGCTGCAAGAGCAGGCTCACTTAATTTGGAGCAGTCACTTAAAGTGACAATAAAGGCCACTGGCTCTGGTAGCCTGAGGTTGTGGACCAGCTCAGGATTTAACAGGGAGTTCCTGGAGTTGAGACAGCATAGGGGGCTTTTATAAACCACATATTCTTTGTTGACTAGAGGCTGTGCCCATGATGAGCAGAAATTGGAATGGGCCCAAGCTAACAACATATTCCTGGCCAGTGGAGCTTATTCCTGGCCAGTGGAGCTTGTGTGCATGCACAGAGACACAAAAAGGTAAAGATTAGGTCAGACTTGAAAAGAGCCTGAACTTTGAATGTTCTCTCCAGCCCACATACAGATTTATCAGAATAGAGGCCGGCCTTCCTTAGGCTGAACATTAGGCTGTGAAGACTTAGGATTGACTCCTAGGAAGCCAGGGTTAAAAATAAAAATAAGAAAAAATACTTAGAAACATCAGTGGTCTCACACATTGTAGGAAAGACAGAGTCTGTTTAAGCAATTACCAAACAAACAAATAACAAAATAATGAAACTCCCTCAGGGGGAAAATCAAATCCATGGTTGCTACAATATACTACCCAAAATGTCCAGTTTTTAACAAAAACATGATGAGACATGCAAAGAAACAGGAAGGTATAACCCATAGTAAGGAAAAAAGTAGTCAGTAGAAACTGTTGCTGAGAAAGGAGAGTGTGGATGGTAGACTTAGCAAAGATTTCAAAGCAGCTATTATAAATATGTTCAAGAAACTAAAGAAAACCATATTTTTTATAAATTAAAGGAAATATGACATTGACTTATTAAATAGAGAATGTCAGTATAGAGATAGAAATTATAAAAAAATAAGCCAAGTAGAAATTCTGGAGTTGGAAATAAAACAATTAAAAAATATGCCAGCAGTCTCAATGAGAGAGTAAAGATGGCAAGACCGATAACTTGAAGATAGATCCATAGAAATTGTCCAATCTGAAGAACAGAAAGATAAACAATTAAAGAAAAATGGTTAGAGCCTCAGAAACCTATGGAACATCAAGAGTGCCAACTTTCCTATAATGGAAATCCCAGAGAAGAGAAAAAAGAGAGGCAGAAAAAAAAATTGAAAAAGTAATGGCTAGAAACTCCCCATATTTGACGAAAACATTACAGATGTAGAAGCTCAACATACTCCTAATAGAATTGACACACACAGACCGATTTTCCATCTAGCAAAAACTGTCCTTTAAAAATGAAGGCAAGGCTGGGCGTGGTGGCTCACGCCTGTAATTTTAGCACTCTGGGAGGCCGAGGCGGGAGGATTGTTTGAGCTCAGGAGTTCGAGACCAGCCTGAGCAAGAGCGAGACCCCATCTCTACTAAAAATAGAAAGAAATTAGCTGGACAACTAAAAATATATAGAAAGAATTAGCCAGGCATGGTGGTGCATGCCTGTAGTCCCAGCTACTCGGGAGGCTGAGGCAGAAGGATTGCTTGAGCCCAGGAGTTTGAGGTTGCTGTGAGCTAGGCTGACGCCACCGCACTCTAGCCTGGGCAACAGAGTGAGACTCTGTCTCAAAAAAAAAAAAAAAAAAAAAAAGAAGGCAAAATAAAGATTTTCCTTGATAAAAACTGAGAGATTTGTTACCAACAAACATGCCTTAGCATAAATACTAAAGGACATCCTCCAGGATGAAAGCAAGTAAGTATTAAACAACAACTCAAATCCATAGGAATTGGTAAATGAAGAGCACCAGAAATAGTGTGTGTGTGTATATATATATGGGTAAATCTAAAGGACTCTGTAATTTTTTCGTATCTTTTCCTCTTTAAAAAATAAAAATTTATAAAGCAGTAATTATAACACTGTATTGTTGAGTTTATAACATATAGAAGTAATATAAGAAATATATTTGAATATTGAGACTACAGGTGTGCACCACCACACCTGGCTAATTTTTTCTATTTTTGGTAGAGATAGGGTCTTGCTCTTGCTTAGGCTGGTCGTTTTTTTTTTGTTTTTTTTTTTTAAGACAGAGTCTCACTCTGTTGCCCAGGCTAGAGTGAGTGCCGTGGCGTCAGCCTAGCTCACAGCAACCTCAAACTCCTGAGCTCAAGCGATCCTCCTGTCTCAGCCTCCCGAGTAGCTGGGACTACAGGCATGCGCCACCATGCCCAGCTAATTTTTTCTATATATATTTTTAGCTGTCCATATAATTTCTTTCTATTTTTAGTAGAGATGGGGTCTCGCTCTTGCTCAGGCTGGTCTCGAACTCCTGAGCTCAAACGATCCGCCCACCTCGGCCTCCCAGAGTGCTAGGATTACAGGCGTGAGCCACCGTGCCCGGCCTAGGCTGGTCTTAACTCCTGAGCTCAAGCAATCCTCCCACCTCGGCCTCCCAGAGTACTAGAATTACAGGTGTGAGCCACCACGCCCGGCCTGTTTTGCAAGAATTATCCTGAAATAGATTATGATAAATTAAGGTGCATATTGTAATCTGTGAGCAACCTGTAATATAGTAAATAATAATAATAATAATAAAACCAACAGAGGAGTTCAGATGATACAGTTCACACTAGAAAATAGGAAAAGCCAGGTGCAATGGTTCGCACCTGTAATCCTAGTTAACTTAGAACCTGAGTTAGATCCTCAAGGAGGATCTCTTGAGCCCAGGAGTTCGAGGACACAATACGCTTTGATTGACCCTGCGAATAGCAGCTGCACTACAGCCTGGGCCACAGCAAGACTCTGTCTCTTAAAAATAAAAGTAGGAAAGAGAAACAAAAACAAAAAAAGGTATAAAACATACAGGGAAATTGGAGACAAAATCCAACTATGTCACTAATTCTATTAAATGTGAACTGACTGAACACGTCACCAAAAAGACAGTTTGTCACATTTTAGATTCAACACAAACAGGTTGAAAGTGGAAGGATGGATAAATACTCTTTATACAATCGGAACACTCCACCCGGCAGCTACAGAACAAACATTCTTTTTGAATACACTTGGAATATTGTCCAGAATGGACCATAGGTTGGGCCACTAAATAAGCCTTAAAAAATTTAAGATTGAAATCTTATAAAATATGTTCTCTGATCATAACTAGAGAGTTAAACTAGAGGTCCCCAGCAGCACATCTGGGAAAACCCCAAGTATTTGGAAATTAAGCAACACATTTCTAAATATAAATAATCCATGTGTTAAAGACAAAAATAACAAGGGAAATTTTGAGTTGTTTTTGTTTTTACTTTCAGAGATGGGGTCTTGCTCTGTCATTCAAGCTAGAGTGCAGTGGTGCTGTCATAGCTCACTGCAGCCTCAAACTCCTAGGCTCAAGTGATCCTCCCGCCTCAGCCTCAGCCTCCCAAGTAGCTAGGACTACAGTTACATGCCACCAAGCCCTGCTAAGGTGTTTGTGTTTTTGTTTTTGTTTTTGTTTTATTTTGTGAAGAAGATGGGGTCTTGCTGTGTTGCCTAGGCTGATCTCTCCTGGCTTCAAGCAATCCTCCTTCCTCAGCCTCCCAAATTGCTGGGATTACAGGCCTGAGCCACTACACCCAGCCTAAGGAAATTTTCTTAATGTTTTGAACTAAGTGAAAATGAAAAGCTATGAAAATTTATGGGATGCAGCTAAAGCAGTGGTATAGCAGAAAAGAAAGATCTCAAATCAGTAACATAACCTTCAACATTAAGAAATTAGAAAAAGAAAAGCAAACTAAGCCCAAGGTAAGCAGAAGGATGGAAATAATATTAGAGTGGATCAGTGAAATAGGAAGTAGATAAACAGTAATAAAATTAATGAAATCAAAAGCTGGTTCTTTTAAGAAAGTCAACAAAGTTAACAAACCTAGACTGATTAAGAAAAAAAACAGAAAGAAAATACCAATTACCAAAATCAGAAACGAAGTTTGAAGACTAAACATTTTACCCAAAAGATAGATTAACAGGATTATAACGGTACCATGAATAACTTTATGCTAACAAATTAGACAACTTAGATCAAGTGGATAAATTTCTGGAAAGGCATAAATTACCCAAACTGACCGACAGGAAAAAACAGACAATCTGAATAGACCTATGACAGGTAAATTCATTGAATAATTTAAAATTGTCCCCTCTAAAAAAACCCAGGCCCAGAGATGGCTACACTGGTGAATTCCATCACATGTTTGCAGAAATAATACCAATCCTGAAACTCATTCAGAAAATAAAGGATAAAACACTTCTGAGTCATTCTATGAGGCCAGTATTAACCCTGATAGCAAGACATCACAAGAGAGATATCAATATCTCTCAGGAACAAAGATGCAAAAAACAGTTAACAAAATTTTAGTTAACTATATCAAGAAACATATAAGAAGATTTTAGATCATAACCAAGTGAGATTTATCTCAGAAATACAAGTTAGGTTTAACATGTAAAAACCAATTAATGTAATGTGCCATAAGAGAATAATTGATAGAATAAAGTTACAAGAATCTGTAAACTTTTTCTATATAGGACCAGATAGGTGGTAAATATTTTAGATTTCATAGCCCATATAATCTGTTGCAATTACTCGACTCTGCCAGTGTCAATTATAGCTACGGAAGCAGCCATAGATAATAGATAAACAAATAAGCAAGGCTGTGTTCCAATAAAACTTTATTTCTGGATGCTGAGACTAGAATTTCATATAATTTTCACATGTCACAAAATAATATGTTTTTTATTTTCTTTCAGCCATTTAAAAATGTAAATATCATTTAGTTTTTGAGCCGTATAAAAACAGGAGGTGGGCAAGATTTGGCCATTGGGCCATAGTTTGTTGACCTCTGGAATAACGTACAAAAAAACCACATGATCATCTCAATGTGATAGGCAGCCTCCAAAATGACTCTCAGATAATCCCCACCTCTTGGTATTCACACCTTTATATAATCCTTTCCCCTTCAGAGTTAGCTGTACCTAGTGACTCATTTCTAACAATAGAATTTCAAGAGATTGGATGTCACTTTTGAGATTAGGTTACAAAAAGACTTCTGTCCTGCTCTGCTTTCTCTTGGGGCTCTGGCTCTCAGGGAAGCAAGCTGCCCTGTTAGTACTTCTTTGGAGAGGCCAACATAGTAAGGAGCTGATGTCTCTGGCCAGTAGCCAGCAGGGACCAAACCTACCAAAAGCCAGGAGTGAGCTTGGAATTGGATCTTCTGCGATCTGCCAACAACCACCTAAGTGATCTTGGAAAGGGATCTAAACTCAGCTCAGCTTTGAGATGATTGCAGTCATGGCCAATACCTTGATTGCAGTCTTGTGAGAAACTCTGAGTCAGTGGCACCCTGTGAAGCTGTCTATCTTCCTGACCCACAAAAACTGTGAGATAATAAATATTTATTGTTTTAAGCTGGTCAGTTTGAGGATAATTTGTTACATAATAATAGATATAGAAGACACAGAAAAATGCATGCCAAAATCCAACACCCATTCACAATGAAATAAAGTAGAAGGGAATTTCCTCAACCTGACTAAACGCATCTGTGAAAAACCTACTGCTAACATAATAATTAATGGTGAGAGACTGAATGCTTTCCCCTCTAAGGTCAGGAACATGGAAGGGATGTTCACTCTCTCCATTTCTATTCAACATTGTTATTGAAGAGTCTAGCAAATATGGTAAGATTTTTTTTTTAAAATCCACTCCCACTGCTTCACTTGACTAGCCTTAAAAAAAAAAATTAAAAAAAAAACAAAAACAGAAAAGAATGAAGTAAAACTGTCTTTACTTGCAGATAATGTAAGTCTGTATGTAGAAAATTCTAAGGAATAAAGAAAAAAATTACTAGAATTCATAAACAAAGCTTAACAAGCTCGCTGGATACAAGATCAGTATACAAAAAGTAATTGTATTTCTATACATTAGCAACAAACAATCCAAAAGTAAAATTAGGGAAGTGGTTTCATTTATAGTACATCAAAAAGAATAAAATATTTACAGATAAATGTAATAAAAGAAGCAAAAGATCATTACACTGAAAACTACAAAGCATTACTGAGAGGAAAAAGATGTAAAATTGAGAGATAGTCCATGTTCATGCTTTAGAGTATTTGATATTATCAAGATGGCAATTCTGTCCAATTTTTTTTATAGATTCAGTGCAACTCCTATTAAAATATCAACAGCCTTTTTTTTTTTTTTTTTTTTTTTTTAAGAAACTGACAGACTGATCTTAAAATTTATATGGGAATATAGTGGCCAAAACAATTTTGAAAAATGAAGAACCATGTTGGAGGATTCATGCTGTCAGATTTAAATCTTAGTATAAAGCTGTAGTAATCAAGACAGTATGATGTTGTAAAGGACAGGTGTAAGTCAGTGGAACAGAATGTATCATAGACCTAAATCTAAGATCTGACACTTTAAAACTCTTAGAAGAAAACATAAGGAAAAAAACCTTTGTGATCTTGGGCTAATAAAACTGTTATTTATTAGATAACACCAAGAACACAGCTATAAAAGTGATAAATTTAATTTAAAATTAAAAGTGATTTAAACTTTTATGCTTCCAAAGACACCTTTTAAAAAAATGAAAAAACAAGGCACAGACTGGGAGAAAATACTTGCAAATCATACATCCAGTAACAAGATTTCTATTGCTTCTTGGCCTTTTGGCTAAGATCAAGTGTAGTAATAAGAATTCCATCAAGAAAATAGGCTCGGTATGGTGGCTCACTTTGGGAGGCCAATGCAGGAGAATTACTTAAGGCAATCAACTTGGCAAAAGCATATATGAGACAATTGGGGAAAATTTAACATAGGCTGGGTATCAGATGATAATTAAGGAGTTAAAATACTGGCAGGGCGAGGTGGCTCACGCTGTAATCCTAGTACTCTGGGAGATGGGAGGGTCACTTGAGGTCAGGAGTTCAAGACCAGCCTAAGCAAGAGCGAGGCCCTGTCTCTACTAAATACAGAAAAATTAGCTGGACGTGGTGGTGTGCGCCTATAATCCCAGCTATGGGAGGCTGAAGCAGGAGAATCGCTTGAGCCCAGGAGTTTGAGGTTGCTGTGAGCTAGGCTGATGCCAGGGCACTCTAGCTTGGGCAACAGAGCAAGAGTCCATCTCCAAAAAAAAAAAAAAAAAAAAGGGAATTAAAATACTTATGAGAAATATGTACAGAAATATTTATAGGTAAAATAATATGTCTGGAATTTGCTTTAAAATACTGAAATGGGGATGAATAGATGAAATAAAAATAGCAGGATAGATAAATGTTGAAGTTTAATGATAGTATGTGTGGGTTCTGTGTATTATCTACTCTTGTGTATATTTGAAGTTTTATTTTTATTTATATATATATATTTTTTTTTTTTTAGTAGAGACAGGGTCTTGCTATGTTGCCCAGAGTGGTCTTGAACTCCTGGGCTCAAGGAACCCTCCCTTCTTGGCCTCCCAGGGTGCTGGGATTACAGGGATGAGCCACTGCTCCTGGCTCCATATATATTTGTAGTTTTCCATGATAAGTTAAAAAAAATTAAGTTGAGGCCGGGCGCGGTGGCTCATGCCTGTAATCCTAGCACTCTGGGAGGCCGAGGTGGGTGGATCGTTTGAGCTCAGGAGTTCGAGACCAGCCTGAGCAAGAGCGAGACCCCATCTCTACTAAAAATAGAAAGAAATTATATGGACAGCTAAAAATATATATATAAAAAAAATTAGCCGGGCATGGTGGTGCATGCCTGTAGTCCCAGCTACTCGGGAGGCTGAGACAGGAGGATCGCTTGAGCTCAGGAGTTTGAGGTTGCTGTGAGCTAGGCTGACGCCACGGCACTCACTCTAGCCTGGGCAACAGAGTGAGACTCTGTCTCAAAAAAAAAAAAAAAAATTAAGTTGAGAACTTGACCACTGTGGGAAAAGCCTTTAAGAAATCATTAAGGAAAGTGGGTAGTGGTATTATGTAACTTACTTGTTTCAGCCCAATACCAGTCTACACTTTGTATACCTTGCAAAAATCTAGTTCTTTCATTACTACCATGCAAAAGTTGTCTTGAGTAGAGATTTAAGAGCAGAGGCAGACCTTTCAGTGTTCATGTTTGACCACATGGTAGTAGGTACTGATTAGCTTTTTGGTGTTCCTGGATTTCCAAAATGCACATAGATCTCTTAGAGCCCATGTAAGTAGTGTGCTGTTAATAGCCGTTAACATTTCTAAATGTGAATCAGCACCATCTTCCCCTCATGCAAATTCTCATACACAGCACAGCCTTCTCCTTTGTAAATGGTATCTGCCTCTTCCTCAATGTGAAAGGTCCCAGGATTTATAAACTGCTTTTCTTAAGGGCATAAAAATTTTACAGTTCTTAAATATATACACTTTTAATGATTATGGTGGATGATATGCCAAGGATATGTTCTTATTTTGTTTATTCATTATTTTCTCCTTTTTCCATTTTTCAGTACATGTACTAGCCTTAGCAAGTTCTGTTCCAAACTCAGGCACCTTGACCTGGCTTCCTGTACATCAATAACAAACATGTCTCTGAAAGCTCTGAGGTAAATTTCTTAAAATAAGCATGTCCAATAATCAGAAAAAATATGTACTTTTTAAAATAACTGAAATAAAGTTGGCATTCCAGGCAACTGTGTTTTATGGATATATACTATAGTTTAGAATAGGTGTTTTACTGCTTACCCAAATTACAATTATGGGACACATTAAAATAAAATGACTAGCGGTAACTAGGATTTCTGAACAGAGTAGTATAGTTTATACATGAATGATTAGATTTTTATAAAGGCTTGTTTTCAAAAAAAGAAAAAATGGCACTTGTTAATATAACTTAGTGATTAAAACAGGGTTCTGGAGCCCTGTTATTAACAAGGTTTAGTAAGCAAACATAACCCTACTGAGCTTTTTTAAAACAAGATAATTTAAGGCTAAACCATAAAAAGTTGTGCCAATATTTGCCAGTTTTTGTGTTATAACAATGACAGCTTAATGTGGTTCAATCTAATATATGTAAAGTGCTTTAAAAAGGTTCCTAGCATATAGTAAGCAATTAATATATCTTATTTTAATGTTCATGTATTTTTTAAAGCATGTTACAGATGTATCTTAAAAGGAAAGCGAAATGCTCATTTTCTTTGGAAACTTCTCTTTTAATCAGCTTTTTATAAATGATTATGGTCTGACATATTGGCTGCAGTTATGCATAGTAAAAATTAAGCTATTAAAAGAAGAATATAGATTGAGTTATGTAGAGCATAAGTAATCTAAATATATGGTTCCTTTTAGACCTTCCTTGTGAATATTGAATACATGTATCTTTGACTGTTTCCCATATAGGATAATAAATTTGATAATGTAACAACTTCTATCATTTATAAAATGTTTTCACATAAATTATTTATTTGAAGGCCTTGTGAGGGGCACAGGGCAGACATTTTACAAATTGGAAATTCTAAAAAGTTGTCTAGTGCCGGGGATTGTGGCCTTCAAGTAAAAACTATTAAATGTGTATCATGTGATAAGTACTATGAAAGAAGTGAGTGCATCTGTTTTGGGAGAACATAGAAAGGACTATGGCTAATCTTGGACTAAGAGAAGTTCAGACAGGCTTCCTAAAATGACTTGCCTAAAGTCAGACTATTAATGTTGAAAAAGGAACTTGAACCTAGATTTCCTGACTTTATCTTCTGGGTCTTTTCTATAGGCAAGAATATTTAAAACAATTTATTCACTGTTTTCTGAAGAATGTCGTAGAAAGCTTGAGGTTCCTCCATAGTCTAAATGTTAAACTAAACTGGTAAGAGCAGAAAGGATCAAAGATGAAGCTGGAATTTTGAAGGCAGAGATTGAACAGAACAGAAGATACTGTAGATTCAGCCTACAGAAACAATATTCTAGAAACGTTTCAGATGAGGAAATATAGAGAGCCTTTGTAAATTCTTAAAAGTCCTCATTATTACTTTGATACTGCAGATTGAATGTCTCTAATCTGAAAATCTGAATTACTCAAATCCAAAACTTTTTGAGCACCAACATGACACGCTCAAAGGAAATGCTCACTGGGGCATTTCAGATTTGGGCTGCTCAACTGTGTAAGTATAATGCAAATATTCCAAAATCTGAAATCCAAAACACTCTGATCCCAAGCATTTCAGATAAGGGATACTTACTTTGTGATAGCACTATATGATGAGAATCTGGGTTTGAATCTGAACTCTTACTAATCCATGTCCTGTCAGGAGACCTTTGAGATATGTGATCAGTGCAAAAAGAATATAAAAATATTTTGAAAAGCATAAACCTCCATAAAAAATCTCATATATCTGAAAGACAGTATTGTGCTTTGTGCTTGTTGATTAAGCTGGATTTGAGGTGACCCTATTAATGATATAGTCCCACATGAGCACCACAGACATTGATAAATCAGTTTTTTTGTGTGTGTTCTATGGGAGTGCCTATATTCACATTAAGTAAATATGTATATTCTTGTGGGGGAGAATGGTACTATATCCATTCCTTTATTAAATAGCAAATAAAATGAGACTTTGGTGCCTTGGGATTGGATTTAGTGATATGTTTGTCTCATTTTGTTTTATCCTAAGTGAGGGATGTCCACTGTTGGAGCAGTTGAACATTTCCTGGTGTGACCAAGTAACCAAGGATGGCATTCAAGCACTAGTGAGGGGCTGTGGGGGTCTCAAGGCCTTATTCTTAAAAGGCTGCACGCAGGTAATACTCCATGTAGTGCTTGTGAAATTCCAAGGAACCATGAGCTCTTTATAGGTAGCCTCAAGGTGTTTGTCTTGAGGGAAATGTTAGTTGTGTGTATTATTGACGAAAGATACACACTTACCAAAAATTAAGCCTTAGAGTAAAAGAATGAGAAGAATTAACATCTGGCCAACATAAATTTGGGGTGAGGACAAGGTGGGGAGATAACATACTCAGGATAAACCATGAGCAAAAAGAGTTTCATGCAATTAAGTTTGTACTGAAAAGAAAACTTGTCATGTTGTTACTGCTGATGCTTTGTACTGGATAGGCAAAGAAGGCAGTCTTGGCAATTTCCACTTGTTTTTTAACCACCAGGAGTTTTTCTTAAATGTGCCAAGTATACAGCAACCTGCATTTTATAGCGTTGATGCTTATTTCCTGCCAGTCACATTACAAATCCAACATATTTTGTCGTTAAAAACTTTACTATTTCAGTGTTTTACAGTGAAAAAGGGAATTGACTATAGTACCTGGAAAGAAATGATCAAGGGTGGATTTAAATGTAATTGACAAAGTAGGGCTAGGCTCTACCTTATTTTATTAATAGTAACTAAAATGATAGCATGGATTCCATTAAAAATGCCTTCATTCTTTTACCATGATGGGAGGGGTTCTATTGTTTGAAGCAGAGCTTGGGATATATGACTGCCTTACAACAACAGCTTGAGCTTCTGGTTATTTATGGGAGCCTGAAAAATATTGATTGGAATGCATCATTATCATCAATTACTTACCATCTGCTCTCAGCACTGTAAGCATGACGATAGAAGTGTGAAAATTATTTTAGCTTCATAGTCCCTCAACAAAATGCTGTGTGGTATATTTATAAGAAGTAAAATCCATAAAAACTAGGCAATGTTTATTCCATCTTTTCCTTGATTTGATGATAATATGAATTTGAATGTGGCCAGAACTGATTTTAAAAATACTGATAACCATGCTAATAATATGAATTCTATTGTTATGTGGTCATAGTTCATTATTTGGTGTTAATTGTCCCTTTGAAACTTGGTTTGCTATATTTAGAATATATTGGTGAATGTGTACATTCTTAAATCTTTCTCCTTTGAAACAATATCAGTAATCACTTTTTCTCTTTTTTAATCTTTCCAGCTAGAAGATGAAGCTCTCAAGTATATAGGTGCACACTGTCCTGAGCTAGTGACTTTGAACTTGCAGACTTGCTTGGTAAGCATCCCTTCCCACAGCTCTTCTGTTTTAGTAGTTCGTTTCAGTAATATTATTATGGGAGTTTTAGTCATCAAGACCAGTGGTTTTTCCACTACAACCCTAGGTACACAGTAGACACACAGATGACTACATGTTTGACAACATTCACTCCTAGTGGCTTTGACATAGATAAGATAGAGGGCAGCTCATGCAGAATTCCAGATGAGCTAACTGTAACTCCATCTTTTTCTTACCTTCTTAAGAAAACTGTCTACTTTTTCAAAGTAAATTGTTCAGAAACTTCAGTATTTAAAATTGCAGTCACACTTTATAACTGATTAAGATGTGTCAGTGGGCTGGGCACAGTGGCTCATGCCTGTAATCCTAGCACTCTGGGAGGCCGAGGCGGGAGGATCGCTCAAGGTCAGGAGTTCAAGACCAGCCTGAGCAAGAGCGAGACCCCGTCTCTACTAAAAATAGAAAGAAATGATCTGGACAGCTAAAAAATATATAGAAAAAATTATCCAGCACATGCCTATAGTACCAACTACTTGGTAGGCTAAAGCAGGAGGATCATTTGAGCCCAGGAGTTTGAGGTTGCTATGAGCTATGCTGACACCATGGCACTCTAGCGCAGGTGACAGAGCGAGACTCCATCTCAAAAACAAACAAACAAAAAAAGGAAGTAGAAGGAAGAAACAAAGTGTATTTGTTTTCATTTAGGTCTGCTATCTGATTAAACCTATCTGGATTTCTTTTTGGTACTTATTTTCACAGAGGTATCATTTTTTGCTTATTTTTCTTCTATGATGCTAATGTCTATGGTTTTCTTTTTTTGCTCTTGTTTTTTTTTTAGCAAATTACAGATGAAGGTCTCATTACTATATGCAGAGGGTGCCATAAGTTACAGTCCCTCTGTGCCTCTGGCTGCTCCAACATCACAGATGCCATCCTGAATGCTCTAGGTCAGAACTGCCCACGGCTTAGGTAAACATTTCTTGTTTAGCTCAAAAAAAAATCAGAGAAAAGAAACAAAAGTCTCCTTCACCCATATTTATTCCTTGGAACTTTAAAATTTTAATGGTAGACACTGCAGAGCCACTACCCATCTAGATGCCCACCTACTTGCTTTGTACCTCATTTGATTACATGTACTTGGCATGAACCAAGGGGTAACAGTCCTCAAAGTCTATCACTTGTTAACCATACTAGAAAAAAAATCAACATTTTATTTCATTACTTGAGAAAGAAAGAATTTTCTCTTATTAATGCTTTTATATGATTTCATATAATAAAATTCCTTTCTCAAAAAGCATTTAAAGGCCCACACTGAGGTCATTTGTATTGTAATAATGATGCCAGGTATATAAAAGGGAGTACTATATTTGAAAAGAAAAAAATCCTTGCAGGAGGACCTCTTTTGCATTGATGGTCTTTTAGAACAGCCTTATTTCTCTGTGGCTCCTCCTCAGCTTGAATATGGGATTGGCTGAATATTTACTAAGAGTGCTGTATTAGTGTGCACATGGTGTCAAACCCTTGCTGATTCTGTAGGAGCACACAAGATGCTGGTTTGTAATGAGTAGGGATGATCCCCATACACCTTTTTTGTTTTTTAAAACAAAACTTATATAACACTTATAAGTTAGATACCGTTTTATTAGGTGCTTTACAGATATTAATTTATTTAATCTCTGTAACAGCATATAAGCACGTTATTATCTCCATGTTATAGATGAGAATACTGAAGCACCCGGAGGTTAAGTAACCCTCTCAAGGTATCACAACTAGTAAGTGCAGGAACAAGGAGTCACACCCAGGCAGTTTGGCTCCAGACCCATAAAACCATTTTTCTTGTATATAATCATCATTGTAAAGCAATAAAACTTTCTGTTTTGATTATCACCTGGCCTGATCATAATTGTTAAAAAAACTTTTTCCTACAACATCAAAATTCCTTAATAGATGGTAGACTTGTTGGTCAAAATTAGTAACATCAGAAGCCTAGAGTACTTCTCAGGAGCTCAGGAGGTAAGCAAACCTCTCTCTCAAAATATTACACATTATTCCTTTATATTTTAGAGAGAGAGGTCTTCAGCTCTGTCTTTCTGTATGGTTCATTATATTGTTAGAATAGAAAGGCTCTTAAAAGTTGTGTTGCAGTCATATCATGTTCTCCCATTAGAGATAGCATTCATTTGTAATTGATTTTCAATTGATAATGATTTCATTAGCTTTAATGTTTTTCAGCTTCTGTAGTAATTTGTAAGCAAACATATTAAATGTTCTTTGGTACCATTGTACAGAGGTCATCAGACTTTTCACAGAAAAGAGCTGCTTTTGGTTCCCCAGCCCTGTGATTGGTATTTAGGTTGGTGTTTAGCAGTTGCTGAATAATAGGAGAATGGCTGCCAGCTCAGCTTCCCTCTCCACTGGGCCTCTCTGGGAGCGTGTGGGAGGAGGCAGGAAGCTTTCATAAATCTAGAATTTCATATTTGGGACAAACCTGTAATTAAGCTGTCCCTTCATCACATTTTTAAAAAGCTATTTAAATCTGAGTGAACCTACATCTAAAACAGGGAAAGAAAATAATTTACTTCGGCAACAGATTAACTGAAATAGAGTATTTATCTCCATTTCCTTTGTTTTCTAGGAGCAGGCTGCCCTCTGGGGGTAAGCGGTATGCCATCAAGAAGGCTTTTAATGCATTTCATGCATTTTGGCATTAACTACAAGCTTCAGTTATATTCTTCTGTGTTCTTTGATTGTATCATCCTGAAATGTGGTATTTACAGCACCACTTTGTGATGACTCCATAAAAACGAATGGCGAGATCTGTATACAGACTTGCTTAGCTGTTAATGTCATTCTATATTATAAAGTCCTTAGGGAATAGGAGATTATTTTCTTAAATTCTTGATGTTTTAGTAAACCCAGTTTTCAGAGACCAAGAACATGACTTTCACTTTGTTTTTTTAACAGAATATTAGAAGTGGCAAGATGTTCTCAGTTAACAGATGTGGGCTTTACCACTCTTGCCAGGGTAAGTATTTCCATTGGATTCCATAGGTTAGGGATTTTTATTTCTTTTTTTATATATGTATTTTTTATTTTATTTCAATAGATTTAAGGAGCACAAATGGCATTTTGTTACATGGATGAATTGTATAGTGGCGAAGTCTAGGCTTTTAATGTACCCATCACCTGAATAGTGTTCATTGTACCAAATAGGTAATTTTTCACCCTGCACCCCCCCCAACCAGCCTGCCTCTTTTGAGTCTCCAGTTTCCATTATGTCACTCTGTATGACCATAGATTAGCCCATTGCTTAGCTCTTGTTTATAAGTGAGAACATGAGGTATGTTGGTTTTTGTTCTTGGGTTACTTAGGATAATGACCTCCAGTTCATCTAAGTTGCTGCAAAAGACATTATTTCAATCTTTTTCTTTTCTTTTTTTTTTTTTTTTTGAGACAAGAGTCTCACTTTGTTGCCCAGGCTAGAGTGAGTGCCGTGGCGTCAGCCTAGCTCACAGCAACTTCAAACTCCTGAGCTCAAAGGATCCTCCTGTCTCAGCCTCCCGAGTAGTTGGGACTACAGGCATGCACCACCATGCCCGGCTAATTTTTTCTATATATATTTTTAGCTGTCCATATAATTTCTTTCTATTTTTTTAGTAGAGATGGGGTCTCGCTCTTGCTCAGGTTGGTCTCGAACTCCTAAGCTCAAACGATCCGCCCACCTCGGCCTCCCAGAGTGCTAGGATTACAGGCATGAGCCACCGCGCCCGGCCCATTTCAATCTTTTTCATGGCTGAGTTGTATTCTGTGGTGTGTGTCTATATGTGTGTGTATACACACATACACACACACACACACACACCCCCCCCACATTTTCATTATCTACTCATTAGTTGATGGGCATTTAGGTTGGTTCCATATCATTAAAGTTGTGAATTGTGCTGCAACAAACATATGAGTGTAGGTATCTTTTTTTTTTTTTTTTTTTTTTTTTTTGAGACAGTGTGTCGCTTTGTTGCCTGGGCTAGAGTGAGTACCATGGCATCAGCCTCGCTCACAGCAACCTCAAACTCCTGGGCTTAAGCGATCCTACTGCCTCAGCCTCCCAGGTAGCTGGGACTACAGGCATGCGCCACCATGCCCGGCTAATTTTTTTCTATATATATTTTAGTTGGCTAGATAATTTCTTTCTATTTTTAGTAGAGATGGGGTCTCGGTCTTGCTCAGGCTGGTCTCGAACTTCTGACCTCGAGCGATCCACCCGCCTCGGCCTCCCAGAGTGCTAGGATTACAGGCGTGAGCCACCGAGCCCGGCCGGTATCTTTTTTTATAAAATGACTTCTTTTCCTCTGGGTATATTCCCAGTAGTGGGATTGCTGGATTGAATGGAAGATCTACTTTTAGTTCTTTGAGAAATCTCCATACTGTTTTCCATAGAGGTTATACTAATTTGCATTCCCACCAACAGTGTTTAAGCGTAACAGTGTTTAAGCGTTCCCTTTTCACCTCAACCAAACCAGCATCTGTTGTTTTTTGATTTTTTAGTAATGGCCATTCTGACAAAGGTAAGGTGGTATCTCACTGTGGGATTTTCCATTTCCCTGTTGATTACTGATGGGAGCATTTTTAAATATATTCGTTAGCCATTTGTTTCTCTTTTGAAAAATGTCTGTTTACCCACTTTTTGCCCACTTTGCCCACTTTTTAATGATGTTTTTTTTCTTGCTGATTTGAGTTCCTTATAGATACTGAATATTAGTCCTTCATCAAATATATAGCTTTTGAATATTTTCTCCCATTCCGTAGGTTGTCTGTTTACTCTGTTGATTATTTCTTTTGCTGTGCAGAGACTTTTTCATTTAATTAAGTCCCATTTATTTATTTTTATTTTTGTCATATTTGCCTTTGGAGTCTTAGTCATAAATTCTTTAGCTAGGCCAATGTCAAGGATAGTGTATCCTTGGTCTTCTAATATTTTTATGGTTTCAGGTCTTACATTTAAATCTTTAATCTATCTTGAGTTAATTTTTATGTATGGTGAGAGGGATCCAATTTCGTTCTTCTGCTTGAGGCTATCCAGTTTTCTCAGTACCATTTATTGAATAGGGTGTCCTTTCCCCAGTGAATGTTTTTGTCTGATTTGTCAAAGATCAGTTGGTTGTAGGTATTTGGCTTATATTTCTGAGTTCTCTATTCTATTCCATTGGTCTGTGTGTCTGCCTTTATACCCATACCATGCTGTTTGGTTACTGTATACCTTTGTAGTATAATTTGAAGTTGGGTAATGTGATGCCTCCAGATTTGCTCTTTTTGCTTAGGATTGCTTTGGCTATTCATGTTTTTTTTTTTTTTTTTTTAGACAGAGTCTCACTCTGTTGTCCGGGCTAGAATGCTGTGGCGTCAGCCTAGCCCACAGCAACCTCAAACTCCTGCACTCAAGCAGTCCTTCTGCTTCAGCCTCTCCTGAGTAGCTGGGACTACAGGCATGCACCACCATGCCCGGCTAATTTTTTCTATATATTTTTAGTTGTCCAGCTAATTTCTTTCTATTTTTAGTAGAGATGGGGACTTGTTCTTGCTCAAGCTGGTCTCAAACTCCTGAGCTTAAACGATCCACCTGCGTTGGCCTCCCAGAGTGCTAGGATTACAGACGTGAGCCACTGCGCCCAGCTTACAATTTCTTTCATCAGTGTTTTTGTTTTTTTTTTTTTTTGAGACAGAGTCTCGCTCTGTTGCCCGAGCTAGAGTGAGTGCTGTGGCGTCAGCCTAGCTCACAGCAACCTCAAACTCCTGGGCTTAAGCGATCCTCCTGCCTCAGCCTCCCAAGTAGCTAGGACTACAGGCATGTGCCACCATGCCCGGCTAATTTTTTCTATATATATTTTTAGTTGTCCATATAATTTCTTTCTATTTTTAGTAGAGACGGGGTCTCACTCTTGCTCAGGCTGGTCTCCAACTCCTGACCTTGAGCAATCCACCCGCCTCGGCCTCCCAGAGAGCTAGGATTACAGGCGTGAGCCACCACGCCCGGCCTCATCAGTGTTTTATAGTTCTTGTTTTTGATACTTTATCTTCAATGAAACTTCACCAGCAGGATGGGATTTTTATTTCAGAAGAATGGGTAACAAAGGAAATATAGAATAGTAGCAGAATTGGGAGTGAAAAAGCCGAGGCGGAACTCTTCTATGTCTGGTGTTCCTGAGCATTCTCACGCTATAGCTACAGACTTGCTGATAACCAATAAGAACACAAACTGCTCTGGAATTGTAGACATGCATTGAGAATATGACACTCCTTCATGAGACTTGATTCTCCACAATTTCATAAGATGATAAAATAAGCAGGGATTTCTTAGTAATCTGTGAAAGAAACTTGGTTATCTGGTATGTGACTAGTGGATGAAAATAAGAAACACACAAGTCTGGTTTTAAATGGAGAGGTTTTAGGAGATTTTCTGTATCCTCCTGAAGATTTTAGTACTTAGAGTAGTTTATAAGTCACTGTGTAGTAATAGTATTTAAAATTATATGGACGTTGACCAGTGTTATGAAACGGGGAAGGTCATCCGCTTTCATACAGATTGATGGAATACTAATTGGGTAGGAGCCAGCACATGGCATAAAACTTGCTTTCCTCCCTCCAAAAGAAATAGTTTTCGTTAAGTTATTTATGGTTGAAAGAATCTCTATGGTAGCCCAATATTAATGTTCAGCAAATTTATTCCCTTGCAGTTCTCAAATGTTAGGTACTTTAAATGTGAAATAATTGAGAAATTTCTGCCGGATGTGGTGGCTCACATCTGTAATCCCAGCACTCTGGGAGGCCGAGTCGGGAGGATCGCTTGAGTTCAGGAATTCAAGACCAGCCTCAGCAAGACCAAGACCCCATCTCTACTAAAAATAGAAAAAAATTAGCCAAGCATGGTTTCACGTGCCTGTAGTTCCCAGCTACTCGGGAGGCTGAGGCAGGAGGACCTCTTGAGCCCAGGAATTTGAGGTTGCTGTGAGTTAGGCTGACGCCACGGCACTCTGGCCTGGGCAACAGAGTGAGACTCTGTCTCAAAAAAAAGAGAGAAAAATTTCATTGTGATCAAAGTAAGCGTTTTACTTTTAAAAGTCAGGTGTGGCCGGGCGCGGTGGCTCACGCCTGTAATCCTAGCACTCTGGGAGGCCGAGGCGGGTGGATTGCTCAAGGTCAGGAGTTCGAGACCAGCCTGAGCGAGACCCCGTCTCTACTAAAAATAGAAAGACATTATATGGACAACTAAAAATCTATATAGAAAAAAATTAGCCGGGCATAGTGGCGCATGCCTGTAGTCCCAGCTACTCGGGAGGCTGAGGCAGTAGGATCGCTTAAGCCGAGGAGTCTGAGGTTGCTGTGAGCTAAGCTGACGCCACGGCACTCACTCTAGCCTTGGCAACAAAGTGAGACGCTGTCTCAACAAAAAATAAATAAAAAAAAAATAAATAAAAGTCAGGTGTATAACTAATGGAATAAGATAAACAGTGAAATTAGAATGACAGCAACTCTGTTTTCTCATGTTTTAAATAATTTGTCCTATAATGTTTTTGTGCTTTGTAGAATTGCCATGAGCTTGAAAAGATGGATCTGGAAGAGTGTGTTCAGGTAAGATTGTGGATTTTAATTCAGAAATGCAGTATGATAGAAACGTAGATAATACATGTACATCAGAATGTCCAATTTCTTACCCTAGTGTAGCACACTGTAGTGCCTGGCAGCATTGGTGATTTCCTATTTATTGAGATGTCTTCCAGGCATACTGGGCAGAGGTGTTCATGGTATGTGTGTTAAAGAACTATGAAAATACAATCAGGTTGCCATTAGAGAGAAGAGAGGCCCAAGTGTTCAGGCCATAAAGTTGCTAAAATATTTCCTTAGACCAACAGAGTTATACTGGTAAACAATTAAAGCCCATCACACTGATCTATAGTACCACCTTTTTTTTTTTTTTTTTTTTTTACCTTTACTGTACCCTGGATCCTTAAATCAATTGCCCTGGGACCTGACTCTGTATGAAACTCATCCCTTAGGGGATACTGACCTCCTTATCAATAATTTTTATTACCAATTTTAAGAGCTTTGAAATTATTGATTAGAGGGAAACTTTGAGGGGAGGGATTCCAAAAGCAAGTTAGGTAATGAATTTTTTTTTAATGGTAAAACTGAAGATACTTCTGTAACTGTAAAGGTCACTTTTTTTTTTTTTTTTTTTTTTGAGATGAAGTCTTACTCCTTACTCTGTCACCCTGGCTAAAGTGCAGTGGCGTCATCATAGCTCACTGCAACCTCAAACTCCTGGGCTCAAGGAATCCTCTGCCTCAGCCTCCTGAGTAGCTGGAACTACAGGCACACGCCAACATACCTGGCTAATTTTTTCTATTTTTTTTTTTTTGTAGAGCCGGGGTCTTGCTCTTGCTCAGGCTGGTCTTAAACTCCTGACCTCAGGCCGTCCTCCCACCTTGACCTCCCAAGGTGCTAGGATTACAGGCATGAGCCAGCCAGGCCACTTTGTTGTTGTTGTTGTTGTTGTTGTTGTGTGTACTTATTGTCCAGACACTTACCAGCTATTAGTTCTTATTAAACTAAAACTTGTTCACATCCATTTATCTCTCATACATGCCTGAGTGACCTCTATGTCCTTTCTAATGTTAGTCCTTCTGAATGGACATGTCTGCCTGTTCCACTCTCTCTCTCTGCTATTTCTCAGCTCTTGTGAAGCTGTGTGTAGTAGTAAATAATGATAATCTCAGAGTTGGAGAAGAACTGTAAAAGAAGCACTGATTTACTTCCAGTCCCAAATTATGAAAGGCTGTTCTTCCTCCTTGAATGTTCACAGTTAACTCAGATTCCAGCAGCACCTGTCTACCACCCTTGGGGAAAAGGACACCCAAGATATCAATCCTGAGTTGTAGCATGCCTTATTAAAAAGATATTTGGGCTGGGTGTGGTGGCTCATGCCTATAATCCTAACACATTGGGTGACTAAGGCTGGAGGATCACTTGAGGCCCAGAGTTCAAGAACAGCCTGAGCAATATAGTGAGACCCTGCCTCTACATAAAATTTTAAAAATTATCTGGGCATGGTGGCATGCACCTGTAGTCCCAGCTTCTTGGGACCGGAGCTGAGGCAGGAGGATGGTTGGAACCCAGGAGTTGCATTGAGCTGTGATGATGCCACTGCACTCTAGTCCAGGCAACAGAGCGAGACCCTGTCCCCCCCCCCCCAAAAAAAAAAGATATTTTCTGGGTGTAGTGGCTCATGCCTATAATCCCACCAAACTCTGGAGGCTGAGCAGCGAGGATCATTTGAGCCCAGAAGTTGAAGACCAGCCTGGGCGACAGAGTGGGGGGAAAAAAAGTTATTTAGGTAGGCCAAATTATCTAAAAATTTCATGATTTGCAACCTTAATTTTTTTCATGGAGCACTGTCTTCTGATTCTTTTCTGTGATGGTTCTAAGGAGACAGAACAAAGTCCAATGAGTTGTACTTAAAAGGGCAGATTTTGATTGATTTCAAAAACAAAACAGAAATTTGAACAGAGCTGTCCAAAGATGAAGACTAGAGATGTGTTCAAACCTAGTTTGGGTGGATTCTTATAGAACAGGTTCAGGTAGCTGATGGGATTTAAACCTTCACATTGTGTTCTTTGATAATTGCTTATCAAGCTGTCTAGACCAGAAATGTAGTCGAAAATGAGGAATGACCCATGATTTTATTTGGAATTATACACAAAATAAACTTACTTGTTTCTTTCAGATAACAGATAGCACATTAATCCAACTTTCTATACACTGTCCTCGACTTCAAGTATTGGTGAGTTTAACTTTCAGTGTTATATATCTTTGTTGGATTTAATCAAAACCCAGTGCTCTAGTTTCAGAATCCAGCTCTTGACTTTCCTCTCAGTGTTTGGCTACCATTTGGGGAAGGGATACTTCTCCAAATTGTCAGCTTACCGAGGACCAAGGTTGGTCCTTGAGTGAAGTGGAAAACTGAGATAGGAACTGGAAAAGTGAAATGTTTTTTCTGTTAAACATGACAGATGAAGGCTTTGCTAAGAGAATTTCTTGCTGTTCTTTTCAGTGACACTATAGGAAGGGTTTCTGTTTAATTGTTCTGTATCCAGGCTTATTTTTGGTGTTTGGTGGCACAGTACTATCCAAAGTTGGGTCAAAGCTTCTAAGTTTCCCAGAACCAAGAATTTAAGGAAAATTGACGAGAGTTTTTTAAGCCTGTCTTATTTTGTTTATGAACTAGTTCACAGTCATTACATGAATTTGTAAAATATATTTTTTAGAATCACACACAAAAACATCAGTCATTGATTGCCAAAAGCATAACCCCAGCAACTCTAGTTTGCTTCCTTCATTTTACCACGTGGATCTAGTGATAGTTCTGTATTCATCAAAATCAAATCAAAAAGGTCTGCTTTCTGATTTTACACAAGCCTCTGGCTAGAGGGATGCCAGAAGATATTTCAACATCCTTTCTTGCTCTATTTGGCTGCAGAGTCTGTCTCACTGTGAGCTGATCACAGACGATGGAATTCGTCACCTAGGGAATGGGGCCTGCGCCCATGACCAGCTGGAGGTGATTGAGCTGGACAATTGCCCACTAATCACAGATGCGTCCCTGGAGCACTTGAAGAGCTGCCACAGCCTTGAGCGGATAGAACTCTATGACTGCCAGCAAATCACACGGGCTGGAATCAAGAGACTCAGGGTAAAGATGGCTACATAACTCTCCAGCTCTGGTGTTCTCAATACTCTTCTTTTCTTTTTTCTTTTTTTCTTTTTCAGATTTAGATTCTTGTTATATTTACATGGACATTTAGCAAGGATAAAAATGGAGTGCAAACCTAAAGGTAGATAGTTTTTTCCTGTGGTTCCAGATGGAAATTTAGGAAGAAAATTCCCACTGAAGGGAAGTAAAGTAAGTCTCCTCCCAGCAGAGTCTCTCCCATAACATCTAGGGCTTAGTTACAACTTCAGAGTGAAAAAAAGCACATTTTGGTTCTAAAGGACAGAAAGGAATAACATAAAGAAAATGTTTAGTTAAATGGGATTTAAGAATTTAATTTGTATTTCCTTTTGACATGAAACCCTTTTCCTGGGGTTCTTATTTTTTAAGACAACACATGAAGTAGATTTTTACCTTTTATTTTGACCCCATCCTCCATAATACAGAGATCCATGAATAGCCAAATGACTACAAAGACAAGTTGTAAGCAAGGAAGTTATAAAAAGCTGGATGAATCTATATGTTAGATTATTCTGCTCAACAGACATTTATTGAAACATCTGCTTCACACCTGGTGTAGGAAAGACACTGTGCTTAGTCCCTTACCACCAACCTCTAAAGAAAAATCCACATTGGCCATGTAGCCTTGAGCAAATATTAATAAAAGAACACCAAACCTCATCTTGAGTTCCAGTTGGCCTCAGTTCCTCCTCTCCCTTCAGACACAGAGGACTGAGAGCGTATCTGCACTGGGGAGGCCTCGCAACCATATTTCTTCTACACCAAAAGAGAAGAGCCGCAGGTCAATCAGAGCCTCGACTGTGACCTGCATATACTAGGGTTCCTAGACCTGCGTGGCTATCAGTAATCTCTTCCATTTCTGAATCCTGAGGAAATCTGTTATCTGTACTTCAACTCCCTTAGCACTTTTCCACTTTAATTTAGCTATTTATGTGCATGCCGAGGCTGTAATCGCCCAAGAGCAGAACCCCCGTCTTGATCATTTTTGTACTCCTCTCACTTAACTAGCACATTGTCTTGAACATAGTAGGTATTCAGAAATAGTATTTAAGACTAGAAGAATGTTATTAAAAGAAGATAATGAGGTTTTTTTTTTATGTCAGAAAAAAACATTGTCCATGATGACTTGGAAAAACGTAAGTTTAAATTTACATAGCTTCTTTCAGCAGTGGGGATCCAACTGGGAATCCCTTGGGGACAAAATAAGAAATGAGTGTGATGTTTTCCCCCAGTTTTATTATTAAGAAAACAAGTACCAAAGTTACATGAGTTGATCTGGTCATTTAGAACAGCCTCGGACGGAACAGAGTAAAACCCAGTCCTCCCGGCATCCTGAGCAGTGCTCATCCTCTTCCCTGCTTTCAGGTTTATTCATCCCCTTGGTGGTTTTTCTGAGAAGCAACATTATACTTTCTGTTTATTCCCTCTCTCAGTTATGTTTCTGTCTTGTTTCAGACCCATTTACCCAATATTAAAGTCCACGCCTACTTCGCACCTGTCACTCCACCCCCATCAGTAGGGGGCAGCAGACAGCGCTTCTGCAGATGCTGCATCATCCTATGACAATGGAGGTGGTCAACCTTGGCGAACTCTGAGTATTTAATGACACTTCTAGAGTTACCGTGGAATCTCTCCAGCGGAAGCGACCCCAGTGTTCTGGGCAAGGGTTACAAAGTGAGGGCAGTGTCCGGATCCCCAGAGCCACACGTGCATACATACACATACACACCCTCATCCCCATCCACTCACATTTTGTGACCATGAGACTGACGTTCATGCTGGCTTTATCAAGTGGATTGGTAAAACTTAACCATTCCTGTTGGAGGTGCCCAGAAGAAAATCATAGGCCAAGGTGGAGGGAGGGGGCATTCCAGCAAACCCAGTGTTAACTGCTACTGTGGTTTCTTTATTTTGTCAAAGGGTTTCTTTGAGGATTTTGGTACAGTAACTGCAGTCCTCCAGGGTCAAGAAAAGCATGGAAAAACAATATATGATGTATCCAGGGACCAGAAGGAAAATTTCTTTGTATCCTAAAAATGGTAGCCATCTATTGTGACTACAGAGCTTCTGTGCTTCCTTGTTTCCATGCCAACATGCTGAGCATGCTCACAAAGAAGGCTCATCCATTCCTCTTGTGTTTTAGTATTTGGCCCAGAGGTTTCCTAAATGGTTGCATTGAAATCGCTGTGGTCCAAATGTGATTACTTATTCACTTAAATTGTCACTGTCTGTAGCACACATGTGCACCTGTCTTCCATTCTCTGTTGCTCCCTCCCACACTCTTGCTCAGTCTGTCACCTGTTCATAATCTGCCTATTCACACTCAGTTGTTACTCTTTTGCTGTTGTGTTTACAGTTTGCATTTTGGATGATTAGTTGGGGTTACCAAACATTTATAAAAGACATTATCAATAAATATTTTTTTAATTCTAAATTTTACCATTAGGGGACCCTGCCTGAATCTTTGCCAATCTGAAAGGAAACTATAAAAAAATCAAGAAAAGTTATGAGAGGAAATTGAGCTAAAACTATTTTGATGAAAACAAACTTTGCCTTTTGTTTTCTGTTACATCTTGTGACATATGATAATTCGCATGATGTGCCCAGTATTCCCCCTGCACATTTTTCCTTCTGTCAGACTCCACCAACTTAATCAGGAAAGAGAGAAATGCATTGTAGGAAAAAGTGGAATGGCAAATCCAAAAACTGAGCCTGAGAGCCCCTACTACCCAAGTTCAGATATTATTGATGAGCATTATCGTATGTTCGCTGAAATCTAGGAGTGATCAGTGGCATCTCTGACCTGTGTCTGTGAGGTGGTTTTGCTTTAACAGGAATGCTGCTGTAGGAGCTGTGCGGTCCAGCCAGTCGGTCGCTCGTTTTCCCCCATTTCAGCCTATCAGGGATAGAAGAATGGCCCTGTAATAGCTGGTCAACTGTGTCAGTGTTAATGGTATTGTATCTAATACTGGTGCCTCAAAGGACCAGAACTTTTTTAGAACCTGTCAATCATCACTCTCTCCTCCATACTTGCCCTAAATGAAACACAAGAGTAGCCAAGTGAAGGATTTGGGGCAACCAAAAAGAAACATTGAGAGGAAGTAGGGGTATCTCTGCGCAGCCTGGGAACTTGGGCACCAGAACTGAGGGGAGGGGTTCAGTACCCAGGACTCAGAAGAAGCACCGCCCCCCCCACCATAAAATCATAGAGGATGAGGTAAATAAAATGAGTTTCTAAAGCACATGAAGTAGATTTCTTAAACCCCAAGATTAGAACCCTAATGTGATTTTTTCTTAGGGCAATTTTTATTTTTGGTCTTTTAGTACATAAATGTGAATACACCATGATATTAGAGCATCTTCTATATCAGCGGTCCCCAACCTTTTTGGTACCAGGGATCGGTTTCATGAACAGTTTTTCCACGGACCAGGGCGGGGAGGCAGAGCTCAGGCGGTGATGCAAGTGATGGGGAGCAGCTGTGAGTCTGTAAATACAGATGAAGCTTTGCTGGCTCACCCGCAGTTCACCTCCTATTGAGCAGCAGCCCCCCCAACCCCCTTTCCTAAGTTTCATGTAAGACAGTTTTCCCATATCTTTCATGGAGTGGGGCGGGGGACAGTGGAGCTCTGAGGCCCAGTCCCTAACAGGCCACAGCCCAGGGGTTGGGGACCACAGTTCTGTATGATCCATACTGTTAAAAGGCTTATTTTTGTTTTATTTTTATGTGTTAAGAGACAGGGTCTCACTATGTTGCCCAGGCTGGCCTCAAATTCCTGGACTTAAGTGATCGTGCCTCAGCCTCCCAAGTAGCTGGGACTAAAGGCATGTGCCACCATGTCTAGCTTAAAAGACTGGTTTTAATGCTATAGTTGCTGGTTTTACCAGCATAAATAAGAATAAAGTCTGATTTATTTCTCCACTGATTTAGAAGGCAATCAGATGAAAGGGTCCTAGAAGTCTATACTGCCCTTCATTATTTAGCATATTAAATTTATTTTAAATCCTGTTATGGCCCTTTGAAAGCTCAATTTTTTTTCATTCCTTTTCCCACTTATCCTCTTTTTAAATTACCTTATTTTTTTGTTTTGTTTTTGTGAATCATAGTTCCATGTCCATTTTTAAATTACCTTATAAGGAATATATATTTTTTATTTATTTTATTTCAGCACATTATGGGGGTATAAAAGTTTAGGTTATGTATGTTGCCCTTGCCCTCCCCCCCCAGGAATGAATATATATTTTTTAAAGTGAGACTCACTCTCCTGGCCATATACCCCACACATACACGTACACACATGCATGTACGTGCACTTCCACATGTAGCTGATAATATTCAGATGCCTAGTTCACTCATTCAAGCAGAACTAGAAGAGAAACATATTTAGGGGCCATCTGCCCTAAAGTATAAGTTTTTGGTTGAGGCTATCGAGGTACTTCTTTACTTAAAAGAAATGATAAGTTTAAAAGACCCTATTCACCAGTTCTTGAAGATCTTGGAAATGCCATGTTTCTCTACACAAAGGGTGTACCCACATGCAGGTCTGTGTGGACTTGGGCTCTCGATCCCTGCTATTAAGGCAAACTCCAGCCTGTCTGGGCCATGAACAGAGTCAAGTGAGAGAGAACAAAGACCCGGAGTGTGCAGCACTGGCTTGTATGTGGTCAGGCAGGAGCCTTGTTCCTTTCTCAAGAAAACTTCAGGACCATCAAGCTTGGAAAGAAATACGTTTTTAATGCTGTTTTGCAGCCTATGCCAGCTGAGGAATATGCTAGGACATTAAGAACACAGAACATGGTAAGTTTTGATCAGGTGTTAAGGATCCTGCCGTGTGAACATAATGCTTCCTGTCTCAACATACTTTTGAAAATTACACAAGGCTTAATATAGGAAAAAATTCTCCCTAAGAAAAGCTTATTGGTCCAATTGTCTAACTCATCAGCCACTCAGACTATGCCTTTTGTAATGAAAAAATATGGAGTGAACAGAGAGAGGAGATTTGGAATAAGTAATAAGGTACTTCAAAGCTAATGCCATAAACCTGCAGTTGGGGGAGGAGGAGGAATTATTGTTGTGTCTCTAGAGAAAGTTCTTTCTTTCTCTGTCACCCAGGCTGCATTACGGTGGTACAAATCATAGCTCACTCAAACTCCTGTTCTCAAGTGATCCTCCCCCCTCGGCCTCCCAAAGTGCTGGGATTACAGGCACGAGCCACTGGGCCTGGCCTAGAGAAAGGTTTTGAACACCCAGATCATCTCTTTTCTAAGCAGCCTTTCCCCCAGTCTCATCCCTTACATTTTCCAGCATTATTTGCTACATCAATGTCTTCTACATCTCCTACATTGGCCCCACTGGAGTGATTCTAGCTCCTTTTTTTTTTTTTTGCACTGATGTCTACCATCCTTCCTTTCCCTCTATTTAAAGCCTCCATCTCACCACCAGTAATGCTGCTGATTTAGTCTCAAATGTCTCCAGTCTAGCTGCTGCTTTTAATCCTTGTCCTGATGCAGGGGCTATCATGGGCAGCCTTATATTCAGTAACTGTCAGGTGGCCTCGGCCATTTTTCACTGGGTGGTCTTTGATATTTGCTTACTGGATGTGAATTGAGTTTAAAATCAATCTGTTGGATATGAGGAATAGGGGATCTGGCCTCAGCCTTTTTTCCAATATTTGGAATATGAAAGCACATTGTGCTTTATGTAAAAAATGTTTTCTCCTCCTGTTCTGCTCTTTACTGGATGTAAAAGTTTTCATCAAATCATTTTTGTAAATTTCCAGTCTGATTTCCATATCCATTAAGTTGGTTTAGCAGACATAAGTCAGAAATTTCACATATCCCTTGTATCAGACATATTAGAGGGAAACCTGGTCAATAATTTTATGATGCTTTATTTTCGGCTTTCTAGAGTATTTGAATAGTTCAGTATAGCCATGATGCTTCAAAGTAGCCAAGTTCTTTTATTTCTTCTTTTTTAAAAAAAATTTCAAAATAATACAGGGGTACAAATGTTTTTGGTTACATGGATGGCTTTTGTAATGCTTGAGTCAGGGCTATAAGTGTCCCCATCACCCAGATAGTGTTCATTGTACACCCAGATAGTGTTCATTGTACACCCAGATAGTGTTCATTGTACTCCTTAGGTAGGATTTCACCCCATCCCTCCTCCCCCTTATTTCTTGTAATTGTCTTGTAAAATGCACTGTTACTGGCTTGATAGCCCACAAGTGCCATGGGGGACTAAACAAGGTATGTGATGGAAGCTGTCTTGGCTTGAAGTTGTTAGGCAGTGTGAAAGCGTCCCTGGAAAGAAGAGAGTGGTTTCCATTCCAGCCTGCCTGTGTGGGCAGTATATTCTTAGGCAACTGTGTTTTGGGGAGAAGAACACTCAAAGATCATGGTTGACCCTTGGCCATTTATTGTGCTGAAAGTCACAGACTGCTCATGCCAGTTGTCACCAATGAAAGGAGTAGTTTAAAGGAAATTGCTCTATTCTGCCTTTTCTCTCCTTATGTGCGTGATTTAAGTAAGGGTAGGTTTCTATCCCTGTTGTGTTTTCTGGCTGAACAGACTCTTTCAGTAGTGTGCTCTGAGCTCTGGAACGTTTTACAAGAAGATTGCTGCCTCTGTCTGCCTACCAATTCTAGGGTCTTCAACCACCTCAAACCCAGGCAATGTGAATTAGCCAAGTCTTGTTTGAGAAGTGTAGGATGTTTGGTTGGAGGTCTTGGGCAGACCTTCTCCCCTTACAATGATCTTGGACCAAAGAATTCTAAAGCAGTAGGAGGATAAGGGGAAATATAGAGTCCTGGCCTCTCCTCACCTTTATTTTTATCATAAATCTTAATTTTCTGATTAGAAGATACAGAAAGCTATCTAAGACCCTGTCAATAGGGTATTATTAACCCAAGTAATTTGGGAATAAAATTTGGCTATAATTGATACATCAGAACGCCCTAACTTGACATCTTGATTTTCCAGCAGAGAATATAGGCTACTCAAGCAACAGCTACTCTAACCTTGCCTTCTCACCTAGGCCAGCTTTCTACAGCCAGAAACTACCATGTGAGGCAAGTGAGCTTTTGCATGAAGGGCTTCTGCAGCTTCCCCCTCAAGTCAGGCCTACCTGTTTTATTTATTTTTTTTTCTCAGAAACATCAATTCTGTGTCTCCAAAGACTTTTATCCTTAGGAAAATCAGTATGTAACCTCTCCGCTGAGTTTGAATGAATCTTTGGAGCCCAAGAGCGTTACACTTAATTTTCAGGAGAAAAAAAAAATTTGTTGGACTAGCTCCTGTGTGGGATGTTAAGAGAAAGTCCATATGCACTTCTTCCATCTCTGCCACATGTGTTTTTTAATAAGTCCTTGTAGAGTTCAATTTGCAGATGTTGAGTCTCAGTGCTTCCTCAGCCAGGGGGGTTTATTGCCCTTGTAGCAAGAAGAACCATGAGCAAGGAAAACCCATCAATGGCCCTTTCTATGTTACATGTTTTCTAGTGTCTTATTTTGAAGAAATGGCATGGGGACATGGCAGATGGGGGTCAAAGTAGAGAATTGGTTCTAGAACTGGGGTCTCATGTGCAGCATCTGTTCTGAATATGTAGTGACAGCTGCCTCACACGTGGGTACATTTAATTTCTTTTCCGTCTGATGATCTCCATGCCCTTTTCACTGACAGAGGGCTTCCACTTTCTACACACTTAACCAGAGTCATCCAGATGGGTGAGTATTGGCACCACTGAAGAAGCCCCAGTGCTTCCCAGCTGTGTCTGGGTGTGGTTTGGATACTAGGACAAGAGCAGGTGGGCAGCACGTGAGAATCCTCACCCTAGAAAGAGATGGGAGAAGAGGGGCATCCAGACACATACCTTTTCTCTTCTGCCAGGTCCCAAGAACCCAGGGAAATCTTTGAAGTGATGTCTTTTTTGTTCAGGTGGAAAAAGAAAACTTTGCCCCACTAAGTTTCTCTTGTCATTGTCTCTTATTAATTCAAATTTGTACCACACTGCTGCTCACACACATGTATGTGTTTCTTACTTTAACCTAAACCTTCTCAGCCCCTGAAGTCATTATTCTACTCTTTTTTTTTTCTTTCTTATTTTATGGCACTAGAGAATGAGAACCTAAAGTCTTAGAAATCCTAACTTGAAAAAGAATCTCTAACTGGCATGGTTTGATTAATTACCTTTCCCCTGAAAGATGAATGGTTTTCTTTCCTAGTGCTATATAATAGATCTTGAATAAGTGAAACCTTTGCTGCTACTTTCCTGGGTTTACATCAGTTTTTTTCTTCCCTTAAGAATAATTTCTTATCTGTGCTTCTCTGATGACTGTTATTTTTCTAACAAGTGCAGGAAGGGGTGAGCTTGTGATTTCTTCTCTTAATCCCCTCCTCACCCTACTTCCAAATTACACACTAACCTCTATCTCCTAGAGCCTGTTGGCACATACACAAGATCACTGGGACCGTGCTCATCAGAAGCTACCTGTGTTCCTTCTCACCATGCTGCAGCTCTCAGAGCTGATCCCTGAGTGTCTGTGACTACCCACCCCAAAGGGTTACTCTTGGGGGAGAGAGGCCCTAATTTCGCTTTTCTCCATTCCTGTTTTATGACTTGGCCTTCAGATCCTTCCCACTCTGGCCGCCTCCTTTTTCCTCCCAGGAATTGTTTCCAGGTGACCTGCCACATGCATTTCCCAGCTGCTCTGCTCACCTTTGCCCACCTTCCAGTGACCCTGAGAGCACAGACCTGAACCATGTGGCCTGTGCAGAGCTCAGAGAACTGTGAGGACCACCCATGCCTGTTAAGACTCTGCTCGGGGACAGAGACGGATGGGTAAATGGTGCTGTTGGAGAAATTTTTACCTTCAAACCAGGCTCTGTGTCATCCCTGCACCCCTCACCCCACCCATTCCCTGAGGGGGTAAGAGGCAGAGGGTGGTCCCAGCCACTTGGCCCACCCTGGAGCGCTGCGGGGTGTGGGAGCCGCTGCTTGCTTGTTTCTCCGCCAGGCCCGCTCCAAATGCTTAGCCAGTCTTTGGGGCCAACACAGTCCCCTACGTGGCGACTTAACACCAGGCTCCATTAGCTGTCCAAGTGACTGTGTTTCCACCCAATACTTTTGGCACTTCAGGATGGGGGGAGGGGGGTTATTTAAAATAAATAAAAATCTAAGGTGGCAGTAGAGGATTTCTTTTGCTTTAAAATCTTTGGACTAAAAAGATGTTTTTATATTATAAATATATAAAGTAAATTGTTATGTAACTATTATTGTTTCCTGTATGTTCTAATTTTGTTTTATGATGTAATTAAAAGAAATAAGCTGTGAAGACTTTTCATTTTCCTGTGGAAATAGCCTGACTTGGAGCTGATTCTTAACTTCCTTGACGCCTCCAGCTGCAAAGGCTCCGAAGGCTGAGTGAAGGGACTTCTTTTGGTATCCTTACATTTTTTTAATAGCCTTTATTAAGTGCTCATTTATTTATTCATTTAGTAACCTATTTAATATACTTTTAGTAGCCACTGTTTAATACCCTGAACTCCGCTTATCCTCAAGAAACACAGAAGACATAATAGAAATCAGAGGTGCCTTCATTAACTTGATGGCTAAAACCTGAGTCCCTTATCTCCGTGCAGAGCATTCACTGTCCTTACCTTGACTAGGAAGAGGTGAGGGTGGAGTAGTGTAATGGTTAAACACACAAGCTCAGAAGTCACATTGGCTGAGGTCATATCTACACCTTTCACCCATATGACCTCAGCCAGTTAACCTCTCTGTCTTCCTTGGTAAGATGGGGATAACAGTATCTACTTGATGGAGTAAGGAAGATTAAATGAGATCATGGCACATAGTAAACACTTATATGCTGGCTGCTGCTATTCCCTTCATTTCAGCCAACCTTTCCATATCTAGTCTGTGCTAAAGGCTTCCAGGACTGAGATACACAAAGGTAAATGCAACAGAGTCCCTGTCCTTTTGGTAGAGATGAGCAGTGGAGCCAAATCGGCAACCTAAATCTAACTCACGTGTTACCTACCCTGCCGAGAAACACGCTTGGATAGACCTGTGGACTCCTTCATTATCCCGCATAAGGTAAACACCTGGCCCCGATTTCTGAGGCCAACACGGTCCCAGGGATGCAAGCAGTGGCTGCTCAGCTGTCCACATTAAATGAGTGAGCGCTGGACTGGTAAAGGAGGCACTTTGTAGGTTTTTGAAATAGAAAAGCAGACTTCTTTGTCCCCATCCATTGTTAATTCAGCCAGTATTTGGAGCCTTCGCCCTTGCTGCCCTCCCTAGCCAGATGCTACCTGGTTTAAGACCAAAGGTGATCGATAAATAATAAATGAGGTAAATGATCAGTAAGTAATTATGCAAGTATTTATAAGAGAGCACCTTGACTTGTCTTCTACTTCATGCATATGAGTTTTTACTTTTCTGTGCTTTTGGTGATTTTCATAATAAAACTTTGAGGGAGGGGGCATGGGGGAAAAATCAGAACAATTTCAGGTGGATTACTGACCTTAAACCGAAAAACAAAACTCTTTAAAATATCTATAGGCATAGAAAACAGGATTATTTTATGACCTTAATATAGAGAAAAATTTAAGACCTAAAAGAATAAAAGATTAATAAATTCATCTGCAGTTTTAAATTTAAAAAACAGACCCCTAGCTTCAATGCTAGAGAATAGCTACAGTATTTCCCAAATCTCTGGAAATGGAGTTTTAAATAGGCACAGTGATTTGAATATTGTATGGTCTTTTGGAGGCTTTAGTAATTAGTTTTTGCCAAAACGGGGGGGAGGGGGGGATATCCAGCCAGATTTATTATATTGTTTTAGACCCCATCCCTTGCCCTAGTTTATAGTTTAAGCAGAGGGCATTTGCCCCAGGGGATCGTTAAGCCAAGAAAATTGAATAGGCATTAAACAACACACTAAATATATATACCTTTTTAAATTAACTTTTAAAACTTTTTAAAAAGGGATAAGTAATTTTTTCTACCATTCTACACCCAGTTGATTTTTTAATTTTAATTTTTACATTTTAAAATGAAATTTTAACACATTCATAGTGTTCATCCAGCACTGCTAATGGTAAAAGCTCCATATCCATATTGCCAGTTTTTTTTGCCTCATAAGCTTGGCCTGCTCAGAAGAGTGGGCAAGGGGGGCTGTGTCCAGGACTCCAGCAACCATTGCTGCTAAGCAGAAAGAAAAGTGAGGTTGAAAGCTACTGGCCTCCCCTGGGGTAAGACACAATACAGTTCCACCTCAGTCAGCGGAGGGTTTTAATAAGGCTTCTGATGAACCAGGAGAACCAGGCTGGCATCAGTCTCTTTCTGTAGTGGAGCTCCACTGGGCCTAGGTCAGGACCAAGTAGTAGCCATCTGGATTCTGCACTGAAAGCAGTAAAAAGGGCACCACTGGGATGAGCCAGGACCCCAACCTCCAAGCTGCCTGCAGTGCATCTGCCACACCCAAGCATTCTTCCAACCCTACTTCAAATCCACCTCTCGCTAGCCTGTGAACTGTATACCAGGCTGACCAGCTCTGGTATGGCAGCGGGGTGGAAAGGCAGGCATCTAAATAACCAGACCACAGCAGACCGCTCAGAGGTGCTCTATACCAGGTGATACCCAGCAAGCACCTGCCCTTCTGCCTTGTAAGATTGGGGGAGGCGGGGGAAAGGATGGAGGCCTTACCTTCTCTAATAAACTTCCTGACAACAGAAACTGGAGTATATTTTCCTTCATGAGAATGCATTTATTCAGTCACATTTTTCCTAAGCAATCAATTTTTATCTATGTGAAGTCATCTCCCTGTGAGACAAAGCTGGCCTTCAGCAGATGTTTCCCAGTTGGTTGGGACACAGCCTCCCCAGCACACACAAACCTTCCAAGAGCCTTTCAGTCTCTCCTAGGAGACAGTGTACTCTAGACAGTCTCATCACCCTTTCTAGGGCCAGCCAGACATACTCCTTTCACTCCAAAGTCCCTACCTTTCTTCACCATGGCCACAAAGTGTGACTCATCCTTAAGATTCTGGACCACCTGTAAGGGAGAAATGGTCATGAAGACAGTTCATTCTTAGAGCCGGACAGAATAAGCTGTAACGTGGAAAAAGAACCTGGATCGGAAAAGAAAGCTGGCTCTGAGGTGAAAGAGTGATCAAGGCCTCTTCTGGGACTTGTGGCAGGGGACAGCCTTTTACCTGGTCACTGAGGAGAATGAGGATGCCCCCAGGGCCTTGGTGAAAAAGACGGTGGATCTGATTGGCTGGGAGGGCCAGTAGCTCCGCCAGTTTCCCCATCAGCTCTACAGCACTGAGTTCATCCAGAGAGATCTCTTGGTAAAATCCTGGGGGAGTGGGCAGCACAGAGGGAGGGGTCGGGGAGGAGAAGTAAAGAAGGGAAAAAGCTTATAAATCTCCACCTTTCATCTTTCACCTTTGGGGAGGCCTCTGAGGGGATCCCCCAGTTTAAAGATAGGACACCCACATAGGAATGACTGAAACCCAAGTACAAGATTATAATGTTCGAATCCCACATAAGGAATGACAAAATCAATCAGGGTGGGGGAGTCGAACATGGTGGGATGAACCCAAGGAGGAATTCTGGAGAGAGGACTAATCTGGTCATGGAAGGCAGGGGAATGCCAAGGAGGGCATACTGGGTCCCAGGAATGGTGAGGCATCACCCTCTCCCCGGACTAGAAGAGGTTTCATGCAGCCATACATGAAGTTCTTGTCTTTTGGAGAGAGGCCACAACCTCACCTGGGTCGGGGTTCTCAGGAACCTCGTTCTCTTGCCTAGAGGCCTCCTGAGCCACATATAAAGTCAGCCGGTGACGGATGGGCCTGGGCCAGAAAAAGTCTATGTATCAGCCCTTCATACCTGAACTAACAGCTCCCACTTCTAGCCTCCATCCCTAGGAGAGACCCCTGCCTCCTCTCAGGTCCCTAGGAAGGGAGGTCACTAAGCAATTATTGGGCACTGAAGCGATGCTGGACGCTGAGGGAGAAAAAATGAGAAAAACCCATCTCTGTTCCCAGAAATTGAGTGATGCAGGTGGAGTGTTCACAGGAAGGAGGTTACAGGAGGCTAACTTTTCAGCCCAGCCTTGCTAGCTTTGCTCTGTGACCTTGGACTCATCACTGTCCTTGGGTCTTTAAAAAGAGGGAGTAGGACCAGGTGGTCTTTAAGGTGCCTTCCGGCTTGAACACTCCATGAAACACCTCTGCTAGCTGAGTTGGTAAGGGCCACTACAGTGGGAAGGGGACCTTGGTTGGCAGTGCCCAGCACCTGGCTCTAAGAGTATTGAAAAGGCGGATCCCGTCGGCAGCCCCACAGATCTGGATGAGGTCCTGGCGGGTAAGCTTCCGCAGATCCGTGCCTGCGGGGTCAGACAGGGCCAGATTGGGGGAAGAGGCCTGGGGTGAAGGGTGGGAGGCAAGGGACAGTCTATTAGTCTACAAATAGCCCTAGTATGCCCAGACGTAGGGGTCAGACTTGGTTTCAAATCCCAGTTCTGCCACTTGCTAGCTGTGTGTCCTTGGGCAAGTTATTTAACCTCTCTGGACCTTGTCCTCAAGGGGGGGGGGGTAGTATATAAATCATAGGGGATAATATATAAGAAGACAGGCTAGAACAGTGCCAGGTAACTCTTAGTCCTTAATAAATGTTAAAGGGCACAGAGCAAGCCAAGACAGACAGGTTTCCTGCCTGAGTGTCCCACCCTCAGTCCCATACAGGTCTGGTCCCTGCCAGGTGCCAGCCTCACCGGTGAAGTTGGCCAGCATCCGGCAGTAGCTGGAGAACCGGTGCTGATGCAGCCACTGCTGCGTCTCTGAGATGGAGGCTCCAGGGTTCAAGTCCTGAGGCAAAAAGGGAGCGGTCCAGGTAACACCTTGGACCCATGGCCTGGTAACAAGGGAGAATGGAAACAGCCCCTCCCTTGGGGGGTCCAAGTCTGAGAAGGGGAGGCTCCTGCGCAGTCCTGTATGTACGTTACAATCTGCGGCCATACCACATCTGGCCACCAGGGGGCGGGACCACCCTATTCTGGATAATCCTGGAGCAGCGAGACGAAGCCGCTGAGCAGCTTTTGGTTACAGCGGTTGGGGAGTCGGAAGGGGAAGACTCACCTCAGCTGGGCTACACCCCAAGGTGTCCAAAGCGAATGGCGGCGAGGAACAGAGCCTGTGAGGAGGAGCAGAGGTTCAGGGACCCTGCGGAGCCGTGCAAGCTCTCTCCCTCCCCACCCACCCTGTCCCCAGACCTGCCCCAGGATCAGAGCTGCCGGGTCCTCACCCTAGACGTTCCCTTCAAACCTCAGGCGCACTCTCAGCCCTGCCCCCTTCCCGAAGGGCCCACAGGAGGCGCTCAGCCCGCCTCACCTCTCTGGGGACAGGAGCTTGCAGGAGTTAGGGGAGGTCACGGCAACAGGGCTGAGAGGCCGCCGGTGGGGCTCTGGCCACGGTGAGCACTGTGGGCAAACAGACAGCCGGGTGTCCCAAGGGCAGTGGTGGCTGTGCGCTCACCTCCCTCCACCCGCCTGCTCAGAGTGGACAGGGGGCCTGCCTTGGCTCTGACCAGTACACTGAGTGTCAACACAGAGGATGAGAGCAAACTAGCGGCAGGTCCGGGGAGTTGGGGGAGGCCCCTGGAAGGGCCATCCAGGAGATGCGGCAGCGGGAAAGTAGGTGGCGAGGCACAGGGAGCCTTGCGCACAGGGAGGTGGTGGCGATGGCGGGACACAAGAGAGGCTGCCCGGAAGGTGTCAGCCCCCAGGAGCCTCCAACAACAGCCAGGGCAGGGGGTGTCCTCTGCGTAAGCAGAAATCACCAGGGGGCTGCGATAATCCTGGAGCAGTCACGGCCCTTGCAGCCTCCATTTCCCCGTCTTTACACGGGGGTTCTTCTCTCCAAATCTCCGCTCCTGCTCTTGCCACCCAACACACACACCTCCAGGAAGACCGTGCTGGCACGGGCGGTCTGATACTTGTCTCTCTCTTGCAGGGGCTGTTTCTCGATCTTCTCCCGGTCAGTCTTCAGTTTCCGGTCAGCTCCTTTAGGCTACAGGGAGGGGGGGTGACGATAAAGTCCAGAGGCCCCTTCTGTACCTGCCCACCTCCCTTTAGCGGGCGCTATTGGGTGGGCTCTGAGAAGGAGATCAAGCCGCGTCTCTGTGCACGGAAAAGGAAACAGTCCGAGAGCGGGCACCAGAGTGGGCACGGCAGGCTGAGGGTCCCGGCAAAGCAGGGCCAGAACCCACACAGCCAGCGAGGCAGTGACAGCCCTGCAGGGGAGGGGAAAGGGGCCCCAGAGCTGCCTGTACCTTGAACACCTTGATGAGGCAGCCAGCCGAATGCAGGTGCTCTGGCAGAAGCCCCTTGTCACTGGGCTTGAAGGTGTCGATCTGGAGACGAAAAGGGACACCTTTCTCTCCACCTTTCTTCCGAGGCGTGAACTCAGTGCTGATGCAGTGAACCTGGAGTGGAGAAGAAGCCACGAGAAAATAGGGTGACTCCAGGTCCCACCCACTTTCAAAGGAGACCACCTAAAACCTGTTAGTTACCTGCCTGTCACCAGTCAGCCACTTACCACAATTTCCGTCACCAGTGTCTATTCTTTTTTTTTTTTTTTTTTAAGAGCCAAGAGATGGAAGTAAGAACAGTGTCTACTGGTTTTGTTTTGTTTTGTTTTGTTTTTTGAGACAGAGTCTCACTCTGTTGCCCGGGCTAGAGTGCCGTGGCGTCAGCCTAGCTCACAGCAACCTCAAACTCCTGGGCTCAAGCCATCCTTCTGCCTCAGCCTCCCGAGAAGCTGGGACCACAGGCATATGCCACCATGCCCGGATAATTTTTTCCATATATTTTTAGCTAATTTCTTTCTATTTTTATTAGAGACGGGGTCTCACTCTTGCTCAGGCTGGTCTCGAACTCCTGAGCTCAAGCGATCCTCCTGCCTCGGCCTCCCAGAGTGCTAGGATTACAAGCGTGAGCCACTGCGCCCCGCCAGAACAGTGTCTGTTGGTAAAGCATCACTTTAGTAGGTTCTTTCCCTTATTCTAAATCCTTCAGTGGTTCCCCGTAGTTGTGGGATAAGAAGCCAAGTTCCTAACCCAGGCATTGAAGTACTTTAAAGAGTCAACTCAAGCCTTGCTGCGTAGCCACTCTTCTCACCATCAGGGAACCCACTGGCCGGCCTGGGCCACCCTAGTCATGACCCCAACACACCAGCGTAGTCCGCTAGAGGTCTCTACCCAGAATCCTCTCCCTACTTCCATCTGAGCCAAGTACTGCATGGGGCATACTTACACTAAAAAATGATTTATTTAAAATTCAAATTTAACTGAACATCCTGTATTTTATTTGCTAAATCTGGCAATCTACTCCAGGAAGCCTTCCTAGCCTGCCACCCCACACAGCCTGCAGCCCTGTGTTCTGCCTGGCACCAGGATTCTAAGGGCAAGCAGCATCTCCCTCTATTCACACCCGTGATAGCCCTACCACACTTCCATGAACAAAAGCTAGAGGGTCTAACTTTGCAGTAAGGAAACTAAGGTTCACAGAGAGTATGGGACCTAGGCAGGGTCTGTGCTGGGGACAAACTAGAATTGTGTCACATCTGCCTAACTCCTAGTCCAGGTGCTTAGATCACTGAAAAAAGTGGTGACAAATATTGTTCAAGGATAAAGGGAAATGTATTTCATGTAGAAAGTGCGGAGAACACTGAAAAAGTATAAAGAAGAATGCAGGCATCTGCCATCCCTCCACCTCTCAGAGACAGCTGCTGTTACATTCAAGTATTGTTTCTTCCTATCTTCTCTGTGCAAAGAAAAAAAATGTTCATCTTTTACCCAGTAATTCCATTTCAATAAATATATCCTATAGCGGTTTTGGTAAGTACACAAAGATACATTTACCAGCTGTTCATGGTAGCAGCATTTTTCTTTAAATTAAAAGATTTTAAATAATCAAAATACCTATCAGAAAAGGATTGACTTGGCTGGGCACGGTGGCTCACACCTGTAATCCTCGCACTGTGGGAAGTTGAGGCGGGAGGATCGCTTGAGCTCAGGAGTTCGAGACCAGCCTGAGCGAGACCCCATCTCTACTAAAAATAGAAAAATTAGCCAGGCATGGTGGTGGATGCCTGTAGTCCCAGCTAATCAGGAGGCTGAAGCAGGAGGATCCCTTGAGCCCAGAAGTTTGAGGTTGCTGTCAGCTAGGCTGATGCCACAGCACTCTAGCCCGGCGACAGAGGGAGACTCTGTCTCAAAAAAAAAAAGGATTGGCTTTTAAATAAGTTATAGTACTGGCATACATACAATGAAAATTTTGTAATCATTAAAATGATGTCCCTGAAAAATATTTAATGACAAAGGAAACTTCTTTCCTATAAGTTAAGAAAATATAGACTACAAATTTGAATTTCAATTTTGATTCTTTGTTCCTGATCCATTAGTGAATAAAGGAATAAATAAATAAATAAATTTTGATTCCTATTTTGTTAAAAAAAAAAAAAAAAAGAAGGAAGGAAAGAGAGGAAATGAACATTAGCGCTTACTTTGGCAGCACATATACTAAAACTGGAAAGATACAGAAAAGATTAGCATGGCTCCCACACAAGGATGACCTGCAGATTCATGAAGTGTTCCATAGTTTTTAAAAAAGAGTATGAACATTAAATTTAATCAATTTACCCAAATGGCATCCTATCTACAGAATGGGTGCATCAGTTTGCGTTCTCAGGATGTAAAGATGTCTATTTCCTCAAACCTTACCAATAATAGCTTTTTTAAAAAAAATCTCTGCCAGTTATATATATATGGAATCTTAACTAGCATTTCTCTGACTGGCTTTGAATTGTCTATATTTATTGCAATTTAGTCCTTCTTATATATAAATTATCTGCTCATATCCTTTGCCAAATTTTCTATTGATCTTTTATCTATTTTTCTTATTGATGTGTAAGAACTCTTTATATATTAAGGATATAATACATTGTGTATCATATGTGGCAAATATTTTCCCTTTTGATGTCTCCTTTTGATTTTGCTTATTTATTTCAGACCACTGCTTTTTATGAAGCTAAATTCTGCCCTGTGTTTTGTAGTTTCTTCCATCGCTTTAATATTTAACAAGTCCTTCCCTATGTTGAGATTCAATAAACATTTATCCATAGTTTTTCTTCAAGATGCTTTCTGGCAGAGCTTCATTCTTATTGTTGCCTCGCCCCTGCTCAAGCTCACCTTCCTTTCCCACCTACACTGCTGCCACCCCCATTTGACCTCCCATTTGACCTCCCGCCTCCTCCCAGGACCAGCTCCAGGCTCACCTGTAGGAAGAGGGACGTCTTCTTGGTCGGGTCCCAGTGAAACTCCACTGTGTTGAGTTGTGAGGGCAGCACTTGGGGTTCTATCACGCCCACAGACAGTGGCACATCTACAGGTGCAGGGTGGCAAGCAGGGAGCAAGGCTCAGCCCTCCCAGTCCACAAGGACTTCCGAGCCAGAAAGTGACTTGAAGAGTCCCTGGTCCCTTCCTACTCACCGATGTCCAGGATGCGGTCCCCAGGCCGGCTCCACCTCCACCCGTCCAGCTGCTGCTGCTCCATGTACTGCAGGCGCCGATCATGGAATGCCACCCGCACCACGCTCTGCGGTCACAGGACGGTGTGACGTGCAGGTCAGAGGGTGCCAGGGTTTCATGCCTGTGTAGACCAGCTTTCCCACACTCCACCCCACTTGCTTCCCATGCCCAGGAGGCGTTAGGACCTAGAATCACTAAATCTGTGTTCAGATGCCCATCTACCACTCACACTGTGATACTGGGGATGTCATGTACAGTCCTTGAGCCTCAGTTTCCTCATCTGTAAAATGGGGGAGTCAATGCCTTCCCACCCTCAGTCACTCTACCCTTTTCTTTGCAGCACGACACCGTTTGCAATTGCACATAATTTGTGTAATTACTTATTTGTCGTATAGAATGCAAGCCTGCCGAGGAAGGAAACTGTCTCTTCACTGCTCATCCCTAGCTCATGGAACATTTCCTGGCATAGAATGGGGGCTAAATAGATGAGTTTTTGAGAAAAGGTCATGTGCGTGAATGACACTGTATGAATGTATTTCTAAATCTCAGTTCTGCTACTGACTGGCTCTGTGTCCCTGAGGAAATACTTAATCTCTCTGTGCCTGTTTCCTCAACAACTCCTGCCGCCCCTGAGCTGGTGTGAGGGTCAGATTAAGTGCTGGGACTTGAGAGGGTTCTACCTGACAATGACATCACAGTGAGGACATCGGCTTCCTGCCCAGAGGGACAGTCACGCCCAGCCTTTGCCAGTTCTAGGGAGGGGGTGTACCTACTTTGAGCAGCCGGGGGCACTGAGTGGCATCACCCAGCTTGGGGTTGCAGAGCAGCCGCACCTCGTATGACTGGCCTGGGAGGATTAAGGGGATGTGTGAGCCGCACTCCGAGGGCAGAGGGGCGCCTGCCCCCTCCAGCCCACCCTGGGCCCAGCTTTCAGAGCCTGCTGCCCACTTCGCCCCTCCCCTTTCCCGGGCCCGGCGTACCCTGGTTCAGGTAGGTGAGGGTCTCCTCCTGCTGCTTCACGGCTGGCGAGGTGGCTGCACAGAGCACGTACTGGAACACCGGGCAGGGTGGCTCCGCGCTGGGGATGTCGGGCAGCTCCTCCTGCTTCAAGTAGGGCAAGGACAGGGGCTCCCTGCCAGGGAGAGGAGGGCACTGCTGGCTTCCTGCCCTGCCCATGCCATCCCCTAAGGGGCTTAGACTCTATGCCAGACCGTCCCTCCAGGGAACCTACAGTTTCCTGAAGCAGGCACCCCAGCAGCAGCCGGGACCTTAGGGACCCCCATTCAGCTCCTCTGGCCTCAGGGAGACCTCCCTTAAAGTGCTAATCCCAAATCTGTGGCTGCTCCACTCAGCGGCTGCCATCAATCCCTTGTCTTTGCAACCGCAGGGCCTGCCTGATACCTAGTAAATGCCCAGCAAAAATATCCTGTGTGGGTGGGTGTTTTGAGATGTTCAGGACCCGCTAAACTCCAGGTGCAGTTGACCACTTCTCTGCTTTCAAAGGAGCCCAAGAGCAGGAACCCTGTTCCCCTTGGCTTGAACGAGACGGCTCTACCATGTCGGCCCCAACTTTAGACCAGGGCCTTCCTGGGGGCCGGGGGACCTGGCCCTTACCTGAGCAGGCTGCTGGGGGGCCCTGGGTACGGTTCTCCAGGACTGGGCCACAGATGCTCCGGCTGGTTGTGCCAAAACAGCATTTTGGAAAAGGAGCAGGGCCAGCTGTGTGACAGCTCAGTGCAGGGTTGGGCTGGACCCGCTGGCCTCCCAGCTGTGCCTCCACCTTTATACACAGAAGAGCCCCTGCAAGGGTGGAGCAGGGCTGGGGCCTCCTATTGGCTGAGCTCCCAGGGCTCTAGGGAACTTGGCACCCGCTGGGGCAGCCCAGATTGGGGGGAGTCAGCGCTGGTGTCCCCAGGGCTGCCCTCCAATTATTAACTGGAAGTGGAGATGGAGTTACAGCAAAACAAAGTCACAAGGATGGACATCCAGTCCCACACTTGTCCCCAAGAGGCCCAGGGACAACAAGGGGCACACTCAGGCTTCAGGACTGGCCCCAGATCCACAGCCATGCAGAGTCCTGGAGACCCCTGAGCCTGGAGGGAGAGGAGCCTGTCCACTCTAAGGGACAGGACAAGCCAACACAAAGCATCTCTTAGACCCACGAAGGGCGTTTGCTGCCCACTGCCCTCCCTCCCCCGCGGGTGCACGGGAGCGCGCACGGGAGCGTGCACACAGGCACAGTAGGGGCGGGCACCTGTCCTGCCTGGTTTACAGAACACAGCCCAGCTTGTTGTGGCAACACCCCAGGGGCGGTGCTGGGAGGAGGGGGCGGTGAGCCAGAGTGCCCCCTGCTAGGGCAGCTCAGGGGCTCCAGTGGGACCAGTTACTTTGTCCCCTCCCTGCCCTGGGGCTCGGAGCGGGCTGGTGTTTATGGACAAATACAGTCTGCCTGGTGGTGGGGGCTGGCGTGGCTTCTTTCCTCACGTTCAGCCCCTGTTGTCACTGTACACAGACGGCCCCAGCCCCCTGCCCACCTCCCACTACTATGTTTGGTAGAAACAGACCTAGGGCCGTGCACAGGGCAGAAACAGGTCTCTAAAAATGTGGCCTGACCTCGTGTGACCCTTGTTATCCCTCTCCCTTCCTGATTCTAGGGGCCCTGTCTGGGGGAGAGGCGAAGCCAGAGAGGTTCCTCCTCCCCTGGTCCGGCACCTCCATCGCCAGGTAGCTGGGCCCCTGGTCCATACTCACCCTCTCCTCCCCTGAGTCCAGGTGGAATGCTCGTGGGGAGAATGGGGAGGAGAGATGAGGCGACAGAAACAGTCCCATCTGCAGGCCAAAGAAGCCCAAGTCCCTGAGGTCCCCTCTGTAAGATCTCCCCAAGACAGTGAGAACCGACCCCTTGCCCAAAGTTGGATTCCAGGCCAGAAACACTGGAACCCTCCAAGGGAAGGCAGAGCAGGGTCCCAGGAAGGGCGGGGTGTGGGGCAGGGGTGCAGGAGGGGTCCTTGAGGGGCCCAGGGAGAGGGGTGGTCTGACTGAGGTGGGACAGGGGAGATGAGCAGGGGGTGAGGCTTGTTCTGGGGGGACAGAGAAAAGGGGAGAAGCTAGTGTGGCTGCCCTTCAAGGACACCAGTGGGAGCTGGTACAGGGTGGGTCTGCGACTCCAGCACCCGATCCCCCGACCTGCTCACGGCCACTTTCTCCTCCCACCCATCTCAGAGTCCTTAGGGTTCTCTCCCATCCAGGTATTGCTGGGCCCGGTCCTAGTTTTTCCCCGGTCCTCGCCCTAAGGGAAAAAGCCGGGGCTTGAGGCAGATGGAGCCGGGCGGTCGCACCCCCACCCAGTCTTTCACTGTGCACCTGGGCTAGGCAAGCACAGGGCTCGAACAACCCGTCCACAAGTCCAGAGGAGCCTGAGGAAACTTCTGGTCCAGCCCTCCCGCTCTGTGGAGGAATCGCAGGCCCTGGGTTGGTCTGAGGTCCCAGGAGGCAGGGGCACTGCCTGGACTCATCTCTTTACATTCCTGAACCTGTTTCCTCACCTGTGAAATGGGGACAAGGTCTCCCTCCCACTCGGCGTGGCAGTGAGGGTTCAAGGAGACTCCATGGAGTTACATCTTACTCCAGAGCTTACGCCCCAGGGCTCCACTCAAGGCAGCGGGAGATAATACCAAGGACCCCAGCGCCCTCAGCAGAGCTGGGTCCTGGGGGCACAGACGTGACCATCCGGGAAACGCTCCCCCATAGACCATTTCAGGGATAATTTTTTGGGTGCAATTTTTTTTAAATGCATTTTTTTCTCACTTGAAATGCTCTATCATTTCTGGACCATGCACAACCCAATCCTAATAATAAATACAATTTGGTGTTCCCTAAGCCCACAAAGTAATTTTTTATCTGTAAAAATTGCTGAAAAGCAACAATTTAGTGTCCTTCTTCTCTAACCAAAATGTTTGTTTTGTTTCCTATCGCCAGGCAAAGTTCCAGCCGGAGAGCTGGAGAGTGAGGTCTACTCCTCCCTCCAAAAAATGCCGAGAGGGCAAGCTGTCTCATTCATTCATTCAACAAAACATTATTGAGTGCCTACTGTGTGCCAGGCTCTCTTTCAGGGTGCCCAGGGGGGTGGAATCCTGCCTTAGCCAGAGCTCAGACACCCCGTGCCCCCCCCCCCACAGTGGTGGCCAAAAGGATGTGCCTGAGTCCCGGGCAAAGCAATGAAGAAAGGAATGGATTGGAGCACGTGGGACTTTTCAGACATTACACACACACACACACACACACACACACACACACAAACAGCTGACAATTCCATATGGCAATCTGTGATCTGTGTGTCTCTGTACACAAATACCCCCACCCGGGGAGGGGCCGGGAGGGTCCCTTTTCCCAGCAAAATGTCTCTGACGCCTCGGGGTGCACAGCTGCACAGGGCACCACCCGCACACGCGGACTTCCTGAGAGTTCTCTCCGTGGGCAGCTCTCTGTGTTCAGGGTTCAGATTTGCCACCGGCTTAACCCTTCCTGCAGCCCAGCCGGCGCTCACTTCCGCTCTCCACGCCCTGTCCCTGTGCTTTAGCACCCTGCCAAATTCCTGCGTAGCAACTCTCCGATGTGCAGTTTATTCTTTGTGTATTTTGTCTAATGTCTCTTTTCCCACCAGAGTGGACGCTTCTTAGGGACTAAGAGAGGTGCGCTAGCGCTGGGGTTAAGAGCATGTTTTTCAAATGGGACTCTGAGTTCAAACGCTGCTGTGTAGCCTTTGGCAAGTCACTTAACCTTTCTGAGCCTCTTGTTACAACTGCATAAGGGGGATGATGAGAGCTTCTACCCCATAGGTAGAGAAAATAATTGCACCCTCAGTAAATGTCATTAGCTTTTTCTCCATTGTATCCGAGCACCTAGTACATAGTAGGTTTATTTATTTAGCACTTAAAAGTATAGGTTTAGTATATAACACTTATAAGTGTAGGGAGTTTGTTTAATAAACAGTTCTTTGGTTCTCACTATGACTTCAGAGTGCTTTTCGAACTATTAATATCTTTCTTATGCAGTAGATATGATTTTCTTCTAGTATTCTATTAATTGCTATCCATTCTATAGATGGGGAAACTGAGGCTCAGAGAGGTTAAGTAGCTAACCCAAGGTCACACAGCTAGGAGCATACAGAGTCAGGATTTGAACCCAAGCCATCTCTGTCACAGTCTCTGCTCTTAATCACTGCACTGTGCCCCAATCTGCCAGATAAATATATGTGGGCTTTTAAAGCAAATCCCAGGCAAGGCTGGGCACGGTGGCTCACACCTGTTATCCTAGCACTTTGGGAGGCTGAGGTGGGAGGATCACTTGACGCCCGGAATTTGAGACCAGCTCGAGCAACGCTCTACAAAAAATAGAAAAATTAGCCAGGCGTGGTGGCTCACGCCTGTAGTCCCAGCTACTCAGAAAGCTGAGGCAGTCGGGGCGCGGTGGCTCACGCCTGTAATCCTAGCACTCTGGGAGGCCGAGGTGGGCGGATTGTTTGAGCTCAGGAGTTCGAGACCAGCCTGAGTAAGAGTGAGACCCCGTCTCTACTAAAAATAGAAAGAAATTACCTGGACAACTAAAAATATATAGAAAAAATTAGCCAGGCATGGTGGCACATGCCTGTAGTCCCAGCTACTCGGGAGGCTGAGGCAGGAGGATTGCTTGAACCCAGGAGATTGAGGTTGCTGTGAGCTAGGCTGACGCCACGGCACTCTAGCTAAGGTGACAAAGTGGGACTCTGACTCAAAAAAAAAAAAAAGTCAGAAGGCTGAGGCAGGAGGATCACTTGAGCCCAGGAGTTTGAAGTTGCTGTGAGCTGTGATGACACCACGGCACTCTAGCCTGGGAGACAGAGTGAGACCCTGTCTCAAAAAAAAAAAAAAAAAAAAATCCCAGGCAACACCCCAATCTGAAGAACTAGAGAGTGAAGTCTACCCTTCCTCCAAAGACTGAGAGGAGAAGCATTCTTCATGCACGCATTCATTCACTCACTCAACAACTCCCAAAGAAGCATCAGACCCAGTGATGGAGGTGACCTAGGGCCTTTCTGAACTTCAGCCTCCCCAGCTGCAAAATGGGCATAAAATACTTTCTGTTCCACTCCTGGTCCGTGAGCTGCGAGGATGGGTAATGTGAGCGACAGTGGCTGGGCTGCTGCGGTTTTGATAGACAGGGAAGGGTTCTGATGACATGGTGGAAGGGTAGGACACAGGACTTGGGGTCTCATCACAGTGGCTATGACGGGGGTCCTGCTCCACTTGCGAATGCCCTTGGGATGAACAGCAAGCAGCGCACGCAGGAGGGAGGGAAAGAACTTGCAAGCGAGGGAAGCAGTTTGCTCTGAGGATTCAGGGCTGTGCCACCTGGCTGGAGGAGCCCCAGCCCCACTGCACAGGAGGTAGAATCGGGCCCGTTACAGACAAGGAAACAGAGGTATGCAGCTCGTCCAAGGTCATAGCAAGGAAGGAGTGGGCTGGAACGGGAGTCACCTCCCTGTCCTGTAAACCCACCACCTACCCAGTCACCCAAGCCAAGACACAGGACTTCTTCCCCTATCCTATCCCCACTATGAAGCCTTGGGTCAGAGGATGCTGGGAGCCCGCCACCTCGGCTCTCTGTTTCCAGCATGCTGCCCTTGGGAGCCTGAGGGACCTCCCTAAGACACAGGAATGACCCATTCGCAAGCTGGGCTGAGGAAGCTCCTGGGAAACCATGGCCCATCTTCCAGGCCATCCGTGGTACACAATTGTTAGTGCTTAAAATCATTTTTTGGTAGGAAACCTAACATGGATATTCTTGGGGTCAAATGTAAGGCTTGCAGAAATGTTTAAAATAGAGCCATGTCTTTATTTCTATTTTTCTTTGTTTAATAGAGACAGGATCTTGCTCTGTTGCCCCGGCTATAGCCCAGTGGGGCCATCATAGCTCACAGCAACCTCAAGCTCACCTCAAACTCCTGGACTCAAAACAGGCTTGGTATTTTTGTAGAGACAGGTTGCCCAGGCTGGTCTCGAACTCCTGAGCTCAAGTGATCCTCTCACCTTGGCCTTCCAAAGTCCTGGAGTACAGGTGCGAGCCACCGGGCCCCACCTGAGCCATGTCTTTAAATGCCCTTCAAGTTCAGGGTGAACCACTTTGCCTACTCCCCCTACCTCCGCCGTGGTATCTCTGGGTTGCACAGCTGGGCTCCAGTGAGTGAGTCTGGGAAGCCCCTTTGTGCAGGAAAACCCGGCTTCCTGACCCGGCACTCAAGGCCATTTGTCCATTTTTTCCTGCCTTCACGCTCACCACTCCTTCGCCTCCTTGCTTACTGGCAGCTTCCGGAACAGGCTGTTCTGTTTCACTCCTCCATACGTTTGCTGTTCCTTCTGCCTAGAATATTCTGGTCCCTTCTGCCTTCCAGACTACTCAATAGCCTCTGTGAACTCAGCCTGAAGCACAGCCCAGGTGAGCTCAGAGAGGCCCTCTGCATGATCGTTCTCTCTGTCAGGACTTACAGGAGGGCCTCAAATGCAGAGACTAGGCGCCCTCGGTGCCCAGAACCACCCCAAGCACTTAGTAGGACTTCAAGGCTTAGATGTCTCAAATGTAGACCCTCACAGCCCCGGCCTTGGACCCCTCCCTGAAGGACGTCCAGTGCTGCTTTCTGTGTGGTCTGCAGGGGGCGGTGTGCACCCAGGCTGGCCCCAGGGTCCCCATGCTGCTCCAGCTGGGTCTGGCGAGAACCTCTCCCAGGGGCTAACCCTTAGGGAGGAGTTAGAAGTAGGTTCCCTCCTCTCTGTTTCGGCGTCTCCTGGGCATCTCAACACTCACACTTGTCCAACACAGTCAGCCGCGGGCACCCTCCCCTCTAGCATCCCGTCCAGCTGCGTCCAGACTTCATCCTCCCTCCTTTCCATCAATACTCCCACCCCAGGCTGTGCCAGGCCTCCTCTCCAGCAAACGATGCTCCTTTAAGACTCGGGGGCCCACAGTGCTCATCTCTCCAAAATTCTAACCCCTAAACATCCCCCCCTCCACTGGGCTCCACCCCCTTGCTCACCCCAAAGTAATGACATTGCCGTTACCTTGGTAACAGATGCTTTGTGGGTGGGTAGGGGAATGGACCACAGAAAGAAAGCGGCGGCTTCAGGACACTATCGGAGGCGTGGGGGGCGGTATAGACAAACTGGCACAGGGCTGAGGAGGGACAGCCAGGGGCTACGATGCCCAACCCCCACCCTGCCATGGCTGCTGTCAGCCCTGTGCCCCCAGCCTCAAGGAGGAAAGAAACAGAACAGAAGAGGATGTCTTCCCGGAGAGAGGGGTTTCTTCACTGAGGAGAAGGAAACATCCCCAACCCCACTATCTTCTCACAGAAGCACGGGTCTCCCAGAAAGCCTGGCCTTTGTGAAGGGGACAGGGGAGGGAGTGTGGGGGGTCACACACAATGGAGCCCGTGTTGTTCCCCTCCAGGAAGCCTGGGGCACAGAGAGAGGGAACAGCTCACCCAAGCTGTGTTACGGACAGTGCCACGGGCAGCAGGAGGGCGGCTCTATGCCAGTGTCCTGAGCATGGCAGGGGTGGGGGGGGAGCCTCCTCCTGCCCCTGGGGACCTGGCTGTCCCAGATGCCACAACCGGGAAGTGTGTCAGACACTTGTGTAAGAGCCTTATGTATTTCCATAAAATCATGATTACTGTTGCCTGCCATGAGCCTTAGCTCATTAGAGCGGTGTCTGGCGGCAGGGAGGTAGGGGAGCCTGGGGCAAGGCCAGGGCTCTCTGTGCTCTCTGCAGCCCCCGGCTCAGCCTGGGCCTCTTCTTCTCCCCCGCTGGGAGTTGGGGACCCAGGCTCAGCTCCCAATCGTGATGGACTCTCCCACTCTGGAAACCCTGATTCTAGAGCTGGAGGAAAAGGCTAGCCACTCATGTTTTCAACTTGGGCTGCCCTTGGCGACCCGTGGGATGGGGCAGAGGCCACGGACAGGAGGGGCTTGCACTAAAGGTGTTTATGGCAGAAAATATGTCAGTCCCTATGGAAGGAGGAGCAACTCCTCACATGGGAGGATCTCAGCCATTCAGAGTGGCAGGCCCTTGAGGGTCAAACAGGCCGGTGATTCATAATCTTTCGGGGATTTCAGATTGTCTGAAGAGCAGATGAAAGCTCTGGACTCTTTCCCAGAAAATGTTTATTTTTATTTATTTTTTAATTTTAATTTTTTTTTTTTTTTGTAGACAGAGTCACACTCTGTTGCCCAGACTAGAGTGTAGTGGCCGATCATAACCCACTGCAACCCTGAACTCCCCAGCTTAAGGGATCCTCCTGCCTCAGCCTCCGAGAAGCTGGGACTCCAGGTGTGTGCCACCACCCTGGCTAATTTTTCTTATTTTCTGTAGAGATGGGGTTTCTCTATGTTGCCCAGGCTGGCAGAGAATGTTTTTTTTTTTTTTTTTTTGAGACAGAGTGTCGCTTTGTTGCTCAGGCTAGAGTGAGTGCCATGGCGTCAGCCTAGCTCACAGCAACCTCAAACGCCTGGGCTTAAGCAATCCTACTGCCTCAGCCTCCCGAGTAGCTGGGACTACAGGCATGCGCCACCATGCCCGGCTAATTTTTTTTTTTTTTTTCTATATTTATTTTAGTTGGCCAGATAATTTCTTTCTATTTTTAGTAGAGACGAGGTCTCGCTCATTGCTCAGGCTGGTCTTGAACTCCTGACCTTGAGCGATCCACCCGCCTCGGCCTCCCAGAGTGCTAGGATTACAGGCGTGAGCCACCGCGCCCGGCCAAGAGAATGTTTTTTATCTTCCAAAATTTCACAAAACTTTAGGGGGTTTAATGAAATCCCTGAAGCTCACTGGCAAGTCCAAGGTTAAGTATCCCCAAGAAAATAACAACATTAATAATATCCATTTATTGTACACTTATTCTGTACATCCTTTACATATATTAACTCACTTAATCCTCAAAAGGACAGGAAGAGATATATCATTATTGCCCCCATTTTAATCCAACTCCTTATTTCAACCTAATCTCATCCAGTTCTGCCAATCTGAAAAGAAGGAAGCCAAAGCCCTTCAAGAGATGGACAAATCGCTGCCTGAGGTCATAGAACAGGAAGTACAGGGCAGAACCAGGCTGTCTTAATGTGCTGGACATTGTGCTGCATGCAGATTTGAAGTCATCTGGTCCATCCCTCTGTCCCAGGGCTCCCAAGAGCCCGGTGCCACTCTCCTAGTAAGAGGCACCCCAGTAGTTCTAGTGCCACTTCCGAGGGAATCCTTCCAAACTGTGACTGCCATTAGTCCTGCTGTAGCACCTGGCCCTCGCTCTGCCCACCCCTCATTTCTGCTCTCTCAATCTAAGATGGGGCGATGTTCCTCCCTCCCCAGGAGAAGCTGGCCTGGCTGTTTCTGTCTTGTCTCTGAGCCTCTGCAGCGGGAGTTGTCAGTACCGAGAGCAATGACTCAGACTCAGGAAAGACATCTCCGAAACACCAAAGTCTGCAGGCCAGAAAGGACATCCAGAGGTCATGACATCCAGCCCCCTGCCTCTCCCACGTTTGCCCCACCTCAGACTTCTGATGCCCACACCCCATGGGCCCCAGGGTCCACACGCGTCCCCAGCTGTCCTTAGTGGCCAGTTTCACTGCTCTACCTGGACACTCTTCCCTGTGTCTAGGCAGCATCTGTGTTGGTTCCCCCATGGCATACCAGGCTCCAAATAGCCACAGAAAGTGAGGGAAGGAAGTACTTTCTCTGCCTCAGAGAAAGTACTGGGAAGGGACAAATGTCCCAGACGAAAGGAGGGAAAGAAAAAATGAACTTCCTTTGCCTGTCCTGCCTGGGCTAAGTGCCTCACCACACCAGCTCACTCATTTCCCTCACAGTGAGGGAGGCACAATCACCATTTTGCAGATGAAGAAATCAAGGATCTAAAAGATTTAGTTACCTTCCCAAGGTCACACAGTTAATTAGCAACTATACAGGTATTGGACCCTAAGGAACCCAAAGCCCCTGCTCTCTGGGAGGAATCAGGGGTGATCCCCCGGGAGGTCTCCAAACTTAGAAGGCCCTGTTTGTTCCAGCCCAGGATGGAAGGAGGGCCTGATGACCCCATGTCAGGTGCTGCAAGCAACCCAAAGTCTGAGTCCCCGGGGAGGGGAAGTCGGGCTGGCCTGGGCAAGAGGGAGAAGGACACTCCTCCGAGGGGATGGGGAGAAGCCTGCTGGTGAATGAGCCTTTGGGAAGACCGATGTGAGGGCTGAGCTCAGGCTCCGTCCCAGCTCCTTTCAGGAAAGCTAGAAGTCAGACGGAGTCTGCGGCTGCAGTGGGTGGACCTGGAGGGGGAGGGGACTAAGCCCCCACAACCATGAACCCTCACTCTGCCCTTGTCCTACTTCTGCCACTGGCAAATAAATCTCTATTCCTGGACACAGTAACCTGAGTAGTGCTCCAATGGTGAGCTCATCCTTGGAAGGACAGAAATTGCATGAATGGCTATGTGCATGGGGTGGGGGTGGGCGTCACCTGTCCTCCAGGGCTAGCACAAAGGCAGGACCTCTTTTGTTACCCAGGTCCCCCTGAGTGCCACCCCTCCCCCATCTTACCACCCACAGCAGAGAAGGAGGGAAATCTAAACCTAGAAGTCTCTCTACCCACACCCAGGGAAGGGTTCTCTCAGCCACCACCCTATCTCCCTTTGCTTGGACAGGCCAAAGAGATGAAGCTGGACCTGTTGGTCAGGGCCAGAGGTGGCAGAAGGGCAGGGGGCTGGGGGTGAGGGAGAGGAACTTGGAGAAATGGGTCCCAGGTAATCAACATGCATCAGAAGACCAGATGGAGAGAGCACCTGGGAGGGGAGGACCTCTTCCCCCACCTCTCCACACCGCCCCCATCTAACTCCACTCCGGGCAGGATCTTTAGGAGGAGGCTTGTCTTAGAGAGGTTTGGGGACCTTAGGTGTGAGGCCCCCTCTCTGCTGAAGTTCAGACACCCAAGACTGGAAAGGAATACAGTTGTCCTGCTTCCCGCTGCAAGGTAGGAATGTCTGGCCTTTGACACCTATGCCACAGTTTAGAGGTGGGTATATTTCAACAGAGCCTCCCCAGGGCAGAGAGGGGTCCAGTTAATGGAGCAGACAGGTTCCCATTCTTCCTTCGCCAACCTTCGGCATCTTTCAGTCTTCACCATCAGGAAGTCCTAACTTCCATCGCACTCCCAGCTACCCTGCTGCAGCCTCAATCTATTTCTATTCCCTGGAACCCCATCCATACTCTAAAATGATCTCCCAGCGTCCCCCAATCCTATCGCGCCCCTCAATCTCGGGTTTCTCAGTGTAAAACTACCCCTCCACTTTTTACCTCCAAGCCCCTCCCCATCCTGTCGAGCCCCCCGAGACTCCGCCCATCTCGCCCTCCTGGCCACGGCGGCAGCCAATAGCCGAGGACCTGATTTGCATGGCGGCGCCGGGGAGCGGCGCAGGGAAGGGGGAGGGACCAGGCGACCTCCTAAATCAAAGTTGGGAGGCGAGGACTGGGCGGAGGGGCCGCCGGGTGCCGGGCTGGGGCCGGCGTGGTGGGGGGGAAGGAGGAGGGGGATGGGGGGCGGGCGCAGAGGACGGCGGGGCCGGCCGGACACGGACAGCTCCGTCGCTCCCTCCCTCGGCTCATCCTCGCGTCCCCACTTCCCTTCTCCCCTCGCTCGGAGCAGCATCCTCTGCAGACCCTGGGTCCTCACGCCCGGGGTCGTCCCGCGCCCGCGGCTCGGTGTAATTGCCTCCTTCTTCCCTGTCAACCCCGCAACTTTCTCCGCCCGCGCCCGAGGGTCGAGGGAGGCTTTGCCTGGGGTACACTGGGGGTCAGTCTCTGGAGGAGGGCTTCAGAGTCCCAGAGAGACGCCCGCCACCCACAGCCTGCCCCAGCGGGCCTGCCGTCGGGTCTCGGCACCCTCTCTTGCCCACTCCCCCTCTCCCCCAACCATGACCGAAATGAGCGAAAAGGAGAACGAACAGGATGACGCGGCCACCCATGCCCCGCCAGGGACCGTCTCCGCCCTCCAGGAAACCAAGGTAACTCGGGGGGCGCGAGGCCTGGCCCCAGCCGGGTGCGCTCCCGGCCCGGGTGCCCTCTTCGCGGCGGGGTCGCTGCTGCGGGCTCGGGCGCCCTAGGGTGACCCTAACGGGGCCCGCATGATGCCTAAGGCTCCGCGCCGCGCCCCAGGGGAGGAGTGGGTTCGCCATGAGAAGCCACATGGAGCCCCCAGTCACACAGGCACGGCACGCCCGTGCGCACGACAGGAGCGGACGCGCTATCGCGACCCTCCCGTGAGGCTGTAACTCGGCTTTGTTGGAGGGAATGGGCGCAGCGAAGGCAGAGGGAGTCCGTAGCGGTGTGTAGCCGTGTGGGCCGGTGTACGCGCCGGTGTGTGCGTGGGAGGCGCACCCCCTCCGGTGGCGCCAGGTCCCTGTCTGTAGCTCAGTTCGTCCGTCTCTCTTGCTTGTGTCTCTCTGAATATGTCTCTACAACCCGTCTCTGTCTCGCTGTCTCTTTGTGTGCGTCTCTCCCGGTTTTATCTCTGAGTCTCTGGGTGTCTCTCGGACCCTCTGCAGTCCTGCATTCCCCCTCCCGCCCGGATTGGGCTCGGGGACAGGAGGCCGCAGCTGGGGGTGCGCAGCTTCCGAGTCCGCGCTGGGGGCTGCCGCAGCGCGGGCCGTCCGTCGCGGGCGGGGACCGGGGACTGTTGTTGCGGCTCCAGACCAGAAAGACAGGCAACCCCACCCCCCACCCCGGGAGCCGACGGGGGTGGGGGTAGAAGCAAAAAGAGAAGGCTTCGTAATTAATGAATGTCATAATTAACCCTAATTATGTATGACTGTTACTCCTGCGGGAGTCACAATGAATAAATTATTCCCCATCAAGGAGGGCGGAGCCCAGACTTCGGCGCTGAAGGGGGGGGCGGATGCCGTCGCTCACATTCTACCCCCCCACCTCTAATCTATCTGCTCCCTCCCCAAGTTCTAGGTGCTGGCGACTGACCCGCGCGCGGAGAAGTTCTGCGGGAGCCACTAGAGCAGGCCGGGGAAGGGGCAGAAGGGCTGTGGCAAGGGTGCTCCCTCCCCCATCCTCAGACTTCAGGCCAAGACCTCCTTCCCTCTCCTCTCCACCCTGGTATTTTTATTCCCATCCTGCTCCCGTGACACAGAGAAGGGAGGCAGTGAGGACCAGAAATGAATGGGGTCTTGGGTTCCCTGGTATCGCTAGCTCTCTATAGCTCTTCCCACCGTCCCTCTTCCTCCTCATTCCAACTTGACCACCTTTCAGGATCTGAGGTTAATTCAAGGTCAAGGTCATCTAGGGAGTGTCCAGGGGGAGATAAGTAAGGCCAGAGTAGAGTCTGACTGAGGCACCCAGGTAGCTCCCCATCCCTGAACCAGGGGTCCCTGCAGGCCTCCATGTCCAAGTCTTCAGATGCATACTTGACCTTCTCCTGCCTGCTTCTGAAAATAAGACCCCAGCCTCTCAGACCACAGAGTTAACTCCCCTTAGACAGCCAGGTCTCTCCTGGGAAAGGAGTAAGGTGTTGGGATGGGAGGATATTGCTTGGAATATTTGTGACAGCTTCTGTCAAGCAGAGGGTCCTAGGAGCTGAGCCTCCCAAGTTCCACTGCCCCTGACTTCTCAGTTGCCCTCTAATCACCCCGGCAGACGTACACAGTCCCCCTGCTTGCTTCCCAGGGGCTTGGGTGCCTCCCAGGTCCCACCCTGCTTCCCACACCGAGGCCTGTCCACTCTAGCCACCTCCTTGGGAGCTTGGAAGTCAGGCGCTCTGGGCAGTGCTGCCTCAGCAATCCAGCAGGCTGCAAGCTCAGCTGTGTGGGGAGGGGGAGGTCAAGGCCAGCAGGTCTGTACCTCCCTCCTCCCAGGCCAAGAGCCCTCCAATATTGTCACCCCCAGTCTGAGCCGTAGAGATCCAAATGCCAGGGAAGAAGAGGGATTTCACACCTGACCTGGCCCCTCCATGCCAGGCCAGTTGGAGCCCTGCCCCTTCCCCCCATGCTTCACCCTGTGAAGGACTCAGGACTAATAACACAGGCTGGCTGTGGGTTGGGTTGGGGGCATCAGCAGAACAGAGGGTGAGAAAGAGAACTCGGGGCCCTTTCCAGCCTCCTTGCATCCCCCACCTCAACTTGGCCCAAAGAAACTGTGTTCCCAGACTGTGGGAGTGGGGGAGATGGAAGGGGAAGGGCTGATTGCTGCCCCCAGCTCAGTGTGAGGCAGGTGCAACAGAGGGGGTGGTGCCCATCAGACAGTGCAGCCAACATTCCAGCCTTATTCATCAGAGTTTGGTGCCTCCTGGGCATTTCTTGCCAGCCTGAGAGTCCAGCCTCCTGCTTATCCCAAGGCTGAGTCCCAGCCCTGTACCCAAGCTACTCAGCGACCCTCCTAATGGGTCCCCCTCCTCTCTGGGTCCCTATCCCATCCTCCCACATAGGGCCTGCCCATCACCCCCTTTGGTGCCATCTCTGGGAGGACCCTGCCACGCCAGCTCTGCCATCTGAGTCAGCTTGCGCCATGTCCGCCACCACCCACTGCCAGCTGCCTAGCGCCCTTTCGGGAGATGTTGTGGGGAACTGAGGAAAGAAGGAGCCTCCAGGGTGTGAGGAGGAAACAAGCAGGTCGGCCGTGTCTCTGGGAGGGGGTTCAGAGAACAGACCTGGCGGCCCAGGCTTCAAGCCAGATGAGCTCTGGGTGCACTGGGAGGGAATAAGCTCCAGGCTGGACAGCTTGCCAGGGTACATGGCAGCTTCTTCCCGTGCCAGGGAATCGGTCCTGGGGACGTGGGGGCACCAGAAAGATAGCTGGTGGGGACTCGGGAAAAGGTCCTTTCTGGGAACTAGGAGTCCCAGGAGCAGGAATACCTGGCCTGGCGGAGCCCAGATGAGGTTTGGGGAGCCAAGCCAGATGTCTCTGGAGTGGGCAGGCAGCAAGCCATTTGGCAGAGATGCCCCAGTCCTGCCCTGTAGCCACAGCCCTTGACATCTGCCAACCACCCCAGGTGGCATGTTATTCCTTCCCACTTGTCCACCCTCCTGGGATCTGGTGCCCACAGCTGAGCCAGGAAGCTGGCGGGCAGAATTGGGGCTGCCCTGGTGCTGGGGAACATTCTGTTCCAGAGGCCTCTGGTACCCTGCAGAGGTGGCTCTTGGCACTGAGACGGGGGGTACCAGGAAAGGGCACAGCCTGGAGAGTAGAGAGACTTGAAATCTCATCTCATGAGGATTACTGTGGAAATAATGGCCTTGGGGGTAGGGGGAACATGATGGATGTCTTCAGATATTCCAAGGGCTGATGTGTATGAGAGGGAGTGGCCCTCTCTGGAGCCAAGGGGGGAACAAGGGCAGATAGGCAAAACCCACAGGGAGGCGGGTTTCAGCTCTATATAGGGAAGCACTTTCCAGCGATTGCAGCTGCCCAAAGATGGAATGACTGTCCCAAGAGAGGGTGTGCTTCCCATCGCAGGGCAGGGGCTGACCAAAGGAATCAGACAACGATTCAGAGGCATGTGGCCAGAGCATCGTGGGGCAATGGGGTGGGGACTGCTCCAGCCAGCCAGTATTTCAGGTCCCTTCTAACCTGAATTCCATGACTGGAATTCCTGGTGGACTGGGCGTGGCACGGCTGAGGGGCAGGGGGGAGGGCCAGAGCATCAGGATGCTCCTGGTCCATTGGGCTCAGCAGCAAGAGCCACTGGTTCAAGTCCTGGCTCTGCTGCATACCAGCTGGCTCATGGGTGAGTGATTTAACCTATAAGCCTGGGTTTCTCAATCTGAAAAGTGGGACAAAAATCCTCACCACCCCAGAGGGTAGCGTCAGGCTTAATGAGATGCTGCATATAAAATGCTAGTTCAGTTCCAGTTCTCTGACAATGACAGCCCCTCATAAATAAGTTTCTGGGTTTTGGGGGAGGTTTCTTTTGGGGGGGTGGACCTAGAACCTTGTGTGGCTGAGAGAGCATCCAGTCTTGCCCCTTCCCTCTTGGAGGTGGGAAAACTGAAGCTTAGAGAGAGGACGCGAAGTGATTTGCTTTCAGGCAGCAGGTTTTGTTTTATCCCCACGCCCAGCACATCCCCCCAGAAACCCCATGTGCCCTGTGCCCAGGTCCCTGGGCAGAACAGTGAGCGGTTCACCTGCCTCTTGGGGCCCATCAGAGCCAGGCTGGGCCCTGGATGGCCCATAGCTTGACCCCGGCTGGTATTTGTATTCTAATTATTGTCTCTCCAGCCCTCCGCCTCCGCTCCCATGCCCAGGCACCCGGGCCGTGCTCCTCACAGCTACACAAAGAGGCCCACAGCGCTGTCCAGGAAGCTGAGTCTGGAAGGAGCCGAGCAAGTCAGCCGCCAGCCACCCTGGGGCTCTGGCCGCCCAGCTGGCACACCAGAGCCTGCCTGGTGCCCAAACATCCCCATTTCTGCTTCCCCCTCTGTCTTACTGCCTGCTGGCCTCCCAGAGGCTGGAGGGGCCACCACTCCCACCCCCTTGGCACAGTTGCCAGGCAGGCAGCCATGGCACACAGGCTGCCCGGCGTGCCAGCTGGGAACGCTGGCCAAGTCTCTGCCTGGAGCCCAGCCTGTGGCCCCCTTTTTCTATCACTGGTAGAAAGGAGTGGGCAGGGCTAAGGCGGCTCTCCGTGGGAAGGGAGAGGTGCAAGGCTCTGGGTAGAGAGGTTTCCAGACCTTTCTGTGGGCAGACTCAATAGCGTGTGTTTGGGTGAGCAGTGGAAACGGCTCTGGCATCACTGCAGTGCCAACCCTGTGCCCCAGAACACGGGCTCCAGGTAGGAGTCCAGCCACTCACTACCTGAGGCTCACTGACTGAGTACCTACTGTGCGCTGAGGCCTGGCGTGGGGATTCAAAGCGACTTCATCCACCCCAAAGAGGCTCACAATCTCCCGGGGGAGTGAGGAGTGAATGACACAGTACCTGATTGGAGCTGTGGTGGCAGTCGAGGCTGGGAGCAGTGGGCGCCAGAGGAGGGGTGGGTCCAGGGGATGGACTTCCTGGAGGAGGAGCGACAGCTTCCCAGAGGAGGAGGTGCCGTTGGAAGGTTATTGGCAGGATAACCAGGGTATCCACTGGGTAAGGCAGAGAAGAGCACTAGCATGTCAAAAGCCCAGAGGCATAAAAGCGTGGATGAGTTCGAGAATCCGCCTATCTGGGCTGTGCGAGGAAAGCCGGGGCTGGGAGGACAGGTGTGGCCAAGTTGCAGGGAGTCTCATGGCTGGGGCAGGGCCTTGGGCTGTGTCCTGAGGAGCCATGGAAGGTTTTTAGCAGGGTCAGGGATCGCCTCCCTGGCAGCTATATGGAGGGCAGGTGGGGACAGGCCTGGTGGAGGGGCAAGGAGCTGTGGCCCTGACCCAGGCTGGGGGCATCGGGGCCTGAACTAAGGCAGGGCTGTGGCGGTGACTGCAGGGAAGGGGCTGGAGAGGTGTTTCAGAGGGAGAATCAGCCCTGAGGATGAGGGTCCAGGGTGACCGCACCCCACATCCTCTCAGCCTGTTCGAGAGCATAGGTGGAAAACAGAGGACCTGGTGTGTTTTGCTTGGCTGCAAAATGTTATTTTTTTTTCTTAACTTGCGTAAATGGTACACCCATACAATGAAATCCTTTGCAGCCATAAAGAAGAATGATGAAACTTTATGTGTTGGTATGGAATGATTTCCAAGATTTACGGGTAAGTGAATAAAGCAAGGCGTAGGAAAAATAGTACACTACCATTTCTGCGAAGAAAAAGGAAACAAAAATTCTTAAATTTGTTCCTATGCAATTTCACATAAAAGTCTAGATTTTTCTTTTTGCTGTTGTTGTTGAGACAGGGTCTTGCTCTGTCACCCAGGCTGGAGTGCAGTGGCATCCTCATAGCTCACTGCAGCCTCCAACTCCTGGGCTCAAGCGATCCTCCCGCCTCAGCCTCCCAGTAGCTGGGACTACAGGTGCACACCACTATGCCTGGCTAATTTTTTTATTTTTTGTAGAGATGGGGTCTCTCTATGTTGTCCAGGTTGGTCTTGAACAGAACTCCTTTCTTCATGGAGATTACATGTCTCGCTCTTGTAGGCATCTGAGAGCTTGGGAGCCTCTCAGTGCTTCATCTCATCTCTGAGCCTCAGCCCCACGCTGCCACCAGAGACATCCTGAAAGGAAGCCCACCGTGGGCCAGTCCCCTCTGGGCCCCCACTCACAGCTCCCTCTTCTCTCAGCTCCAGCGATTCAAGCGCTCGCTCTCCCTCAAGACCATCCTCCGAAGTAAGAGTGTGGAGAACTTCTTCCTTCGCTCAAACTCTGAGCTCAAGTGCCCCACTGAGGTGCTGCTGACACCCCCAACCCCACTGCCCCCTCCCTCCCCACCACCCGCATCCACAGACGGGGGCCTGCCCACCCCAGCCCCCTCCCCATGCCCAGTCCCACGCCCCCTGGCACCACTCAAACCAGTGAGGCTGCACAGCTTCCAGGACCATGTCTTCAAGCGAGCCAGCCCTTGTGAGCTGTGCCGTCAGTTCATTGTGGGTAGGTGCCTGGGTCCTGGGGAGCGCAGGGAGGGCGTTGGGGATGGGGCCCTGGGACTGCCCGGTACTGGCCTCCTGCTGTTCAGGGCCTCCAGCACTAACTACGCCTCTCACCCTGGGCAGACAAGTGAGCACCGTGGGGGTGGGTGTGCCCCAGTGCTGCTGCTGTGCTTACTAACGCCTCTGGCTTCAGTGCCACCTCTCACCCTGACTGCACGAGGGGCAGGTGCTAGGCCCCAGGCTGGCATGAGAGTGCCCAACCCCTGCTCTCCCCGCATGCCCTCACCTGCCTCCTTTGCTCCCTGCCCATGGAGCATCCTCTCTTGCTGAACCCAACTTCTTCCTAGGAAACTCCAAGCAGGGCTTGCGATGTAAGATGTGCAAAGTCAGCGTCCACCTCTGGTGCTCGGAGGAGATCTCCCGCCAGCAATGCCCAGGCAAGACGGTGCGTGGGCAGCCAGGCAGAGACGGCCGCCCCGGGGTGCCCTGGGGACTCTCGAGTCGGAGAAGGACAGCCCTCAAGGCTGGTTCCTCCTATGAGGTGTCCCTGGGCTGGGGGAGGCCCGAGTTCTTGATGGGCTGTGACCTCCTCGTACCCTCTCTCTGTCCCCTTTTGCTACAGTCCACTTCCTTCCGCCGCAACTTCAGCTCCCCACTCCTGGTGCATGAGCCGCCACCAGCCTGTGCCATAAGCAGAGAGTCCCCACCCACTGGTGAGTGTCCCCCTGTTGCCCCTGCCCCACTGTGGTGCGGTGAGAAATCCATGCATGACTCAGATGGGCACCTGAGTCACACCGGCACTGCCAGTTCTTGGTGCTCCTGTCCTGAATGTAGGGTTCGTTTTTTCCTTCATTCACTCATCCTTCAATAAACACTTTATTGAGCACCTGCTAAGTGCCAGGCACTGTGCCAGACTCTGGGGAAAAGCACTGAAGAAGGTGGAGTTTATGGTCCAGTAAAGGGGAGATCTGAAATGGACAGGTGTCCCATCGCAGGCCATCAGTCAGTGCCCACTGGGGTGCACGCCTCAAGGGAGCAGGTCAGAGGACAGAGCGTGCAGTGAGCCAGGGAAGGGAAGGCTTCTGGAAACACAAGGATGAGGAGTTTGTCCACTGAGGATCTGGAAAGACCGGCGTGGGCAGGGGAGGCCTGTGCAGGCAGGGGCAAGGCCAGAGAAAGGGCACAGTGGCCGGGGCTGAGGGAGCGGGAGGAAGGGTGTGAAGAGACCGTGGCCGCAAGGCCATCGGGTCCACTTTAGGATCGTCTATGGGCAGCATGTGTGTCTCTCCAAGAGCGTTCTGGCTGCTGTGTGGATTGGCGGGGCTAGAGTGGAAGCAGGGACACCAGTTGGGTGGCTGTGACAGTTGCCAAGACAGTGTTTGGTACTTTGAGCCAGGCTGGTGGCAGTGGGGATGGAGAGAGGTGGGCAGGTTCTAGAGGTGTCTGGGAGGTAGGACCAGGTGATGATGTGGCTGTGGACAGTGAGGACAGCAGGGAGTCAAGGATGCTCCAGGTTTCTGCATGGGCGCCCTGGGCGGTCACAGAGCTGTCACGGGGATGAGGAAGACCTGGGTGGGACAGGTGAGGGCACAGATGGGGGGTGCAGCCTGGGGCATGCTGGCTTGGGGCCAGCTGGTGCCAGGCCTTGAGGGTGGACACTCAGCAGGGGCCAGCGGGAAGGTGGACCCCGTCTATGAGACTCTGCGCTATGGCACCTCCCTGGCACTGATGAACCGCTCCAGCTTCAGCAGCACCTCTGAGTCCCCCACACGGAGCCTGGTATGGAGGGCACCAAAAGGGAGCGGGGGGTGCTGAGCATGACAGTGGGTCCGGGGCCTGAGCCCTCCCCTGTCCGTCCCCAGAGCGAGCGGGACGAGCTGACCGAGGATGGGGAAGGCAGCATCCGCAGCTCCGAGGAGGGGCCTGGCGACAGTGGTGAGTGGGGGTGGGCCGCAGGGCCGGGAGTGGGGTGCAGTGGGGGGAGCTCCCTGCTGCCTCACACCCCGCCCCACATCTCCAGTACTCACAGCCCCGGCCGAGAGTGAAGGGCCAGGACCAGAGGAGAAGAGCCCGGGACAGCAGGTGAGTGTGGCACTGAGCCCTTCTGGGCCAGGGGAAAGGATGTCACCTCTCCTGTCCCTGCTCCATAGGCGGGGAGAGCATGGCAAGTGGGGGTTCACTGTTCCCTCACTGTCCTCCATCCCCAGGGACAGCCAATGCCGGTGACAGGGCACAGGAGGGAGGGGTGCTGCCCCTCCCACCACTGAGCCCCCGCCTCTTGCACCCATTCCTGTGCCCCCAAGAGCAGGCAGTTCCAGGGTGCAGCGGGTAGACAGTGTCTCCCCTCCCCATGCCTGGCCCAGTCCCCTTAGGGGCAGGTGGGCATGTCAGGTGGCAGGGGCTTACTTCTCTCTATCATTGACCAGGACCCACAGTGTCCCTCTTCTCAGCACCCCCAGGGTAGACATGCTCAGAGCAAGTGGATTTGGGGGGAGCAAGGGTGTTGCCCACCCGTCGCTGACCCAGAGCTCCTCCCGCAGCGCCCCCAGCCTCCCCTGCGGAAGGACGTGGGGCCCATGTACTCCTACGTCGCGCTCTACAAGTTTCTGCCCCAGGAGAACAATGACCTGGCGCTGCAGTAAGTCCTCTCTGTGACCCGGCCCCACTGGGCAGCTGCCTGGCTCCAGCCTCAGGGCTCTGCCTTGACCTTGCAACACGAGTGTGAGGGGGACCTTCAGGAACATTGTCCTTGCACGCGTGAGGCTGCTGAGCCCAGGCAGGAGCCAGCGCTGCCCAGGGTCTAGGAGTAACTCATGCTAACGTCATTGCTCCTGCCCACTGCCCCGGCTGTCCTGGAGCGTGTCTGCTGTGCCTGTGGTCACACGGTGTCCTCTCAGGGCTTCAAGAATCCTCTCCCAGCTGAGGGGGGCATGCAGGGTACCCAGGTGCCCAGGGACTGCTGGGATCGGGGGGGACAGTCCCCCTCCCCATATGCTAGCCCAGGTCTCCCCTCCTCAGGCCTGGGGATCGGATCATGCTGGTGGATGACTCCAACGAGGACTGGTGGAAGGTGACTTGGCTGGGTGGAGAGTGGAGGGACACTGGTAGGGACCTTGGCAGCCCCCACCCTCAATGGGCACTGCTCCCCTTTCTCTCCAGGCCCCAAAGCGGCCTCCACTCCTCCGCCACCGGCTCTAGCCCAGCCTAGGACCAACCTTGGGCCTTGCCTTCAGTTCTGACCCTCCCTGCCTCCTGCCTCGGTTTTGTCCCTCTGCCCACCTCATGCCCTTCCTGGCCCAGAAGCCACCCGGCCGGGGCTGGAATTCAGAGCCCACGATCTAGAGGATGATGGCATTGGCTCTGAGTGGAAATTGGATCTAGAGAAAGCAGTGGGGGCTGGCGCTGTGCTCATTGCCAACCTCATCCCCAGGGCAAGATCGGAGACCGGGTTGGCTTCTTCCCAGCCAATTTTGTGCAGCGGGTGAGGCCAGGCGAGAATGTTTGGCGCTGCTGCCAACCCTTCTCCGGGAACAAGGAACAGGGTTACATGAGCCTCAAGGAGAACCAGGTGAGTGCTGGGGGCCCCCGCCTGGGCCCTGTAGCGGCTGGAGAGAGTGGGCGCGGGAGACAGGCAGCAGGGGCAGGGATGCCCTGCAGGCGGATGCTTGCGACCTGGCAGCAGGAGGGGAAGCAGCTTAGAAATTGGGGAATTTGGGCTGGTGAACAACAGAGGCAGGGGGCTAAATGACCTTAGAGGCAGCTTAGGATAAGGTGGGAGCACTGGATCAGGAGTCCAGAGGCTCAGGTTGGAATGCTGGCTCTGGCTTGTTGCCTAACCTGGGACAGGTCCTTTTCCCTCTGTTGCCTCCTCTGTGAAATGGGGGTGAGGCAGGATGTTAGACCCGCTGATGGCCAAGGTCAGCCCTGACGTGCTGCTGGGTGTCTGCTGATGTCCTGGTCTTGCTGCGGAGCCCTGTACCCTCACAGGATCTGCTCCCATCACCCCAGCAAAAGGCTCCCTCCTCATCTGACACTGGTCCCATCATCCCCTGGGGACCACCAGCAGGACTCAGGGCCAGGGCTGCAGGCAGTGCCAGACCTCAGCTCCCTGTCTCCCTGGCTCAGATCTGTGTGGGCGTGGGCAGAAGCAAGGATGCTGACGGCTTCATCCGCGTCAGCAGCGGCAAGAAACGGGGCCTGGTGCCAGCCGACGCCCTGACCGAGATCTGAGAGGAGCCAAGAGAACCCAGATGCCACCCCTGCCCATGCCTGGCCCTTGCCTCTGGCCCGGGAGGGGAGCAGCCATCCCTGTCCACACCCTTCCTCCTCTGCCTCTCTCCAAGGTGCCACTCACCATGGCTTAGGAGCCTCTGTGCTGAGGAAGGTGTTATTTCCTGGGTGGGGCGCCCTGAATGGGTTGATCCTCTGGGACTTGGGGTGGGGGGAAGAGAAAGTAGGAGGGAATGAGGAAGCTGTAGACTGGTCCACCCAGCACCCAGGTACCCCCAGACCAATGGCCATGCAGAGTCCAGCCCTGGGGACGGTTCCTGGGGAACTTCCCTGCTGCTGCTTCCAGAGTCTTCCCCCTGCCACACACCACCTTTGCATGCCTGACACACGTCTCCCACAGAGGGTCTATGTTTGTGTGACCACATGTGTGTCTGTCCCTTTGCAAGTGGGACCTTGAGAGGGGGCCCCTCTCTGTCCCTCGGCCCTTCACCCTGGGCTGGGAGGGGATCCAGGGCCATGGGAGGGTCCTGGTCCCACCACCTGTCACTCCGTCAATTCTCAGGAAAGTTCTGCAGGAATCTCTCCCATTACTTGAAACCTGGGCCAACAGAGGAAGGGAGGGCTGAGGTCCCTGGAGGCCGTGACAAATCAGAGACTGTCCCCTCAAGAAAAACAACCATCATCACAGAGCAGCGTCACCCTACCCTAGTCCACCAGAAAAGAGCACCTGAGAGCAGCCTGGGTGCAGAAACCCAGCAGAGAGCACACACAAGTTTCACCTTGGGGACTCCAAAAGCCCCCAGGCATGCGGGAACCAGCCAGGGGAGCCTGTCATTGTCAGCTCCTGTCCCAGGCCTCACCACGCCAAGCCACCAAGGCCAAGCCGTTCTAGGAGCCCAACCCTCAGGGTGACCTTCCTTGCCCGCTCACTCCGGGCTGTACAGGGGACAGGACTGCTGCTGCGGGGCCCGTTTCTGGCTGTATCTGCTCCCTTGTCCTGGACACAGAGCCCTGGGAAGAAGAGGGGGTGGAAGACAGACAAGGAAATGGAATGTTCTGTTTGGCCACCAGAAAAGGAGGGGGGGTAGGCATCCTTGGGGGGGGGTGGGCACACACAGATATCATGCCAGCCAATGCCACCCCCCATCCTGGGCACAGTCACACCCTTCCATGCGGTGAGAGGGACACAGATCCTCCTACCCAAAGGCCCCTACCCCACTTGTCCCCCACAGAGGGGGGTCAAGCTACACTGCCCTGTTTGCTGCCAGGAGGCCCCCCCAGCACTATCCCAGGGGCGGGCCCAACGCCCACTGTACATGAGGCTGCATGATGGGTCTGCTGGGGCGTTGCTGAGCCCCCAGACCCCTAATTAAATGTTTCTTGTCCTGGCCTGTCTGCTCTGTGCATCTGATTAAGGTAGAGGAAGGAAAGGGGCGGGAAGGTGGGGAGGCGGCCTGGGGTACTTAGTGGGACAAGGCTGAGGGCAGAAGAATTTGGGACTTTCAGAAAGGAGGGGTGTTGGTGCTGGGGTGACACAGCAGGGGGCCCCCTCCCACCCAGGCAGCCTGAGAGGGGTGGGATCTGGGGAGAACGACTAGAAAAGACCTGAGGAAAGGGGGAGGAGATTTGGTGACATTGGAGGGAAAAGGAGTGGGGCTGCGGTCACTTTTTGGTTGGATGCACCCGAGTTGCTTGGGCGTGGGCACACATTTCCGCGCCAGGACCGTTCTTGCCCACCCAGAGGTGCCCTCTGAGACCAGCTGTGCCGGGGTCTGCGAAGGCTCAATACCCACCCGAGATCAGCCTCACCCCTGCCACCCCCGGAGCCCTAGACAGAAACGCTGGCGGCGGGGACAGTCGCGGACTGTGGGGCCCTGAGATGACTCAATCGCGCCCGTCATCGGGAGCCTGGCACGAAGGGGCCGGCGGCGGCGCACCCCTCCCGCAGCCGTGCCCGCCGCCCACCCGCTCTGGCAGAGCTGCCTCCTTCCCCTCCGCCTGCCCAGCCCCGTCATCGTCATCGTAGCCACGGCCAGCACGTCCTCTGCTATTTATAGGCAGAGGGGAGCGGGAGGGAGCGGGAGGCGGGCTGCGGGGGTGCAGGGGCACTGCCGGTGCCACCGGAATGCGGGTGGGGGGGGCCCTCCTGACAGGTACCCCTCCTCCAGCCCGGCGCTCCCGACAGGTGCCCCTCCTCCAGCCCTTCCCGGTTACAGCCCCCCACCGCTGAGCAAGGTAGGCCAGGTGGGACCAGACCTTGAGTCCCCTCCCCTGAGCTTCTATTGGGCCTTTTCACCCAGAGAAGGCCCTAGAGGTGGGGGTGGGGGGAGCAGGGAAGGGAGGGTGGCTCTCCCCCTTCCTAAGATCCCTGGCCGTGGGAGTGGAAGAAGGGGTCACACACCCAGTCTAGAGGCTTAAGGACAGGGGAATTCTCACAAATAGGCACTTACTGTGCCCAAGGAACTTGCCAGGAACTTAACGTTATTTAATCCTCTCAGTGACCCAGTGAGGAAATTGGTGGTGTCCCCTTTTCACAGATGAGGAACTGAGGCACAGATCTGTTTGGTGGAATATCCAAGGTTACAGATGATCCAACTCAACCCTGCCCTTTCTATACATGGGGAAACCGAGGCCTGGGGTGGGCCAATGACTTGTCCAGGCTCACCCAGCACATCAGTGATCAAACCAGCCCCAGACCAGTTTCCTCAGGGTTCAGCTTTTTCCCTGCCCTACCCTGGGTCCCTCAATGCCTTAAACCAGTAAGATGGAGACAGAGACACCCTGAGATGCTGGTCCAGGGGTTCAGGGATCAAGACCCCACCTCATTGGAGACCGTGAGAGCCTTGCAGCCACGCCTTCAGCACACCACGTGTGTGTCTGCCACCAGCCGGCAGCTGGCCTGGACCACCCCCCAGCCTGTTTGCCGCACTGCTGAACACAGCAGCTTTTTCGGGTGGCTGAACCACAGACAAAATGCTCCCAGCCTTGGGAACAGCTGGTGCCCCCAACTGTAGCCTCTGCCCCCCTCTGTGCCCACTCTGGGGGTGACCGAACCAGCGATACCATTGGCCTGGGGCAGAGGATGCCCAGGAGCCCACTGGCGGTGCCATCCCACATTTGGCCCTGTTGTTTCTGACCCACACATGCCCTTCATCCCCCGCTGCAGCCTGAGCCTAACTGGCAGGTACCGTGTGGGCCAAAGGTTACCTGGGCTTAGGGGAGATATGGAAAGAGGGCAGAGTCTGGCAGCCAGAGACAGGGAGGCCTGGGGAAAACACACAGTGAGCCCCTCTGTGCAACCCCACCCGTCTTGCTAGTGCCACCCCCTTCAGCCTCTTCACCCCGATCCTAACCCCCCTCCCAGTGCTTGGGCAGGCTGGGCGCATCTGCTGCGGAGTACAAGGAAGATGCCTCCACCCTCCCTGTGCTTTGCAGGGAGCCAGCTGGGGTTGTCCCTGTCACAGCCTCAGAGACAGCCCTGGAAGAAGGCCAAGCTCTCCTGTCCCCCCTCCTCTAGCTCGTGGCCCTACAGTAGCAGCTGTGCTCAGTGTCTCTGCTGCACCCCACTCTGAATCACACCCTCCCACGTCTGGAAATTGCAGACGGGGAAGGAGAGTCAGGTGCTAGTGTTCGTGCAACACTGAGATTCCGGGGAGTCGTTGCCTCCTCTGGGCCTCAGTTTCCTTGTCTTGAAAATGAAGAGCGGGGTTTGCTCAGGAAGTCTTAACCTGGGGGCCAGAACTCCTTGAAGGGGTGTGCAATTCTGTGTTGGGGATAGTTGCGTGCTCTTGAGAGAAAGGAGAAAGGACACTTTTTTTTTTTTTTTTTTTTTTTTTTAAGAGATGGGGTCTCACTGTGTTACCCAGGCTGGACCTGAACTCCTGGCCTCAAGCCCCCAAGTAGCTGGGACTACAGGTGTGCACCTCCGTGCCCAGCTGAACACATCTTTTAATCACACTTTGACACGATTCCAAGACCTGGAGGAGATCCAGGGTTACTGCAGGGGCTTTTCTTGCTGGAGGCTCCTGAGGGCCCTCCCAGGCACTGCCCCGCGGAAGGGGCTGGAGGCCCAGGCCTGGGGTGAGGTTCAGAAAGAAGTGACAACACTCAAGGCTTCCCAGGAGGTAGGTTCCTCCAACCTCATAACCCATCCCTTTCATCCTCCCCCTTTAAAAAAAAAAACAACCCCAAAACCAAAACCAAACCAAACAAACTCCAGCAAGGCAGCGGCCAACACCTGCAGGGACCTGCGAGAGAACAGCGCCATCTCCTGGTCCAGGGTGGAAACCGGTTTCTGTGTTGCAGGCTCCGGCAAGCTCGGGGTAGCTCCTTCTCCTTCCTGCCTGCCGTATTCACCGCGCGGAGGGATGGAATTGGGCGGTCTCCTTCCTCCTGTGGGCCAGGTCTGGGAAGGAGGCGTCCCACACACCAAGCTGGGAGCTTGGCCAAGGCCCTTCCCCTTCCAGGCCTCAGCTTCCCCTCTTCCAGTGGCAAAGGCTTAGGTAAAGCCTCACAAGCCGCTCATCCCAGGCGCTGACACACATGGGTGGGGAGCAGGGACGGCAGGGGCAAATTTCTCAGAGTCTGGGCTTCCCTGTGTTCTGCCACCAACCTCCCCCATCCTGCCCAGAACAGAATGATGAGGGGCTGCTAGAGGCAAAGCTAAGAGGGGGTCTGCTGTCCCAAACACCGCTTCCGACTTGCCTTTCCCCCTCAGGTACTGCCCTTTCCCATCTGCCGGTACATCCCCTGAGGGGAGCTGACTGGTCACCCCAAGAGTTCCTCAGGAGATGAGCAGGGGGCAGGGAGGTAACCAGGAAGGGCATACACCAGGCCCAGGTGTGCCCAGCACTAATGGAGGCAGCCTCCTCTACCCAGCCTTCCTCCTCAGCCTGCCTCTCCAACCCAGGCTTCTATTTTTAAACTTTATTATTGAAAAAATTAATTTCCAGCTAATTTCTTTCGATTTTTAGTAAGGACGGGGTCTTGCTCTTGCCGAGGCTGGTCTCAAACTCGTGACCTCAAGCCATCCTCCAGCCTGGGCCTCCTAGAGTGCTAGGATTACAGGTGTGAGCCACCGCGCCTGGCCTCTCCAACCTAGACGTCTCACCTGAGCTGACACCTCTGTGCTTAACTGGCTGCCTGACCCCTTCCTCCTGGACACCTGTCCCTCAAACCACCACCCACTTGATATACCCAAAACTCCACTCTTCTGGCCACTCCCTCCACCCAGGTGGCTTCTGGTCACCAAAGACTTGGAGGCCCACAAAGCTTGAGGCCTGGGATCAGGCTGGAGACTTTCTCCCCAGTCAATGTCTACCGAGTCCTATGGTACCCCAATGCTACACGACCTTAGCTCAGCCTGTGTGAACCCTACACATCACTTCACAAGTTTTCTCATGTGCAAGATGGAGATGGTAATAACCCTACTTTACAACGTGGGGAAGATTAGACAATGTAAATCAATGTAAAGTGTCTTAACACATGCCTCACTACACATACTTTACTGAAAAATGTATTGGCAGTTATTACTAGTTAAGGGTAAAGTAAAATCCACTTCCTATTCGTAAGAACACAAATTCACTAAGGAACTTACAATGGCTGAGACAAGGTTGGCTTTGTGCTGAGTGTGTGTACAGTAGTCCCCCTTATCCACGGGGGATACATCCTGAGTCCCCCAGTGGACAACTGAACCTGGGGATAGTACTGAACCCTGTATGTACTGTTTTTTCCCACACATACATACCTATAATATGAACTGGGACAGTTAAAAGATTAACAGCAATAATAAAATAGAACAATTATACTACACTGTTCATAATTCCATGGATAGAGTCTTTCTTACCATAGACCATAGCAACCTGAGCATGACATTTTTTTTTTTCTTTCTGTTAAGTCAAGAACTTTCACTTCTGTCAGCACCACTACTCTTGCGCTTTGGGGCATTATTAAGTAAAATAAGGGTTACTTGAACACAAGCACTGCAATACCCAGGCAGGTAGCAGAGTGTGGATGTGCTGAAGAGAGGAATGATCGAGGCCCAGGTAGGACTGAGTGAGATTCCATCATACTACTCACAATGGCACACACCTTAAAACTTAAGGAATTATTTCTGAAACTTTCCATTTAATAGTCTCAGACCACAGGCAACTGAAACCACAGATAAGGGGGGACTATCAAATTCCGATTCTTGCTGGATGAGAAGTCTTTGTGCCCTACATGATGGCTATAAACCAAGACAAAAGACAAAAACTCCCTCAAAGAGCAGGGGAAAAAGGCTTAGGCGGGTTGCTTATGCCTCAATAGAGCTGTTTAAAGTCAGCTTAGGTGGTAGTCAGCAATTAGTTGCTCAGCTCTCACAATTTCTGGACTGGTAGCAGTTGAAACCCCCACCGTCCTGGAGTCCTAGGATGGATTTCAAGTTGGACCTCAGTGCACAGTTGAGAAGAGTAACTATACTTTTTTTTTTTTTTTTTTTTTGAGACAGAGTCTCACTCTGTTGCCCAGGCTAGAGTGAGTGCCGTGGCGTCAGTCTAGCTCACAGCAACCTCAAACTCCTGGGCTTAGGCGATCCTACTGCCTCAGCCTCCCGAGTAGCTGGGACTACAGGCATGCGCCACTATGCCCGGTTAATTTTTTTTGTATATATATATTTTAGTTGTCCATATAATTTCTTTCTATTTTTAGTAGAGACAGGGTCTCACTCTTGCTCAGGCTGGTCTCGAACTCCTGACCTTGAGCGATCCACCCGCCTCAGCCTCCCAGAGAGCTAGGATTACAGGCGTGAGCCACCGCGCCCGGCCTATACTTTTTTTTTTTTTTCTGAGACAAGGTATTGCTGTCTCCCAGCTAGAGTGCAGTGGGAGCTCATTAAAACCTTAGATGCCTGGGCTCAAGTAATTCTCCTGCCTCAACCTCCTAAGTAGTTGGGACTACAGGTGCACACCACCATGCCCAGCTAATCTTTTTCTTCTTTTTTTTTTTTTGTAGAAAAATGGTCTCACTCTTGCTCTGGCTAATCTCAAACTCCTGACCTCAAGGGGTCCTCCCACCTCAGTCTCCCAAAGTGCTAGGATTACAGGCATGAGCCACTGCGCCAGGCTCTACTTTCTATTACCTTTTTTTTTTTTTTTAAAGGATGCGAGTCAACTGATGTCACAACTGATTACTGGTCCCAATCAACATTTTGAGACCATTTCCAAGGTGCCACTCATGCTGTGTTGTCAAGGGCAGTTTTGAAACATAGTATTCTGGCAGCTTGGGTAGGAGCAATTTCTCCCCTCCCCACATCCCACTAAAACAAGGTAAAACAACACAACTCTCTCAGGATGGCGGGGATGTGAGCCTGACCTGAGGAAATGGCCTCAGTGGAAGGAAAGGATGAAATAAAACATGCACCCCTGGCCAGGGCCTGCATCCCAGCCCTCAGTGCATGGTATGCTCTGGATCTCTGAACAGTGAAGACCCACGGAGCAGCCAGGAACTTTGCAAGCAACAGACAAGCAAGCAGACAAAGCTCGTTTTATTCAAATGATTCATATGTTATGACCCAGGCCACTATGTACAGACAAGAGGGGGGAGTTTTACTTCTTGGTCTCTTCCTCTTTGGACAGAGTCTTGATGATCTCCTCCTTCTTGGCCTGGAGGCGCTCTTCCCGGCGCTTGCGTGCTTCCTTGGTCTTAGATCTGCGGGCCTCAGCTTGGTCACTGGTGAGGGAAGAGAAAAGTTGGGTCAGTTTGGGAAGAGATGAGCTACTGGGGAGATAGAGCCTAGTCAGCTTGAGGAATAAGCAGCTGGGGCCACCAAGAGCTCCTACTTCAACTAACCTACAGTCCCTCAACTGGTGACAGGCAGGTGGTATGGGCATGTGTGTCCAGGACAGAGCATATTCCTCTAACACAACAGCTATATGCTAACAGATTATGTGCACATCAAGATTCAGGCATTAGCGTATTTGTCAAAGAACCTGTCCCCCTATCATCCGGGCCAATTCCTGAAGAAACTTACGCCAGGAGCTTCTTGCGGGCCTTGTCTGCCTTCAGCTTGTGGATGTGTTCCATGAGAATCCGCTTGTTTTTGAACACATTCCCTTTCACCTTCAGGTACAGGCTGTGATACCTGCAGGGTACAAGGAACAGAGTGCTGGTCAGTGATGGGATCAGAAGGTGGCCCCTGTGAGCCACTCTCCTATCCAAGGTCACTAAGCTTACAAAGCTCCTTTGTTCTTTTCTATTGCTGCACTGCCCACTTCTTCCCAAACCATGACTTTCTCTACAGTTCCAACAGAAGAACTTGCCTGGCAAATAAATTAAATTCTTGGGCTCTCCTGATGGCATATGAGGGGTGGGGGAGAAAAACAGAGCAAAGTGGAAAAACTTTTAGCAAAGCTCCCTACCAGATGCCAATGAGAGAGAGCCCTGTGAAAAGAACACGCCATCAAAGCAGCAAATGGGTCCCGGGCCCAAGAGGGTATGCTTACATGTGGCGGTCAATCTTCTTAGACTCACGGTATCTTCTCAGTAGCCGCCGCAGAATCCTCATCCTCCTCATCCAGGTTACCTTCTCAGGCATCCGGGCATTGGCTGTACCCTTTCGCTTACCTGCAGACAAGGTGAGTTAGGAATCAGCCCCTGCCCAAGCCCACTGCAGCGTATTATGTTTCAAGTCTGTTACTGGAGCCAGCTGATGGGTCTTTACCTCATTTTAAGTCGTATCACTCCCACTCTACTGATGATTATTCCAAATTATTTCTTTCATTTACTCAATTTTTAAGGAAGCATGAACACGGCAACAATTCCCCATTCACATCATGCAGAATGTGGGTCTGACAGGGTATGCACCAAGGCAATATAGAATGTTGGAAGGGGCTTTGAATGTGGTATGATCTTCATCTCCTTAAATCATCCTGACACTAGAAAGTGGCTTTAATATTTAATGGACAACATTTTCAAATACTCAGTAAAATCCTTGGCACAGTGTCGGGGCTTGTAAATGTGACCTCTTTCTACCAGGAATACCCTCAATTCCAATACTGGTGCCAAATTTCTGATGTGCACACCAGCAGGAAACACACCAAATACCATGGAGTAAGAAAAGGGCTCAAGATGAGGCAATGGGAAGAAAAAGATCCCAAATGTATTTCAGTCTAGACTTCAGCACCTATTATTTCCTCAGTCTTAGAAGACTGCACTTACCTATGCCCATATGCCTGCCCTTCCGGCGGGCCAAGGTGTTTTTTCGGCATCGAGCTCGAGAATGGACAGTCACGGGCTTGCGGATGATCAGCCCATCTTTGATCAGCTTCCGGATCTGCTGACCTGGGAAAGCACAATGCACCTGGTCAGTCAGTTGGGGCCCAGCCACACCCTAGAGTCCAAATAGGACAGGCCAGAGACATCGCTCACTTTAGTGGTCTCAAAAATGACAGAAACCTCTGATTATCTCTCGCCTTCTAAAAAATATTTCTACTTTTTACTTTGAGATGGGGGTCTTGCTATGTTGTCCAAGCTGGTCTCCAACTCCTGAGCTCAAGTGATCCTCCCACCTCCGTAGCTGGGGACTACAGCCATGGGCCACCACATCCAGCCATTTCTACCTTCCAAACGTATTATAACACACTTGAAAGAATGAGCCTAATAATAATGACCCCTCCATTTTATAGGTCCTCTGAATCATGAGCTATCCCAGGTTTGTAAAAAGTCAACACAATTGTGTTATTGTTCACCTGACGCCGGACAAGGGGAAAGACAGGATGGAGAAGAGACAGAAATCCCAAGTACTCACGAGAGTTGGCGTTGGCGATTTCATTAGTCTCATTGGGGTCCAACCAGACCTTCTTTTTGCCACAGCGGAGGACACTAGAGGCAAGCCTCTTCTGAAGCCTGAGCATACTGGACACACAGAAAACACCATCAGACCATGCAAGTCCCTCCTGGGCAACAATGAGCATCCCCACCAGGACCTGCCCTCTAAAATCTTTGAATGTTGTGAGTCGTAACATATGAGAAAGTGGATAAAGTACGTATGTGCATTTACTATTACGGGCAAACACATCACCTTCCCCTCAAGACTCTGCCACCCACACTACGTGCCCCAAATGAAAATCTTTCCTAAATCAGGATCTTTGTTAAAGCCCTATGCGGTGCGCAGCTGGCCACCCTGGGGTTAGACTTGGAAGTCCAAGTTGTGCCTTAACCTGTCTGAGCTTGTTTTCTCCTCCAGAAAATGAGGTTGAGGACTTAACTGAAATGAAGAGGGTTTATGCCATTTCTGGTATTCAGCTGTAAAAACAGCGCTTAAAGTAGCCGAGGCCAGTGGACCTGATTTCTAGTCTAGGAATGCAAACAAGTTCCTCTGCTCTCTAGGCTCATTTCCTCGTTTTACCATAGTAATAAACTAACTTCGGCCATTCCTAGAGATTTTTCTTACAAGTGACCAACGGAGTGGAAGGCATCGGAGTTAAATAGAGATCGCCTCGCTCCCGGCAGGCACAGGCCTGGGGCCTACGCTAGGCTTGTCCTACGTCACATGAAAGCAGAGGGCTGCTCGGCTCCGGGTGCGCCCAGCAAATAAAGGAGGCCACGGCTCAGTCCCCGCCGCTGCCTTTGCTCTACACAAGTTTGTCGTCCCCGAGGCATGTGGGGCACGGCGCCTACCAGATCAGCCCTTTCCGCGTCTCGAGTTCCCGCGACGCTCGCCCACCCCGGCCCTGTAGAGGCCGGGGCCTAGTGTGCTGCGGCCTACCCCAGGCTTCGCGACCGGCCGCTTTAGGGTGGCCCGCATCTCATCTCCCCGACCGGGGGCTGCGATACGAAGCCCCACCGCGCCCCGCCACCACAGGTCAGCCCAGATTGGAGACCCGCGCGCCCTCACCTCATGGCTCCGGCCGCACTAGCGAAAGGAAAGAACTCGCCCCGGCCCGGCTCCTCCCATTATCTGCGAAGGGGAGAGCCCAAACCCCGCGGCACTTTCGTTCATATTTCTGTCCGGTTATTTCATCTTCCGACACCCCAAACTCACTTATACCCTCCGTAAAGACCTGGTGTAATAGAAGCGTGGTATCTGGAATCGGTTTTAAACTGAAGAACCTGGAAAATATACCCCTTTCGTCGGGCAAAGTGGTATAGTCCGACTTCCTAATAGACATGCGCAGCAAGGGCACCTGATCACGTGGGTATTGGGTAGCCGGAAGTCACGGCGGATTGCGTAGGCGGGGTGGAGGGGGTTTTTGCTGGTCAGGCCTGCTGTTTGCCGGCGTCCAGAGTTTTGGGGGGGGCGTATTATCAGTGGAGGGATAAGTTAGCGAAGGAAGCCAGAGAGAATAATGACGGCAGGTAGCAGACAAAAGCAACTCCTTATTTAGTCTCGTGGTAGATTGGGAGCCCCTGGGATGCTGAATAGAGCAAAAGACGGTAGTTTGGTATTTTTGCCCACTACTGGTCCTTAATCTCTTGGTGCCTCGCTTTCCGTCTCTGAATGAGTGTACCTAATCCTTTACAGAGATACACTAAATGTGCCTAATATTTTCGTCAGCCGGTCGTGAAAATCCCATGAATTAACGTTTGCAGTTAGCAAAGGAGGGCTTTATTAAGACCGCATGCCCAGCCAGGCTTAGTGGCTCATGCTTGTACTCCTAGTATTTTAGCAGGGGGAGACAGGAGGATCACTTGAGGAGTTCGAGATCAGCCTGGGCAACATAGCGAGACCCCCGTCTCTACAGAATAATTAGCCAGACCTGTTGGCACGTGCTTGTAGTCCTAGATACTGGGGAGGCTGAGGCAGGAGGATTGCTTGAACCCAGGAGTCCTAGGCTGCAGTGAGTTAAAATCGTGCCACTGCACTCCAGCTTGGGCGACAGCGGGAGACCCTGTCTCTTAAAAAAAAAAAAAAAAAAAGCAAGCCCTTTAAGGGCAGGAACCAGTCTTCTTCTGTTTGGCTCACAGCTAACTACTGCTGCCTGCATGGAGCCACACACATAGTACACACCAGAGAAGTACTGCAATAGCTGAATGAATGATTGCAGAAAGTTAAAAAAATAAAGTTGAATGGCAGGACCACCCATTCAACTTTTCCTGGTGATCTGGAGCACCCAGTGAAAAACCCACGGAGATCATTCTAGGGTTCAAGAAATTTAGATCTGAGTTCTGTTGATTGGTTCCCTCTGATCACCTCATCTCTTTCATTTGAACTTTCCTGGCTGAGAAAGTCAAAGAAGGAGAAAGGGAAGCAACATTTATGCCATTCCCTCACAACACAATGCCATCCTCATTATACAGCTGAGGTACCAGACTGGGAACACAGATCTTCCTGATTGCAAAGCCCATGCTTTCCCTGTCATGTCAGGCTCTCTTGTTCCCAAGGGGCAGGTGGGAACCCTGCTTGGGGTTGGAATTCTCTAATGGGCTTCATCCTCACCCACTGCTCCTCCTTCCCCAAGGTGATGTAATCAGAGAAATGACCTGGGCTGCCATTCACTTATCAGAATCCAGGGTGAGGAGGAATCCCATAGTTTCCCAGCAGAATACAGCAAGCTGGCCTTATTTTATGGTCACTTGACCTGGGCAAGTCTTCTCCATTCTATTTCTCATCTCCCCTCTTTGTGGAGCAGGGGAAGGGGTAGAGAGGGAATGAATCCTCCTGTTATGACTGACCACTGCAATTTACAGCTTCTCCAAACACACCAGCAATCCATCATTTAATTCTTCCGCATCCTTCCAATAATCCCAGGTGACAAAAGACAGCACAGTACTAGCAAACTCATTTTATAGGAGAGGAAAGTGAGGATCAGAGAGGTGTAGTGATTTGTCCAGGGCCACACAACCAGAAAGAACCTGAGCCAAATTGGCACCAAGGTCTCTTGCCAGAATCCCATATTCCTCTTCTCTCCACCGATTCTGGTGGGTGCAGTCCAGGCCTTGGATATTTGTCCCCAAATAAAGCATAAAGGTAGAACAATTCTAAGTCAAAGGTCTCAAGATCTGATTTTACCAATCTCTCCTCTCTCTGCTCCTTATTTCTTCCTCCTCTTTCCTTTCTCTTCCAAGGAATGGGGACCTCACCCAGCTCCACTTCTGGCCTTTCGGAAGAGCCTGGGGGATCCTAGCGACTGATTAGGGCAGAAGGACTCCTGGGTCCCTGGGATTCTTTTGCTATCTTCGTTGGTACCTCCCCTTGGACACCCTCCCCATCCCACCCTCAGCCTGCCATGTTGGAGGGGGAGTGGACTTTCTGTTCGGTTCACTGCAGCCTGGACCCCACACTGGGGAGAAAGGAGTTAAAGCTGGGTTCCAGGATCACCGGGACCGGGAAGTTTCGGTGGCCCAAGCAGGAGTGGGTTGGGGAGACCGGCTGGAAGAGCGGTTTGGTACGGAAAGGGGGGCGGTGCCAGCCGTGCCAATCCGCGCTTCACCCCCATCAGCGCTCGGCATCCACTGGTAGACCGCCCTCCACTCCACCCCCGAGCCCCTTGGCCGGTTTCGCCCGGCCGGGTCCCAGCGGGCCGCCTTCACCCTAGGCCAGTCAGAAGCCAACCATGGGCCCCCCTCGAGAGCCGGGAGAGGTTTGCCTTGCCACGGCCGCCCTCCCATTGTGTGCGCGCAGCCGGCGGAGGGGCTGCGAGGGGCGGGGCGGGGCGGGCGGAGGGAGGGCGCGAGGGAGGGGCGGGGGGAGCGGAGGGGGCGGGGGGAGATGCTGAGCCTTCCGCGGAGGCAGCGGCGGCGGCGGTGGCAGTGGCGAGAGCGGGAGGAGGGAGGGAAGGCAGGAAGCGGGCAGCCGAAGGCCGGACTGTGTGGCTGGACCGGGTACTGGCTGCGCTGCGCTGCGCTGCTCTCGGCTCCGACGGCCTCTCCCATGCGCTGAGGGCGCCCGGGCCGGCGGCCGAAGGGGAGACTCCTCTCCATGGTCCAGAAGACCAGCATGTCCCGGGGCCCTTACCCACCCTCCCAGGAGATCCCCATGGAGGTCTTCGACCCCAGCCCACAGGTGAGGCGTGGTGGATGGGCCCGAGAGAAGGGGGCCGAACGCAGAAATTGTTGGGGTCGGCTCGAGGGGCGCCGGGGAGGAAGGGGTTATATCCCCGGCGCGGAGGGGAGAGGGATGCCTGCGCGCCCCCCATCCTCGCGGGTTAATGATTGATGGGTGCTTGGCCCGGAGTTGGGCTGCGGTGCTGCTGAGCGGGGAGGGTGTGGGTGGGCCGCCTGTCACCCCCGTCTCGTAGTCTCCCCGGCGTCAGGGTCCCTGCTGCTGGGGTACTGGCTCCAGTGGGCTGAGGGTGGGGGTGCTGGCAAGGGGGATCCGGGCCTTGAGAAGGGGAGGTTGAGGGAGGCTAGAAAGCGAGCCAGGCAAGAGGGGGGACGCAGAGCACGCTTGGGGGCGCCGGGCGGGTGTGGGTGGGGCGGGGGTGGCACTGGGAGATAGCCGAGGCGATGGTCAGAGGGCGGTGCCAACAGGCCTTCGAGGCTGCAGACGCTGGCTCTCGAGGGTGGGGAAAGGGCCGGCCCGGGGGCCAGGCCTCCCTTCCAGCCCCCTCAGCTCCATCCCTATCTTGAACCAGTTCCCCTTCCCCCACACCCACGTTGGCTTACCCTGGCCCCCACTCTCCCCTGCCGCCTCAAAAACGCCTCCAAAGTTTGGAAAGTTGGATGGATGCCAACTCAGTGTCCGGAGGGGAAAAAGCGGTTTTACCTTGGGGAGGAGGGGGTCTGCTGCCCCGCCCCCACTCACACTTTTCCTGTGTCCCTAGGTTACCCCGAAGAAAGGGCATTCTTGGGCTTGGTGGGTTCCCATGGGGTGATCAGCAAGGTGTGGGGTGGTCGTATCCAGGGGATTTCTTTGGGACTGTCCTTCTCCAAGGATAGCATTAACTCTTCTATTGCTGGGGTCAGCCTGGAGCAACTGTAACCAGCATGACAATGTGGTCCATGGGTGTGTAGAGTGTCAGGTCAGACCTAAAAATACCTCCTTTCTCCACCCCAGGCCCCTTGGAGCCTGGAGGCAGCTGACTGGGGCCTTCCTTTCAGCTGTCCCCTGTCCCTCTGAGCGTCACTCCCTTTGCCCAGCCTGGGGGGTGGGGGCAGTGTCGGTGTGAAAGAGTCTGGGGCTCACTGGGGGATCCTCTTAGGTTTATAGGGAGCCTCAAAACTAGAGTTTGGGTGTATGTCTAGTTTGAGAGACAGGGAGGGAGGATCCTCGAAGGGTCCCCCCAGGTCTCTCCCATTGTCCATCTTCCTTAGGTCACAAGAGCCAGAGCCCCCAGGCTGGTCATGGCTCCCCTGGGTTCTTTGGCCAAAGAAAGTCTAGGATGGAGGCTGGGTGTAGTGATTGGAGGCCTGAACCCTCAATCACGCTCCCGTTCTGGACCGGGCTGGGCCAAGAGTATGTTTGGCAGTTGGGGAGGGTAAGAAGCAGCTCCTTTTTACAGGAGGCCTGGAAATACCTAAGCTCTTAACCTGAATGTGCGGCTGCCTCAGTGGTCAGGCAGTATCCACTCCACCCAAGCGAAGAGCCAGCCTATCCCCCAGGGACCTGTCGGGCTGTGTCCTAGGCTGGGCGTGGGGTGGGGCCAAGGGCTTTTAGATTGACGTAGCCTGGTGGGTACCATGGGGACAGGCGTGGGCAGTGGCAGCTGGGGGTAGAGGGTGGAAGCATGATCCCTCTTGCCCCCTTAGGGAGGGGTGTGGCCACTGTGATTGTGAGGAGGGGGGCTGAGAGAAAGTCCTGCCAGGGCAGGGGTGGGGGTGGGGAGCAAAATCAGACCCATGACGCGAGGCTAGGATGGGGGTTGAATGTTTGCTTTCCAAATACATTGCCCCCAGTCCCTCCCCAGAAAGCTAGCTTTGGGGCTTCAAGAGCTCAGAGCTTCTACCCCTCCCTATTCTGAAAAGCCAAAGGAAGAGTTGGGTGCAGGGGAGAAGCCAAGCTGGGCCCTGGGTTTCCAATTCCTCCTCCTTGGGAGCAACGGGGCGGGCACACTTAGCCCCCTTCTGCTCCAGCTGAGTGGGAGGGAGAGGCGGACTTTCCCCGCTCTCCGCCCCCCCAGCACTGCAGGCAGCCTCTCCCTTCCTTGGAGGCCTCTGCAGCCTGCCCAGCATCTTAATTAGCTTTGCTGCTAACGAGCCTCCCGCTCTCAGCGCCTCCCCCTTCCCAGCCACTCTGGCTTGGTTTGGGGGTTTCCGTGCCGGCCGCCTAGGGCTTTCTTACGCTGTTCCCCACTCCTGGCTGTGGTCTGTGCCCTCTCTGTGAAGATGGGAGACCCCCTCCCCTCGGGCTGTACCACCTCCAGAAGGAGATGGAGGGGCGTGGGGGTGGGGCTGTTCTGCTCAGGGAATGAATTCCCCGGGCTCTGGGGCTGATGGATGAGGGTTGGGAAAAGTCCTTTCTGATTCCACTCTTGTTTCTTCCTGGCTTCACCAGGGCAAATACAGCAAGAGGAAAGGGCGGTTCAAACGGTCTGATGGGAGTACGTCCTCAGATACAACATCCAACAGCTTTGTCCGCCAGGTAAGGGGGAGGCTGGGCTGAGAGGAGGGAGGTGGCTGGTTGGTGGGGGCCAGCATCGGGCTGGGTCTGTGGCTTTCTCCAGGCACCCTTTCCTTTGTCATTTGTTACCTGCCTGGAACCACCCATCACCCTGACTCCCTGTGACCTCCCCTGGATGTACTGTCCGCCGCACCCACTCCCTCAGCCCCCGCCCACACCCGGCCCCTCCCCCAGCACCAGGCACCAGCCCCTGCTGCCTGCCTGCGTCATCTCATTCAGGGACAGCCTGGCCTGCCTCCTAGCTTGCTTTGGGCTGTCACCCACTCCCCCTGCCGGCTGTCTGCTTCCATGTCCTCCCCCAGAATCTGTGACAGGGTGGGGTAGAGGCAGGTCCTAGGAAATGAAGAGCAGCGACATTTGGGTCCCTATAGCCCTTTTGAGGTGCTGGTCAGGGAGACACGCTCCTCACATCTAGACATGACTGTTTAACATGCAGAGAGAAAGTGTGATGGGGGAGGCGGTTGAGGCATGGGGTCCCCAATTTTAGAGAGGACTGTAGTGCTGTACCCCTGACTGTAGGGGAGGGACTGAGAATAGCTTTCTGGGATTCCCTGTGCTCAGGCAGGAAGCTGCCACTGGCATATCTCTCCTAACTCTCAACCCCAGGCCATCCTAGGCTCAGAGAGAGGTGATGAGAGAGACATGTGGTTGCTATGACTACTGAGCATCTCAACAAAGCCTGGGACCCAAAAAAGGCAAGAGGGGCCTAGGATCAGACAAGGGAGAGGAGTACATTGACGAGGAAATGGGCTGGGCATCCAAGGGCAGAGGAGAGGAGGGAGGAGGGGCCCCTGGGGGTGAGCCCCCCTACCCCCTTGGGCCAGGAGCGAGAGGGTAATGCCAGGCAGATCCACCACAGATTGGGATGAGGCCCTTCTTTTGATTCTTCTGTCTCTACAACGCTTGGCACATGTGAGCCCAGGCCTGACTTGGGAGGTACAAGAAGAGGTTCCTTCATTCCACCCTTTCCTTAGTGTACAAACAGCAGGAAGTCGTTTCTTCAATTGCTACCTTATCCCGCCTGTTGCAGGACTGGGCCAGGGCTAGGGAGAATGGCGCCGTGCTTTTGTTGCCCATCTTGGCAGAAAAGAGTCTGGTTCCTTCAATGTTTGCCAACCCAGGGCGTCAGACCCCAGCCTCCAATTCTTTCTTCTCTTAGCTCCCCGGCTCTCACCCCCAGGAGGTGGCGGGGAGTGGGGGGGCAGTCCTTGCCACATCTCTGAGCTAAATATACCCTAGCAGTTTGCACATGTAGCAACTCTGCTTGTAACCTGAGCACCCCGGGGGAACTCGGTTTGGGCCACCCCCTAGGCCAGCAGGGCCAGGCACTGAGGGCGCCGGGATGGAGGTGCCCAGCCCCAGCCGGACCCTGGTGGTGGTGAGCTGGGGATGGAGCGGGGTGGCGGTGGGTAGAGCAGCCCCTCGGGAAATCTGGTGGAGGGGGGCCTTCGCTCCAGCTATCTCCTGGCCTCCTCACTGTTTCTTGTCTCCTGCCATTTCTGATGCGTGTGTCTGTCTGTCTGTGAGTGTGTTGGGGTCCGTGAGTGCCTCTCTGCCAATCTACCTCTGTGTGTTTCTCTGGCTCTGGGGGTGTCTGGCTCTCGGGCTCCGAGTGCTCCCATCAGGAGGGTGAAGGGTGGGAGCTAAGCTCTTTTTACTCTCCCATCTTTGTGTCTCTTTTCTACCCTCTATCAGTCCCCCTCAATGCCCCACTTCCCCCATGAGCCTCCCATTTTTGTGGTTTGGCTCAGAGAGGGATGGGCAACTGCACCAGCTAATGCCCAGGGGCCTCTGGGGAGAGGTGGGACTTGGTCTTTCCTCTTTCCCAGGTCCTCTTCACGCCAAGCTAATGGACATTCCTGGCCAAGTGACCCTTTTCTGCCCTCAGGAAAGACCCCCGACATCTCTGTAGTACTGCTCTCCCCCACTGTTTACCTCCCACCCCTTGTCCAACACCACCCCACACAGTCACACGCGAGTCCACACCTCCTGGCTCCTGCCCTCACGTGCCTCCCACCGTCAGGGACACAGACACCTGGGGCACCCCCCCCAGATGCGCTCGTGTAGCTGTGCAAAGTCACTTCTGCACAGCCAGCACATACCATGGAGCACACCCACGTAAACACGCTTGCAGTTGCGCATCCAAGCACACATGTGAATAAGCATGTGCATTTCTGCTGGTCTGTACGGGCTACATTGTCTTACACATATGTGTGCATCCCTAAGCAGTTCTTTGTGCTCTGGGGTGGTCAGTGTGGTCAAAGCCAGCTTCCTGGCACACCCAGACATCTGAGTCTGCCTTAACCATGGCACCTGGAAGCCCTAAGTATTGGGGAAATGCCTGCCCCATATTCTGCTCTTAACTTGCCTCTTGGCACCACCCTGAGAATCTTGGGTTCTCTTGGATCTTATGAGAGCCGGAGGGTTGCGGCTGTGAGTGGGGAGGTCTGATTCTGCCAGTCTATCTCCCTCCACCCTAGAGCAGAAGATAGCAAAATCTGTGGTGGTCCCATCATGCCACTGCCGAGCAGGCTGCCCACCGCCAATTGTGCAGAAAGCTCAGGCCCAAGCTGGTGGCTTCAGTCCCTGGAAGGACTGCCATTGGATCTCTGCTGAGTCTATCTCAGTGGGTGCTAGGGGCAGGGGAGGGAAGGAGGAGCGGGAGTGGAGACTCGTCCCCTGGCACTCCTCCCTTGTGTGTGCCCCTATCAGGTTCCCACCCCTCCCTGGGCCCCAAGCAGCTGTCCTTGGACCTGCCTTAACCTCCTGCTTGCTGCTGTCACCCTCCCTAGGGCCATAGTTTTCCCAGGGGCCCGCAAACCTCAGCTCCTATCCCCTTCCACCTAATACTACCTTTTCTTAGCCCTTGTGGCATCGTGCAGGGCTGGCTGGGGCATGAGGCATCCACGATGGGTGGCACCTCCGTGGCTTCCCAGGCCCAGGAGCTGGGGGAGGCGGCACTGGCCCTGAGCTGGCCCTCTCTGTTTTCAGGGCTCAGCGGAGTCCTACACCAGCCGTCCTTCGGACTCTGATGTGTCTTTGGAGGAGGACCGGGAAGCCTTAAGGAAGGAGGCAGAGCGCCAGGCGTTAGCTCAGCTCGAGAAAGCCAAGGTGAAAAAGATGTGGGGAGGGGCTGTGCTGGCATTGTTTCCCCCACCCCCAGGCCTTAGAGAGAGCCCGGAAAGAGCCAGGGTCATGTCTTGGCCCAGCTGCTTCCCAGCTATGCACTGGCCCTCTTTGTGCCTTTGTCCTTCACCTGCGGGATGTGGGCTACAATACCTGCCTCCGTACACAGTGTGAGCAGTGCCTGCTACTCTTCCCACCATAATAAGGGCTTGATAAGCGCTAAAAATTTCCACTTCTTCCCGGAATCAAACTTCCTGGGCTGGAATGTCAGCCCTGGCTCTTAGTAGCTGTGTGATCTGAGGCAAGTCACTTTTCTGAAACTTCAGTCTCATTCATTAAAATGAAGATAATAATACCACTTAACTTCATAGGATTTTTGTGATGAATAAGTGAAATAATATGAGTAACACATTTAACATAATACCTGGCACACTAAAGGGTGACTACTGTCATTATTATTATTATTCCTTCTGGGTATCATTCTTGGCACCCCCATCCCCCATGACCAACACCTGTCATTCCACAATGCCCCCTCTACACTGAGAGGGCTGACTTCTATTTTTTGCTTTCTTTTTTTATTTTTAATTGTAAAAGTTAACATACATACAGAAAACCACACAAACCATTAATATGCATTTAAAAAAATTATTTATTTATTCTTTTAGAGACAGGGTCTCACTTTCTCACCCAGGCCAGAGTGCAGTGGCTCAGTCATAGCTCACTGCAGCCTTGAACTTCCGGCTCAAGTGATCTTCCGGCCTCAGCCTTCTGAGTAGCTACAACTACAGGCGAGCACCACCCACCACACCTAGCTAATTTTTTTTTATGTTTTATTTCTGTAGAGATAAGATCTCTTTATGTTGCTCAGGCTGGTCTCGAACTCCTGGGCTCAAGTGATTCTCCTGCCTCGGCCTCCCAAAGTGCTGGGATTACAGGCGTGAGCCACCGCACCCGGCCTCAGTATACATTTTAATGAACAATTTACAAAGCAAATATCTGCATGATCACCACCGTCAGGAAGTTGTACATGACACTGCAGTTTGACCTTCTGGTTGTCATCCTCTCCTGTGTGCTCCTCTAGACCAAGCCGGTGGCATTTGCCGTGAGGACAAATGTCGGCTACAATCCGTCTCCAGGGGATGAGGTGCCTGTGCAGGGAGTGGCCATTACCTTTGAGCCCAAGGACTTCCTGCATATCAAGGAGGTGGGGAGAACGCTTGGTGTCTGGAGGGAGGGCAGGGGAGTGGGTGGCGGGGGAGGGCCAGCCCCAGCTCTAGTGGAAAAAAAGGCTTCTGAGCCAAGCAGAGCTGGGCTGAATCTGCTGTGTGGCGCTAGACAAATCTCTCCATCCCTCTGAGCCTCTACTTTTTCATTGTAAAATGGAGTGGTAATGCCTGGGTCACAGGGTTGTTGGGAGGGTCTGTCAAGAGACCTGAATGGAGTGGCAGTGTGCCAGGGACATGTTGGTGTCGGTGTTTCCTCCTACAGCCTTTCTAGATCAGGGTGGGCACATGGGCGTGGGGGACACTCAGAAGGGGGATGTCCTTGGGGGAGGGGTGGTCCATGGCCAGAGAGGATGCTGGTCCTGGAGTTGCCCTGGGAACTGGGGGCTCTACGCAGAGGCTGGAGCCGGGGGTGGGGATCTAGGGTGCCACCCCTAGACAGGGAACCCGAGTCCTGGGGGTGACTGCTGCTTGCACCTCCAGTTTCCCTCTTGGTATCTCCACCCCACCTGCCGTGTTGTTCGCAGAAATACAATAATGACTGGTGGATCGGGCGGCTGGTGAAGGAGGGCTGTGAGGTTGGCTTCATCCCCAGCCCCGTCAAACTGGACAGCCTGCGCCTGCTGCAGGAACAGAAGCTGCGCCAGAACCGCCTCAGCTCCAGGTGTCTGGCTGGGGGTGGGCACTCCCAACCCCGGGAGAGGCCATCCAGCCAGGACGAGGCCTCAGGGGTTGACCCCTGGCCCTGAGGGTACAGAGCTGCCTGTGGCCTCACCAGTGGGGCTGGAGAGCTTCCAGGGGGTGCGGCATGTGAGAGGACAAGATTCCCCCACCCCCACGCCTACCTCTTTGCTCACAAGCTCCATTTGCCTCTCCGCTCACACAGCAAATCAGGTGACAACTCCAGTTCCAGTCTAGGAGACGTGGTGACTGGCACACGCCGCCCCACGCCCCCTGCCAGTGGTAAGAGCTGCTGCCACCCAGGGGTTTGGGGGGCAGCTCCTGGGTGGGGTGGTTCCCCCCACTGCCTGGCCCCTCCTTCCCCTGCAGTAGGAGGCACCCCAATCCTGAGTCCCCCACACACATGCGGTGGTGCCCCGTCCGTGAAGAGTAGGATACCCCCAGGCTGGGCCTGTCACCTCTCTCCTCTGCCCTTGCTTTGGCAGCTCCATCTCTTTGCCTGGTTCCCCTGCCCCCCTTCATTTCTCCCAGCCCTGTTCCATTCACCTCTTCTTCTTTCTTTTCTCCCCACCCCTACTCCTGCGTTCTGTACTGTGTCTCCACGTCCATCTCACTCCTCCCCACCTCGCCTCCCTCCTCCCTCTCTCCTGACTCTCCGGTCCAGGTAACGAAATGACTAACTTAGCCTTTGAACTAGACCCCCTAGAATTAGAGGAGGAGGAGGCAGAGCTTGCTGAGCAGAGTGGCTCTGCCAAGACTAGTGTTAGCAGTGTCACCACCCCGCCACCCCACGGCAAACGCATCCCCTTCTTTAAGAAGGTAATTCTTGCTGGGTTCTGGCAAGAGGTGGGGGAGTCAGGGCCCAGCTCTCTGGCGGTGGGGAGGGGCTGGAATGGATTCATATGGGGTACAAGCCTATTCTGTGGGCGTCGGGCCTTCCTGCAGAGGTGGAGGGAAGGGTAGCGTGGGCACAGCCATCTCCACGCACAGCCCCACCCTGGCCTGCTCCCCAGGAAGGGCTGGCTCTTGCCCTTGGAGGGCCGCCCACCCTGAAGAGGCAGGGTCTGGTGCTGACAAAACCTGACCTTTCCCCTCACTGCCAGGGGACTATGTCTGCCCACCCCCCGCATGTGACGTGGGGAGTGGAATGGCATTCCTTCTTTGCCCTCCTTCAACTCCATGGGTGGGCACTCGTGGGGGTGGGGGGGCGTCTACTGGTTGCAGAGCAACACAGTCAAGGGAACCCTTAAAATGAGCAGGGTGGCATGCACTGGGGCAGGAGGTGGGTGCCAAGTTAGAGGCTGTCGTCCTCTCCAGCTCTTTTCCAAGACCTAGAAGGGGGAGAGGATGGGTCTGCATATTCCCAAGTCCCCTGGACTGACTGTCAGTCCTGCTCCCAGCCCTCATCCAGGGCCATCTCTGGCTCCCCCTTGGCATGGGGTCCCGTCCCCTCTCTCTGGCTCTGTCTGTCACTAACACGCATGCCCTGTTATCTCTCCTGGTCTGTCCGCTCTCCCTCCCTCTCTTGTCCTGGCTCCTTCCTTGCCCTCTGCCCCTGCCTGGGTCCCCTTCCCTCCCTCCTCCCCATCCCCTCTCTTGGCAATCTCTGGACCCAGCCAAACAGAAGCAGAAGTCGGTGAGTATCACAGCTTTCTGTGTCCCCTTCCCACTCCCTGGGATGAGCTAGGGGGACCTTCTAACACCCATTCCCATATCTGTCCCCGTTTCCCCCTCCCCCCTGGCTCTCCCTGGCCATCTCTCCCCATCCCCACCCTGATCCCCACCTCTGGGCTCTGGGACCAGGGGGAGGAACGGATGCATGGGGGAGCCTGAGGCTGGGGGAGAGGGGCTGATACCATCTCCACTCTGGGGTTCCCCTCCCTGCTTCCCCCAGGCAGAGCATGTGCCCCCCTATGACGTGGTGCCTTCCATGAGGCCCATCATCCTTGTGGGACCGTCGCTCAAGGGCTATGAGGTAGGAGCCCCTAGAGGGGAGTGCACCCAGAGGGGCCTAGACCTTCGGAGAGACTCCATAGAAAGGTCTTCAGACCCCAGAGAGACCCCCCAGAGGGCCCGGATCCCCAGACCTTCAGAGAAACCCACCAGAGGGGCCCAACTCACAGGGAGACCCACTCAGAAGGGCCCAGACCCCAGAGAACCGCCCCCGGAAGAGCCCTCCCATAGATACCACCTGGAAGAACCTTTGGAATCAGAGACTGCATTGAAGGCCCCTCAGACCCAGAAGGAACCCCCCACTCCCGTAGGGGCCCATTCATCTTGGGAATTTCAGAAGAAAGTGGTCCGTGAGGGTGCGAATACTCAGCAGCCCAACCTCCTGAGTGGCTTCAAATGCCTGACTTCTCCTCCCTCCCTCCCTCATCCCCCAACCCCAGGTTACAGACATGATGCAGAAAGCTTTATTTGATTTCTTGAAGCATCGGTTTGATGGCAGGTAAGACCCTGGGAACTGCTCCCCACTCCCGCCATGGCTGTCTGCTGCTGGGGCTGGGCAGGATGCCTTGAGTGACAGTCCTGGGACTCTTGACTGAGGGACAGGAGGCAGCCTGGAGTGGGACAGTGGGCTGGGCATTCCAGCTCACCCCAGCCCCTGAGTGGCCCCCACCCCGTCCCCCAGGATCTCCATCACCCGTGTGACAGCGGACATTTCCCTGGCTAAGCGCTCAGTCCTCAACAACCCCAGCAAGCACATCATCATCGAGCGCTCCAACACGCGCTCCAGCCTGGGTGAGCCCATCCCTGCCTTCTTCACCGCCCCCCTTTCTGGGCCAGATGTGGGGAGGGTGGGAGGTGGAGGGTAGGCCCATCTCCAGAAGTGTTCCCCCCGCACGCTGCCTCCTGGGGGGCGGCCTTACATTCCCTCCTCCCCATGACTCCATGCCCCAGCTGAGGTGCAGAGTGAGATCGAGAGAATCTTCGAGCTGGCCCGGACCCTTCAGTTGGTCGCTCTGGATGCCGACACCATCAACCACCCAGCTCAGCTGTCCAAGACCTCCCTGGCCCCCATCATTGTTTACATCAAGATCACCTCTCCCAAGGTGGGTGTGGAGCCTGACCCTGGCAGGGACGGCAGGGACAGCGTGGTTTAAGAAGAGTGCTGCGGAGTTGGGCTGCTTGGGTTTAAATCCCAGCTCAGCTGTTTACTAAACGTGTGACTTAACCTCCTCGAGCTTTAGTTTCCTTTTCTGAAAACTCCATCATATTGTGAAGATTCAACCTAATATGAATGTATAGCACTTAGCAGAGGGTTTGGTACAACGTATTAGGTGTTATTAATATTATAATTAGGGGCCAGGCGAAGTGGCTCAAGCCTGTAATCCTAGCACTCTGGGAGGCTGAGGCAGGAGAATCGCTTGAGCTCAGGAGTTCAAGAGCAGCCTGAGCAAGAGCGAGACCCCATCTCTACTAAAAATAGAAAATTAGCTGGGCATTGTGGTGCGCATTTGTAGTCCCAACTACTTAGAAGGCTAAGGCAGGAGGATCGCTTGAGCCCAGGAGTTAGAGGTTGCTGTGAGCTGTGATGATGCCACTACACGCTAGCCTGGGTGACAGAGCAAGACTCTGTCTCAAAAATAAAAAAAAAAAATTATACTTAGGGTCATGCAGACCGGTCCCCTGTCTCCACCCTGGTTGACCTCCCATCCTTAGACCAGAAAACTGAAAGAATTCTGTGCTTTTTGTCCCAGCACCACCCAGCTGCTTGGCAGTTGGGAGATCAGCCCTTTTTGCTGCATTGTCCTCACTTGGATTTTGATAAGGAGGAAATCGGTGGGAAGGCTGATTTACTTCTTTGTCATATTGCAGCTCTTTATTAACTTTCGCTTCTAGATGTTAGTGGGGATTTGAGAAACACAGAGGAAGAGATTAGGTAAAGGATTTGAAGTTAGAAGACAGCACAGGGTTCAAATCCTAGCTCTGATTGGTTCATATATTTATTGTTGTTACTGTTTTTTTTTATTGAGCTTGGAATTTTGAAGGAATTATTTAGCCCCTGATCCTCAATTTCTTTGCCTCTAAAATGGAGTTATTATCCTTCTCTTATGTTATTGTTGAGAGAATTGATGTAAGGGGCCTAGTGTACAGTCTGATTCATGATGGCAACCAACAGTGGTAACTGTTACATCCCAGGATGGCATCCCATGAGCTGAGCACTTTGCGCCGTTACTTAACTTTTCTGAGTCCTAAATTTCTAATGAGATAAAGGGGCTGATGGGATTTAAGTACTCCCTGGGTGTGGCTGAAAGGATCAAATGAGATAATGGATGTAAAAACACTTTGTGAACTAGACAGTAACCAATGTTTCCATTTCCCCCATTGAGGTTAACAGCAGGGACTCTGGAGCCATACTGCACGGGTCTATGCTCTAGAGCTGTCATTACCAGCTCTGTGTTCCTTTGGCCAAGTCACTTAACATCTCTATACCATAATTTCATAGGCCATGCTCCAGTGGTTGTTGTGATGGTTAAATAAATGGATTAACCATGCAAAATGCAGGGTACCTACAAAGCATTATATCTGCTCTATTTTGTAAAAAGATTTTTATTTCCAAATAATTTCAAGTTTATAGAAGTGTAGCAAGAATGCTCTTCAGCTTCCTGAGTAGCTGGGACTATAGGCGTGTGCCACCACATCTGGCTAATTTTTTTCTATTTTTAGTAGAGACGGGGTCTCACTCTTGCTCAGGCTGGTTTCAAACACCTGAGCTCAAGCGATCCTCCCACCTGGGCCTCCCAGAGTGCTAGGATTATAGGTGTGAGCCACTGTGCCTGGCCCCAGATTCACTAATATTTTTAACACCTTTGTTGAATAGACGTCACATCCCATTTAATTCAGCCACTTAAAACATATAGTCTATTTTTTTTTCAGATTCACTAATTTTGAAAATTTTTACTTTTACTTTATCTTTTTTTTAAGACTACTCAGATGCAATCCTTATCTGTCTTTGTGTGTATGTATTTTCCTGAACCATTCGAGAGTAAGTTGTATATATTGTATGTCTTTAAACAAGGACATTATCTTACATAACCATAGTGCATTTATAAAACTCAAGAAATGTTATCTAAAATACAGTCCACATTCAGTTTCCACCAATTGTCCCGACAGTGCCCTTTACGAATCCAAGAATCAACCCAGGATCACATGTTGCATTTAGTTATTATATCTCTGTAGTCTTCTTTACTCTGGAACAGTTTTTCAGCCTTTTTTGTATTTTCATGACACTGACATTTGGAAGCATACAGGTCAGCTATTTTGTAGACTGTCGCTCAGTTTGGGTTTGTCTGATTTTTTCCTTATGATTAGATTTAGGTTTTGCATTTGATGATGACTATGATTATGATTATTGAGATGAGAATAACAGTAGTGGCTTCCTAATGGGGTTATGGTCAAGACTAAACTGCTCATGTGAAAAGCACAGAGCAACGCTGGTTCATAGCAAGCACCCCATAAAGGAAGACTGTTGTTGCTGTAGTTAACATGGTAGGGAGGCCTGGGGAATGAAGCCTTTAAACAAGGTCAGAGGAGTCGGGAAGGAGAATCACTGCCCTTCATGGAGCCCCTAGGATAGGCTGGCATGAGACCTAGGAGAGAGCCGGAGCATTGCATAGGGTGGACACAGGGCTTGTGAGATCATTTCTGCAGAGGTGCTCAGGGCTGGCAGTCACTGAGCATTTTCCCTAGCCCTGATGCTGGCTCTTCACGCAGATCCAGCCAGGACTTGCCTTTCTGATGGGTGCATTGGCTGGGTCCTCTAGCTCCTCTTCCTTTTCTCCTCCCCAAACCAGGTACTTCAGAGGCTCATCAAGTCCCGAGGGAAGTCTCAGTCCAAACACCTCAATGTCCAAATAGCAGCCTCGGAGAAGCTGGCTCAGTGTCCCCCCGTGAGTGCCTAGACCCCGGGAAAGGGAAGGGAGGGAGGACATTTGGGTTGTCCTGGTTTCCTCTGGCCTGCATGGGAAACAGAGTGACCAGGAACACCTGGGCCAGGTCCATAGGTGTAGACTGATCTGGGAAAGAGCGCAGGACAGGCAGAGACTGGGTTCAAGCCCCAGAAGCACCCCTTCTCGGTGGAGAATCAAGCCCCCCCTCCCTGCCTTGATTGCCTTATCTGTAGAATGAGGGAGTTGTATTATCTGAGTGCCAAGACCTCTTGCAGTTCTGCCAATCTGTAGATCTGAGAGCCCTCCTTCCCTTCCTCCATCTCGGGAGGCCTGTTTTTAACCTTGTCCTTCAACCCCTTGACTCCACCCACTGCACCCAGGCCACACCCTCAACCCGTTTGGTCACGCCCCCGCTCATCCCAGCCCCGCCCCAACCCCACCTCCGCAGGAAATGTTCGACATCATCCTGGACGAGAACCAATTGGAGGATGCGTGCGAGCACCTGGCCGAGTACTTGGAAGCCTATTGGAAGGCCACACACCCGCCCAGCAGCACGCCGCCCAATCCGCTGCTGAACCGCACCATGGCTACGGCGGCCCTGGCTGCCAGCCCTGCCCCCGTCTCCAACCTCCAGGTACAGGTGCTCACCTCGCTCAGGAGAAACCTCAGCTTCTGGGGCGGGCTGGACGCCTCGCAGCGGGGCGGCAGCACGGTGCCCCAGCAGCAGGAGCACGCCATGTAGCGGGTGCCCGCCCGTCTTCCCTCCCGCCCGGGGTTCGGAACTGGAGTGCAGGGAACATGGGGAAAGCAGGGAAGAGCTTTATTTTGTAAAAAATGTGGTGAGAGGCAGCTTCTGGTGTCTGTGGTTTTTGATGGGGCTGGGGCTGGCTGGTGCTGCCTCCCTGGACCTGGTTCCATAAGATGAATCTGCTGCCTGCTAGATACGAGACCTCACTGGGGCTCTTGTAAAACCAGGGACTACGAAGCAAGTACGAGGAAGACTGATATAATCATTAGCTGGACTGCACACCCTTTTTAGACCCAACAGAGCAGGGGCCCTCAGACCCAAGGAAACTCACATAGCAGGAGCCATTAAGCCCAGAGCGACTGCTTCTCCCTCGGAGCCCTAACCCCAGGAGAGACCCAGAATATAGCATCGTCTGTGAGTTGATGCTGTACGTTGCACCCGTCTCCCAGTTAAACAGAGTTCAGGAAAGGCCCTCTCATTGGTGCCCCACCCTGCCTCCCCCTCCTCCCATAGGTGTCACAGCCCATCTCTGAGACCACACCATTAAGTGTATGGTTCTAGGTTAGAGCCAGAAGAAACCCATGAAATCATTCTAGACTGTTGCTTTTCAAATTTGTTTTCAGCAACAGAGCCCATTTATTCACTGAATCTTACGTGGTCGCTGAGTATACAGATGAGGCATCCTGGCTCTGCTCTGAGGGAGCTGGGGGCTTGGCCTCCCCTTCACCTCCACGGGGACCCCTGAAGCACTTCTGTGCCCTCCCTACCCTGCCCTAGGTCTCCAGGGTACAGCTTGGAAACTGCTGCTGTAGTAAATCTCACTACAACCACGAAACCGGGTCACAGAGAGGGGAATCATTTGCTCAGGGTCACACTGCTTGAAGTGGCAGGGGTGGGACAAGAACCCAGGCCTCTCCTTGTACCCCACTTGGCAACCTCCGTGGTGGCAGTGGCCACCAGCTCACCTCCAAGTGGCATTTGGTGTTGAGGACATTGGGCTACTTCATCATCTCCAGCAGGGGAGGAGGACCTGTCAACCAGCCTGCTGCTTTGAGTCTTTGTTGGGGATAGAGGGGGGGATCCTATCAATCTTGGGGTGCTGGAAACCCATGATTGGGGTCTAGTGTGGGTTGAAGAAGCCAGGATCAGCGAGTTTGAGCTGAAATCCACTCTTAATATATTTGGAAAACTGGAGGCAGGGACTAACCCGATCAACCACTAACGAGTGGCAGTACTAATGAGCTGTTAATGTTGATTAACCCCAAGCTAGCATTAATGACATGCACTGAGGAAGTGGTGACTAATTGTTCATGGCCGTCTGCCATGGTTACCATGAGAGTTTGTGGTCCTCACATCTTCAGAAGGTTGGGCTCCCCCTGTCGGGATAGAGGAGCAGATGCCCTGAGGTCTGTCCTCTGGCTGGGCTCCAGAGCCATTTGCCCCAGGGGCCCATCCCCTAGAGTCAGCATCCTCCCCCTTCAGCCCGGCTAGGTGTCTTGGTGCTGTCACTAACTTTGCCTTGCTTTGTTGTGTTTTTCTTACCCCTGCCTCATCTGCATGGTGTGTGCTGTCCATCTGCTAACCAGGGACCCTACCTTGCTTCCGGGGACCAGCCACTGGAACGGGCCACCGGGGAGCACGCCAGCGTGCACGAGTACCCGGGGGAGCTGGGCCAGCCCCCAGGCCTTTACCCCAGCAGCCACCCACCAGGCCGGGCAGGCACCCTGCGGGCACTGTCCCGCCAAGACACGTTTGATGCCGACACCCCCGGCAGCCGAAACTCTGCCTACACGGAGCTGGGAGACTCGTGTGTGGACATGGAGACTGACCCCTCAGAGGGGCCAGGGCTTGGAGACCCTGCAGGGGGCAGCACCCCACCAGCCCGACAAGGCTCCTGGGAGGATGAGGAAGAAGACTATGAGGAAGAGCTGACCGACAACCGGAACCGGGGCCAGAATAAGGCCCGCTACTGCGCGGAGGGTGGGGCTCCAGTTCTGGGGCGCAACAAGAATGAGCTGGAGGGCTGGGGGCGAGGCGTCTACATCCGCTGAGAGGCAGGGGCTCCTCTGTGGGAGGAAGGGCTCTGGGCCCAGGGGAGGGGAGGGACAGAGGGGCTCAGCACCTGAGATGTATCTTGCCTCCAGGGGGCTTGTCTCCCTCCTTTCAGATGCCTTGCTCAATGTTTGGGGTTTCTTTGGTGGTATCATCCCAGCTCCTGGGAGGCCCTTAAGCCTCAGCTATAGGTTTTTACCTACCTGCTGTGGATGGTTGGGGGGATGTCCACCTTGCTAAAATGTCCCCTTTTCCCCATATTAGGGGGCTCTCCCCCCTTACCCTCCCAGAGAAAAGGTGCACTTCCTTAATTCTTTCTACTCGGGGCTCGGAGAAGGCCCTAAATGGAGCGACCCTTCTTTTCCCAACCTGGAGAAGAGGCCACAGAATCTTTCCCATGGGGGCCCTCTGCCCCAAACCCCAGATCCAGGGTCCCTGACCATGCCCGCCCCTCCTCCCAGTTTCCTGGCAGCATTGTCTGGTAGGTGAAAGCTACAGTATGGAAACTCCATGGGGAGCTTGTCTTGGGAGGGGTCTGGGTGGGAACTGGCAGGCATCAGATATAGCACCCTCTGCCCTCCATGGCCATGGCAATGCCAGGGCCTAGAACCCCGAGGAGTGGGCTACCTGAGACGCTGCCACCCACCCCACCACCTCCATGCCTCGGCCTTTGCCTACCCCAGGAATGAGCTTTGCCTACAACATCCCTTGCCTGCTGCCATCAGAAGAGGGGGCCCCTTTGCATCTGAGCCCCCCATCCCCATCCCCGTGCCAACTGGGTGTGGAGCCCATGGAACACTCTGGTCCACCTCATTTTAAACCAAAAAATTGCTCCTTTACCCTCACCCTGAGGCCCCAGGGGAGAAGCCCTGTGGGTTGGTGCCCAGGAAGCATCGTCTGGAGTTCGGAAACTCCATGGGTGTGGAGCCCATGGAACACTCTGGTTGCCTCGGGACCTTGGATCTCCCCTGGGGGGCTTGGCTGCTGCCGCCGCTGCTCTGTATCTGCCTCTCGTGGTTCTGTTCTTTACCCACGTCCACTGCCCCCTGGAGAGGCTTCGGTACCCCCTCTCCCTGGGGTATCCCTCTCTCTTGGCATCCCTGTAGCCCAGCAGCCCTGCCCCTCCCCAGCATCCTAGCTGGGCCAGAGAGAGCCAATTGTGCCAACAAGGACTGGGCCCTGCCCGGCTGCCCACCTCAGGGATGGGCACTTCATGCCTGTCTCGCCACCTCCTGTGCCAATGTTGCCCCACCCCCTACCTGGGGGTGGGGTGCAGCTTCCACTTACTGATTAGAAGACACCACTGCCCAACCTTTGCCCCGCCCTGTCTAGAGTCCTGTGCCCCCATCTGTCTGTCTGTCTGTCTGTCTGTACTCCCCTAGGAGAAGTATTTTGCCATATATAAACCGCCGTCCTGTCCTTTGCGGCCGCCTCCCAAGCCTGCTTCTTTGTTCCCAACACGCGGATGTCAGCCTGGGCACGTGGGAGCTGCCGACTTGCAGGGGGATTGAAGGGGTGGCTGCAGCAATGAGCTGCACCCTGAGTTGTTGACTGGAAAGAAGAGACAGTTCTTAGATTTGCAGCCCTCATGTGCATCAGCTCCAAACCGGGAGCCGCTTGGCCAGTCGGCTCCCTGCTCAGCCCCGAGCCCCACACCTACAAGTAGCCCAGGGAAATGGGAAGCTGGGGTGTCACTCAGTGGGTGGGATCCAGAACCACTGGTGCAATGTCTGAAGGGCACATGCTTGTTTTGCTGCTCCTGTGGCCTCGCTGGGCCCTGCTGGGCAACAACACCTCAGGAGAGGGAGGGGCGGAGCTTCTGGCTCCATTAATGCTCCCCTCCCTCTCCCCCTCCCACTCCTGCCCCTGCTCACCAGTTTTGAGGATGGGGAGGTGGTCTACTTGTGCGGGGGCGGGGGGAGCTGGGCAGAGAAAATCGGGGACTCTGCCAGTCCCAGGCTGAGTAGTGAGAGGCGGAAAGCAGTGGCTGTGCCTTTTCTTGCCATCTCCACCTGGCAGGATGTAGACTTCTGGCAGTTGTTACTGCAGCCTCCTGTGACCTGCCTCACAGCACCCACAGTTATTTCCCCACCCTCCTGGTTCTTTTTTTTTTTTTTTTTTTTTGAGGCAGAGCCTTGCTCTGTTGCCCTGGCTAGAGTGCCATGGTGTCGACCTAGCTCACAGCAACCTCAAACTCCTGGGCTCAAGCAATCCTCCTGTCTCAGCCTCCCGAGTAGCTGGGACTACAGGCATGTGCCACCATGCCCGGCTAATGTTTTTGTACATATTTTTTAGCTGTCCAGCTAATTTCTATTTTTTTTAGTAGAGACGGGGTCTCACTCTTGGCTCAGGCTGGTCTCAAACTCCTGAGCTCAAACAATCTGCCTGCCTCAGCCTCCCAGAGTGCTAGCATTACAGGCGTGAGCCACCACGCCTGGCCCCTCCTGGTTCTTGTTTCTGGATTGGTGGCCCTGGAGGGCTAGAGTTCCTGGGTCCTCCACCTGAATGCTCAAGCCCAACGTGGCACGAGTGTGTGCGTGTGTGCGTGTATGTGTGTGTGTATGTGTGTGTGTGTGTGTGTGTGTAGGAGGTGACAGGCATCCCCTGAGACCCTCCAGATGAGGAGCCAGCAGATCAAAGAGGAACTGGGCAGTCCCAGAGGTCAAGTGGCTGACCCAAGTTCCCCAGGGAGTTGATGGCAAAGTTGATGAGAGCCCGATGTGCCTCCCAGCACAGTGCTCTTCCCACTGCCTTTCCACAGAACCATTCATTCCTGTGTTCATTCATTGAACAAACATTTGTTGAGCACCGCCTATGTACTAGGCACAAGTGTAAGTGGGAGTCACAGGCAAGTTCAGAACCACACATGAGCTCTCTGATGTGGGAAGCACTGGGTATTGTGGGAACCTGGGAAGGCGGGTCACTCCCTTAACCTGGGGAGGTCAGGAGAGGCTTCCTGGAGGAGGTGTCTTGAGAGGAGTGTAGAAGCCTGGGTAGGAGTTAACCTTGGCAGATAAGTGTTCAAGGCAGAGGAAGCAGGGGACATGCATGACATGTTCTTGGCACCTCACTAGCAAAGCGTGGTCTCAAGGTGGTGGCTGGAGAGGGATTGGCAGAAGTAGGTCACAGCAGGCCTTGAGTCATGTTAAGGAGTCTGGGCTTTGTCCTAAGCTGGTGTGCAGAAATTGAAGGATTGTAAGCAGCGATGGCAAGATTGCCTTGGTTGTAGTTTGGAGCAAAGCTTGGAGAGCCTAGCTTAGAAACAGTTGTGACACTCCAGGTGAAAAGGGGGAGTTTGCCTTAGGCCACAGGAGAGGGATGGGAAGGGAGGCAATGACAGCCAGGGACATTTAGCAGTTACAATCATGAGCTCTTGGAGAGCGATTGGAGGTGGCCAGTGAGAGAGAGGGAGGTCCCTGAGGTGACTGCGGGTGGTGGTCTTCTCACAGGAAGCAGATGAAAAACTAGGTTAGAGGCAGAAATAAGTCCAGCTTCGGACAAGGTGGGTTTAGGTGCCTGTGGGACATTCAAGAGGAGACGAGCGCAAGACTGGAGCTGGTCTGGAGCTCCACAGAAACGTCTGGGTGGAGTCTGATATTCTGAATCAAGGGCAGGGATTATTAACTCCAGTTTACAGACAAAGCTCAGAGAATGTAAGCTACTTGTCCACAGTTACACAGCCATGGAGCAAGGACGTGAACTCAGATATATGGATTTCAAGTTCTGTGGTGCCTGTGACCTCCAAGTTCAGTGCTAATTCATCTGTCCCAGGATGCATCAGCTTCTGCAAGGGTAGGGGGTAGGGGGTGGGGGAGGAGGAAGCAGGTGTCTGAATATGTTGTTGTTTCCTCCCCATGTGTCTTCTGCCTGAAATTGCATTTGCCCAGAACTTCCAGGCAGGGGCATTTCTAGCTGGCTTGGAGATACTGGGAGATGGAAGGAGATTCTTGTTTCTTGGTAACCGCAAGCCCTCAGCTAACTCTGGCTGCACATCAGCAAGTTGGTGGCTGTAAACGTGAAGATTTTAAGAACCACAAAGTCAGCTGAAATTAGGCCCAGAGAGGCTGGCCTTGCTACCACAGCCACCTCAGTGACTCAGGAAGTGAGGTGCTGGGGACCCCTCCTACCTGATACCCTTGATCTCCTTCCCTGACTAGCCAAGTCTGTCTTTGCTGTGCTTTTTGTTCCCGAGTGAGCTGAGGCCTCAGGTCCTAGGATTCCCCTATTCTAAAATAAAGTGAGCTGGGCTGGGCGCAGTGGCTCACGCCTGTAATCCTAGCACTCTGGGAGGCCAAGGAGGGAGGATTGCTTGACGTCAGAAGTTCAAGACCAACCTGAGCAAGAGTGAGACCCCGTCTCTACTAAAAAATAGAAAGAAATTAGCCAGAGAACTGCAAATATATATATAAAAAAAAATTAGCCGGGCATGGTGGTGCATGCCTGTAGTCCCAGCTACTTGGGAGGCTGACGCAGTAGGATTGCTTGAGCCTAGGAATTTGAGGTTGCTGTGTGCTAGGCTAATGCCACGGCACTCTAGTCCGGGTAGCAGAGCGAGACTCTTGTCTCAAAAAATAAAATAAAATAAAGTGAGCTGAGCTGGGGCTACTATGGGCCAGCTGTCCCAGTCCTGTATCCTAGACAAAAGTCTTAGCTCCAGTAATCACTTCCTCCGACAAGTGTGCCTTGCCTCCCTTCTGAATCAGTTCTTCCCAGCTGCTGTCTCCCAGAGGGTGTGTGTGTGTGTGTGCACACACACACACACACACACACACACACACGCTCGCATGCACGTGTTTGGGTTGTCTCCCCCTCTAGACCATAAGCTCCATAAAGACCTGGTATGGGTCTGTTTTGTCTTCTTGGAGTGTTTCCTCCTATTTGTCAAATGAACGAATAAATAAATAAATGCCCCCTAAGATCCAGGCTCCGGGCCTCGCAGTGGAGGAGGCTCTTCTTGTCTGTTTACAGCATGTGCTCCCAGCTTGCAGAGTGTCACTTTCGATTCTGCAATTGGTGGAGGGTAGCGGGGCAGGATGCCCTAAGAGGTTCCTTCCCCCTAAACCAGGAAACAGATGGTAAAATGTTTAAGACAATGCTGCTTCCCCCAGTGCCCTCTGTGCCCCACACCCAGCCCCGGCCCCAGATGGGTTCTGGCAGTCAATTCTCTATGCTGCTAACTCTGGGCACCAAGCTGGGTGGCATGAGCATCTGATTATAGTGAGCTGTTTTACCTCTTCTCTCCACAAACTTCCCAGCCTTCCTCCATCCTCTTAAACTTGTGCTCACATTCCTTTATTCATACTCCGAGCGCCATTTCTCAGGCTGCCTGCACCAGTCCAATAGCAGCACATTCCTACTGTGTGCCGGGCACTGGACCAGGCAGGGGTGGGGAGCGTACAGCGGTGAACAAAATAAGAACCCCGCCCTCTAGGACTCACAGTTGATGGAAACAGACGTGGCAGTCTAATCCCAGGCTAGGGAGAAGACCCATGTGACTGCAGAATGAAGCCAGGGCTTGGGGAGTAGGTGGCTTAAGGCAAGGCAGCTAAGGGTCTCAGCCATTCTCCTTTCTGAGAAGGTGACAGGCACTGGAGCGCAGGAAATGCAGAAGCAAAGGCGCAGTCAGGAAGAGCTGGGCACTGGTGGGCAAGGACCGTGGATGCAGAACCTGGGAGATACACCTACGAAGGCAGGCGGGGCTGTTCATGGAGGCTCTTGAATGCCAGGTTAGTAGACTGATTCGAATCCAGTGGGCAGTAGGGAACCATTGAAGGTTTATGAGCTGGGGAGTAATGGAGCCAGAGCTGTGCTGCGGGAAGGTTAATAGGGCCGTGAGGACCATGCCCTCGGAAAGGGAGGGGCGGGGGCAGGGAGACCGGTTAAAGGGCCGGTACCTCGGTGGAGGGCGCAATAACCCGGCTGTAGGAGGGTAGTGCAGCGCGGTGGAAGGAGCTGGCTTCCGCCGTGTGGACTGGAGTCTCCTTCTAGCTACCTCCGCAGCCTGAGGTTGATTGGCCTTTCCCACTTCTCTTTTTGTTTTCTGGTTTTTCCCAATTTAAGCAAAGCAAGAAATTCACAAACAACAACAAGAACCTCCCCCTTCCTGGCCCTTCTCCGACAGCCCATGTTCTTCTCTGCTGGGTCTTAGTATCCGGGACCCCTCTATGGGGTCTCCGGCTGGGGGGGGGTCTCTCTTCTTGCTCCACCCTTGTCTTCAGATGCAGTAGGTTTGTCAGTGAATGGTAGAAGGAGCCTTGATTTATCCCTAGAAGTTGCCTAGCACCAAGGGACCTGCAAAAGGAGGGGAGACCCTGCCCCCCGCCAGGGGAAGTCACTTTGAGTGGGCCCACAAGGCCCATTCCAGTGAAACAACTGGAGATCTGTTGAAGGTTGGAATATTCTCCCAGCACAGAGAGGATCAGTGAGTCCTGTCTGTCCCACACAGCTGGCAGGAGCAGGAAGTGGGTCGCCTGGTGTTTTGCTTCACTCTAGAGTCCTAGACGTGGCCGTCGGAGGAGAGGGAGCTGGGATGTGCTTTTGGACACTGTGTTTAGTCTTCCTTGATTTGCAGTCGCGGAGCCCTCCTCGGGGCCAGGGGAGAACTCTGGAGTTTTCACAGGGCCAGGGGAAGGGTGTGGAGTCTGGGATCCCATTTTCCTTGTGCCTCCAGGGTCCCGGACAGTCAGGCAGCTCGTGGTCACGGTGATGTCCATGGCGCCCGCGAGGGGCCAGCGTCCCAGGGGATTCCCAGGTCCCACTGGAGACGCCTGGGGCTTCCCCCGGCCTTGTAGACGAAGCCTGCCCGGCCTCCCCGGGGGCGGGGCTCCGAGCACCCGGGCCGCCCGGCTCCGGAGGCCGCTGAGTTGAGTCCTGCACCTGCCTTGTCCGGGACGTGCCATGGGACAGCTGATTGCCAAGCTGATGGGCATCTTTGGGAACCAGGGTAAGGAGCACACAGGGCATCCAGGCGACTGCTTTGATCCTACTCTCTCCTGGGGCTCCCCTGATTTGGGGTGAGACGCGCTGAGGGACCCCGGACTCCGGGAGTCCTGCGTGGGAGCTCCTCGTCTGCTCCGCGGTCTCGGCTACCCCAGCCTCCAGCCTGCTCCTCCTGGGTCCGCGCGCTTCGGGCGAGCCTCCCTCCTCCCCTCTAAACCGCGCTGGCGGCGGGGTTGGGGGGCCACCGCGGGTTTCCTGCGATTGTGACTTGGCGCTGGGCTCTTACCCCAGACGCCTTCTCTTGGCAAGCCCAGAGCTCCCCGGACCTTTGAGACAACGAATTTTCTAGAAATGTGAAGGGAGGTGGGATCAGGTAGGGGCTCCGCTCCCTTTTCCACTGTCCGAGAGTGGCGCAGGTGCCGGGCACGGGTGGGAAGCAGGAGTGGTACCGGGGGGGCCAGACGTCCCGCAGCCCGCAGGAAGCACTTACCTCCCTCCTGGGAGGCCTGCTGGGGCGCACAGTCACTTGGTCAGCGACCAGGTTTGGCCCTGACTCTGCCTTTCTCCCGATGCCTCCAGAGCACAAAGTTATCATCGTGGGACTGGACAATGCAGGAAAGACCACCATTCTCTACCAGCTGTAAGTGACCCTCGGTGGGGACAGGAGAGGGCTGGGCCTCCCACCAGACTGACAGGCATTTGGACCAATCATTGGAGCTCCTCCCTGGGTTCCCAAGCTCCCCTGTAGCCGGGAGGAGTGAGGGGGGAACGCTGGTGTGACCTTCCTGCTGTAGCGGTCCCTCGGCGTGACATTCGAGTCCTGCACGGTATGGACAACCCCATCTCTCACTGCCTCTTGCCGTCTACGCTGTGCCCCTGCCAAACCGGTCAGAGGCTGACAGGTGCCTCTGGTTTCTCGCCTCCCTGCTCCGCGCTCCCCCTAGCGCAGGTCCCTCTGTTATCACCCCTGGGACCTCTGGCTGTTAACTGTCTTCCCCTTCTTCAATCCCAAAGGCCCACTGAGTTCCCGGTAGCCCCTGGCCTGGCGGAGCCGGGCACACGGGGGTGGTGCTAAGTAAATACCCATTGAGCTCTCCCCATATTCATTCTCTGGACGGCATCTCTCCCGTTTTGGAGCCTCCAAAATACTTTATTTACTTAGAACGAGGTTTTCCCTGAAAAAAGTAATATACGTAAATGGTTTTTAAAAACTAAAAAAGAAAAATTCCAACAACAGAAGAATATACAGCGAAACGCAAGTTTCCCTCTCACCCCTAACTTCCAGTTTTTCTCCTGTTGTAACTTCTTGGTAACCTTTCAAAAGCATTATTTATATACAGAAACGTGTGAGTTTTCTCTGTCACTTAACACAAAGCACCTCTCTGGTGGCCCTCACTGTGTCTGTCTCACCTTTCTAACCCCTTGCTACTCAAAGTGCAGTCCAGGGACCAGCAGCCCGAACATGATCTGGAAAGAGCTTGTTAGAAATGCAGAGCCCTAAGCCCCAGCCCAGATGCACTGGGGCAGACTTCCAGGTGATTCGATTCTATATTAAAGTTTGAGGAGACTGTGCTAAGAAGTCTCCCCTCCCTGGGGTCCAAGCCAGGACAGGACTTGGTCTCACCTCTGCCTTGGTCTCACACCGCCTGGCCCCCAGCAGATGCTCGGTCAGCCTGGGCTGAGATTCAGCCTGCCTAGGGCGTAGAGGGGTGGGAGGCCGGAGTTGGGAGTGGGCTGGGCTGAGCTCTTGGTGCCCTCTTCTACCTCCCCAGCCTGACGAATGAGGTGGTCCATACATGTCCCACCATGGGTAGCAACGTGGAGGAGATCGTTCTTCAGAAGACCCACTTCCTCATGTGGGACATAGGCGGGCAGGAGGCCCTGCGCTCCACCTGGAACACGTACTACTCCAACACTGAGGTGAGGCGGGCACCAGGGCTGGAGGGGCCCCCAGGCAGCTGTGTGATATTAGCCAGTCACTTAACCTCTCTGACCTGCGGTTTCCCCACCTGTGAAATGGAGATCATAATAATGATCTCCCTGAGTTGTTGTGAAAATTAAGTAATAATAAAACAATAGCTAATGCATATGTGTTGAGTACTTAACACAGTGCAGTGCCTGTTAAACTTTTTGAGTACTTCCTGGCAGCCTGGTCTGCCTGCGGGCAGCGGTTTGATGCACTGGATGGGGTAGGCTTTTGCCTCTGGGGGCCTTACTTTCTTACTCCGGCAGGAGTAGAATTCAGTGGCTTAATTCCTGGAGTGAGACAGAGCTGGGTTCAAATTCCAACGCTGCCTCTTGCCCTCTGTGTAGCCAAGAGCAAGATAGGTAACCTCACTGAGCCTCAGTCTCCTCATTTGTAAAATGGGCACAATAATGGCACCAATTCCACAGGGCTGTGGTGAGGCCTAAGGGCACACACACAGGGGTGCTGTGTACTTCCTGTGTTGGGATAGGAAAGGCAATTAAAATGGGACCAGGGTGGTGCGATCTTGACACTGCACAGTTTCTTTCCTTTGGGGCTGGCATCCAGCCAGTGCAGAGGCCAGTGGGGGAGCACAGTGGGCAGGGAACACGTTCACCAGAGAGAAAGCCACCACTCACAGCTCTATCTTCTGCCAGTTCATCATCCTTGTGATTGACAGCACAGACCGGGACCGGCTGCTGACCACGCGGGAGGAGCTGTACAAGATGCTGGCCCATGAGGTAAGCCCCTGCCGTTGGGAGAGGGCCCACCGCTACTAACTGTGTGCCTGCAGGCTAATTGCTGAGCCTCTCTGAGCTTCATTCCTGATGCCCCGGTCTCTGAGAGCCTCTATCCCAGCAGCATGGGGAGGGCTAGTTTACCCCTGATGAAGCATGTCAATGCCCTCAGCAGAACTGATCACAGAAGCCAGAGTTACTGGTTCGAGTCCTGACCCCATCTCTCATTCATTGTGAGACCCTGGACAAGTCACTTCACCTCTCTAATCCTTAGTTTCCCCAGGTATAAAATGGGGATATTCGTCAATTCCTACCTCATGGGATTGTTGTAAGGACGAAGCAGCTGGTTGGGAGGCATCCTATGAGCTGTTGGTGCCATTTCATGTGGTTGCTACTGTTGAGCAGGGCCCCATCTCTGCCCTGCCTGGGCATGGGCTTCTTTTGCTGGGACACTGGGGAGGGAGCAAAAGAGGACTCATGGAGCAGTGGCAAGGAGGCAGGGCCTGGTGGGCTCACTGGCCTGGGCTCCTCTGTCCACAGGCTCTGCGAGATGCTTCAGTCCTGATCTTTGCCAACAAGCAGGACGTGAGGGATTCCATGAGCACCGTGGAGATCTCCCAATTCCTTACTCTCAGCGCCATCAAAGACCACCCATGGCATATACAAGGCTGCTGTGCCCTCACCGGGGAAGGGTAAGTGGCTGCCCCATCTGGACCTCCAGGGCCTGGCCCAGCCAATGGACGACTGGCCATCAGCACCCTTCTCCTGCCCCGCTCCCGTCAGAACCTGGCTCACAGTTGGCCCCTAGGCCAAGTCAGCTGAGCACCTTCCCACAGTTGAGACGCCGTAGGTGAGTGGTGAGTGAGACACTGTCCCTGCTCTCAAGGGGCTCATTCTAGTGGCGAAAGAGTGCCTCCACCTAGGCACAATAATTTTAGGTACTGAGAAGGGGTATGAAGAAAGTGAAATTGGATGACAGTGATGGAGGGAGCAGGGCTAATAGAGACAGCCTTTCCCAGGAGGTGACTTCTGAGCTGAGACCTGCATGAAGAGGAGACAGCCATGGGACGATCCAGGGGACAAACTGCCCAGGCAGAAATCACTGACTCTCTGTGACTTTGAGTTTCCTTATCTATGAAGAGGAGGGTGATTATACCTTCTCCCTCCCAGAGTTTCTGTAGAGAGTAAATAACACCATTCATTCAACAAATTTTTTTTTAGACAGAGTCTCACTCTGTCACCCCAGCTAGAGTGCTATGGTGCCATCATAGCTCACAGCAACCTCAGCCTCCTGGGTTCAAGCAAGCCTCCTGCCTCAGCCTCCAGAGTAGCTGGGACTACAGAAGTGAGCCACCACACCTGGCCAATTTTTCTCACTCTTGCTCAGGCTGGTCTCGAACTCCTGAGCTCAAGCGATCCTCCTGCCTCAGCCTCCCAGAGTGCTAGGATTACAGGCGTGAGACACCGCACCCAGACAATCCAACAAATTTTTACTGAGCACCTACTTTGTGCCGGGTACTGTTCTAGGCATTGGAAAAACAGTAGCGACCAAAATAGACAAAAATCCCTGCCCTCATGGAGCTTAGTTTCCAGTGGGGGAGAGGGATAATAAAGAAGAAAAATATATGTAAGTTAAAAAGTGATAAATGCTAAAGGAGAAAAAGAGTAAGGAAGGGAGACTGCAAGTCTGTGGAGGAAAATGTTGCAATTCTAGGTAAGGTTTCTGGCCAGGGGCTGTGAAGAAGGTAGCTGCTGAGCAAACACCTGAAGGATGTGAAGGAGCTGGGGCACATAGAAAGGGTCTCGCATCAGGCCTGGAACATTCCCTTTCCTCTTCCCTCTCAGGTGGAATAGTGGCAGGCTGGACACCCAGATGCCTTTTTGAAGAAGGGGAGACTTTTGGCAAGTCAGCCCAAGGGACCACACATTTCTGGCAGTGTCCTTGCCACCCTCTGGCTCAGGAGGCCCCTCCCCTCAACCCACAGTCAGTTCAATTCAACCAGCATTTCCTACATACCCCCCATGTGCCATGCACTGTGTCAGGCAAGGGCAGGGGATGATACGGATGACCCAAACTCCACCCTTGCTCTGGAGTTGCTTACAGTCTAATGAGGGGGTACTTGCTTAGGCAGCCCCTTCCCAGGACTTTGAAGTCACCCTGGCACTCCCCAGAGTGATGGAGCAGTTGGGAGGAGGGCACCGGAGCCTTACCCAGAGACACTGCTAAGGGACCCAGGATGGTGGGTCTCCAGGTTCCTTCTTCAAGGAAGCCCTCCCTGACTCTCAGACATCCAGAGGTCTCTGCACATCTCCTTCCTAACCTTTATCACAGTATGTAGTTATAGAATTATTTGTCCAATCATTCATTTAATATCTATCTCTTCTCTTCTGCTAGACTGTCAGCCGCAGAGGGTGTGTCTACTTTTTCCCCAGTAACGTTAGCCCCTAACCCGGCACCTGCTGCATAGCAGGCACTCATGTCAGTTTGTTGACTGAATGATTGGATGTAACTTTGGTAACCCCCTCCATCTGCTCCGGGCAGGGGCTGGGGGCTTGAAGGCCATCATCCTTTTGGGATACACTGATTCTTCCTGTTCCTCCCTCCCTGCAGGCTGCCTGCCGGGCTCCAGTGGATGCAATCTCGGGCCACTGCTAACTGATGTCCCAGCCTGAGGCCAACCAGAAACTTCGGGGGTTTTGCATGGTCAGTGTGGGTGGGAAACCCAAGTGGCTATTTATTACTTTTCTATGATTCTCTGGTGGGGGCAGGGACAGCTACGGACAGCGATATTGCCACTGCCTGCCCAACCCCTCACCGAGGAGCAGGACTGCATACCTTGAATTGTTGCAGACAGGACAGCAGAAAAAGCTGTCCCCCACGCCATGGCTGCTGCAAGTGCCCTTCTTGGAAACACCGGGGAAGCTGTTGGATGTACTGGAGCCCTCTTCCTCTGCTCAGCTCCCAGCCTCTCTGTAGGAAAAATGTGCTCGCGGGCACAGTAAGAGACCCTGGCACTGCTCTCTATTTCCTCCCCTCCTCTCCAGCTTTCTGGCCCCTCAGCCAGTTTTTGGCCCATACCCTTTGGGCAAAGGAGATCCCAGAAGAGTAAAGGGGGTGGGCTCAAGGGGAGGAGGGCAGAGCGAAGCCCTGGAAGGGGAGAGGGAGGAGGAGGAGGACAGGGCGTCCCAGACAGGGACCTCTATTGCGCTGCAGGGATTCCACTGCTCCCTCGCCTTGCCATGCCCTCTGAGATGCTGACTCTGACTTTTGGACTGTAACCCACTCCAGGGTACCCCTTCAGTGTCCTGCCAATGTGAATCCCATTTCTCCCAAATATCCCAGAATCGTATAGGGTCTGCTTATTTTGTTTGTCTTTGTGTAACGATTTTTAAAAACTATTGTATTAGAATTTTTATGAAGGTGTAATAAATGCCATTGAAAACTGTTCATCTCTAATTTCTGCTTGCCCCTTCTGCCTGTTCCTCGAGCTGGCTTTTTTTTTTAAAGAAATGGGGTGGGACGCTGCCTCCAGGGCCCATCTGGCCAGGGAACTGGCTTCTTGGCTCTGGGCTCTACCACCGTCTCTCTAGTTGGAGGGCACTGGTACCTGGCCAGCCAGGACTGGGAGCTCTTGGCTCTGCCTGGGCCTAGGGGAGGGAGAGGTTTGATACTGACTCACGGAGAAGTAGAGGAGGGACCCTGGGGGTTGGAAAAGCCCAGGAGTCCTATCTAGGTAGAGCTGGAGACAGGGTGCAGGCTCAGGCTGCCCATCAGTGTACAGGGAGCAGTGCTATTATCCGCAAAGACCTGGGATGGTCCTGGGGACAGCGGGTCTCTTCCTTTCCCAACGGACATCTAGGGGAAAGTCTGGGCACAGGATTCCTTAATCTTGTAGTTTTCCGGAAGCGGGACTGTGGAGGAAGAACTCTGGAATTTTAGCCATCGTCATTGTGTTTGGTGTTCTTTCCATTACGTTGTCCTGACACAGCCTGAAGATCAAAAAGATAAAGCGGAGAGTACCACGCCCTCATTCCCACAAATTTATTCTAATGAAGTTGCCAAGGCGTAGAGGGGGTATAGCTCAGTGGTAGAGCATTTGACTGCAGATCAAGAGGTCCCCGGTTCAAATCCGGGTGCCCCCTCTCCGGATGCGACCTTTTATGTTTTCGCAGTCAAGTCCACCTCTTAGGAGTTCTCCTGCAAACCGGAGGGGATGGATCTTCGGGTCCGGCCACCCTCTCTCTTTTGCAGGCGGATGAGGATGGAGTCCTGGGCCCTCCAGTGGCTCATCCTGTATGTACGTCCAAGGGTGGCATGCAGTGCGAGTGAGGGCGAGGAGCTCCGGCTCGGCCCTTGAAGGACGGTACAAAGCGCCCTCCCTTGTAACAGTAGGGCGGAGGCAGGCACACCTCCAGGTCGGGCTGGCCAGTGACCCCGACGGGTCTTCCATGGCAGGGCGAAGCTGAGTTTCTAAGGGCGCTGGGGAAGAAAGGCCTGGAGAAGCCTCGTGAGCCTCTGAGAGAGAGAAAGGGGCGCCGATGCAGGAAGGGGCCTCCAGAAGGCAGGAGACCGGGACCCCAGCCCACATGAAGGCCCCCCAAGTGAGGGATCTCGAAGGCTCTCAAAACGTTCCCTTCCACACCCGCAGCCCAGATTATATTTTTCTTGCACCATCAGTAGGAATCTTTAGCTCAGAGCTTCAGGAAGCAACTCCTGCTTCCAGGGAGTAAATCTTCTGAGATTTATATGACCCCTGTCTTTTGTAGATGTTCAACCTCACGTTTCACTTCAACAGTTCGCCACAGCGCCTGCGCAGCAGTGGCCATAAGAAGCTATCTTCGCGCGCTGGCCAGCAGAGGGGGTATAGCTCAGTGGTAGAGCATTTGACTGCAGATCAAGAGGTCCCCGGTTCAAATCCGGGTGCCCCCTGCCCTGTTCTTTTTTCCATGAGCCCTTAAATTTTAAAGTCCTTTGTAAAACGTCATTTTTAAAGGTAAGCTGCTTTTTTCCTCTCTCTCACTTTTACATTAACACTTCTTTCGCCATCTTCGCAGACGAAGATTGGTGAGGGAGTGAAAGGAACTGGAGAATTCTAGACCAGTGGCTCTCAAAATGCGGTCCCAGGACCAGCAGCATCTTCTGGGTACATGTTAGAAATGCAGTTCCTCGAACCACACCCCAGACCCGGTGCGTTAGAAATTCGGGGGCAGAGTCCAGAAATGGGTTTTAATAAGCCTTGCAGGTGGTTCTAATGCACGCTCACGTTCTAGAGGCTTACAAATTTACACGTCATTTGCTTCTACTATCTCCAAGTTTTTGTTTCAGCCTGAGCCCTTGAAGGAGATTTTATAAGACAGACCACGGGGTGGCCCATGTGGGGAAATGTACTAAGACACCGGGGCCGGAGTTGGAATCCCGGAAGGTAGGAAGTCGGGGACAGCCCGGGCAGACCAGGAAAAGTGAGGGAAACCGCAAAACACCAGCGTTGCGGCTCGTCACGTGGCCACTTGAGGGCAGCAAGAAGCCGCAGCTGGAAGCCGCAGCTTATCTGATCCTGTTTGAGTTAGCCAAGTTGGGATTTAAGTTAGATATCAAGAAGAACTTACAGAAGGCCCTCCTTTGTCCCATAGTGAGAGGATAGAGGGTTTAGGGTTGCAAGAGGTCGATTCTGCGACCCTGGGTTCTGAGGAAGGAAGAAGTGACATTCTAAGAGATGAGCGAGCCTTTAGTTGCTTCCTTTCTTAGGGCTCTTTTTGACCTCAGTGCCGGGGAACTCGTCTCTTCCAGCCCACACAGCACCTTCTCCTGTCCCCACCCGTATCCCTCCTTGGAATTCCCCCAGTGGTTCTCGAAGTTCACACTCTTCCTCTCGGCGATTTTCCAGTCCTTAGGCCCCAGCCCCTGGAACCTAGGGTGCTCCCTCACCCCCGTCCCACCCTCCTGCGCCCCAGCTCCTTGCCGTCCCACGAAGTAGGTCAGGGAAGGGAAGAGGCACCTCGGTGTCCTGACCTGATTCCCTGCTGTCTATTAAATCTCCCAAATTGTGGATATTTTTATTCTGTCCTGGAAGAAAAAAAGACGGTCTGTCCCCAGAGCCCGTTGTAAGGTGTGGCAGGTGGGGTGAGCGGTTTCCCTGCTCTGCAGTTGGCTTTGAAGATTGACTGGGTCCTGCCCTGAGCGGGCCTGGAGTCCCCCGGGAGGAGAACGGCTTCGGTTACCTTCTTGCGGGGAGGGGGCCCAGGCTATGGCAGAGCAGGGGCGAGCCAGGTCCCCTCCACTCCCACGTCTGCTGGTGCTGGCCACGGTGGGGGCGGGGGTGGAGGGATCAAGTGGGGAGCAGCCATGGGAGGGGGTGGAATTCACGCCTCAGTTGGGGCGAGAAGCTGGGGGTCTTTGCTGCAAGTGTAGATTCCTGGGGCGGGGGTGGGATGGGGTGGGGGCAAAGCATCAGAAGCGCACAGAACTCAGAGCAAAAGCTCAGAAAGTCGCAGAGCCTGGAGGAGCTGCGGGGTGGGGGTGGGAATGGCAGGAGTCCACGGCCTGGTGAGGGGGCGCCTGTCCCTCCCGGGTCCGGAGGAGGGGCAGGGGGTGGCTGATGCTCTCCAGGCGCTCTCCTAACCCCAGGGTCCCGCGCCCCGTCCCCCTCCTCCGCTGTCCTGCCTGGCGAGCGCCCCGGAGAGCCGCGGGAAGGCTGGGGGGGGGGGGCCCGCGGCGCCGCGCCCCCGCCCCGCCCCCCGGCCTCCGCTCGCGGCTCCGGGAGGCCGCAGCCGCCCGCCCGCCCGCGCTCCCGCCCCTCCGCCCGCCCGCCCGGCCGGCGCTCCGCCGCCTGCTCGCCGCCCACCCCTCCCGGACCGGGACCGCGCCGCGGGAGCCGGGCCCCTCCCTCGCCAGGCCGGGGCAGCGAGCGGCCGGGGACCGGTCCTGGCACCCACCATGCGGGCCGAGCTCTGGCTCCTTGTGCTGGTGCTCAGGGAGGCTGCCCGGGCGCTGAGCCCCCAGCCCGGAGCAGGTAGGACTGGCCGGAGTTGGCCTGGGGGGGCCGGGTGCGGGGAGGGCAGGCAGGCAGGTGCGGGCATGGGCAGGTACGGATAGGCGGGCGCTGTCCGCGGGAGGCCAGGAGCTCTGTGCGCTGTGGGCAGGCGGACAGGGACCCCACTTTCCCAAACGCGTAGGGTGTAGAGGGAGGATAGTGGCTTTAGATACCGAGGTACGCACCTCTCCTTCCCTCCTGGAAGGACAGTGGAGGAACCCCGGAGAGGTGGTTCTATGAGGCAGGGGGCTCTGGTCCCAAAGGGGACAGTGGGAGAGGCATAGGGACCCCCGGTCACCCCAGGCAAGGCTGGATTCTGATGAGATGTGGAGGCTGGCGAAGCTGCTGCCCCAGCTGTACCTTCTTTTTTCCTGCAGCCCCCCCCCCCCCAGCTAACCCAGACTGGTTCTGAGTCGACTTTGGGGGCTCGGTGGGAGCAGCCAGGGGGCATCTCTCCCCGGCAAGGGCAGTAGCCATCTAACTCGCCTTCCCCTACCTATTTGGCACCAGTAGAGAGGAGTGGGTCCAGGAGGAAGCACTTTGCTCCTCCCCGGTACCCCAGCCTCAAGGATACCCCTGTCGCTCCCGCTCTGTTCTGTCCTGTTGGCCTTTGGCCTTCAGCTGCTCTGGCTCTAGATGGGTGGTGGGGTCTCATCCTGCACATTTCTCTTCCCCCTATATCAGTTCTCCAAAATCATCTCTTCCACTTGGAAGTCCTTTTTGAGATCTACCTGGAATCCCTGATGCTATAAAAGGAGGACCATTTTTGACACATAATCTAAGTTCTCCTCTCTCCTTATGCACCCAGATTTTCTCTGGGGTTGGGGAATTAGGTAATTTGCAGCCAAGCCCCTTGACAGATAATTAGGAAGATGGAGATCTAAGCCTCACTGGCACAGGCGCCCCTCACGTGGGATGGAGGGCTGTGGAGGAGGATGCTGTGGTTGAGCTGCTGTGTCTCAGGCACAGCATCAGTGACAGTGTTCTTGACTGTAATGGTCACTGCATGCAGCTGAGGCAGGCCTGCTGAGAGGAAGGGTAGGGGGGTGGTGGGAGGGGAAGGGTGCGATGGTGGAGGTGTGGGCAGAGAGCAGCGGGAGCTGATATGTCAAGAGGCGGCTGGTGCAGAACCACCAGTTTTCAGGGAAACCACACAGAGGGTGGCCAGAGACTTGGCTTCTAGTCCCGATATCTCACTTGCTCTGTGACTTTGGGCAAGTTACTTTCCCTCTCTGGGCCTGTTTCTGTACTTATAAAGTGAGACTGTTGGCAAAATCTTTGACTCTTGGTTGTGGGATTATAAGGGATCTTTTTTTATCTTTTATGATTGTCTTTCCTTTTCAGATTTATTATGATATGTATGGGTAACTGATAATTTTGAAAAATCAATGTAAACAGGAAGGAGTTGGACAGGTTAATTTCTGAGGTCCTTTGCAGCCCCAACCTGGTGTGATCTGAACTTGGGGTGTAACTGGGTTGATGAGGGAGGGATCTGAACCTCTGACTGGGTTGGAGAACCATGGAGAGGGTCGGGGAAGGGGAATTGGTGGGTAACAAGGATGGGCTGGAGGACGGTGGCCAGACCAGGTTGGGTTAGTAGACAGTTGGGGAGGCCAGGAAGAGGGGGGCAGGCAGAGGCTTGAATCACTTCTCTAAGTAGAGGGCACCCTGTCTCCTTGGCTTTGACAGAGACTCAGCCAGGAGAAATGGACTTTCTCTGCAGCAGGAGAGATTGAGGTTAGATTTAAGGAAGCCATGAGAAGCCAGAGTAGGCAGCTGTTGACTCCTAGTCGAATGCTCTTTTCATAGGCCAGGCTAGATTTGAGGGAGAGTCTGTGTGCAGGCAGGGGGTATCTCCTGGGGGGAACAGTTGTAGGAGCGGGACATTCTGGGAGAGGGTTGGCAAGGGGGGACGACCTGGCTTTGATTGACAGTGGAGCCCTTGTGACCAACGAAAGGGCAGCCAGGAGCAAGACCTGAAGGGGTGCTGGCATCCAGCCCAAGGCTCTGGGTTGTCTGGGCTGGCAGGGCCGGGAAGAAGCTGAGCTCTCTCCTCCCTCGTGATGGATGGGCTAGTTTGGTGGAGCCTTGAAACTTCATCCATCATTAGAACGGGAGCAGCAGAGAGATGAGTGCCCAGAAAATAGAGTCAGGCGGCGGGGAGACCAGGCTGACAGACAGGAACATGGCCTTGGGGTGCACAGCAGGGGCCACCGAAGGTCGGGCCCAGGTGGAACCAGAGGCCTACAGCCGACAGGAGGAGGAGGCAGCGGGAGGTGATGTTCTGTCCTGCGGGAGGCCAGGTCCTGTACCAACCCTGGTGACCCTGACAACTTGCCCCTTTCTCTGAGCCTTGGTTTCCCCTTCCATAAAATGGGACAGGGGGTGGACCAGATTGTCTCTAGGGCCCCTTGTAGCCATGATTCTGCTTCTAGCTTCCTTCTCGCCTACCAGGGACTTCCGACAAACTGAGGCTAAAATTCAAACTTCTCGCGGTGGCCATCAGACAGCCCCTCCCGCCACCCTGCATGTCTTCTCTCTCTGTCCCCAGGTCCGCCCCTTCACCCACTCCAGGCTGCCGTCCCCTCAGATAGACAGGTAACTGGCTTCTTCTCATCCAGGTCTCAGTGGGCTCAAGGGTCACCTTCTCAGAGAGGCCCACCCTGGTGGCTCTGTCCAGAGTAGCAACGACCTCCTGCCCGTCTGTCTGTCTGATTTTCTTTTTTTTTTTTTGGAGACAGAGTCTCACTCTGTTGCCCAGGCTAGAGTGCCGTGGCGTCAGCCTAGCTCACAGCGAGCTCAAACTCCTGGGCTCAAGCAATCCTACTGCCTCAGCCTCCCGAGTAGCTGGGACTACAGGCATAGGCCACCATGCCCAGCTAATTTTTTCTATATATTTTTAGTTGTCCAGATAATTTCTTTATATATTTTTAGTAGAGACAGAGTCTTGCTCTTGCTCAGGCTGGTCTCGAACTCCTGAGCTCAAATGATCCACCTGCCTCCCAGAGTGCTAGGATTGCAGGTGTGAGCCACGGCGCCCGGCCCTGATTTTCTTCATAGCTCTCACCACTATGTCACATTACCCTACCTGCTGCATTCTTCATTTTGTATGTGTCTCTGAGAGGAAGACTAGAATCTTCCTGGGCACAGGGATTGTGTCACCCTGTTCGATTCCCTAGCACCCAGCACAGTGCCTGGCACACAGTAGGGTCTCAGTAAATATGTAGTGAATGAGCAAGGGAGCAAGTGAATCGGAGGTGGTCACAGACCCCAGAGTCACGAAGCTCTTCTTCCCTTCCTCCCTCTCTGCCTTCCTCTCCCCTCTTCCCTTCCCTCTTCTGCTACCTAGTCGTCCTCTCTGCCACTTCTCTGTGCCTTCTTCCCCCTTCCCAGGTGAGGGTCCTCAGTGGGTCCTTGCCTGCCAGAGGGCGGGGGAGACAGTACAGTTGGGGGCTTTGTAACTAGGAGGTAGGATTTCAGCTCAGGGTCTGGAAACTTCCCCTGACTCCCTGGAGAGTCAGTCCTCCTGTGAGATCCAAGGAGGACAGGAGGACTTTTCTGGGCGCTTCATGTACATTATTTTGTTAAAGACTCAAAGCCATCTACCAAGTGTAGGTTTTAACATCCCCATTTTACAGATGAGGAAACCGAGGCTTACAGATATTATGGAATTTGCCCAATGTCACAGTCAGTAAGTGGTAGATTCAGGGTTCAACCTCGAGGTTGTCTGATTCCAAACCTGTGCACTTTTATTGCTGTGATATTACAATAAATGTTTCCAGTCCTGTGTATCTCAGGTCTTCAGGGCATTTATTTAAAGACGCTTGCCTCCCTCCCCCCCCTCCCCTCCCCTCCATTCCCTTCCATCGCCCATGTGTGCTTACTGAGTGTTTGCTCTGTCAGGTGGCAACCTGCTGGGATCTGAGCTGGGATAGTGCTTCTAGCCTTTGGGGTGGGAGAGAGAGGTGTCAGAGGGGGCTCTGGGAAGAAGTGGCATTTGTGAGATGTGAAGGATGAGCAAGAACTCATCAGGAGAAAGGTTTATTTATGGAGCAGAATGGTCCTGGCTGAGAAATCTGCTGTGTGTGAAGCCGCATGGCTAGAGACAGCAGGGCTGGGTCTGGAGAGGACTATAAGGAGACCGGAGGCTGGAGGAGTGAGCAGGGACCCAGCCATGAAGGCCCTCGAATCAGCTGGAGGGAAGTGGTGAGCGGGAAGCATGAGAGAGAATCAAGTTTGTCCTCCAGATGGCTTGTTCTAGCTAGAGTGTGGGCGACTAGCTCTAGGGCATTAAAGGGAGAGGCTGCAGTAACTGCCAGGAGAGAGACTGTGTGCGGCCATGGAGCCGGAATGGCAAGCATGGGTGTTGGGATAAGGGTGGCTTGCCCCAGGTTCTGGGGTGGCACAGCCTGGCCTCCCGAGCCTGGAACAGGGCAGCGCCAGGTGAGGGGTCACAGTCTCCCAGGGCAGCTCCCAGGTTCAGGCCCGATTGTGTCTAGAGCAGGGTCCTTCAGCAACCCAGCCCACATGCCAGTCCTGCCCTGGGGCTGCCCCCGCACCTTGGGAAACAGCTGGGGGTTGTTGGTCACTTCTATGGTTCTGAGCAGACTCTGGAGCCAGCCTGCCTGAGTTCAAATCCTGCCACGGACTAGTTCTGTGAACCTGGAAGTTTCGTTAATGTCTTTGTGCCCCATTTTCCTCATTGGTAAAATAGACCTAAAACTAGTACCTATCTTACAGGGTTATTGTGGGGATTAAATGAGTTAATGCGTTTAAAGCTCTTGAATAGTGCCAGCATAGAGTCGCATCCTTGAAAGTTACCTGTCATTTTTATTACTACTACTATTATTCTGACATCCCACTGGGTTGCATGCTACTCGGGGCCATGAATGAATGAATACATGAACGAACAGCTTGTGTTCTGGAAGCTTTTTTTTTTTTGAGTCAGAGTCTTGCTCTGTCATCTGGGCTAGAGTGCTGTGTCATGAGCCTAGCTCACAGCAACCTCAAACTTCTGGGCTCAAGCCATCCTCCTGCCTCAGCCTCCCGAGTAGCTGAAACAACAGGCACATGACACCACACCCAGCTAATTTTTCTTATGTTTAGTAGAGATGGGGTCTCGCTCCGCTCTTGCTCAGGCTGGTCTTGAACTCCTGACCTCAAGTGATCATCCTGTGTCGGCCTCCGAGAGTGCTGGGATTGCAGGCGTGAGCCACCCTGGGAGCTTCTGGCCAGCACATGTGGGTGGGCTCTCTCACGTGCATAGCCACGGAACGGGTGCCGGGAAGATGAAGTTCTCCAACGGAAGGGAGAAGGTGGGGCAAGGCGTGACTGAGGGTTGGGTGGGTAGGTGTGTAACACGTGTGAGCACGCAGGGGGAGCCCAAGGCTTTCCGGCAAGTCCCCGTGGGTGTGCACACAGGCACGTGGGTCCCTACACAGGCACGTGAGCAACCAGCTGTGTTGGCTCCTTTCCTGAGTTGAGGGGGTGATGTCCTGTCCCAGCCGGCTGGGAGGGGGCAGGGGGGCGGGAGACAGCTGTGGATGGGTTGAGAGGGTTGGATTCAGGGCTAGGCCAGGGTGGGGCAGGGTTCCTCGACAGCCTCCCTCTCTACCCCGTGAGGTGCCCTCTTTCACGGACTCTGCCTCTGCCTCTGTAAAGCCTCATTTGTGTCTCTCACTTGCTCCTCGTGGCACCCTGCGCCATAGGCACAATTGCTGTCCCCATTTAGCAGTGAGGATGCCAAGGCTTAGAGAGCTAAACGGATGGGACTGACGTCCCGCGGCTTGTGGGCGCCAGGGCTGGGTGGAGAGGGAAGCCCAGGCGTCTTCCCTGTGTGTGCCCGCAGCTGGGCCCTCCCTCCCTCCCCGCCTCGGCCCCCCCCCCATCCCTCCGGCCCCCTCCTTCTCAGTTCCAGGCTCACGAAGCCCACAGAGCCGCATGGTCCCTCCTGGGCCGGCTGAGCTGCTCCGCTTGTTCAGTGCACACTCCTTTCCTGTGCTGGCTCCTGCCCAGGCCCCGGGGCTGCTTGCAGAGGACCCAGCAAGTGGGGCAGAGCAGCCCAGCACAGACAGTTCTGCCTCCTGAGGAGCTGTGGGCCCCACCCGAGAGGAGCAGGACAGCCCTGGCCTGGGCCTGGGCCATGGGCGGGCTGCCACCTCGGCACTGACTCATGTCCGTCTGTGGGCAGCCAGTGGGCATCTTGGGGAAGGGGTCTGGGGACTGCCCCCTTGCCCGTGCTCTCCAGGAGCATCTGGTTGTGATTAGGGGCAGGGAAGTGAGGGGGGCCGGCAAGGGTCCAGTAGGCACCAGCAGCCAAGAATGACTTAATTGGATAAAATAGCTAATGACAAACCAGAGCCCCACAGCAGAGTCCTGGCCTCGGCCCCAGGCCTGGTCCTGGCCAAGCCTTGCCTCAACCTCTGTCCTTGCTGACTCTTAAGAGTTACCCTCAACGTTGTGTCCTCAATTATGCAGTGATTGAGTACCTGCTGTTTGCTAGGCGCTCTAACTTTGAAGACAGTGGAGAGAGTCCTGGGGGAACCTGAGTTTCCCAAAGAGACAGGCACATAGTGACACCAGCGGGTGCTTTGGGACAGAGAGCGACATGCCGGAGCTCTGGGGAGTGGGGTGGGGACAGAGGTCGAAAAGGGCATTTGACACAGGGTGGGCCTGAAACTGATGAAGGTCACAGGTGGGGAATATCAGAGCCACCCGTCTGATGGTCTGTGTCCCACATACACATCCATAGTAGGTATGACAAATGGAAGGACAATACCAGGCGCAGCCTTGGGGGCACAGATCTCTCTGAAATGGAAAAGGGTGGTCTCGTGTCATCTAGGATTAACTTAACCACCCAGGGAGAACTGGAGAGAACATGGAGACTAGGAACAGCTGCTAAATGGCCTGTGTGTGGCCACTTTCCAATCCTATGCCCGTGGCAGACATTGCTAATTGATCTTGACAGTCTTTCTTGCTAAACACAAGTGGAGCCTCAGAATTCTTCTCAATTAGAGTGTCACTGGCTGTCACTAATCGATTGGAGATGGCATTTGAGATGAAACCGATTTGCCATCCTAGAAGGTTTCAACTGAAACAGTGGTTCTCCGTGGGGCAGGGGAGGGGTGATTTTTTTCCTCAGGGGATAACTGGCAATGTTTGGAGACATTTCTGGCTGTCACAACCCGGAGGGGCAGCAGTGGAGGGAGAGGTGCTATTGACATCTAGTGGGTAGAGGCCAAGGATGCTGCGAAACATCTTACAATGCACCGGACAGGCCCCCTGTCCCCAAGAAAGAATTATCCAGTCCAACCAACAACCTAATTTAAAAACGGGCAAAAGACTTAAATAGACATTTCTCCAAAGAAGATATACAAATGGCTAATAAGCACCTGAAAAGATGCTCAACATCACTAATCATTAGGGAAATGCCAGTCAGAACTGTAATTAGGCCGGGTGCAGTGGGTCACACCTGGAATTCTAGCACTTTGGTATGCCGAGGCGGGAGGATCGCTTGAGCCCAGGAGTTTGAGGTTGCAGTGAGCTATGATGATACCATTGCATTCTAGCCTGAGCAACAAAGTGAGACTTTGCGTAAAAAACAAAACAAAACAAAACAAACAAAAACTATAATGAGATACTACTTCATACCCGTTACGATGGCTACTATTAAAAAAAAACAACAGAAAATAAGAAGCATTGGTGAGAATGTGGAAAGATTAGAACCCTTGTGCAATGTTGGTGGCAATGTAAATGGCACAGCCATTTCGTATGGAAAACAATATGATGGTTCCTGAAAAAATTAAAAATAGAATTACCACATGACCCAGCAATTCCACTTCTGGGTATATACCCCAAAGAACTGAAAGCAGAGTCTCAAAGTGACGTTTGTACATGCACGTTCGTAACCGCATTGTTCACAATAGCTAAAACATGGAAGCAGCCTAATGAATGGGTAAGCAAAATGTGATATATACATACAGGGAATGTCATTTGAGCTTAAATAGGAAGTAAGTTCTGCCATGTGCTGCAACATGGATGAACCGTGAGTTCATTATGCCAAGTGAAATCAGCCAATCATAAAAAGACAAATACAGTATGATTCTACTTGTCTGAAATACTTACAGCAGTCAAAATCACGGAGACAAAGTAGAATGGAGGTTGCCACAGGTGAGGGGCGGGGGAATGGGGAATTTGTTGTTGAAAGGGGACAGAGTTTCAATTTTACAGGTGGGAAGAGTTATGGAGACGGAGACGGGTGTTGGTAATGGCTGCACGATATTAGCAACGTGTTTAATACCATTGAACCGAACACTTAGAAATGGTTAAGATGGTAAATATTGTGTGTATTTTAACACAATAAATTAAAACACTAGGAAAAAAAAGAATTATTCAGTCCAAAATATCAGTAGTACCAAGACTGAAAAGCCCTGAACTAAAAGAACTCTGTTGTCTGGCTCCCGGCTCCCTGATCCCCTGGAAGATGGGATTCTGTGCCATTTCTGGCAGAGAAATAAAGAACTGGTTTGGAAGGTTCCAGAGCAGTGGTTTTCACCTTTGTCTGCAGAGTTCTTTAAGTCCAGGGACTTCTCAAAATTTCCCCTGGGGGTCTTTTAAGAAACCTAATGCCCAGGCCACACCATAGAACAATTTTATCAGATCTCTGGGGTGGGATCCAGACATCAGGAATTTTTAAAGCTTCCTGGGTGATTCCAGTGTGCAGCTGAGCTTGGGAATAATCACCCCTTTGGAGGCAGATCAACCTGGATTTGAAACTTGCCTCCATCCCTAACTTGCTGTGTGCCCTTTAACCTCTGGAGCCTCTGATTCCTATCTGCAAAATAGAGAGCATCATAACACCTGTGGACAGCCGGTGTGAAGGTTAAAAGCATATGTGCAAAGTGGTTGGCACAGAGCTGGGCTTGTGGCTCTCAGTACACGTTGGGTATCTCCTGTCCTGGTAGTCAGATGTCCCCAAGGTCAATGACAACATGGTGTCGGGGCCTCTGCAGAGTAAGTGGGCTGGTTCCCCACTTCTGGACCTTCACTCTGGACTGCTAATACTGTCTTCTGTCCCCTTCTCCCAGGTCCTGATGAAGGCCCAGGCTCTGGATGGGCTGCCAAGGGGACCACGAAGAGCTGGAATCGGAGAGCCCGAGAGAGCCCTGGGCAGGTGTCAGAGCCGGACAGGACTCAGCTGAGCCAGGACCTGGGAGGTGGCACCCTGGCCATCGACACACTGCCAGATAATGGGACCAGGGTGGTGGTAAGTGCTGGAGGACTGTGGAGGGGGAATGAGATGACAGCGGCGTTGTCTCACCAGGTGCCCCATGTGTACTTGTCACGCATGCAAATCACATATCCTTTGGGGTTGGCCTTGAAGGTTAGAGTGAATATAAGGATCCCAGGAGAGGGGATGAAGCAGAGACCAGACTGGGTCATAAAATCATGGCATCTCAGAGCTTCATAAGCTGCCTACCTCCTCCTGGACCCAGAGAGGTGAAGTGATTTGCTGCTCCAGGGTGCACAGCTTGGTCACAGGGTTCCTGACGCTGGACTGTCCCACAACCTAGGGAAGAAAAAACTGATGATGGCACTATCAGTCACATCCTAGCTACTAGCTTGGGACCCTCCCCCACCCTGTTTCTGCCCCATCTGCAGACTGTGGGGCCCAAAAGGGCTAATGGCTGTAGAGGCACAAGCTGCTCAGCCTAAGGGCAGGGGACTTTGCTGGGGGCTGAGTAGAGGAAGCAATTAGGGTGCAGCTCAGGAAAGAACCTTCTCTGCCTGGGGCAGTTCTGGGGGGTAGTGCAGGGAGGAGGGGCTGAAGGCCAGGAGGAAATGCCCCCTTGTAGACTCTCTGGGAAGCTCGTGGAGGCCTCTGTGTGTTGTGAGTGAATCTGTGATAGTGTGTTTCTGCGCATGTATGTGCATGTTGTTACAGAACTAAACTTGGGTCCGCTCGCCCAGCGCAGCAAAGCCAAACACTGACACTGAGATTTGCAGCAAGAGAAAGAAAGGCATTTGTTGCATGGTGCCAAGCAAGGAAAACATGCAACTAACGCCAAGACCCAAACTCCCCAGTGGCTTACAAGCAAGGGTTATTAAAGGCAGGGGTGCATTTCAGGAAAGCAAGAGTTACAGGCAAAATCATAAATCAATACATGGCGGTTATATTATACATTGGTTGGCCCAAAAAGGCAGGGTATCTTGAAGCAGGGGCTAACTGGTCATAGGTGGCTTCAGAGATTCTTTGATTAGCATTGGTTGAGGAAGCAAGGCCTCATCTAAAAACGTGGGGTCAGCAGAAAGGGGTGTTGAGGTTTGGCCTGTGGCCGTGGCTCTCTCCAGGCCCCCCAGGAAGACATTTAGAACAAAGAATGGTGGTGAGAGTTCAGTCCTCCGTTCATCTCTTATCTCAGGTCCTTGTGATGGTGGATGGTATTTTCTATCTGGTGGGGATCTGGGTTTCTGAACAACAACTGAAGAACATATGTTAAGATGTTATCTTCGGCCGGGCGCGGTGGCTCACGCCTGTAATCCTAGCACTCTGGGAGGCCGAGGTGGGCGGATCGTTTGAGCTCAGGAGTTCGAGACCAGCCTGAGCAAGAGCGAGACCCCACCTCTACTAAAAATAGAAAGAAATTATATGGACAGCTAAAAATATATATAAAAAAAAAAATTAGCCGGGCATGGTGGTGCATGCCTGTAGTCCCAGCTACTCGGGAGGCTGAGACAGGAGGATCGCTTGAGCTCAGGAGTTTGAGGTTGCTGTGAGCTAGGCTGACGCCACGGCACTCACTCTAGCCTGGGCAACAGAGAGAGACTCTGTCTCAAAAAAAAAAAAAAAAAAAAAAGATGTTATCTTCTAGTTTCTATAGGTAACCACAATATCTTGTGACCCCGGCTTGCTCCGTGACTGTTGTTTTAGGTTATTACCATCTTGCTCATCATGTAGCTCATTTACTTTTTATGGCTGGTGAGGTGCCTGGAATTTCCCTTGAAAGGACTTAAGATTTTTCCTTTATTTTCATGTTTTGGGGCACTGGCGGGCCCCTAAAAGGGGTCCTTGGTCCTTCTCAGCGTCAGCGAGGGTGTGTTTGCACACCTTTGAGGGTTTTTGTGTATTATGTACATGTTCCTCTGTGTCTGTCACCTTGGGCTGTTTGCGAATATCTGTGATGAGTATGTGTGCGTGTGTCCATGGCTGTGCGTGTATGTGCGTGTGCGCATGCGTGCGTAGGCGCCCATGCTGGGAGTGAGGAGGATGGATTCTTGGGACACAGAAAAACCATGAAATGAGAAGAGGCAACAAGAGGCATGCTTCTCAGTATATATTTCTTTATTTTGTGTTTTCTTAAATCAAATTTGTACCTGGAGATGGTCCAAAAGGCCGAATAGTGCGACAATTGTAAAACAAAACACAGCGGTCCCGCCTCTCCCCTGCCTGGGTGACCACCCTCCCCTTCCTCAGAAGGTGCTGCCTGGGCTGTTTCTTCTGGCGTTTGCGGCCATATTTCCGAGTAACCTGCTTGTACTGTGCCGCTACCTCTTGATGAATAGTTTTTAGACGTTGTCTGTTGACTGCCTGTTGTGGTTCAGGAAGATTTAGCTCTTGTACCCTCCCGGGAGCGTCGTTTCACTCCCTCTCTCAGTCTTTTTGTCCAATCCGATGCTCAGTTTTATATCATGACTGCCATGTAAATATTGTTCACTACTAACCCAAGCAGGGTAGCATCATTGTTTCTTTTCTTGTATGATTTTTGTTTTTCCTGGCTCCTTGCCCCTCCTCCCACCCTTGCTTGGTTTTCGGTGTTACCACGACTACATTTCCTTACAAGTCCATTGGCCTCAAATATAATTTTCAGTGTGGTTGAAGCCTGTCGGTTCTTTCTCCCCCTGGGTTCCTCTCTCCCACCTGCCCCACGGCCACCATGCCCCTTTGTCCCTCCCCTGTGTTGAGTCCTCTGTCCTCTTGGTCCTGTGTCTTCTCTTTCCTGCTTCACCCCCTCATTTGCTTGGCTTCCTGAGAAAGGTTGCACAGGAGGGAAAATACTTTTAAGGACTCATGTCTGACAATGCCTTTATTCTGTCCTCTCGTTTGACTGGTGATTTGGCTGAATATAGAATTCTAGATTAAAAATAATTTTCCTTCAGAAGTTTGAAGGCATCTTACCATTGTCTTCTGGCTTCTAAGGTCACTGTTAAGAGGTTTGGTTTCATTCTTATTCTTGATCTTAGTATATACCTGTTTCCCCCCAACTTCTGGAAGCTTTCAGGATGTTCCTTGTAACCCTGATGTTCGAAAATTGCAGTGACATGTCCTACTCTGGCTGTTTCCTTTCACCATGTTGGACATTGGCGTGCTGTTTCAATGTAGAGACTTTTTCTTTTTTTTTTCTTTTTTGTGACAGGATCTCACCCTATCACCCAGGCTAGAGTGCAGTGGAATGATCATAGCTCACAGCAACCTCAAACTCCTGGGCTCAAGCGATCCTCCTGACTCAGCCTCCCAAGTAGCTGGGACTGCAGGCATGTGCCACCAAGCCCGGCTAATTTTTTGTAGAGATGGGGGTCTTGCTCTTTTGCCCAGGCTGGACCTGAACCCTGGGCTCAAGCGATCCTTCCACCTCAACCTCCCAAAGTGCTAGGATTACAGGCGTGAGCCATTGTGCCCGGCCTCAACCTAGAGACTTATCTTCATCAGTTCTAGAAAGTGTTTGTGCTTTATTTCTTTGATATTTTTCTCCCTACTATATTCTCTCTTGTCTATAATTCCTCTTGGTTAGATGTCCATTTCTGGAATTGATCCTTGAATTTTCTTCTCTCTTCTGTTGTCCATTTCTTTTGCATTTTTTGTCATTTACTTATTAGTTTGCTTGTTATCCAGTTGTTCCACTTTCTGGGAGATTTTCTCAACCTTATTTTCATAATGTTACTATTTTTTTCTACACATTTTTAATTTCTAAGAGCTCTTTATTATTTTCTGATTATTTCTTTCCTTTTTAAAAAAAAGCCTGCTATTTTTGTGCCGTGGGTGTACTATCTTCTCTGAGGCTATTGGAACATTTTTGAGACTTTTTTCCTGCTATCTGTATCGTTTCAGTTACTGATTTTTCCTTTTACCTCAAGCTTGGAAATGGCTTGGCACTGTGACTGAGCCTGTCTTGATTTAAAATTTTGATATTATGTTCATCAAAATATTATCTTTTCTTGTATCAATTTTTTATTTTTAAGAGTACTGCATTAAAATATTCTTTCTCTTGATTCCTGAGTTTTTTGGTGCCACCTGAAATGTTGCACCCGAGGCAAGTGCCTCTTTCGCCTCACCCTAGTCCTGGCCCTGAGGTGGAACCTCCGAGGACACGGCCCCGCTCCCTTCCCATTCTGCCCTGTCGTCTCCATCCCGCAGAACCACAAAGCCGCACAGCCAGGGTGGGCGGTGGAGTGGAAGGCCAGGGCAGGAGAGGTCCCTGAGTGAGGAGACACCTGGCGGCCACCCCCCACCCGACAGCTTTGTCGGGCCATGGGTTGAATAACAGACACCTGCTCTGCTCTGGGCCAGACATGACAGTCAGGACTTTGTGGCAGTCAACACAAAGAGGACCTTTCGGAAAAGAGCCATGGAGATGCAGACTTCTGGAAGCGATTGTCTGTGGGCGTTCAGGAAGAGCATTGGGGTGCATTAAGAGCCGGTATGGATTCAATAACACCAGCGTTTAAAAAACAACATCACAAATTCTCGGGCTCCACCCTGGACCGACTGGGTCAGGAACACTGAAGATGGAGCCTGGGGATTTGTTTTTTTAAAAGGTCCCCATGTTTTCCTCGCAAAGTCGCCAAGAAAATTAAAAAAGAAAGTTCCTCGTGTGATTCTGATGGTCTTCTAGGTGTGGGAACTTCTGACCTGTAAGATTTCAAACCAGTTTTATACTTGGTTACCAGATGAATCTCCAGGGGTCGGGGGTGGGAGGACTTCCTGACCCCCCTGTGGCCACACATCAGGCGTCAACATTAAGGAGCAAAGCCACCCTGGAAGGAGCCCTCTGTCTGCCCCAGGGGTTGTCCCCAAAAGACAGGAGGATCAGACTTTCAGAGAGAGTGCTGATGGCAGATCAGGAACCGGAAGACCTCATGGGGGGCTGGAGCTATATCTCTCTCAGGACGGATGAAACTACCAGGACAAATAGAAATCCAGGCACTTCAGTTTAGAGTAAGTCGAGAGAGATGTGGTTTAGCAGCAGCTCATGAGGGGAAGATTTGGGGCTCATCATTTCTTGTGGGCTGTGATGAGTCAGGCGCATGAAGGTACTGCCGAGGTTGGCGGTGGGAAAGTCGCTGTGTTAATGGGAACCCCGGGGCCAGGGCTGGGGCGCTGGGGATCCTCTGGGCTATTTCTTGGTCTGACCACAGCGGAGGGGCTTGTGCCCCCTTTCAGGGGGTTACCTAGAAATCAGAGGAGTGCAGGGGAGAGCGGCTGGGATGGTGAAGAGACTTGCACTCTCATCCCAGGAGGGGTAGTAGAAGGTGTTTGGAGTATTTTAGCCTGGCATAAAGAAGGTTCTGGATGTGGCTGTTTCCTAACAGCTGCAGGGCTGTGACCAGGGCACAAGGGTAGACTTTATTTTTCTCTGTATCATTTATCACCTCCTGCATTGAAGTATCTATTTATTTGTTTATATTGCCCATCTTCCCCCTGGAAAGTAAGCACCATGGGAGCCGAGACTGTGATCACTCCATTGTTAGTGCCTGGCCTTGCAGAGAGGGAGTTCCCCATCCCCAGAGGTCCCCGGAGACAGGATCGTTGAAGAGAAGAGTTGAGCCCGGCTTGGGTCTAGGGACCCCAACTCTACTGACTGTTGGATTCCCACACACATAACAGAATGTGTGTCTGCACACTCCCACGATCCGGGTGGTCTCGTGCCCAAGCTGTACTCCACCTTGAACCTGTTGGGCCTTGCCCTGAGCGGTATTCAACTGAGGATGCTGATGGGATCTCCCAGCACAGCCGGACCTCAGGGCCCCTCCCCACATCCGGCCTGGAGATGGGCAGCCTTGGACTTGGCAGGAGCCCAGCAGAGGGGCCCAGAGACATCTACTTCTCCCGTGTCTCTGAGAGCTCAGTGTCCCTGTGGCCTAAGGAAATCTGATCTAGATCATGTTTGGTGGCAACAGGTGGACAGATTGAGAGGAGAGTGGTGGGAAGGGGATATTTCAGCAAGTCCAACTGAGTCTGCTTCACAAAGTTTTCTTGGGTTTCAGCAGGAGAACACTCCCACTGTTCATCCACATCACAGCCTGGTTTGTGCAGTGGGGCCACATCAAGGGGCTGAGGGCCTGGTAGGTGGCTGCCATTCCCTTGACCTCCCCCCATACTGGCCCCAATGTCTCCACCTTCCTCCGTTGTTCCTCGGTGTGCCTCCAGGCTGTGGGCCTCCCTTCGGGCCCATCCCTCTGGCCCAGCCCCCTCATCTCAGCCCCTCTATCCAGGCCCTCCACACGGCCACCATGCTCCTTCCGATTCAGAACCTCTTGCTTGGAGGCTCTGGGGCGTCCAGGCTGCGCTGCCCTCCCTGGGGAGCTGGCAGCTCTGAGGGCCCTGGTCAGAACCATCTCCTCCTCACATTTCATTCCCACGCCCACTCTGCCACCACATCCCAGTGGAAATAGGACCTTGTCCAGACTCAAGCTTTCCAGAGATTTTCCACCAAGACCAGTCCTGAGGCCCCAGGGATTGGTCTTAGTGGGAATTTTGGGGGGAGTGGAATGGGGGTTTGGGGAAGCCACAGTGCTAAGTCAGAGACCCTGGGGTGTGCTGCAATTTATTCTCCAAGAGGCTGGAAGGCGGAGGCCTTGGACAAAGGTTCTCTTCCTTTGGGGATATCCGAATCCTACTCCAAGGATTAAGAATATTGAGATTTGTAGGTGGTCCCCCCTTTCACTTTGTAATAAAAAAAGGCTCCCCTCCGCCCACCCCAGCCCAGCTTCCCTGAATCCTTCTCTCCTTTCTAGCTCAAGGAACACGTCCCAGCTCGTGCATCACGACAGCAGACCCTGGGAGTGCTGAGGGCCCCTGTTCGGGGCAGGCATCCCGCCATCCAAGACAGGTGGGCAGGGAGCGAGACAAATGAGTGCAATGCCTGCCTGGTTCCTACAAAGGAGGTGGTTCTCAAAAGACAGCCTCCAGAAGACCCTGTTCCCCAGATCCCAGGGCCTGGGGAGATGGGACAGACAGACAGACTCATAGCACAGACACGCAAGGAACAAGCAGTGTTCCCCAAGGAACCCCACCATGCGCTGTGCTCGGGGGAAGTGATGACACGAGGACACTGGTACAGGAGGACATCTGGGAGTAGGACATGGGGTGGCTGGAGGGAGGGGAAAGCTATGAGGCAAAGTTCGAAGAGAGAGAAGATAAAAGATGTTGTGGGGAGGAAGAGTGTCCGGGGAGGTGGGAGGTGGAATCCAGATGTCCAGTCTCCAGCGCTGCAGAAAGAGTCTGGCAGTCCTGGCCCGAGCTCTTGGTCCTGACGCAAACCATCTGCGTGGCCTTGGGCTGGACACTCAGTTGCAAGCCCTTGCTAGTTCAAACTTCCCAAATGGCTGGTAAATACTGACCTCACAGAGTTGAGATTTAAGAGCAACACGTGAGGCACGTGACGGTTGTCATCCTCGGGGCTTGGCAAGGGGCACCCCAGCGCCTCCTGACTGCTCAGCCCCGTGCTGTGTCTCCTGCGTCCTCCCCTGGACGCTTTTCTTTTGCCTTGTGCAGGTTGCTGTGTTGGTTGTTTCTTTTCTTTTCTTTTTCTTCTTCTTCTTTTTTTTTTTTTTTTGCTGAGGTGAGATTCACATAACATAAAATTAACCATTTTAAAGTTGAAACAATTCAGCCAGTTGTGCAGTGGCTCATGCCTATAGTCCCAGCTACTCGGGAGGCTGAGGTGGGAGGATCTCTTGAGGCCAGGAGTTCGAGATCAGCCTGAGCAACACAGTGAAACCTCATCTCCACAAAAAATAGAAAAATTAGCCTGTTGTAGTGGTGCATGCCTGTAGTCCCAGCTACCCCGGAGGCTGAGGCAGGAGGATTGCTTGAGCCCAGGAGTTGGAGGCTGCAGTGAGCTATGATGACACCACTGCACTCTAGCCTGGGTGACAGAGCAAAAAATAATAAAGTGAATAAGTCAGTGGCATTTAAATACATTCACAATGTTATGCAACACCACCCCTGTCCAGTTCCAAAACATTTTCATTACTCCATTAAGCAGTTTCTCCCCATACTCCCTCCATCGCAGCCTCTGGAAACCACCAATCTGTGTTCTATTTCTATGAATTTACCTATTCTGGATGTTTCATATAGATGGAATCATATAAAAAAAACCTTTGTGTCTGGTTTCTTTCCTTTAGCACACGTTCTCATTGCATGGATGTACCGTAATTTGTTTATCCATTCATTTATTGACAGACATTTGGGCTGTTTCTATCTTTTGGCTATTGTGAATGTGTAGTGCTGCTATGAACGTGTGTAAATGTATTGTTTGAGTACCTGTTTTCAATTTTGGAATATACCTAGGAGTGGAATTGCTGAATCATATGGCAATTATATGATTAAATTTTTCTTTTAACTGCCAGACTGTTTTCCACGGCAACTGAACTATTTTATATTCCCATCAGCAATGTACAAGGGTTCTAATTTCTCCACATCCTTGCCAACACTTGTTATTTTCCCTTATTTTTTTTTATCATAGCTATCCTAGTAGGTGTGAAGTGGTAGCTCATTGTGGTTTTGATTTGCATTTCCCTAATGATTAGTGAGGTTGAGCATTTTTTCATGTAGTTTGGGCTATTTTTATATCTTTTTTGGTGAAATATCTATTCAAATCCTTTGTCCATTTTTTTTCTTTGTCTATTTTTAAATTGGATTGTTTGTCTTTTTGTCTTAACCCCTCAGAGCCCATTTCTTCATTGTCCAACAGGGATGCTATTGTCTAAGTGTTACTGCAAAGGTATTTACTGCACAGCAATGTACATAAAGGGCCCAGTGCATGGTTAGGAGTGATAAACATTAGCTGGCTCTGAATTAGGCTCTGGTCTAGGGAGACCAACCATCCCAGTTTTCCCAGGCTGGTCCTGGTTTTAGCACTGGAAAGTCTGGCATCCTGGGAAATTCCTCAGTTCCAGGTAAACCAAGATAGTTGCTCACCCTACGGTGGTCCCAGGGAAGATAGACAGTGTGCATCCTTGCCAAGTCTTCACTCTGAACCTCAGTTTCCTCATCTGTAATGTGGGACTGATAAAGCCTCACAGAGTTGTTATAAAAATCGGATGTGCTCATTGGTTGAGAAAGTTAACCAGAGAAATCCCTCCCAGGCCTTACCCAAAAGTACAAAAATAGGATCACAGTAACAAAAGAGGATTTCCTGGCCTTAGCGCTTCAGGCTCTATCTTTCACAGTCTGGTACTCCTCAAAGGATGGGAAGGGAGCAGCAGCATTGGCAATGCCTGGAGCTTGTTAGAAGTTCAGAACCCCACTTTCCAACCATACCGCCCTGAATGCGCCTGATCTCTGATCTCGGAAGCTAATCAGGGTCGGGCCTGGCTAGTACTTGGATGGGAGAAATTCAGAATCTCAGACCTCTCAGACCTGCAGAATCAGAATTCCCAGGTACTGCAGGTCCTCCAATAACTTTGTTTTGTCATAATATTGATGAGAGAAAGAAATTGATTCCCGCCTGAGGCCACTGTCTGTGTGGAGTTTGCATGTTCTCCCGTGTCTTTGTGGATCTTCTCTGGGTGCTCTGGATTCCTCCCACATCCCAGAGATATGCGTGTTAAGTTCATCGGCATGGCCGAGTGGTCACAGCAGGAGAGGGCGTCAGCGCACCTGGATGGATCGGACAGCATCTTAGCCAGAGTCGGTTCCTGCCTCTCGCCCTGAGCTGCTGGGCCAGGCACCAGCCCCCCGCGACCCTGAACTGGAATAATTGGATAAATAATTATCTTACTTGTTTTTAGGAATCTTTCTTAAATGTACGTATATAGTTCACATGGTTTCAATGTTTCATATCAGAAGTGTTTTGGTCTTTATTTAGAAGTTTGGTGATGTTTTTTTGACCAGAAATATGCTGGAGGAACTTAACTCTTATTTCTATCAATTAGCCAATGGTAAAATTGGCTTTGTTATATGTTGTTTTGCTTGAAATTGCGGTTTCCAAGAACACATCGCTGACGTTAAGTGAGGACTCGCTGTAATTCACATGCACACTCAAGTGTGGGAAGCATGGCTTTATACCAAAGGCTTCGAAGCCGAGAAATCATCCAGAATGTGGAAAATGCATCAATATCTCCATCACAGTAGTGTAATATTTATGACAGCATAAAAATTGGAAGCATCTAAATGCCAAATAAAAGGGAAACAGTTAAGAAAATTGTGGGTTTCCTTCTGAGCGGTTTGTCATGAAGCCATGACAAATCATGGCCAGAAGTACCATGTTCACCGTCAAAAAACTACCTTAGATATCATGAAATGTGACAGAAGCAGGGTTATGGCTGCGAAATTATATATACATATGAAAAAACACTAGAAGGAAATAGGCCAGTATGGGACCAGATGAGGGACTGGGGAGGCCTGTTTTGTTTTTGTTTGTCCTTATTGTCCTAATTCTCTGTGGTTATATGATTTATATTTATGCTATCAAATCTCCGGTTGGCTGGTATCCCTCAAAAAGCCCATGGTTGACTCAGTGCCAGGCTAAGAGGATGTCTCTGTTTCCACGCAGTGTTGGAGTGTTAGGAAACACCCGGTTGGAAAGCCAGTCCACGATCTCTTCCAAGCCTAATCCAAACTCCCGCTTCTAGGGCTTTCTTAGGTCAGCCTCACCCACCCCAACACACCTCGTTACCCCAGGCCCTCAGTCTGGGTCCCTCCTTTCTGGGACATACCAGGGTACTCACTTTCTGCACTTCTATGATGACAAGTGACCTGTGTCCATTTATTTCAGCCTCAGGTTCGAATACCTTCGGAGGGCAGCTGGAGCATATTGAGTGGGAACGTGAGGTGAGGGGAAATAATAACAGCAGGGGGTGGTCAAGGAGCCCTTCCCGAGTGCCAGCTTCATCCTATGGCTTCACATTTAATCCACACAGCTACCCTATGCGGCAGGTGTTTCTCTCTTTAACTATCAGGAACAGAGAGGCGAAGTCACCTACCCAAGGTCACACAGCTAGTGAAAGGCAGAGCCAGGACAACAGCCCCGGTCTTTCTGCCTTCAGAGTCTGAGCTCCTAACCACCATTTCCTTGGGGACAAAAATGAGTGACATGCTGGTGGAGAGGGTGCTTCTAGACCAGTACTTTACTCTGCAAAAAATCTGCTGGGAAGCTGTTCCAAATGCACATTCTGATTTAGCAGGTTTGGGTTGGGTTGGGCCCAGGAATCTGCATTTCTAAGGAGAGTGCCACTCATGTTGCTGGTCCTGGGGCACACTTTGAGTAGCAGGGATCTAGAACATATTCCCGTTGGTCTTGGAAGGCCTCTGGAAATGGCGGCAGCAGGGACTGGGATGTCCCCTCCCCACAGTAACCCTGCCTGAGCCTCCCGGCGCTGGGCCAGGTGCCTGCAGCCCCATCCTGACAGGCCTGGCTGGACAAGTCTCTGCGGCAGGCCCCACGGGGCGCCCTCGGTTGCTCGCCCCAGCATTTCCACCTGCCAGTTGGCTGACAGGTGATGGGCCGGTTGTGACAACTCAGCCAGAGTTTCTGTCCAGAAACGTCTTGAGCTCAGCCAAGGTAAATGCTACCCCGCCGTCAGCAATGAGATGCCTGCCGGGCCTCCCGGCGTGACTGATTGAGGCAGAAGAGACAGTGTAACGCGGACGTTTAGGATGGAGCTGGGGATGGTTCCGAGGAGGCAGCCCCCACAGTCAACCTTTCATGGAAAGGTCCAACAAAATCACCGTAATAGCTCCCCCTTCTCACATACCCACTGTGGGCCTGGCACTGGCTCAGAGCTTTCTGTTGACATGTTTTGTGTAATCCTCTCAAGAGCCCCTCGAGAAAGATTACGGAGGAAACTGAAGCTCAGAGCGGAGAGGAATGTTTGGCACCAACTATTATGTAATGGAGCCAGTTTTTGAACTTGGGTCTGTCTGACTCCACAGCCCATGCACTTGATCCTAGAGCAGTGGTCTTCAAATTGCGCTCCACGGAACCCTAACGTTCCCAGAGGTGCTTCGCAGGCTGCTGTGGGAGGGAGGGTGGTGGAGAAGGAAGTAGCACAGCAGGCTGGGCTCCCGGCCCTTCTCTTTCCTTCCCCCAGGGTGGCTTTACTTTGATGTGATTTTATGTATTGAGCTTCCATGGAACATTAGTTGGACAAAAGGATTTCAGGACTAAAAATATTTGAGATCCATAGCACACTGCCTCCCTAAAGAAATGTGGATTATTGACCAGGGCTTCTTACACACATCTCGGAGAAACATAATTCCCTTTGGTGGACTTGCCCAGTGGTCTAGCTCTTGCTACCATCTGTAACCCTCTTTGTCGAGTCAGGTCACCCCTGTCATAGCTTCTGGGATGGGCTGTGAATTGTGTGAATTCCCCAGGAAGGCTCACTGCCAGGCGCCATCTCTATATGTCCTTTTTTAGAGACACACTGAGAAGAAGCCCTGGGATGGACTGGCCTGAAGAGACCACTTAGGGCTTTGTACTGATTAGGACACAGGTTCAGCTGTTGTAACAAATGCCCAATGACAAGGCACTTAGACGTGAGAGAAATCTGTTCCCTCTCACAGGTAGCTGTGTGAGCAGCAGTAAGCAAGGGTTGGTATAATATCTCCACAGTGTCGGGGACCCAGGTTCCCTCTGTCTTGTTGCTCTGCCTTCTGCAGCATGTGCCTTCCATTCTGTGGTCCAGGATGGCTGTTTCAGCTCTGACCATCACATCTGTATCCCAGCCAGGCAAGGGGAGGGCCCCCCATTCCTATTAAGGACACTCATTCTGCTCATCCTGCGTTGGCCAGAGCCATGTAGCCACACCTAAGTGGAAGGAGGGCTGGGGGATTCAGTCTAGCTGGGTGGCCCTGTGCCTAGCTAAACCTGGGAGTTTCTGCTACTCAAGGAAGAAGGGGAGAATGGTTATTGGGAGATCATTATTAGTCTGTGCCATGGGTGGGACTTCCTCCATCCAAACTGCCAGTGCGAGTGGCAGCATGATCAGAGGCCCACAGTGGCAGTTGGGAAGTGTCCCCAAAGTTGGTGAATTCCAAGCCATGGGACTCTGTTCCTCAGTGGCTAGTCAAAAAACCAGCAGTGATTGACTTTGTAGAGGAAAAATCACAGTGTCCAGTGTATCACCAGGGGAAAGTTCTCCCAGTTTTATTTCATGTTCTTTTGGTTCCGAGGAGCCATTTGAGCTGTCTCACGGAGGAGGGTCATAGTGGGGGTGCAGAGAACTGTCATGGAACTCGAAGGCTGGACACAGAGGACAGCCAGACCTCAGGGAAACCGGAAAGCCATCGGGAGCCAGGGCTGCTCTCTCTGTCTCTCCAGGCCCCCCCTCAGCTCTTGTCTTCCTTTCATTAGTTCATCATGTATTTATTGAAGCCAGATGCGTATGAGGTCTTCCTTCTCCTCCCTGTGGACCAGCGTCTTCTGCAGACAGCTCCAGATGGTGGTGGTTTCCGCTCCCGAGCCTCTGCGACCTTTCAACTCAGTTTCCTTGCCACCAGCTTCTCAGTTTCCCAATGTCACGCTCCCTGGAGAGGGCTCTGATTGGCTCAGGCTGCGCAAGCCGTAGGTTGTAGGCTTCCAATAGGCTGGCTGGTTTTGAATCCTGTGACCACCTATGTACAATCCATCTGACTGGGGAAGCCCAGGGTCATGTGGGAGGGAGAATGTGGCGGGTGTGGTCGCTCAGCAGGGTCTGTGTGTGTGGGGGGCAGATGGTCTTGGGATGGGGGCTGGGCATCCTAAAACATGTCTGGTACTAGGACATCATTAAAAACACGATGCCACACCTGCAATTTGAGTTAGCAGGGCTCCATGCAACGCTGATGTTCCAGAAGCATCAGAAATTCTAGACTAAGAGGACTGGTTCCAGAAAGCGCTGGGTGCGTAGGGACAGCTTTAATGGCATCACTGGCGCTCAGCTCCGAGGCACTTGGATAAGCTCTGGTTCCATAAAGAGCTGGACGGGGACAAAGGATACAGGCCAAGGAGGCCCCCACCCCGGCTGAAGGCTCTTATTCGTTCCACAAGGCCTGGCCGGCTGGCAGAATCATTGTGCCTCCCTGGGCACAAGGACAGAGTGGAAGACGCTAGCCAGACAGTCGAGTCCTCACTCAGCTTTGCTTCCAGAAAGTAAAAGACATATTTCTTGGGTTGTTTTGTTTTTGTTTTTGTTTTTTTAAGGCTAGTCTAGTGAAGCAGTGGGCGGGGAGAAGGAACAAAGGAATCTGTAACTGGTTGTGATCAATGAGTCGTAAACGGCACTGCACTCGGACCAGGCTGGTGCTTGCTTTTTGAGAGTGCTGGTTTGCTGGCAGGGTTCAGAGGGCGAGGGGACACTGTGGTTGACTTTCCAACGTATAACTCACCGCACGGCCTTGTATGGTAGGAATGGGGTTTGGGGCTCCATGGTAACCCAACCCCCCAGCCAGCGTTTGGTTTAGGTCGAAGCTGTTCAGCATCTGGTGCCGTCCTGGCAATGGGTGTTAGTTCAGAGGTGGCACGTGGTCCAGGGTGGCCCGGTCATCCATTCATTCAGTGGTTGGGGAGATGTGTGCTCTCCTTCTCTCGCCGTTGGTGAAGCAGGATGCACAGCACTGGTTGCCACTGTCAGCCGTCTTGTGACTCAAGGTGACCAGCCTTAGAATGAAGCCCGTGCTGAGAATGGCAGAGAGGAAAGACTGAAGGAACTTGGTCTTGGTGACTAATGAGCCACGTTCCCCGTCAACCCTGATGTCACGAACACTGGCGTTTGCTCACCCAACTTCCGTTCCCTCTTCCCTGGGGGGTGTGGATTGGTTTGTGCCAATCAGGCATGCCCTGACCCCGTCCGAATCCAGGGGCCGCCTCGCTGGCTCAGTCAGACTGAAGCAAGGTCTTGCACTCCACGCTTGGTGAGAGGTTTCTCTTTTTGAACCAGTCAAGAAAGCGTGCAACAGGGGCCCACAGGGCAGTCGCACTTAGGATGACACCTGCTGCTGGACTCTCAGTCACATGGTCTAACGTGTTTCCTCCGTGTTGAGGCTGGGTTGAGCCAGGTTTCTCTTCCTTGTCCCTTGAAAGCCTCTCTGCTGTTAGCTGTACTTCCTCAGAGAGGAGCTTGAGGAGTCCGGAGACACTTTCCTGTGTCCAGGTGTCCCAGCTATGGGACTGCTCTCCACGGACTCGGATTCCCAGAGGAGGCAGCTGCTTCCTCCACAAGTGGCTTTTGTGTCACCTGCCATCGGAGATGGGGGAGGATGCTGTCCTTGCTGGAGCCACACTGCTCATTCTCCGCACAGCCGCAGGCACCAGCAGCTGCGGAATCCTTGTGATTCGGCTCATTCGCAGCGGATCCTGAGCACCCACCGTAAGCCAGGTGCCAGGCCCTGCAGGCAGGCGCTAGGGGTGAGGACCCAACCCTGTCCTTGAGCTTCATTCTCCATAAAGGACCCTCGGTGGTCCTTCTGGTGTCAGGGACTTTTACCAATCCATGACAGGTAAGCGGCCCAAGTCACCTTCCAGGGGAGCTGTGGCTTAAAGATCTAAGAGACCGTGGACAGAGGAAAGGTCACCGTCTTGGAGTGGGACCGACCTGGTTTCAGATAGCTATGTGATCTGGGGCCTCACTTAGAAAACGAGACTGATGGCCGGGCGCGGTGGCTCACGCGTGTAATCCTAGCACTTTGGGAGGCCGAGGCCAGGAGTTCGCTTGAGACCAGCCTGGGCGATAGTGAGACTCTGTCTCTACAAAAAATTAAAAAATTGGCTGGATGTGGTGTCGTGTTCCTGTAATCTCAGCTATTCTAGAGGCTGAGGCAGGAAGATTGCTCGAGCCTGTGAGTTGGAAGTTGCAGTGAGCTAGGCTCACGCCGCTGCACTCCAGCCCAGGTGACAGAGCAAGACCTTGTCTCAAAAAAAGAAAAGAAAAAAGAAACAGGACTGATATTAGTACTCACCTCCCAGTGTTGCCAGGCAGTGATAAATATGGAACGCCCAGCACACTGCCGTCACGGCTCTGTGAATGCCAGCTTCCCTTCTCCTCCCTCCCCGTCTCCCAATCACTCCCCTGTGGACTTTGTCCTTGGCTCTGCCCAGCAGTGACCTGCTTCAAGTCACCCCTGCCCCCAAGCTGCAATGTGGCCTTACCCATCACCGTGTGGCCTCCCTTGGCCAGTGCTCTGAGTAGATACAGCGCCTGGCTTCACTGTCCCAGGGTAATCAAAGTCCTGGGCCTTCATTTCCGACACCGAAGCAGGCTGACTGAAACAAGACCTTTCTCCGAGCCTCAAAGCACGTCTTGGACACGGCCAGCTCAGGGTCCTGGGCGGGAGCTGGATTCAGTTGACTCCCAGACGTACCTGAGAGCACCTGTTTACCCTCCACTGCTATCCTGCTTTGTTTGCTGGAACGATCCTATCCTGGTCACCAGCATGTGTGGTGGCACCAAGACAACGGGCCAAGCATGAGCGGCAGGCTTTTGCAAATGACACTTTGTTCAACACATCCTCCGACTGAATACATACTCGGTGCTTCGACAGTGTAGGTAAAGGCTGACCTCACCCTTGGGGACCTTACGGGCTTACAGGAAAGGCAGGCGTGGAGATAACAAGTACAAAAGCCAAGTGCATCGTCACAGGCGCAAAACGTTAAGAGAGTGAAGCACAGGGTGCGAGGAGGCCGTGGCAGCATAGGGAGGCACTCTCGGGCAAGTGGCCCCTGCGCTGAGGCCTGGTGGAGGAGGAAGAGTTGGCTTCTGAACAGGGTGGGGAAGAGGTTTTGAGTCACAAGAGGCAAGTCCGAGGCCCTGAGGCAGACAAGTGGCTGGTGATTTCCAGAACTGGAAGAAGCCGAGCAGGACTGGTGCATGGAGAGACGGGGGAGAGGAGAAAGTGCTGGGTGGGACCACACCACCGTGCATTTGTGAAGGATTTGTGTGTAAGTGTTTATTTTTTTTCTTTTCTTTTTTTTTTTTTTTGAGACAGAGTCTCACTCTGTTGCCCAGGCTAGAGTGAGTGCCGTGGCGTCAGCCTAGCTCACAGCAACCTCAAACTCCTGAGCTCAAAGGATCCTCCTGTCTCAGCCTCCCAAGTAGCTGGGACTACAGGCATGCGCCACCATGCCCGGCTAATTTTTTCTATATATATTTTTAACTGTCCATATAATTTCTTTCTATTTTTAGTAGAGATGGGGTCTCGCTCTTGCTCAGGCTGGTCTCGAACTCCTGAGCTCAAACGATCCGCCCACCTCGGCCTCCCAGAGTGCTAGGATTATAGGCGTGAGCCACTGCGCCCAGCCAGTAAGTGTTTAACAGAGAGCTAAACCCCGGGATTTAAGGCGCATCCCTCCAGCAACGTCATCAGGAGCTGAGGTTCCATCCAGTTCTCCACTCCACCATCCCCAGGGTGTGGCTCTTGTCCTTGTACTCACAAGATGGCTGTTGGAGCTCCAGCCAGCATGTCTGCATTCCAGGCAGGAAGAAAGAGAAGGGCATAGATAAGAGGGACCCTAGGACCTTCAGCTAATCTCATGAATCAGCCTGTGTTACGTGGCAACCCTTAATACAGCCAGGGAATGAAGTTGTTTCTAGATGGCTACATCGCTGCTTGCAAGAGAATGGATATTGGATAGGCAGTGCCCAGAGTCTACCACATAGGGACTTGTAGGTTGTGGTAAGGGGCATGGCCTTTGTTCTAAGTGCAGCTGGGGACCCTAAGACTGTTCTAAAGGAGGGGAGTGACATGGAGAGGGGAAAACAACTGCAGGTTGTCCCAACTGAGCCACAGCAACACACACCTGTGGGCATGTGTGTTAGTTTCTTGGGGCTGCCATAACAAATTACTACAACGTTGGGGGCTTAAAACAACAGAAATATATTCTCTCACAGTTCTGGAGGCTAGAAGTCAGAAATCAAGGTGTTAGCAGGGCCACGCTCCTCTGAAGGCCCCAGGAAAGAATCCTTCCTTGCCTCCTCCGAGCTTCTGGTGGCTTCCGACGGTCCTTGTCTCGAGGGCAGTGTCTCCAGGGAGCCCCAGGACGCTTGTGAGCAGAGGGACGTGGCCTCGCCAGTGTTGTAGGTTGGCGTGATTGCCATGCCAAGGAAGGCTGGAGGCAGGGGCAGTTTGGAGGTGGCGGCAGTGGGAACGCCCGACATTACCACGCTTCTTCCGCTCATCTTCCCACGGCCTGCCCAGACCCAGGTTCCCAGAGCGTGTCCCTGTTCGAAGAGCAGAGTGCGGAGTGCAGGAACCCTCGTCGCTGCTCATGCTGGGCCCAGGGCAAGGGCTGGCTGGGCAGCTGGCAGCTTGGCAGGGAGAACAGCGTTTGTTCTGCTGTGTCTGCAGCCACTGCTGCTGGGCCGCCTGATTAGTGACCCACGACGCCCAGGGCTCCTCACGGGTCAGTAGCCCCAACTCTGTGGTGGTGGCTGCCAAGGGAACCTGCCCACCAGCCTCCTGTCCTCCCGCGGCTGGTGCTTTTGGGCAGTTTCTAGGAAATGCTCTGACATCGCCCATTCCTGGCTCTTCCAGTCTTTCTGCCAACCATTTCCCTCGGCTCCTTTAAATCCTGGGCCCAAAGTCTCCTCCGCAACAGAGGTTTTGCAGAATGAACCCCTAGCTGCAGTGCTCTGGCTTGTTCTCTATTTTATTCCCACTGGGCACACAGTAGAGGTTGAAAACTGTGCCCTGAAGGAATCTTTGCTACTTCTCTCCCTTTCTCAACCCTCTGGTGACCGCAGTCTGGGCTCGTGTCATCTTTGATTGAAGGTGTGTGTCCACATATTCTGCTCACGTAAGTCCAGCCTCCTCCATCAGACCAGCAAATCCCCAAGATCAAGGACCAGCCTCCTCCTTTAGACGGTGCCCTCGAAGATTCAGTTTTTTCTTTTCTCTTAAACAGGGCACTTCTCAAGGACAGGGACTTGTCTCTCCCTTGGTCTGGGAGCCACCCGGAGACAGGGGCTCTGTCTGGGGCTGTCTTGTCTGTTCCTCCCTCGTGCCCCAAACCGAGCTCAGCCTTGGTTGTGCTCTGAAGGGACTCAGGGGCTGAAGGATGAGCATCTCAGCTTGTCTGAACATGGCTGCACCGGGCATGGACACAGCAGGTGTGGATTTGGCTGGGGGCCAGGTGCCGAGCTGTCTGGGGCCAAGGGGAGCCCAGGGTCTCCTACGCCTAAACTTGTCTATGGGCCACAGGTCCAGCACCCAGGGAGGACAGTGACTTCTTGTCTGAGTGGGGAGGGGCAGAGCGTGGCTCCTGGCACGCCTGACTACTCGTGCCCCCTGTGGGCTTTGTCTTGGGTGCCGGCAGGAGGACAACCACAGCTACTATGTGTCCCGGCTGTACGGCCCCAGCGAACCCCGCAGCCGGGAACTGTGGGTGGATGTGGCCGAGGCCAACCGGAGCCAAGTGAAGGTCCACAGAATACTCTCCAACACGCACCGGCAGGCTTCGGTGAGTGCCCCAGGTCCCCGCAGTGTGTCCCCTGGGCTGGGAGGCTGAGGGCCAACCACCGGGCCTGGTCAGCGGGCATGGCTGTGGCCTGAGGTCTGTGATCTGGGAGGTGCCTTCCAGGGGTTCCCGTGGGGCTCAGCCAGAGTAGGGTGCCCATGTGTGGTCCCAGAGGCCTGCCGTGGACATGCTGTCTCCACTCGGTGCAGACAAGCACGGGGCAGGGGTGGGAGCCCAGGCCCCGGCCTGCAGCTCGGACCATGCTGTCTCTCTCCCATCCCCTGCAGAGAGTGGTCTTGTCCTTCGATTTCCCTTTCTACGGGCATCCGCTGCGACAGATCACCATAGCAACCGGAGGTAAGGCCTTGTCAGTGGGTCCTGGGGGAGAGTTTGAAGATCTCAGCCCGAACTCAAGGGGCCTCCCCAGGGAGGCTCGTTGGAGATGGGGTTGTACAGATGGACTGAGGGGACCCGCGTTTGGCTTTCTTGGGAACCCGGTTCTCAGAAGGGAGGTCAGTGCCTGTCAGACCACCCGCCTTGCATCAGCCCACCTGCTCATGTGCGTGTGCGTGTACGTGTGTCTCCCTCTGGGCCAGCGTGAGTCCGTGTGGACAGCCCTGTGTCCCTGCGTTTCTGAGTCCATGAACGAGAGGGAGAGGGAGGTGCCAGTGAGAGCCTGGGCTCCTGGGACCAGGCTCTGTGTTGACCCGAGGAGCCCATCTTTCATTCCTGTGCACTTTAGTTCTCTGTCTCACTTCTCCAGGGACGGGGAAAGCTGAGTGTCACTTCCGCTTCCTGTCCCTTCACCCTACAGTGTGCCCACCTGGAGGGACGGGGGGAAGCTTTTCTGGTTTGGGGCCCTTTGGCTCCATACACACCAGACCCAGAGCCCACTGGGCAGGGACAGTGGGCAGAGGTCCCCTGTCACTTCCAGCTCTGTCTGCACTGCCCCTTACTGCCCTCGGGGAAGAGACCCCCGAAAGCAGCCCCTCTGGGCCATCTCTGGTGACTCCTTTGCGCCTCTCCCCACCCTAGGCTTCATCTTCATGGGTGACGTGATCCACCGGATGCTCACGGCTACGCAGTATGTGGCCCCCCTCATGGCCAACTTCAACCCTGGCTACTCCGACAATTCCACGGTTGCTTACTTTGACAATGGTGAGGCCAGATCTCAGAATTTAGGTCACCTGGCTCCAGGGATGCCTTGGTCCAGCCCCTTTAGAGGAGGAGCCCAAGGCCCAGAGAGGGCGAGCGTCCCGCAGCCCCAGAGCCAGGCAGCCGCACCTTTCTGTGCTCAGTTTCCTCACTGTAAGATGGGGACAGAATGCCCACTACCCCACAGGATCCAATGAGGTCACAAGATGAAAAGTGCTTGGCTCCTAGTAGAGGTAAATAAATGTTGGGACCTTTATTATTTTTCTTCCTTACCAGGTTGCCCTGTGAGCACCACCCCAGGAGAACAGACGTCTCTCCTGTTTCTCCTCCTTTTTATCTCAAGGGGTCGGGATGGGCAAGAAGGAGGGGGCATGCGTGGGGTAAGAGGTGATCGAGTACAGTGTCCGGGGGCTGCAGCAGGACCTCCCGGCTCCTGTCCAGCGTGGAAGCCAGGCTGGAGTTTGTGGGCTGCCCAGCTCCTGCCTCCTCAAGTCTGCAAACTGCCCCCATCATCCCAAAGCGACCCCACCTGTGCCCAATCTGTTTTTCCAGGGCCCTGCTCCTTGCACTACCTCCTCATCCAGCCAGGCCTCTACTCTTCTCCCTAGGGACAGTCTTTGTTGTTCAGTGGGACCATGTCTACCTCCAAGGCCGGGAGGACAGGGGCAGCTTCACCTTCCAGGCAGCTCTACACCGTGATGGCCGCATTGTCTTCGGCTACAAAGAGGTGAGCGGGCCCAGCCACAGAGACAGCTGGGCCTTAGAGCCTTTCTTTCATTCAACAGATATTTGTAGAGAACTTGCAATGTGCCAGGCACAGGGCTGGGCGCTGGGGATACAGCAGTTACTAAGATGATTGTGGGCCCTACCCTTGTGGAGCTATAAGTCTGGTTGAGAAAATAGACAATTATTACCTGGATAAATGTAGAATTGCCACTCTGACAAGTGCTCCTAAGTAGAGGTGCCTGGTGTTAACAGAGCCATGCACAAGGTTCCTCACCTTGGTAGAAGCCAGGGGAGGCTTCCCTGAGGAAAGGAGTTGAAATCTGCAGGATGAATAGGAGTTAAGGAAGCAAAGAGGAGAGTGAAGTGTGTTCCAGGACTGAGAACAGCACTTGCAAAGGTCCTGTGGCAGCACAGAGCATGGCTGGTGCAAAGCACTGAAAGAGGCAGCGTGGCTGGAAGAAGAGAGTGAGGGGCGGGACAGGGCAGGGGAAGAATAGATTTGCCTTTGAGAAAGGTCACTCTGGCTTCAGAGTGGGGAACAGATTGTTGGGGGCTCCAAGGGAAATGCTGGGAGATGACTTAGGAGACAAGCGATGGCAGCTTGGAGTGGGATGGGGGAGATGGAGACAGCTGGCCAGCTTTGAGAGTCACTTAGTAGGTTAATTAACAGGCTTCGGAGATGCATTAGAGGAGGAAGGGAAGAAATGAAAGAAGTTACTGAGTCAGGGACAAGAAGAACATGTTCTAGGAGGTGGTGCAGGGAAGACTGGAATTGGGATGGGGGCCCACTGGGTTTGAGATGTCTTTGAATGCTCCAAGAGGTGACACCGTGCAGGCAGACACAGGTCTGGATCTCAGAGGGGACATCAGGCTTCCAACAGTCTTCTCCCCACTGCAGATCCCCATGTCTGTCCTGGAGATCAGCTCCTCCCAGCACCCTGTCAAAGCAGGCCTGTCAGACGCCTTCATGATTCTCAACCCATCCCTGGACGTGCCAGGTGAGTCCCCAGGGATCTCGCAGAGGCCCAGACTGGGTAGGACTTGGCCCAGATTGACCCCGCACCTGCAGGGGGTGGCGCTGGTGCGGGGAGCGTGGGTGGCAGAGAGTCGAGTGGGAACTGGGGGAGGGAGGCGCAGTGAACTCCGACTTTTCTTGGTCACAGTAGAGGAACCATCTTTTCCAACAGAATCTCCAGGGGGAGGCGCTGCTCCGGCTGTTGAAGGGAAAGGGAGCCAGAGCCCTCCACCAGGGCCTGCTCCTTTCAGAAAATCTCCAAAGACACCACGTTAGGGGCATTGAGTCCTCCTAGAACACAACCGTGATGGCCTCCTCACCCCAGCGTTAAAAGGACAATCACAGGGTGTCAGGAGACAGGAGCGCAGCCTCAGACACACCATCCACTCTCTGTCATCTCTCTGGCCTCAGTTGCCTCATCTGTGAAATGGGGGAGGAGCTGGAGGGCTGCTTCTTCTCCCCCCCCCACCCCCCCCGTGCTGACACCTTAGGGGACCACAGCTCTTTCTTTCCTGCTTCCAACCCCCGGTCTGTGCCCATGAGGGCCGGGGATTCATGTTCCTGGGGAGGCTGCAGGCCTGCCATCCACTGCTGCTAGACCCCTGGCTCAGAGACTTTTTAACCTGACCTGTCCTGCTGAGCTGTGTTCAAATTCTGCCACATAACCTGCAAGACCCCAGCTGGGTCTGGGGGACACCCTTGTCACTCTTCCCACCCCACCTGTGCTTGATGGGGTCTGGAGACCTTCTGAGCTCCACCCTGGCCGTGCCAGGTTGGGTGAGAAGATGTGCTTGGGAGCCACCAAGGCACCTTCCTGTAGACGGGCCAGGCACCCCCATTCTGTGAGATCTAGGGCTTCCAGGCGAAGCATCACTGCTTACGTCTGTTGATTAAACTCCATCAATGCACAGGATCTGACTTCCTACCATAGACTAGGCCACTGTGTTCCGGGGGCTGTTGAGATCCAGTGAAGAGGAAGCCAGTAGTGCCCTTGAGGCATTCGTCGTCTGAGCACAGCCTCTGTCCTTAGCAGAAGTCTGAGGACAAGGACCAGGGCTCAGTTAAAGCTTTATCCAGCGCCTTCCACATGCAAGGTCTCAGCACCATGCTAGGGGCTCAGCCCTGGCGCGGGAAGCCTGGGTTGGAGTCCAAACTCTGCACAAGCTTCTGACCTCTGGCAAGTCACTTAACTTCTCTGGGTTTCTTTCTTTATCCGTAAAATAGGGGTAAGAGTGATACCTCTCCTCCTATAATTACCGTGTAGGCGGCGTGTTTGGCCCGATGCCTGGTGTGCCAGGTCTGGGGGTCCTGTGCTGGCCTTGGTGACTCCAGCAGGACCCTGGCACCAAAGCAAACAGTGCAGGAGTAGGAGTGGGTGACGTCATGATGCTGGTGTGTCACAGGTCACATGCCACAACCACAGCGTTTTCATGCGGCTTTTGTGGCTAGGGACAAAAAGTCACATGCTAGAGTGGCAGAGTTTCCCAAACGTTGCTCATTTGCACATCCCCCTTTGAGATTTTGCCATTTTCATGAACTACTGTTCTATTATTTACTAATACTTTTCTTTATCTTCATTTATAAAATTATATTTTTCATGAATAAATGTATCTGATCTAAAATTCAGAAGATACGAAAGGACGTATAGAAAAGATTGGGTTTTTCTCCTGTCCCCTGTCCTCGAGGTCTCTCCCTGCAGGCAACCAGGGCTACCCCGTTACTTCCCGAGCTACGAGCCTTCCCGTGGGTGTGTGGGGGTACACGTAGCACACGCTTAACACAAACGGTAGCGCGGGACGTCCACTCTTCTGCGCTTGAACAAAGTGCATCTCGCCCGCCATTTTGTGTCCGCACACAGTGAGCTGCCACACTCCTGTCGATGGCTGCGTGATAGTCCCTTCCATGGACGTGCTTTAGCGCAACCTGTCCCCTGGGCATAGGCTTTTCAGCCACTTCCAATCTCTTGCTGCGTGCATAATGCTGCGTGCATAATGCTGCGTGCAGGAGGTGCTTTTATGTCCCTGTGTCAGTATTTCTGTAAGGCAAATTCTCAGTAGTTGAATCATTGAATCAAAGGACAAGGGCATTTCTATGTATGTTTTTTTGGTATAAATGTGTGGGGTACAAGTGTGATTTCGTCACATGCGTAGATTGCATGGTGGTGAAGTCAGGGTTTTTAGGGTACCCATCACCTGAATAACGCACCTTGTACCCGTTGAGTAATTTCTCATCACCCCTCTCCCTCCCAACCCTCCCCCTCCCGAGTCTTCACTACCGTTCCACACTCTATGTCCGCGTGCACACATTATTTAGCTCCCAGTTACAAGTGAGGACATGCGGTATTTTTCTTTCTGTGTCTGACTTGTTTCATTTAAGATAATGGCCTCCAGCTCCATCCATGTTGCTGATGTGTATAGGTTTTTTTTGTTTGTTTGTTTTGCTTTTTTGAGACAGAGTCTCACTCTGTTGCCCAGGCTAGAGTGCCGTAGCATCAAGCTCACAGCAACCTCAAACTCCTGGGCTCAAGCAATCCAACTGCCTCAGTCTCCCGAGTAGCTGGGACTACAGGCATGCGCCACCATGCCCGGCTAATTTTTATATATATTTTTTTAGCTGTCCATATAATTTCTTTCTATTTTTAGTAGAGACGGGGTCTTGCTTTTGCTCAGGCTGGTCTCGAACTCCTGAGCTCAAACGATCCGCCCGCTTCGGCCTCCCAGAGTGCTAGGTGGTGTGTATAGCTATGGTAGCTATGGCCAAAGTGAGTTCCATGGAGCTTCTGGCACTTTACGCTCCCCATGGGTAAGCATGCCTGTCACTGTCACTTGCTGCGTGTCCCAAGACAAGGGCTGGACCGCAGTGCTCCCATCTTCGAATGAGTTGCCTGCAGCCCGTCCAAGGGCTGTGCTGAGGATTAACTGGGAGATAATGGGCACAGAGTGCCAAGTACAGTGCCTGGCCTGGGCCAGGTGCCCAGTAAAGGCTGGTTGTTACCTAGCGAGCATCTCTCGCCCCCGGCCACACCTTCAGCCTGCCAGCGCCATGGGTGGGTGGGTGGCGACACTCAAGGGTCGAGGGGTCGGTGAATGGGGCCTGGTTCGTTCCCAGCAGGCCAGGAGCTCTTTCCCCTCTTCAGAAATTCACCAGCCCTCTCGTCCTCCACCTCTCGCCATCTCCCTTTCTATTGCCCTCTTCTTCCTGACATCTGCCTGCTGCCAGCAGTCCTTGCCTTGGGACAGCAGCAAGTGAGAGTGACAGGTGTGCTCACCTATGGGGAGCATAAAGTGCCAGAATCTCCATGGAACTCACCTTGGCCGTAGCTACCAAAATTATCCATGCCAGCAACGTGGGAGGACCTGGAGGCCATTATCTTAAGGGAAACGGGTCAGACCCAGAAACACAGCAGGCAGACTTGGTCCCCTAAGCGCATCTGTCAGTGAGACCAGCTGCCGCACGCCCTCCCGACAGCACTGTGGGCGGTACTGAGGGGTGGCACAGGACGGGAGGCTGGAGCGTAGGGGCATCTGATTTGCATTTGCTTCTGGAAAGGGGTTTTGTGGTCACGTTTTTGCCGCTGCTACATGGGACTACTGCAGCCCTCAGTGTACTGAGGGTGGCCCCGCTTGTGGTTCTGGGAGTAAATGGCTCTGGTGGGCTTGGGGGCAAAGTGCCCACCGCTAAGCTGCAGGTGTGGACTCTCTCCTCCTGGTCAGCAGTTGGGCTGGTTATGGCCTCCTTCCACCCCTGGGCCAGCTGGCTGGTGGCCGTACCCCAGGCCTGGCCTGCACCCCAGCCTGTCTTCCCTTCCTCTCCTCCCTCTTCAGGGCCCGGCGCCCTCTGCCTCCTCTCCTTCCACCGCACACCTCCCCGGGAAGACCTCAGGCCCCCGTGGTCTTAGACCCCGAAGTAAAGCCCCGGACAGTGCCCGTTAGACGGCTGGCACTCACTCCACACATATGCATGCCCCTCCCTCCTTCCCTGTCGCAAATATGCTTTGAACTCTCCTGCCCATTCCTTGTATTTGTGTTGCTGCAAAACTAGGAAGTGTTTTTTAGCCAGCAGGACTGTTTCCCCGTCTTTGCTGTGTGTGGATGGAGCAGTCTTTGCACTCGCACGTAAGAGGCGACAACAGAAAACTCTTCCTTAACATCAAATATGTGTGTCCTCCCTTGCTCGGTGCGTAGGGCGCTGTGGAAATCACATTATCCTTTAGGCCCAGTTCCCACCCTGGGTACTGGCTGACAGCCAGCTGGTACGCCCCACCGTGGTTATGCCAGTTGACAAAATATTGAAATCCTTTCATTCTTACTAAACACCTGCTGGTTTGAGCCCCCTGAGTACCTCTTGCCACCCCACCTGCCCCCCCTGACCCTTCCCCTCAAGCTCCCAGTGCTCTATCGAGTGGTTTCTAGCTCGGGGGGGCCAGGCATGGACCTTCAGGGTCTGGGAACTCCTGGAATTGTACGTGGAGTGTTGAGATCCGAATGCAGCCTTTTCACATCCAGGCATTTTTCTGGGACAGTATCCACAGCTATCACTGGGGTTTGAAATGGGCCACAGTCTCTGCTTTGGGGAGTGATGGCTTTTATATGGCTAAGAGGTCAGATTCCTCTGGGTCTGATCAATTCATCCTAGCAAGTAGGGAATTAGTTTGGATTAGGTTGAGCTGCAAATAACAGTCAATTCGAAATAACCGTGGCTTAAATGAAACAGAAGTTCAGGAAGAACCCTGTGGTCTGCAGTCCCTATGGCCACCATGGATAATGCCATTATCCAGGCTCACCTGGTCGTTCACCGCCACGTGGGTGGTGTCACTGTCCTTGAACCCAGGCTTGTTGGCTCCTCGCTGCCTGGGGCACTGTGGGGAGTGGAGGCTGGTTCCCCACTATTCAGGAATCCCCCAGCCACTGAGCCCTGTCTGGGGGACTCTCTCCTCCCCCAGGCTCCAAACGCTTTCCTCCCCACCCTGCTGGGCGAGGGCGGGGGTTTGGGGTGCAGCTCCTGGTTGAGTTCCCTCAACCAGAAGCTGCTGAACACAGCCAGAGTTTGTCTTGCCATCGCTGGCTTGGACAAACCATTACACGGGCTTTGGAGCAGAGTCTGCAGAGCATCTTTGACGAAAAGAAAAGTCACGTGCAATCAGCAGCGCCTGTCTGCACTCCAGACGTACGGGGTGGCTTATACCTAGTTAGCCGGAGAGGCCGCCAGCGTCCATACACGTTCCTCTGTTCAGTCGCTTATTTCATGGACAGTATAAAAGCAACTTTAGCGTTGCCAGCATCGCAACTGACAGAGATCCTGAGCTAGTGGAATTGGTTAATGAGGTTTTTATTACAAAGGGTTTATTCCAAAATCGTAGCCTGCCCCTTGGCTGACCCCAGAATGGCCTCAGACGCCCATGAGGCTCTGGTCCTCCTCCTTTACCAGAACTTTCCTGTCCTTTCTGAGGCAGGCTTGAGTCCAGACAGCGGCCAGGCTGTGGGTGGGGGAGGCGGGGGTCCCGGACCAGCCAAGCAGGGACCTGGGGGGCAGAAGCGGATGTGGTCACCAGGTTTCACCTTCCCGCCTCTTCTGTAACGGATCCTGTAAAGTGCTCTTCGTTGGAAGTTTTTAATCCATCCAGGGTCCCTCCGCCCCTCTTTTCCCTTTTCTCTTTTGTTTGTGCCACTGCTCTGCTCCCTGAGTCTTGTCATTTCTCTTTCTTGCCTCTTCTTCCCCTGCCTTTTTTCCTACTTTGCCTCAGTGCTGAGAAGGCATGTCCTGCCTGCCCTCCTGGGCGGGAAGCTCCTTGCGCAGGGTCCCCTGCTGGGGCTCGATCATGATTGTTGAATGTGCAGTCAAATGAGCAGCGGAAGGAATGAATGGAGACTTTGCCCGACCCACTAGCTTACAGCTTTTATACCATAGCCACCCAATCTTGGAGGAAGTTTGTGGCTGGACTTTTTGGTCGCCTGACTTCTGACCAAGCCAACACTTTCTAAAACGAAACTGGACATGTATCCAGAAAAAGTGTTCTTGCAATTATTAAAAAAAGAAGAAGAAGAAGAAGAAGAAGAAGAAGAGAAAGAAAGAAAGAAAGAAAGAAAGAAAGAAAGAAAGAAAGAAAGAAAGAAAGGCTATGTAAACCTCTCTTTTGAACCATTAACATTTCTTGTTGGGGTGGCGGGGTTCGCTGTGTCTAGACCTTAGCATTTCTGCATCTTTGATGACTGGAAGCAGAGACAAAACAGAAAGTCCCAAACAGCCAGAAATGTGGCTTTGGGGCACCCAAAGTGACGTGCAAATGGAGGTCGTTGTCCTTGGGCAAGGCACACATGTTGGTGAAATAATCCAAACGCCACTAACGCAGGTGGAGATATTATAAAATAATTAAAACTTCCAAAGCCATACACTCAAACAAGTACAAGATGGCAGTTGAAGTGAGCGAGTATTTTCGATTAGAGATTTGTGTCCACGCACCCACCCTCATCCCCTTCCCGCCTCTCGGTCTCCCTGCCCCACCGGGAGGGCTGTGTTTGTTTCCGGAGGACGCCAGTCCCTGGCTGCACTCACGCTTGGGCACGTCCCCACCTCTGCTCCCAGCCCGGATGGTGGGGAACCCATCTCTAGACCCTGGTGTGAGGTGTCTAGGAGCCCCACCTTGCCTTCCTGGCTGCTACTTATGTCTCTGTCCTTGAAACCAGCTCCTTGACAAGTCCGTGTCTCCATGTGCCCCACCCTGAGTCCCTTTGTCTCTCCCATTTCACCTTCCTTCTGACCAAGGGCCAGCTCTGCCCTACGTCTTGCGGGTGGAGAAATCCGGACAGCCGACTCACCTCCTCCACTGGACTCTAACTTGGGAAGGAGCATGGCTGGCTTCCGTGGCCCTTTGGGGGCTGCCCTGTCTTGAGAAAGGCCGTAATCTGAGGGGCTGGGGAGGAAGGGCGTGCTTCCTCCGGGCTGCGGCTGATGTTGTAATGAGCTGCTGAGGTTTTTACGGCTCTTTGTAACCTATTCGTTCATTCACAGTCATTTCTTAAGTCCCTGTTGAGTGCAAGGCCACTGCCAGGGGCTGGGGTACAGAGACGAGTTCCACGTGGACTCTGTCCTAGGGGAGCTCGCAGTCCGAGGGTGGCCAGGAGAGCAGATATTGATGAAGCAGTGTGACAGGTGACACTGGACATTGCTCAGGGAGTTGTGGAGCTCAGAGGCGGGGCCACTAACTCTGCCCAAGGGTGGGGGAAGTCTTCAAGGAGGAGATGTCGTTTGAGCTGAGCCTGGCAGGATGAGGCAGATGGAGGAAAAGAAAGGTTGACGTTAGATTCTAGAGCCCATGGCCTTCGGTACCTTGCAAGATGGGAGTGGGAGACCTGGCTTGCAGATTTATTTTTTATTCCATTACATTTTTGTGCTGAAAGGGGTGATTTTTCAGAAGGAGAGATGGCCCCTGGGGTAGTGGATGGGTAGAGCTGTGAAAGGCTGCCTGGAATTTTTCCACCCTCTACATAGATGTTCCGAGGTCCCCAGGCTCCCTCGGAGCCCAGGCCACCTTCTCAGAGCACTGGTGTCACACAAGGGGTGCCTGCATCGCAAGTGGGCTTGGTGCCCACTCTGGACGCATGAATTACAAAAAGGTGCCCTTCCTTGCCCCAATCGGTCAGACCCTCCCGCTTGGCAAAGGGTCTTTCTTGTATCAAATCTGTGTGTGTGTCTGGGGTGTGCACGCACATACAGGGCTCTGTGGACCTCACTCCCTCAGCTTTCGATGGAGAGTTCTCTCCCCTAAGAACCTGTTGTTTGTGAGGTCTCCTGGGCCCCTCTGCCCTCAGACTCAGGGTTGTCTAGGAGAAAAATGAACATGCAATTATTCAATCTTTTGGATATTGGCTTCATTATTTATTTTTAAAGAAAGAGATATAAACGTTTCCCTCTGACTCCTTTAGAAGCACAAACCAGGAAACCACAAACAGTGAGGTGCTGGGGCTCATGGTGGGCGAGAGAGAACTGAACGTGTCTCTTCCGAACTCCATATTCAGTAACCCTACGTGGGTAGCTGGAAATCAGGCCTGGCGGGTATTCATACCACAGAAACTGGCAAAAGCTAAAGTCAAGGCTCCTCTCCCCCCACCTCCCAATCCCCACCCTATAGGTGCCTTGTAGTTCCAGCTGTGCAGGAGGCTGAAGCAGGAGGTTCACTGAGGCCAGGAGTTCAAGGCTGCAGTGTGCTAGGGTGGTGCCTGTGAATCGCCACCGCACTCCAGCCGGGGCAACATAGCGAGATCCCATCTCTTAAGAAAGAAAAGAAAAGAAAAAGAAAGATGTGAGGGCAAATGAGTTAATTCGAATCCAGGTCACCTCTGATGATGTGAGCTGCACAGTGGCAGGGGCCAGGTCTGTCCTGCATGTCACGGGGTGCTTGGGAACTGGCACAGCCCCAGACACAGGTGCCCATGCCTATGTGCTGAGTGAGCCAGTGAATAGGGTGGTGCTGTGCTTTTGTGTGTTTTCTCATTTAAGTAGGTATTTTCTATGTAAGACTCTGGGTAGGCTTGGTAAATTATAAAGTGATATACAATGTTGTATCAGTCCTTGGGTTAATCCGAGTGAACCTCAGTTTCCCCACTCGTGAAATGAACGGCAGGACAACTTGACTTCTTAACTCCCTTGCAGCTCTCAGCCTGATAGGTCTGAGTCTCTGAAGCTGTGGCCCATCTCGGTGCTCATAAAGCCCACACCTGGGCAGCGCTGACCTGGTGGGCACCAACCAAGACCACCTGGACCTCTCACCCCGCCCACTCCTTCCAGCTATTTTCCTGAGGAGCAGCAAGTTTCCTGATCTGCCTGGGATGGAAGGACGGGAGGAAGAGCAGGAGGCGGACCAGACCTCACTGCAAAGCGTCCAGCTCAATTCAGGAGTCAGGGAGGGAGGGTGCCTTGGGGCTGGAGTGGTCAGGTCGTCCTCCCCAGCAGGAGAGGAAGGCCAAGGTCAAAATCCTCCCGTTGCCCCTCCCCACAAGAACCAGTAGGGATGCGTGTGTATGGTGAGGTGGGGGGGGGGGGTGATTCTGAGTTAAGTGCTCTCTGAGCAGCCCTCGGAGGGGGCATGGGAAATTCACCCCAACCCCAGCGTCCCCAGGCCCATTGGCCACCTGAGCATTGATGTCCCCCACTTCCCCTGTTCCCTCCCTCTCTGACGGGGGCAGCGCATGAAGCAAAGCCGGCAGCCTGGACCCGGGGCCAGCACAGGGCAAGGAGAGGCCCGTGCGTTGAAGGGCAGTGTGGCCCTGAGGCTGGGAGGGTGAAGGTGGGGGCACCAGGGGGTCCATATGGCCAGCACCGCGGTCAGGCTGCCTCTGCGGGGGTCTCCGCTCTGCCCACAGCATCCTTCACAGCGGGAGGGAGCTGAGGGACCCACTGGAGATTTTCTGGCAAGAAATAGGCCATCCTGGGGGGCGGGGCCGGGAGGGGGGAGTGGAAAGAAACGTGCCGTCCTTCCTTCTCATGTTCAAGTTCATGAACATGGGTTAGGGCAGAGTCTGAGGGGTTAGGAGAGGCTGAAAATGCCCAAGAGTCTCAGTCACAAGAAAAACAACAAAAAAGGAGTTGAGGCTGGGAGGAAAGACGGGCTCGCGTGCTTTAAGTGGCTCCTCGGTCCACACACTTCATGCACGTATGTTGTCTTCCTTAATTCTCAGGACAGCCCCGAGTTGTGGTTCTCGGGTAGGCGTGGAGGCACGGGGGAGATATCAGAGCATCTCAGGTTGCCATTTTAAGAAAAGCCTTTTCATCTACAATTTCAGTTTCTTCGTCCTAAGGGTGTTGCGGCAGCCGTTTCTGTCTTTCCACTCCACAGACACGACACTGAGGCCCGGATGACTCGCCTGTGATTGTCCAGCAAGTCAGGGGCAGAACTAGAATCAGAACCCGGGCCTCCTGCCTCTGAGGTCCTGTAGGAGGTTTCTGCAGGGACAGAGGTGGCACTTAAGCCTGGCTCCAGGTCCTGAGCGCTGCTGGGGCCTCCACACAGGAGGGGAGGGAGGGGTGTGGTGAGCAAGGTGCCAAGGTCAGCTTGTCCCCCTGCAGGCGTTTGCAGAGCAGGTTCAGCACCGGCTGCTCACAGTCTAACGCCACCCCCACCCTACGTAGACCCTCGTGTCCACACCGTGCGCTGAGTGCCTGGGAGGAGGATGCCTGGCCTGAGTGGCGGAGAGGAGGGGACTGGTCAGGAGGTGCTGCTCAGGGGAAGTGGCCCTGGAGCTGGATCTGGGAGCGTGAGCTAGACAAGGAGAGAAGGGGTGGAAGAACATTGTGCGTCATGGGAACAGCAGCTGTGAAGGCACAGAGGCCAGGGGAAGCACAGGATCCCCCGTGTCCTGACCTCAGGAGCAGCCAGGCCTCCGCGTTGAGTAGTTTAACCTGCTCGTAGCACACGCTAGTACAGGCCAGCCCCCTGCAGCTTCAACGTCACCCCCCAGGTCAGTGGCTTTGCTGCACACTGCTAATCCCTTCAGGCTCCAGGCAGAGGCCTCAGAGTCCTCTGGCCATGATACGCTCCTGATGAAAGGCTCCGCCTCTGTTCCAGAATCTCGGCGAAGGACCATCTTCGAATACCACCGCGTGGAGCTGGACCCCGGCAAGGTCACCAGCATGTCAGCTGTGGAGTTCACCCCGTTGCCAAGTGAGTAGGGGTTGTTCCTACCAACGGGGGGGGGGGGGGGGGCATTCTGTTGTCCTGGGAAGAGCTTTAGCCTCAAATAGACTGGGTTCAGGTCCCAGGCCCCCCACCGCCCCTGTGGGGGACGGCCACCCAACTTTTCTGGGCCTCCGTGTCTCGTGTGTGACCTGTGCCTAGTGCTACCTCCCTCCCAGAGCCGTGGGAAGGGTTAGACCAACCAAGGTAGAGTTGGCTTTCATCAGTGGCAGCTCTGACACTGACTGGGACATCCCAGGCCTGGGGTGGGGGTTGGGCTTGACATAGGACAGCTATCGCTACCCACACGTACTGGAAACCCAGGAAAGCCGTGCCTCTGAGAACATGTGGACTGAGCCCCCGGGAAGGGCAGTCCAGGAACTGGATGGGTCCATGGGTTGTCACTGTACTGTCCTTAGAGGAGGTGACTCTGGAGGCCACAGGCAGAGGTCAATGAAGGGATTTAGAGAGCAGCCTCCAGGACCCATGGGGCTCTGGCCCTCTGCACCCCACTCACCTAGAGTTCAAGGCCAGGCCGAGGACCCACCTGCTGCTGTGGACCCACAGGATCGGGGTTGGTTGCTCTCTGGGATGTGTTGGGGACAGCCAGGGAGAGTGCGGGAAGGAGGACAGCCTCTCCATCCTTGTCTTTTTAGGAGGGTTTTAATTCCCCCTCCTGTCTCATGAGGCCTCCCAGCCACCACCACCCGTGTCTGATCCCCCGGAACTAGAGCCTGCTCCTGCCTCTGCGGCTAGGACACCTCGCAGGTCACAGCCCCACCCCCAGCACAGTCGCCCTCCGTCGAGGCGGGAGGCCTGAGACCCAGGGCTTCCTCAAGGGCTGGTGAGAGCAAACCCCAAGTCCTAGGATAAAACTGCATCTAGGAGCGAGGACATCCAAGGGCAGGGCTAACTGCTCAGGCGGAAGCAGTGAGTGTGCTGGGAACGCGTTTCTGGGACACTGTACATTTAAGGCACTTCCCACCCTCCAGTGAATTTTGTGAGCATTTAATAGTGTTCAAGACGTCTGAAACACAGATGGGAAATAAAGGTCAGAGTATTACGAGTCCCTCCTAAGGCTCCCTGGGGCTCTTCTGTGGCCAGTTTGGCTGGAGCCTTTAAAGGGGCATCCGGAGTCACCGGGAATGGCCAGGCCAGGGCTCCCATGTGGTGCCCACGTGAGTGCAGCTGGCGGTGGAGGGCAGTGCTGTCCAGGCTGTGGTCTGAGCTGCCAGGCGGCCAGTTAGCTCTGTCCCGAGAAAGTGCTCTGCATCCCGGTCTCTCCCTTACTGTTGGGAGAGTTAGGTAGGGGTGAGGGGTGCACAGGCGGCAGGGCGGGCGATAGGGGGTTGTGGTCAAGGGCCAAGGGTTGAGGGATCAATAAAAACAGAGAAAAAAAACACAACAGCAAGGACTCCAGTTTAGGGACTTTTTCCCACCAAGAGCATGTGCAGAAGTTAGGAGCTTATGACCAAAAGTAACCTTTCCCTCATTAGTATAGTAAAACTCACAGCGCCCAGTGCCATGACAGTTCCGGAGCCAGCCATACAAGGACAGAAAATGGGAGGGTGCATGATTCTGGGACTCTCCACCCACCTCTCCCAAAAGACATGAATAAGCCAAAGAACCAGGACGGCTCTCCCTAACCACACCGGCCAGGAGGACGTCTCCAGGTTACGTCCGGAGGGGTGGGCGCTTATCTCCAAGCCTTCACACTCCGTGGCTGGTCCCTCCCGTCCCCTCTTGTAGGAGAGAACCATGAAAAGATGGCCTGGGATCAGGGTGGGGGCTGCGGCAGGGGAAACCCACAGTGGGACCTTAAGGCCAAGGGCTCGGGCCCCAGGCTCAGACAGACCTCGGTTCAAACCCAGACCTGCCACTCTTAGCTCCGTGACTCTCTCCAAGCCTCAGTTCCCTCCTCTGTAAAATGGGGGTAACAAGAGCATCTATGTATCAATTCAACATACCATGTGCCGGCCCCATTCTAGACCCTCTGGACACACAGGGAACAAAACAGCCAGAGAGCTCCTCCTCCCGCTCAGGGAAGTCCCTGCTCATTTCCTGCCTGTGGCTTTCCATCCGCCCTTCCAGGGCCTTCAATGCCAGGGCAGACAAAAGGACACAATGCCACCAACTGCCACTGCCTCCCAGAGTGACTGAAGTGGCCTCACTGTGCCCACACAGCCTCTCTCCTACTCACTGAGGGCTGGTCCTAACTGCCATCTTGCTGGAACTCTATATAATGCAGATGGGCTCCCTAATTAACGGTGGCACGTAGCATGGAAACTCACTTAATGGAGAAATGCATGTCATAGTTATTGAATGAAGGCGAGGTGGCTCACTCCTGTAATCCTAGCACCCTGGGGGGCTGAGGCGGGAGGATCGCTTGAGCTCAGGGGTTCAAGACCAGCCTGAGCAAGAGCGAGACCCCTGTCTCTACTAAAAATAGAAAAAATTAGCCGGGCGTGGTAGTGAGCACCTGTAGTCCCAGCTACTTGGGAGGCTGAAGCAGGAGGATCACTTGAACCCAGGAGTTCAAATTTGCTGTGAGCTAGGCTGACGCCATGGTACTCTAGCCCAGGTGACAGAGCGAGACTCTATCTCAAAAAAAAAAAATTTATTGAATGAATGGCCATTTTTTTGTGGTTAGTTGTCACCTGCTGTCAGCGTGTCCTATTGAGCTGCTTATAAGATGAGCTCTTCAATGGTGCACAGTTATTCTGGGTGAGCGCCTGTCTCTCTGCAATAACATGCACGGGCTTTGTGACAACTGCTTGCCGCTGAGAGGTCGCCTGGTTCACTTATGGGAGTAGCGCTGGTTTGCAAGTGAACAGCTCTGAAATGCAGCCCCCATGCCTCCCGCTTTCACTGCTCTCACTGCTCCTCCGCGTGGCGGTGCCAGAGTTGTGCACACCCCTCCTGCACCCTGCTCCCACTGATTTCTGTGCTCTCTGACCCTGTCCCGCCCAGGCTGGGCCTCAAGCTGTCACTCCCTCCTCGTCCTTAGCATTTGCAGCCTTTCCACTCGGTGCCGCCCATCAGCAGTTCCGGCTGCTGTGGGACCACGCCCGGGCCTCGCCCCTCCCAGCTCTGCACGGGGACTCTTCTGCCTACACTTCTCCTCCTCTGGGACAGCTGCTTGCTGGGCTCAGTCTTTGCCTTTTTTCAGTTTCTGCCCAAATGTCCTCTCCTCGAAAAGGTCTTCCTCAACTTCCCTGAGTAAAACCCAGCCCCACTCTCATTCTGCCTCCCTGTCCTGGCCTGCTCGCAACAGAAACCCTAGTGCTGACTTATGTGTCTGTCTGGCCACCAGCTCCGCTGGACGGCAGCTCCGTGCTGGCAGCGCCTCTGTCCTTTCCTGCTCACCTCTGCGTCTCCAGCACTCGGGACAATGCCTGGGCCCTGGCGGATGCTCAAGAAATATTAACATTTGTTGGATAAATGAATAAGCGAGTGAATGAATACCTCACAGGCTTTCTGAAAGGAATGAATAAGTCAGCGGTGAGAACAAGCAACCTTTGCCGGGCGCTCCTCCTGGGGCAGCGCTGAGAAAAGCGCCCTCTAGGTATTACCTCGTTTCAGCCTCACAGCAAGTCCTCCGGGCAGGTGGCATCATGCTCCCTGCTTTACAAATGAGGTAACTGAGGCACCAAGAGGCTAAGTAGCTTCCCAAGTAGGACTTCAGCGTGGACGAGCAGAGATGGTGGCACACTCCCTGTGGCACTTCCCTTCCGAGAGGAGAGCAGGAGGAAAGGGACGGACCTGCCCAAGCTGGGTTGACCTCATAGACTTAGCACTCTGTGCCCTAGGTGGAGGCCAGGAGGAGCTGGAGAGAGGTCGGGTGGGACTGTGATGGCAGTGAGGGCCCCCAGCTAGCACTGGATGGGGGGCAACCAGAACATCATTTTTTCTAGAGACAGGGTCTTGCTCTGTCCCCCAGGCTAGAGGGCAGTGGCATGATCATAGCTCCCTGTAACCTCAAACTCCTGGGCTCAAGCGATCCTCCTGCCTCAGCCTCCCGAGTAGCTGGGACTATAGGCACGGGCTACCATGCCTGGCTAATTTTTCTAATTTTTATAGAGACGGGGTCTCCATCTTGCCTACAGGCTGGTCTCGAACACCTGAGCTCAAGCGATCCTCTCACCTCGGCCTCTCAACGTGCTGAGATTACAGGCGTGAGCCACCACACTTTGCCTCCGAGCATCTTTTTAAAAAATAAATTTTATTGTACATATTTCAGTTATAAACATGGTGTTATGAAATACATATACATAGCAAAAATGTTACCAAAATGAAGCTAATTACCACATATCCATCATCTCATGGTTACCCATTTTCTTTTGTTTTTGTGGCAAGAGCAGCTAAAATCTGCTCATTTAGCATGAATCCCAGATACAGTACAACTTTATTAGCCATAGTCTTCATGTTGAACCATTGGATCTCTAGACTTGTTCATTCTGCATATTGCTACTTTGTATCATCTGATCTTTGAAAAATCCCTCTGGACTTTGTGATTGTGGGACGTACGTCTGGAAGTATGACTTCCCAACTGGGTGAGATCCCTTTGTACACACTTACAGTGTCCTGTGATTTTTCTGCAGAGACCCCATGACAGTTATAATTCTGTAGTTATTTTTGTTTGGTTATCTGTTTAGTGTCTGTGTCCCCATGTGACTGTAAGCTGCAAGAAGGCAGGGACCAGGTCTCACTGCCGAATCCCCAGCGCCAGTTCAGGGCCTGACCCCCTAATGACGGGAGGAAGGAAGGGAGAAAGGGAGGGAGGGAAGTTAAGAAAGAAAGGAAAGAAGTTAGGAGTTGGGGCTGGATTCAAGTGAGGGTGGCATTGGTGACCTCAAGGGTCCCTGCTAAGTCAGGGATGCCCTAGTCCTGTAAACACCCATTATTCAGGGGTGGCGCCCTTTAGTGCCTGTGGAGAGGTCCTGGTGCTGAGTGGCCGCTGCCTTCTCTCTTGCAGCCTGCCTGCAGCATCGGAGCTGCGACGCCTGCGTGTCCTCGGACCTGACCTTCAACTGCAGCTGGTGCCATGTCCTCCAGAGGTTCGTGCCCAGGGTTCCCTGCTGATTCCCAGTGGCAGACTGTGGAGGGGCAGGGGGTGGCACGGCCCTGCTCCTGGCCTCGGGCCTTATCACCCACCGTCTGCCAACATGAAGTTCTCTGGCCAGTGCCACTCTGACTCTTAGGACAAGAGTGTCACAGAAGTGAGTCTCTCCCTGAGGCTTATGGCTGATGCAGGTGTCTGTGTGGCAGGGTGTGGGGCACAGCTGGGGGCACCCCACTCTTAAGGCAGAGTCCCGGGACCCACCCCACACCCTCTGCCTCAGGATCTCTGGGAGAGAACCCAGGAAGCTGCATTTTAACATAGTGCCTCATCTGCAAACAAGTGTGAGAACTGTCAGCTCAGAGACGGGATATAATACAAAGACCCATGACCCCAAACCACGAACTCAAGATCTTTCTTGGGCTGCAAGAACATTTCCTGCAAACCAGGAATACAGACATTGCAGGCGTCCGTGGAAAGCTTGGGGGAAGCTACGAAGCTACGCTTGCTTGGTTTTAGAAGCTCAGAAAATTCTGGGTAAGATTCGGTTTCAGGGATAGAGTTCTTAAATCCAACTCATCTTCCACTCCTTGTTCTGAAATCATTTCCTCACAGATTAGACTCAGAATTCAAGCTTTTGTTCCCTGTCCAAGATAAATAAATAGCAGGAGGGAAAGAAAAAGGGATTTCTTTGGGGACTACAGCTCTCCTGAGAGTGAGAAGCCCTGTGAACTCCAAGAGCCTTTAAGGCAATCTTGAAAACTGCAAAATTATAATCTGTGGGTTCCCATGCAGCTGGCGTGCAACCGTCAGCATTTCCTTCACTCCTTCCCAGTATCTCGGTGCAGAAATAGAAGCTCTCGCCTGCCTCACAGGACGTGGCTCTCGGCCGGAAGGGGACTGGGTGGTGCTCCTCAGGCCTGCCAGGTGTTCTTCCCACCAACTGTGCTTTTATTCAGTCTCTTGGGACCTCAGTTTGTTTACCCTGTGTAATGGGCTGAGTTTATGTCATTCAGGGACATGTGGGTGAGGAACACACAGAACCCAGAGAAAAATACACAGGGAGACCCCAAGTTGGTTCTTCCTGGAGTGGAGCTTCGCAGAGTAATCTCCAGACTGTGAGGCTCTAAGAATCGCTCGGAAGGCTTATAAAATGCAGATTCCTGGGCCCTGCACCAACCCACTGAATATGATCCTCTGGGACCAGGATCCCAGGAATCTGATTTTTGAAGTGGTCCATCTTGTGGTCTGTCAAATTTGAGAACCACTGTCTCAGTGATAGGGAGGTGACCTCAGATGAGCCCTGAGATCGAGAGGCTGGCTGCCACGGCATGACTCAGCCTCCAGCAAGAGCTGAGCCATGAGAACTGCAAAGTGGGTCAGATGAAAGCAGAACCCTAACCCTAACCCTAACCCCAGTGAATGCAGACGCCCAAACTCAGAGACCATGACGGTTTAATGAGGGCTGGGCCCGCCTCCACATTGAGAGGTTGGTCGGGTTGGGGGAAGGGCAGGCCCTCTGGTTGTGGACTCTGCCTGTTTTGTGGTCATGTCAGCAGAGAGAAACAGCACAGCACAGGGAAACTCCAACAGGGTGCAAGGCTGACGTGGATTGGAAACCATCCCGTCCCCAGACGCCCCGTGGGCCTGGGCTCACTCCTGCGCATGTCCCTCCTTGCCAGCTTTCTGGGGCCTCAGCTCCAACTGACAGCTGACCCCAGGTCCCCAAAAAGCCAGAGGGCCAGGACTGGTGCAGCGGGGACAGCTGACATGGTCTCTCCCACCAACAGCTGCTGTCAATCCCCACGGGGCTCTCCGTTCCCCTCCCCTCTACCACTCGGCCCTCCCTCCGCAGCCTCCCAGGACTTGCCCTCCTGCTGTGGGGCCGGATCTGCTTTAGACAATTTCACTTACCACGGCAGGTGCCTTCCCTTCATCCCACCTTGCCCCACCACGGCCCACTCTGGAGGCTAAGGGCAACCTTAACTTCAGGATTGGGTCACGAAATGGGGGTCATAATCCTTGCCTTTCGGTGTCACTGGGAGGGTCCCGTGAGATGGTGCAGGGCGGCATGTGGCTGGGGCAGCATCTGGCATTCAGGAGGTGCTCAGCAAATGACCATTTCTCATGCGCTTCTTGGAAGCTGGGTTGGTGGGCTCAAGGCTAGCATGTGATGCTCTTGGACCTCCACCAAAGGCTCAATCCTTGAAAGACTCAGTTAGCTCTTATCAGTCTCTGGGAATATTAAAGAGCAAAACAAAAAGTAAGAAGAATCAGTTAGCTTGGTCTAAAAGAGACTTTAGTTCCCAGACTCTAACAGCCCTGCCCCAATCCTCCATCCCCCAAAGTGGTGGGCATGGGGGGCCCGAGGGGAGAGTGTGGATGGCCCAGATCAGCCGTCCCAGCTGCAGAAGGAGTGGCTCGGAGCCCACCGAGGCATCTTTAGAAGGAAAGGCTGACAGTCCTCGGAGAGCCGTGGCCCTGCCTCGCCAGGTCTTGGTGGTTGCAAGTGCAGAGCGTTAGCTTGCCGAGAGCGCTGCCTTAGCGTCGGCGGCTCGTGATGCTGTCCGCGCAGGTGTGCCTGGGCTGGGGCCGGGCTTGGCGGATTCCCCGGCTCCAAAGAGCGGAGGATGGAAATGTGGGCATAACGTGCGGAGAACATTCGCTGGTTCATGCCCAGGCCCCCGCCCTTCCCCAGGGAAGCCGGGATGGCTGTCTTCCAGCGCAGCTGGGCTGCACAACGTCCTCTCTGGGGACCCTTGTCAGCCAGTTTTTAATCTCTCCCAGCCTCTGCCCTCGAATGATCACACGGGGAAGTGTTAACTAAATCTGCCCACTCTCCTTCCCACATGAAGGCCCCTCAGTAACGATAGGGCAGATGTGCGAGTGAGCCAGCCTTTGACTGGATGAGAACACCCACGTGAATGTCCTGGATTCTCAGCGATGTCGTAGCAGCACAGCATCTAGACCTTCACGATCATTACAGGTCATGCGGTTCTGCTGGCCTCCTACCCACGCACGCGGGCAGGTGCAGCCTTGGTCCTAGGAGCTGGTTCAGAAGGCGGGTGGGGATGCCACAAATACCTTCCCCTCCTCTGGGGAAGCAACAGAGGGGACAGGAGGGCTGACTCCTGATCCCACAGCTGCCTGAGGTCAAGGCTCCTGCCTAGTGGTCTTAGGGTCTTGCCAATGGGGGAAGTGAAAGGGGAGGGCTTCTCTGTCGGTCCCGTCACGTCTCTCACCTTTTGGTCCCCCTGCAGGTGCTCCAGTGGCTTTGACCGCTACCGCCAGGAGTGGCTGGCCTACGGCTGTGCCCAGGAGGTGAGAGGCACAAGTGATCTGTGGTAGCTCCTTTGCCAGGTGGAGGGGACAGGGGGACTGCCAGCAGGCCCTGCCCTGGCAGCTCTTCTCAGAGTGTCCTTAGCCTTCGGTGATATCCTCCCCTCCGCCTGAGCTTTGTTTTCCAGACGGCTCTGAGCCAATTAAACCCACTTCGGAAGGTTGTAGAGAGCTCTGTGTATCCCTGAGACAAGCACTTATGATGACGTGGCCTGGAGTGGGCCGCCCTCGAGAAGCTCCTTTGGTCCGTGCAGAGGGTATGCTGGGCACGGCCTCAGCCACAGCTGGATCCCCTGGGAGACTGTGCATCTGATGACATCAATGAAGCACCAAGGATGCTTGCTTTTGAGGGGGGCAGTCATTCCGGGGGTGAGGAGGGTTGCTCCAGGCAACTCCCATTTAGAATCCCATACAGCAGCGGTCCCCAAACTTTTTGGCACCAGGGACTGATTTCATGGAAGACAATGTTTCCACAGATGGGGGTCGGGGGGGAGAGCTCGGGCGCTCAGGCGGTGATGCAAGTGATGGGGAGTGACTGGAAATACTGACGAAGCTTCACCAGCTTGCCCGCCACTCACTTTTTGCCATGTGGGCCCTTGGTTCCTAAGTTTCATGGAAGACAATTTTTCCATGGTCCAGGGGAGTGAGGGAGCCGGCAGAGCTCTGCAGCCTGGTCCCTAACAGGCCATGGAGGAGTACCAGTCTGCAGCCTGAGGATTGGGGACCGCAGCCATACAGTTTCCGTCTCACTGCTAGAATTTTCCAGAACATTCAACACTTTGATTCTGGATAGGGAGCATCCTAGTCCCACACCTTAGACTGACACAGACAGATCAATTCACCCTTGCGTCCTTTTCCTCCCTCCCTCTCTCTTCTTGCAATGCCAGCACGCTGCATGCACCAAGCATTCACCGCAGGCTGCCCCACCCTTGTTCTTACTTAACCGCAAAAGCAGGGGCCAGTGCACCCATTGATCAGAGGGGGAAATTGAAGCCAAGAGAAGTTCAGTGACTTGGCCTGCATCTCACAGTCAGAAAGTGCTGGGCCTGGCATTTAAATGGCAACTCCCCAGGCCCCACTACCCTGCACTCACCAGGGTCTATTTTGTGAGTCTGGGTCTGGGTGAACCATCTTTTCTGGCCTTAAAACAGAAATGTTCAGTAGCCCACTTCTGAAGTCAGTTGTTAGTGAATGTTCAGATTTGCTCTATTTGCATAAGATTGACATCTCAGCTCCTTGCTCCCAGCTGACAGATAAATTGCCTGAAAGATTAGACGCTTTCAGGATGGAACAGAAGGTGGAAATGCATCAAGGGCACAGCTCTGTCTGGGGTGGCAGCACCAAGGTCTGTCTTGCAGGTGGAAGGCAGGACGTGCGAGGAATTCCAGGATGACGACCACTATTCGGCCTCCCCTGACAGCTCCCTGGGACCCTTTGACGAAGACCTGGCCACCACCAGCCCCTCCTCCCTCATCGTGGACAGCCTCACCACGGAAGGTAGGGCCTGAGCCCAGGTGCGGGGTTGGCGGAGGCCATGGGGAAGAGCCTCCACTCGGGGCGCTCACTGTCCCTGACATGGAAAGTCTCATGGGATAGGAATTGCCCCACCCTGGCACAGAGGAGGGACCACCAGAAGCTCAGAGAGTTTAGGTCACTTGTTGGAGAAGCAGAGCCCGGTTTAGGATGTGTGGATGCCACTCCCCGGCTCTCACCTCCGTGCTGGCCTGCACCAGGGCTGAGGGGCAGAATTCACCGTGGAGAGGGGAAACGTTAATGTCCCAGCCCAGTGCCAAGTATTTCATATAACTTAGTTAATCTTAACAGTAATCCTCATGGAACCTGAGCGATCTTATCACCCCTGAAGCAGGCGTGAACTCGGTCCGCACAATAAGAGAAAGATGGCCTGATCGTCCTATAGCTTCACTTCATTTCTTTTTTGTTTTTTTTGAAACAGAGTCTCACTCTGTTGCCTGGGCTAGAGTGCAGTGGCATCAGCCTAGCTCACAGCAACCTCAAATTCCTAGGCTCAAGTGATCCTCCTGCCTCAGCCTCCTGAGTAGCTGGGACTACAGGTGCACACCACAATGTCTGGCTAATTTTTCTATTTTTAGTAGAGACAGGGTCTTGCTCTTGCTCAGGCTGGTCTTGAACTCCTGAGCTCAAATGATCCACCCGCCTCGGCCTCCCAGAGTGCTAGGATTACAGGCGTGAGCCACCGCGCCCAGCCTTCACTTCACTTCTGACTCTCAGGCCCTGCTCGGTTGGTGTGCTGGGGGATTCCACCTCAGACTGGCACGTGCCTCCCTGCTCCTGTGACCTTGTGCTGGCAGAGGGTCCTGGTGGGGCCACGGCATCCTCCATCTCAGGTTGTTGCTGATCTGCCTGCCTGCTCAGGCCTGGCCGTCCCCAGGGGCGTCTTTGCTACCTCGAGGCCTGGGGGTCTTGGTTGAAGCCACCAGAGGTCCATTCCCCTGGGGGCACCCGCCATGCAGTGTTTCAGGAAGCCCTGTGCAGGCTCCTCTGGTTTTAGGACCCCTAGGTCTCTTCCCTTTCTCCTGCCCTCTTCCGGAATTCTTCAGCTATGTCTGAGAAAGTCCTCTCTTGCCCTTTTTCAACACACGGCATCTACGTTTGAAAGACTGAAAGGCTTACAGCCTCCCTGCGCCAAATACCTGCTTGAAAGGAATAATGGAAAGAAGGAAAGGAGAGAAGAAAAAAGTTAATATTTTAAAACATTATTCAGCCACGATCCTTTTTTATAGATAATGAGACAGGCTCATAAGGTACAAAGTAGGTTACTCAGAGTTACATGAGGGGTAAGTGGTGGAATGTTCTTTCCACGGTGCCCCCTGCCTTTCCAAACGTCACCTAGAGAACTGGAGAGAATCAGAGCAGCGACCCACAGACCTGGCCAGAGGGAGGTCACGAAAGAAAATGAACTAATGCTGGCAAGAGCTAATGGGGGAGCTGACCATGTGCCCTGTAGGGCACTAAAGAAGCACACAAATTAATATTGAGTCCTCCTGGGTGTTGATACTGTTATATCCCCATTTTATAGAGGAGACACTAAGGCTCAGAGAGGCAGATGACTTGCCCAGGGTCACACAGCCAGGAAGAGATAGAGTCAGGTGTCATTGGGCTACAAAAGCAGTGATCTTCCCCCTAGACCCCACTGCCTTTCTTGGTGCAGAAAGAAATGGCAAAGGTCTGTGTGGGTGCAGGGGCAGGGCGAAATGGCACGGGGGGAGTAAGCCAGGGAGATTCCAATGGCTGCCAGTACTCTGAAGTCGCCCGGGAATAGCAAGGAGCTGGTTAAGACTCCAGTACCGAGAGCAAAGCTCATGCTGGTGCTGCAGGGGTTAAATGAAAAAGAAGCAGAGAGAGACCTTGCCCTTGGGGAGTTAATGAGGGAGTCCAGGGATGACCCTCAGTCTAAGGAGACTCCACTGAAAAGGAAGCGAGCCCTGTCTGTCACCCTCAGTTGACCCCCTGTGCTTAGGGAGGGCACGTTCTGAGCCCAGAGCGGGGCTGGGGACACAGACACCTCCCACCCCACTCAGAGGTTTAGCCACAGAGCGTCAAGAGGCCAGGAGGGTGGCTGTGTTTGTCACTGTAATAGGTTTGTTTGCCCCGTGTGCACAGCAAGTCAGGACGCCCGCTTGCAGCAGGGAGAGAGGTTTAATTGCAAGGCCGCCGAACTGGAAAGAGACCTCAAATCTACCTCGCCGAGGAGTCTGGGGCCAGGGGTCTTAAGGGGTTTGGCGAGGGCCAAGTGTGGAGGTCACTGGCCGGTGGAAGAGTGCAGGGTGAAGTCGTGGGACCAGGAGCTGGAGAAACTTCATTCTCAGGCTGACTCGGTTCTCTGGGGGGGTCTCCATGCTGGATGGCACCAGCTATTCCGCTGTAATTCAGGACCTGAAGAACATCTTAAGCAATTCGTAAGCAGAAGCCTCATGACTCTGACGTCAGAAACCCTATCTATAGGAATGACGGGGTGCAAATGATCACTAGCTGGTGCTGCGTGACTTCCGGTTACAAGGAAGTAGGCCACATTTATTGCAGCCCAATTAATACTTAATTATAACGATATTTCTGTCCTGAATCCTTGTTAACCCCGTGAGGGTGGCTTCATGGTGGCCATGGGGAGCCGAGTTCAAATTCTGCATTGTGATTACCAGCCCCCTCCCCCGCCCCGAGGGTCCCCTTGTCCTGTGTTACTGCTGTGGTGGCTGTCCCTGAACAGGCAGTGAATTCTGTTTGCCTGTTTTACTATTCGTGTGTGTCACCTGCCAGCCCAGGAGTGGGTCTCACTTATGTTTACTGTGGAACAGTCCCCAACAGAAAACCTTCATTAGAGTAAGTGAAGACAGTATGGCTCTATGTCCTTCTGGTCCTGGAGGAGGTGGCAAAGATGATCAGGTTACATCTATAAGAAAAAAAAATTTTTTCTTTTTTTGAGACAGAGTCTCACTCTGTTGCCTGGGCTAGAGTGCCGTGGCGTCAGTCTAGCTCACAGCAACCTCAAACTCCTGGGCTCAAGCGATCCTCCTACCTCAGCCTCCCGAGTAGCTGGGACTACAAGCATGTGCCACCATGCCCGGCTAATTTTTCTATATATATTTTTTTAGCTGTCTATATAATTTCTTTCTATTTTTAGTAGAGACGGGGGTCTCGCTCTTGCTCAGGCTGGTCTCGAACTCCTGAGCTCAAACGATCCACCCACCTTGGCCTCCCAGAGTGCTAGGATTACAGGCGTGAGCCACCACGCCTGGCCTTGATTTTCAATTGATTCAAATCAAGTTAATTTGCCCAATGATATTTAAGGTTACCTTGGTCAGTTTTTATTACTCTAGTCATTATTTTCAACTTGCAGTAACAAAATAGATTCAAAGTTGTGTTTAAATACCTTGTTTATTGAAAAAAACACATCTTTATAAGTGTACAAGTCTATTTTGCTTTTAATTTCAATTTATAGGAGTTGCTTTTTTTTTTTTTTTTTTGACAGGGTCTCACTCTGTCACCCAAGCAGAGGCACAACCACAGCTCACTGCAAGGCCGGGCACCATGGCTCACACCTGTAATCCTAGCATGTCGAGAGGCTGCACTTGGGAGGATCCCTTGAGATCAGGAGTTCAAGACCAGCCTGGGCAACATATGGAGACCCCCATCTCTACATAGCTCCCTGTGGTCTCGAACTTCTGGGCTGAAGTGATCCTCCTGCTTCAGCCTCCCAAGTAGCTGGGACTACAGGTGCACGCCACCATGCCCAGCTAATAGGAATTGCTTTTAATATTAGTCAGGGTTCTCCAGAGAGATAGAGCCAAAAGGAAATATATAGAGATATATGACAGGGGGGTTATTAGGGGAATTGGCTCATGCAACTATGGAGGCTGAGAGGTCCCACGACAGGCCATCTGCAAGTGATAGCCCCTGGATGCTGGTAGCTGGCTCAGTCCCAGTCCTGAGGCCTGAGAACCCAGGGCTGGAGGGGTAGGTGCTGTTGTGAGTCATGGAGTCCCAAGACCAGAGAGCCTGGGGTCCTGATGTCCAAGGGCAGGAGAAGAAGAGTGAGTCCCAGCTGCAGGAGAGAGCACGCAATTGCCTTCCCTCTGTGTTTGTTCTATCCGGTACCCAGCTGACTGGATGGTGCCTGTCCACACCGAGAGCGGATTTTCCCCACTTAATCCACTTGGATTCACACACCAATCTCCTCTGGAAACCCCTCCCAGACACATCCAAAATAATGCTTCACCAGTTCTCTAGAGATTCTTTAATGCAATTGAGTCAACACTCAAAAAATTAACCATCACACTTTTTAAATATTTTTAAATCATTAAATGATGATTGCTATGATTTCAAAGTCAAATCTACAAAAGCAGGTATATGCAAAGAATTTTAGTTTCTCAGCCTCTCCCCTCCACCTTATTGCCTTCTTCCACTACAGGGAACCATTTTTAAATTTTCTTATGGTTGATTCTTTCATCATCTACATTGTGGTATTTCAAGATGTATTGGAAATGTACAGCAGGGCAGGCTGCCCTGTCGGGCACTGGAGAGTAAATAGGCTGGGCGTTAAGGAGCAGGGAAACTGGGAACCGAGAAGCTGCAGGAACAGAGAGCAAGGCCAGTGGGGCACAGCGGGGACACAACCATCGGGCCTCAGCTCTAGGGCGAGACAAGGGAGGTGCTCAATGCAGGTGAAAAATTTAAGGAGGTGCAAAAAAGGAACAATCAAGTGATATTTTAATGCAATATTTGTAAAAATCAAAATTAATGCCAAAAATCTCATGATAAAATTTCAAAATTTATTTAAATTTATCAAAATTCTAAATAAAGACAGAAAAGGATGCTCATCCCAGCCCTGCAGAAGGTTTCCAGGGGTTGGACTTCAGAAGGAGGAACGGTGGAGTGAGGAACAGTCACAGGCAGTGTCTCAGAGGTGTGGAAGCCAGTTGGGGTGGGGGGAGAGGTCTAGAGAGTCCTGAGCAATTTGTTCCTGCTGTGGCCACGGTGTTGCGTTGTAGCGAGTGACAGGAGGAGAGAAGACCGGAGACAATTTGTGAGGGTCCTGGAACACCTGTGAACACAGACAAGCGGTCAAGGCCTTTAGAATGACCTGGATGATGGAGGCGCTAGAGGGGACAGGAAGGGAATGCCATAAATTGTGGGTGGGTACATTTGTTTAAAGTTCAGGTGCTTAGAACAATATTCTCCAGGCATCTAGAGCATTCTCTTGACAGGGAACTCTTGCTTTCCTTCCCCCATGAAAGTCTGCCCAGAAAGGGTGGCATTGGAACTTATTTAGGAAGCCGCAGGGTGCATGCCCAGCAGAGAGAAAGTGTGCTGGGAATCTCCCCTGCAGCTGCAGCCCCAGGCAGTCTCCAAGCTAGTCTGATCTTGTGGCACACACAGCTCTGCTTCAAACCCTTCCTCAGCTTTCTATCGCCTCCTAGAAGAACATGCGGTTCCCCCACCCCTAACCCCGCCTCCTCCCTCACCACCCCTCGCTCACATACTCTCCACCCTCCAGCTACACTGTGTGACTCTGAGCAAGTCTCCTCCCCTCTCTGTGCTTCAGTTTCCTTGCCTCTAAAATGACAGTTTGGACCAAACCTCCCAAAATTCCCATTGGGACCCAGAGTGACAAAGGCCACGGTGATTCCACTAATCTTGCTCCTTCTGTCCTCTCTCTTTGAAGATGACACCAAGTTGAATCCCTATGCAGGAGGAGATGGTGAGTACAGAACTCCCTGTCCCCCATCAGACCCACTGCCTCTTGAGCCCACCCCAGACAGGGGTGCAGTGGTGGTCTGGCCTCTTTCTGTGGGTGAGGGGAGGAAGCGCCTGCAACCTGAGCTTCCCAGACCTCCTGCTGGTGAGGAAGGAAGGAGGGGCTTCTGGAGACAGGTCCCCTAGATTGAAGGAACATATCTGCTCCTAGACGTTTCTCCTCGCAGCCGTGAACCTCCTGGGGTTCTTCTCCTGGCCTCTCTGCTCTTGAACTCTCACTGCCTTGAAGGCTGGGGGAGGGGGAAGGGCTGAGCCTGGGCAGGGGGCTGGGGGGGGGGGCGCTGTGGCCATCGCCCTCCCCAGGGCTTGCGTCCTTCATCCCCTGGGCTAATAGGCAGTGAGGGCTGGAGAGCAGCTTCTTTCACTTCGCTTCCTTCCATTCCCAACCTGGGCTGGCAGAGAGTACACAGAAGTTATCCAGGACAGTTCTTGGGGAAGGTGGGACTCCCCCCAGCCTCCCAGGATTATCTAGAAGGATAATCTCTTCTCTGATGGAGTGAGGGGCCCCCCCACCGCCCTACCCTTTGCCCAGAGCCTGCTCAGGCCTTCGCTGCAACCCCTGCAAGAGTGGAGATAGAAATGCCTCCCAACCCCAGGGGCCCCGGGATTGTCATCTGGGCTTCCAGCAGGAGAGGGGAGGTTATTAACGCAGCACAGTTGGATTGCGTCTCCCAGCAGAGATGGAGCCAGTGCTCCTCTGTAGGCAGTGGGTGAGAGAGAGAGAGAGAGAGACAGAGAGAGAGACACAGAGAGAGAGAGGGAGGGGGCGGCTGGGCCACATTCCCCTCACTCTGCACCGTGTGCGTCAGCCGAAGCCCCTGCCTGCCAGCCTCACTGCAGGCTGTGGTGATTGCCAGTAGAGGAGGCTGGCTCAGGGCATTTCGCCTCAGCCCTCCCACCTGTTGGCAGATGGAGGCACTGGCCATGCCCTGGAGAGCCCCGGACAGTCCCTGTCCTGGGTGTCCTCTGCTTACAGAGCTCTAAGCAGAGAAAAGAGGATGATGATTTTGAACACATGCAACATCCTATTAAAAATGCCCACCCTCTGTGAACGCCCATCCCACCCAGTAGCTACGTAAAAAGGATTCAATGTTTTTGTTTGTTTGTTTGTTTTAAAGACATGTTCTTTCTCTGTCATCCAGGCTGCTGGAGTGCAGTGGTGTGATCATAGCTCACTGTAACCTCGAACTCCTGGGCTCAAGTAATCTTCCCACATTAGCCTCCTGAGTAGCTGGGACTACAGGCACGCGCCACCATAACCAGCTAATTTAAAAAAAAAAATTTTTTTAGAGATGAACGTCTTGCTCTGTTGCCCAGGCTGGTCTCGAACTCCTGGCCTCAAGTGATCCTCCCACTTGGCCTCCCAAAGCATTGGGGTTACAAGCGTGAGCCACTGTACCCAGCTGGATTCAGTATTTCTGTTGTTGACCTGCTCATCTGTCTTCTCTATCTCACTGTCCCCACACTCCCTTAGGGCAGGGTGAGGAAGCAAACAGCCACCCCAGATAATGGCAGGGAAATGAGGCTTCTTAGTGGCTGGCAAATCACTTAACCTGGCTGTACTTCCATGACCTCAGTTGTACAAGAAAGGGGTTGGACTAGAGGCACTTCTGGCTCTATAATCTCTGGAAAATACTCCGCCTCCTCCTTGGGACGTATCTGAAATGCCTGGGATGCTCTCAGGGAGTGTCTGCTGGTTTATTCGCTTCCAGAGGACCTAGTTCGTTCCATGGACTTTTATGGGACTCCTACAATGGGTCCATTTTTCCTAGCTGAGGACACAGAGATGAATAAGACACCGTCTCTGCCCTGCAGGAGGTCACAATCTGATAGTAGACAGTGGCAAGAAAAAATATGGTCATTTGCTATCATAATAGCTAACATTTACTGAGGTCATCCAAGATGCCAGACATGCTCCTCAGCACTTGACATGAATTATCTCATTATTATCCTCGTCCTACAGAAGCCATAATGAAGACACAGAGAGGTTAAATAATTTACCCAAGGTGACACAGCTAGTAAGGGGCAGAGTATAGATTTCGAACCAGGCAGCCAGACTCCGCGTCCCAAACTCTTAACCATCAGGTGCCCCTTCTGAATACATTCACAGGGCTTATGTGGCACAGTATCAGAGAGAACTTCTCTTATGATCCTTATTGGATCCTGGGCAACTTTTAAGTGATTTGGGAACACTACCCGAACGGTGACAAGAGCAACGTTAATGCCATGCTCATAATGATTCTACCACCTCCTGTGCCACCTTGTCATGCATTTGATAAGTAGACCCGAGACTGTCGGCTTTCATCTCTGGGACTTTGTCAGAAGCCAGGCCTCCATGGCCTGACTGTCCCTGCTCCCCTGCAGCCTGTCACTGTTTTAACGGTCTCTCCACAGGCCTTCAGAACAACCTGTCCCCCAAGACAAAGGGAGCCCCCATGCACCTGGGCGCCATTGTGGGCATCGTGCTAGCCGTCCTCCTGGTGGCAGCTGTCATCCTGGCTGGGATTTACATCAACGGCCACCCCACCTCCAACGCCGCCCTCTTCTTCATTGAGGTCAGTGTAGCCTTTGGCCACAGGTCTGCCGTCGGCTTCTGCCTCGGCGTTGCCAGGGCCATTTAATACCTGCCTCTCCCGTCTCATCCCTCACCTGCCACACACCCGAGAGACCGCCATCGACTCCACCCTGGCACATCTCTCAGTGGCTGGTGCCCCCTTTAAACACCTCAGAACCCCTCGGCCCTGCTGTCCTTGGGGAGCAGCCCGGCTGCTTTTGTTCCCCCATTTGTGAAATCAGAAACATCCCCAGAGGAAAGAAAGAAGGCCACACGTGCCACACAGTGCCCATTTAGTGGCTGGGCAGCCAATCCCCAATGACTTAACATCTCTCATGCCCAAATTCAAAGCCATAATGGAACCAAGGTCCCTGCTGCTTTTAGGCGGGTGTGAGGTTTCAGATGACAAGCCACAGTGATGAGAGGGCCGCTTGCTCCGGGAGCTGTATGAGGATGCTTTAGTTCCAACGTCTTGGGCTCCTGAGGAGCAGCCTGAGGCGTGGCACAGGACACGGGGACGGAGGGCTCAGCCTCTTCACTCGGGGGCGCGGGGCTCAGCAGCTCCTGACCCCAGCTTCTGCTCTCGGCCTCTTGCCAGCTCTCCACAGGGCCCGGTGGCACCTCTGTGACCTTAGTCTCCTCCACAGGGGTCGGGTCTCCCTTTGTTTAGACGACTCCCTATTTATCATCAGTCCTAGCCAGTCATTCTGAAGTCTCAGCCTACCTGGGTGACACCTGGGAACTGCAGATCCCCAGGCCTCAGGCCTTCTGATGGGGCGGGTCTAAGGTGGGCCCAGGAATCTGCATTTTCATAAGCCCCCCCACCCCCACCCCGTTCATTTTGTGCTATCTGGAGGGTTATCTTGGCATTGCTGGAGCCTTCCGGATCATCCTGGCCATCCCTGACCCACTCCCTCACCTTGCACAGTCTCAGGTCTCCACTCGGTGTGTTGCTGAATCTTTTAGCCGTGAGTTCTGCAGACCACGCGGTGGAGGAGAACATGTCCTTGCAAACTCTGGCTCTCAGCAGGTTTCACAGTGGTCATGGGATCACAGTGGGAGCCTTTTGGGGACGGGGCCCTGAAGGTCAGTCATCCAGCTCCTAGCAGGTCCCCAGGGCCCCAGGGCCCTTGTAAGAGAGTCTTGGTGCTGTCCCTGGGCGGGGAGAGTCCCCATGGTTGGGGTCAGGCCCACTGACTTTGCCTCTGTGCCCCCCCACCCCACAGCGGAGACCTCACCACTGGCCAGCCATGAAGTTCCGCAACCACCCCGGCCACTCTACCTACACTGAGGTCGAGCCCTCGGGCCGGGAGAAGGAGGGCTTCGTGGAGGCAGAGCAGTGCTGAGACGCCAGGTCTCCCCTTCGAAGGGTAGGAGAGAAGACACGGGGGCTGCAGAAGAGATGTTAAAGCAAAGAGAAGTGGCTTTTCCTGGCATCTCCCAGCATGCCCTGGGCCAAGAAGATGAGAGGGTGGTTTATGGCCCCTGAGCTTCAGCTTTGTCATCACGCCCCAGACACCGAAGAGGGGGCAGAACGGCAACCACGTGGAGTTTCTAAAGGACAGTAGCCTAATCTCATCCCGTTTTGATGCGAGGATTCTACGTTTCTGGGCCTCCAGGGGTCTACTCTCTAGCTGTCTCCGAGCCCCCTCCCCACCCGGAGATGGCCAGATGCCCTGCTCCCGGTCACCTAAGCCCCTGCATACGACACCAGCTAGCTAGAGTCTAGATTGGGGCTGTGCATTCCAGGGTCCATAGACTCAAGGGCTGGTCCTCATGGCTATGGAGTCGGTGCATTTAGCCCCAGCTCCGAAAGTCTGAAGTTCTCTCCATCGGTTGGATGCGGGTGTGGCTGCTCTCAACCCTTGAGGCGTGTGGTCATCGGAGGAAAGCCAAATGAGAGGAGAGAAAAGAACTTGCGGGGAAAATTGCATTTTTAGGCTTCGCTCCCTTAACTTGCCCTTTCTGCTCAGAACCAATCCTTCTGCACCAAAATGCCCGTGCAGCCTACCTCGGAGGCTGTACCTGAACCCGTGGCCCCGGCTCTCCCAGGCGAGCCGTGCTGTGCACGGCCACATGTACCACGTGAGGCTCCTCATCCCGACGACGGCCTGTTCGGTGCCTGCTTTATTCACTGGCCTGTTCTGCCGTCCGCGCCGGCACGTACCTGCAAAGGCAGGGCTTGTCCGATTAATATTTTTCCTCCTCTGGACTGGATTTTTATAGCCATTAAAGACGAATCGGGCGGCTACAGGGCTCCTGAGACAGACCCAGCAGGGAACTTCGGTTGCATTCTGTGGAGAAGCAAAGCGCCAGAATGGCTGGGACAGAGGCAGCCGGCATGGGAGTGAGGGACTTTCTGCATAAGACCTTGACCTGGAAAGTTGCCGCCATGTCCCCCGGCTCTGCGAGTTTTGGGGGCGGGGAGTTTAGGCTCCCGAACTTAACCTGGCTTTAAGGAAGGTCCGTCCCAGTGATGAGTTGGGGCTGCTTCTGACGAGCATTTAAAATTAAAATCTGTAGCTCACCCTCATTCAAAATAAAAACTATCAGCAGCAAATAAATGTTAAATCACAGTCTCTACTTAGTCATGCCCTTTTATGCATGTCACGGGGACGCTGCAAAAGAAGTTGGTTTAAGTACAAGGCAATCCGGTGGGGGGTTGGGCAGTCTGCCAACAACCAGACCCATCCAAACACTGGCCGATGGTTTTCCAGTTGCCCCATGGTGGTGAGGACGCTGGTGACAGAGTCAGAAACATGCTGGACCTCGGCTCTGCTTCCTAAACCAGCTGAGGAAGAGCTGGGGGTGTGGGGCACCGTGGGAAGGAGCATCAGGGTTGAGAAAGAAAAGAGCGCAGCAAAGAGAGGCAGGTTCTCCGCAAGCGTCTGAGGACAGGAAGGTGTGTCACAGGGCTCTCTGAGCGACAGAAGCGCAGCCCATGCCGGGAGCAATCTGGGCTCCCAGCCCTCCTGCCCGTCCGGAGGGCGATTTCTGCTCTTGCCTGACCAGCAAAAGCATCTGTGACCTTTATGTGTCTAAAATGGCCAGTGGGGCCGTTCCTTGGTGGCCTAATTCAGTGCACAGCACCATTTGCTCTGCTCCCAAACCACGGCACGCTTTTCCCCAGTGGGAAATCGGCCGCCCATTATAGAAGGAGAGGATGTTGGGAGTGGAGAAAGAGGCAGTGACGCAGGGAGGCCTCTGCTGCTAACTCTGCAGGTGGAGAAAGAAAGTTCCAGATGCTTCAGCCCCAGTCAGAGCAAGCCTGGAGGAGCCCTGGGATGTCAGTGGCAAGGGGAGTGGAGGTGCTTGGTAGCGGGCAGCCTGTTTGTTACAACAGAAAGAACTAACGGTATGTCACCAAGAGAGGCCCCGGCCTTCTCAAGCCCAGACGTAGACTAAGTCTCCTAAGAAATAGAGCCGAGTGTCTCTCAGAGTTCATGCTGGTCCCCGGCTGTCCTTAGGATACCTGGCAAGACAAACATTTCTTAGACCTAGGAGATCCGCTCCAAGGTTTAGAGCGGGTTAGCCGGATAACTATGGAGAGTGACTGGCTGCACGAGTGAGTGACCAGACAGAGACGCGGGTCTCCTGGCCGGCCCTCCGAGTGTGGCTCCAGTCTAGCAAGGCAAGGTGGCACTTCACATACCGGGTACTGCCAGTCACAGGGCGGTTGCAGACTTCCAGGCCTCTCCTCCCCATAGGCATATACAGCTCCAGAGAAAGTGGGTGGTCGGCAGGTGCGTCCCCATGTGACGTTGTTGGGTATCCTTGGGGGGGAGGAAGGGGCTCCACGCAAGTTCATCACGCAACAGGAAGCTTCAACCCTGTGAAAGAGGACTCTGGGGAGTTTTCTGTGTTGAACGGAGAGATCAGAAAGTCTCGGGAAGGCTCCGTTACTCACCAGAACTCTTAAGAGAGCCAACAAAAACATGGGAATGTGAATGCAGAGGCTGAGAATGAGAGGGGGGCGCCCGTAAGCTCAACCTCCTGCTCCTCTCATTGGTCACTCCTAGATCTGTGGACTTTCCCAGTAAGGTTCCTGGGGTTTCTGACTCTAGAACCCAAGTGCATGTGAGCCCAGCCATGAACCCCAACGTCCAGGAAAGCCCCAGGTAGAGCAGATGGGCTTACGGAGCTTGACCGGCTGGCTACCTCCCTCGGCCACAATCAGGTGTCACCTATTCAGGCCAGCAGGCCCCGCCACTCTGGAGGTCACTTCAGATCTCAGCCTGGAGCCTGAGGTTGAAAATGTCTTTCGGTCGCTATTAGAGGTTCTTGGTGGACCTAAAAAAAAAACCAAATTTCTAAAATTTGCATGTTTTATCAGGGCTTCCCTGTACAGTGCGTCCGTGTGTGTGTGTGTGTGTGTGTGTGTGTGTGTATACACCCAGATACACACACAGGTATTTTATTGCTAAAAACATTGGACAAGGCTGGAGCGGTGCTCAGCCTTTAGCTTGGTTTATTAAATTAGGACAATGGCAAAAGCTGCCAGCCAACCATGCTATTCAAAAAGCAGAGCATCTACCACCTGAGCCGACTGTTCGTCTGGTTGTGAGCAAGGCCGAGACTCTTTTTTCTCCTGGTCCTGGAACAGACTCACAGATTGGCACTGATCAGGGCTGCACCCAGACTCCCCGGCTGTGAGAACCGACGCCAGCAGAGTCAACATCAGAGATAAAATGCAGCCAATATCTCTCTCTCTCTCTCAACTAAAACCCACCTGAACTCACAGCACAGTTAGAAGGATCTGGGGGCTGAGGGCACCCTGGCTGTCCTAAACACAACATATTCACACATTTAGTGTGAATTCTCTGCATGGATCCTCAGTATTAGTAATAAAAGGAAACCTTCTTTTACAACTTCTGCTATGTGCAAAATAAAGTACAAAGGATCTGGGGTAGCATTCTGCAAATACACACACACACCTTAATCCTGACCCCGGGTCTCCGACACCTACACTAGGACTGGCCTTGGGAGCGTAGGAAGAGCCTCCAGTTACCTGCCCATCACAGGTGCTTTTCCCAACCTCCCGCTCCACCTCCAAGAGCAACAGCCTGGAAAGAAACCTCGGCTGTTTACTTGTATTGGGTTTGTAAATCCCTGGCAGTTAACCTCACGCATTTGTAATCTACTATCTGGAGATACCAAATAAATCTGAGTAAGCTGATACTGGCACATTTCTGGATGCTTTGCATTCGGACAACTTTAGCAGCCTCATTGTGTTTTTATTACTTTGTGTTTTTGCTCACAAAACATGGTTTAGCAAACCAAAACAAAGAAAGGGAAAATTTGAACGCCTTCTAGCCAAAATCAGCAATGCCAAATCTCAGGCTCCAAACAAGCCAATTTATAAATAAACACGCTGTGATTGCCAAATCGAGAGGAATGTGTTGGAAAAGACAGTGTGGACGGATTGAGAGGGGACTGAGCTGCGCAGGGAGTCGGAAGGCGGGAGCTTGGGCCTCAGCCCTGCCTCTGAATTGCTGTGTGATGTGGGCCAAGTCACTGGACTTCTCTGGGCCTCTTTCTGCTTCTGGGAAATAGGAAATGCTAGATTAATTGGTCTAAGGTGGGACCTTAGCAAATAGCTTTTCCTGTTTTTGTTCAGCTCACCCAGCAACTTAGACAAAAGCATCCCTTTCTCTTTCGTTATCCTGACTTTTCTGGTCCTACCACTGAAGGTCCTGCATCCCAAGAATCTGCTCAAGCCCGGGCACTCTGGGACGTTTTGTCACCCCATCCTTGGAGCGGTCCTCCCACTCCATTGGCTAAAGAAATAATGTTAACACTGTCAAGCACCTGGAGAGTAATTTGGAGATTAGAACCTTGCTATTCAAAGTGTGGTCAGACAAGCATTAACATCCACTGGGGTCAGTTGGAAATGCAGAACTCAGGCCCACCCACCCCAGGTCAGAATCTGCCTTTGAGCAACTCCCAGGTGATCCAGGTGACGTGCGTGAGAGTTTGAGGAGCACTGTCTAGGAGACAAGTCTACCTACAGGATGGCAGCCTGTTGGGAAGGCATATTCCCCCACTTCCCAGAGGACGAAACTGAGGCTCCACTCGGAAAGGTAGTTTACTTTTGTTTATTCATTCATTTGATCCACATTCCTTAAACACCTACTGTGTGCCAGGCACCATTAAGTGACTTGCCTGAGGTCACACCGCTAGAAAACAGAGACAACCCCCAAACTCAGGTCTTGGAATTCCCTTCTGAGGCTGTTCTCTGTGCGCCTCAGGGTGCTGCCAGAACCCCTGGCCACAGTTTAATATAGAAACAGATTGTGGATTACAACAGAATCCTCCGGGCCTGTAGAGAACCTACAAAGACGCATAGTGATGACTTCAGATCCATAGTCTTGGCTCACGAAACTGTGAGCTTATCGTCTATTTATTTACACAGCCCCAAGAGCTTGAAAATATCCTAATTGTTGCTGCTTCCTTCTCATCCCTGCTCCTCGCGCCAGCAACCCTCCCGCAGGAAGAATTAGAAGCTTTCCAGAGCACCGGGCTGATGCGCTGCGTTATTTATCTCCATGGATGGAGGACCGTGGATTACTTCCTCCTCCATGATGGGGCCCGGGATGCAGGGAAGTGGGAAGGGAAAGGAGAATCTTTACTCGAACTGCAAAAACCAAAGATAAATTCTTTGGGGGATGATTTTTCTGATGTTCATAAAACATATTTATATTTGGTCTCTAGAGATAGCTAAATGATGCCCACAGTTTTCTGCAAAGCTGAAAGCACTGAAAAAGAAACATCTGACTGTAGGCCAACAATATTTCATCATACCTTCCCAGAGCCTTGGGCTAGGACCTTCCCTTCCAGCTTCAGTCTTTTCTCTTCAACGTTTTTTATTCAGACATTGTAACTGGCACCACCATGTGATCTGATGGAGTGTCCAGAAGGTGTAAGGGTCACTATGTCCAGCTAAGCTGAAAAAAGTTGGAAAATCCCCAAAAAGAAAAAATAACAGATATGTTTTCCCCTCCATTGATACAGTCCCCTCAATTTATTTATTTTATTTTATTTTATTTTATTTTTTTTAAAAAAGAGGTAGAGCTGGGTTTTTTTGTTGTTTTTTTTTTTTGAGACAGAGTCTCACTTTGTTGCCCGGGCTAGAGTGCCGTGTCGTCAGCCTAGCTCACAGCAACCTCAAACTCCTGGGCTCAAACGATCCTACTGCCTCAGCTTCCTGAGTAGCTGGGACTACAGGCACGCGTCACCATGCCCGGCTAATTTTTTCTATATATATTTTAGTTGTCCATATAATTTCTTTCTATTTTTAGTAGAGACGGGGGTCTCGCTCTTACTCAGGCTGGTCTCAAACTACTGACCTTGAGCGATCCACCTGCCTCGGCCTCCCAGAGTGCTAGGATTACAGGCGTGAGCCACTGCGCCCGGCCCCCAGTCCCCTCAATTTAGATCCCATTTTTTTTTTTTTTTGAGACAAGGTCTCGCTCTGTTACCTGGGCTAGAGTGCCGTGGCGTCAGCCCTGCTCACAGCAACCTCAAACTCCTGGGCTCAAGCGATTCTCCTGCCTCAGCCTCCCAAGTAGCTGGGACTATAGGCATGCGCCACCATGCCCAGTTAATTTTTTCTATACATATTTTTTTAGCTGTTCATATAATTTCTATTTTTAGTAGAGACGGGATCTCGCTCTTGCTCAGGCTGGTCTCAAACTCCTGAGCTCAAACAATCTGCCTGCCTTGGCCTCCCAGAGTGCTAGGATTTACAGGCGTGAGCCACACCGTGCCCGGCCTAGATCCCATTTTGAATTCAGAGACGGAGATGCTGCTCTCAATAAACCTGTGCTTGAGTCCCCTCTCCCAAGGAACATTAAGTCACACCAAGAGCCCCTCCTCAAGGCCAAAAGGGCAGGGGCCTATCTTCTTCCCTCTCCAGAGCTGACAACAGCCCTCTCTGTTCCCTGGGGCTCTTCTCCTCCAAGCCCACTAGGGACTGAGCAAAATCCTCCCAGCTGCCCTGGATCTTCCTTCTGCCTCCAGAGACAAGCGCTCAGCCCTCTTTCACCATGAAAGAGAAACCAAAATTCACAAAATTGGCAGACGGTAAAGCTTACTTAGAGCCCGAAGCCTCGGTCCATTTACTTTTGTCCTCTGCGATGACGGTGACGGTGGTGGCGGCTCACGTGGACTGAGTGCTCACTATGTTCTGGGCACTGTTTAATGAGATTTATCAGTAGCCTCACCTAGGGGGCAGGTTCTACCGTTATCTCATTATCTCTACCCTCCACTTCCCTTCCAGCTTCAGTCTTTCCTCTTCAACGTTTTTTATTCAGACATTGTAACTGTCACCACCATGTGATCTGATGGAGTGTCCAAAAGGTGTAAGGGTCACTGTGTCCAGCTAAGCTGAGAAAAGTTGGAAAATCCTCAAAAAACAACAGCACTTGCTGTTGCACGTCACAGACAGACTTGCTTGATGCAGGGTTGCCACAAACCTTCTCTCTGTAAAAAATGCATTATCTGAAGTAAGCGAAGGGCCATAAAATGAAGTCTGCCTGTATTTATCTTAGAAACACTAACTCCTTCTCATGTTCTTTAATTTAAAGAAAAGGGATATGGTAAGGGATATTACAGAACTCTACCTGCAGAAATCAAACTCTGGAAACTTCCCTAAGTGATTCATTTTGAACGAGGGTCTTGGTACCCAGGCTGACTGTTCTGCAAAGTAGACCAGACAAGGCACTGGGCTTACTTGTCTATTTCCTTGTAAACCTCAGTTACATTAATTGTTGCAATTCCTTTATATATATATAAAATCACATACCAAACCATCCATGCAATTCCTTTTTAAAAACAGGTTAAACTAGCGCAGCATCTGCTCTACGGTCTGGCACACAGTAGGTATTCAGGGCATAGTTGTGGAAAGGATGAATGAAGAACAAGAGGGGCACAGCTGAACCCAGCCGAAGCTCTTCTCTTCCTTGCTGGAGAAATCCCTCTCATGGACATTTTAATGGAAAAATACAAGGTGAACAGCCTTCACGTTCTTTCAAAGGCATGTAAGGCCAAGACAAGCCCAGATGTGGCTTTCTTGCTGGCTTGTGCGTTTGGATGGGCTGTGAGCTAACAGGCCCGTGGGAGGGTGGGATAAGGCCTCTACGCCTGGCTGAAGAGGGAAGCTCTAATCCCTAGGCCTGCAGAATAGCCAGAAACCCGGATTTATAATAAAATCCTCCCTTCTCCCCTTGCTGCTTCCTTTCCTTCATGAGAAGCAAAGGTTGATGTCCCTCAAAGCCCCCAGAACCAAGACAATATGGAGCATTGGACACCAAAGCACAGATGTCCCACAGAGGCCCCGGGGCTGGGTCTGCGGGCTTTCTGGTTATTTGGCCAAAAAAAGCACAAATTGGCTGGGCACAGTGGCTCCCGCCTGTAATCCCAGCAATTTGGGAGGCCGAGGCAGGAGGAACGCTTGACGCCAGGAGTTGGAGACCAGCCTGGGCAACAAAGCTAGACTCCATCTCTACAAAGAAAAAGAAATTAAAATAAAATAAAAAGCAAGTATCAACTCTCCATCCTCAGCACCCAAAATATATGACTCATAGGCAACTCTGCTGCAAAAAAGAAAGGACACAAAATAAGGGAATGCACAGCCAAGTGCCGGAGGCACTGCAAATGTTTCTGGAACAAATTTCTTCCTGGTCTGGTCTTTGTAATCCAGATTCTCAGTTTCTGGAGAAAATCACTTTCTATGATATAAATATCAAAGGAGCTAGGATTGAGGAGGAGACGTTGGGACCATGGCTCAGGGCAGGTTTTTTTTTTTTTTTTTTGCAGGGGCGGGGTGTTGGGGGGAACAGGCTCTCCCTGCTGTCTAGGCTGGAGTGCAGCGGCACCATCACAGCTCACTGCAGCCTCCAATTCCTGGGCTCAAGCAATCCTCCTGCTTCAGCCTTCTGAGTAGCTGGAACCACAGGTGTGCACCACCATGCCTGGCTAATTTTTTAATTTTTTTTAGAGATGGGGTCTTGCCATGTTGCCCAGGCTGGTCACAAACTCCTGGCCTTACATAACCCTCCTTGCCTCCGCCTCCCAAAGTGCTGGGATTATAGGTGTGAGCCACCGCACCCAGCCTCAAGGCAGATTAGAATCAGGCACCAAAAGGCTACAAAGTAATTCCTCCTCTCCTTTGTATATCATGATTTACCAAAAGGCCCTTTTAGGGAGTAATTCTGCCTTGGAGACCTCAGAGAAGCAGAAAAGCTCCCTCCAAGCTTTCTCCCAGTTCTGCTCCTTGGGTCTGACGGTTAAAGACATATGCACCATGGTGGTTTCTGTTCCTTTCATCTGAGTTTCTTCTTTTCAGGCAACTGTGTGGATTTGACAACCGGCAATTACAAGAACCCGGATGAATGCAGGTCTCTCGCACCAGTTATATTTCCTACGCTCTAGTAAAACAAAGCTCCTCGTCAGTCTGGCATAGCTGGCACTCCCACCTCAACCTCTATCCCCACTCAAAATAAAAAGATTCCTTGGGATAGAGCTTTACAGCTTTCAAAACACTTTCACACGTCAAGTCTTGAAGGCAGAGCAAGGAGAGCGCATGCCCAGGTGGGGCCGTCCAAGCACCTGCCACTGTCCTTCCCTGGCCCGAGCCCGAGCACGACTCTGAGTTCAGTACAAGTATAATCATGATTTACATTGATGAATCTCTTAGTTTTCCAAACACCTTCTCAGAATAGCATCTCCTGTGGTCATCATAGTTCTCCTTTTGGGGTTGGCAGGATGGGAATTCACATCCCAGTTTAAGGTTAAAGGACGGCGCATGCCTGTAGTCCCAGCTACTTGGGAGGCTGAGGCAGGAGGATCACTTGAGGAGTTTGAGGTTGCAGTGAGCTATTATGACGCCACTGCACTCTAGCGGGGATGACAGAGTGAGACTCTGTCTCAAAAAAACAAAAAAAGATTAAAGGAAACTGAAGCACTGAATGATTTTCGCAGCCCCACTGCCTCTGACATGTAGTCCTTCTAAGAAGCTCTCATCAGAACTTAAACTCTGGCCACTAGTAATGATAGCACAATGAGGACTAACATTTATGGAACGTCTTTTGTGAGCCAGGCAGGGCTAAGCACCTTGTGCGTTCCACACCAGAAGGTAGAAAGGACGCGATTACCTTTACTCACTGTTGGATTCCCAAGGATGTCAATCAAAATATGCTTCTCAGGCCAGTCGTGGGGGCTCACGCCTGTAATCCTAGCATTCTGGGAGGCCAAGGTGGGTGGAGCGCTTGAGCTCAGGAGTTCAAGACCAGCCTGAGCAAGAGCAAGACCCCTGTCTCTACTAAAAATAGAAAGAAATTAGCCAAACAACTAAAAATAGAAAAAATTAGCCAGGCATGGTGTCATGTGCCTGTAGTCCCAGGTACTTGGGAGGCTGAGGCAAGAGGATAGCTTGAGCCCAGGAGTTTGAGGTTGCTGTGAGCTAGGCTGACGCCACGGCAATCTGGCCCAGGCAACAGAGCGAGACTCTGTCTCAAAAAAAAAAAAAAAAAATCACATGAAATGGAGATCAAATCTAATCCATATTTATAACCTAAATGAAGAAGCAGACTAAACGCTCAGAGAGTTGTGGTAAACCAAAGGAGAGCCAAGATGGGAGATTTTGTGGTGCGCTGTTTGACATGGTAGCTGCTGGTTACCTATGACGCTGTTTGACATGGTAGCTGCTGGCTACCTATGACTGTTGAGCGTCTCAGATGTGGCTGGTCAAACTGAGATGTGCTCGTTCTGAGTACACGTTGAAATGATAATGCTTTGAGCATGTTGGGTTAAATAAATTATTTAAATTAATTTCACTTGTGAATTGTTACCTTGTTAATGTGGTTACTAGAAAATTTTAAATTACATGTGAGGCTTACATTATATTTCTATGGGGACAGGGCTGGTTTAGAATAGTGAGCAGTCATCAATATGTCACGAATGCCTAATTAAATGCTAAGCACTTTATGTGCGTTGCTTTATTTAACCTTTGTATCACCCATAATTTCATCATTATTCCATTTCACAGATGAGGAAGCTATGCTTAAAAGAGTTAAGTACACAGCTATTAAAAAGGACAAGTCAAACTACATGTATTGGAATAGAAAGTGTCCATAATAAATTGGAGTTTTTTAGCAATCATTTCCCATTATCAGTAAGATCAAATATACCTATATAACTTATTTTAAATAAGACATTAAGTGACCTGGCTCTAGCTACCTGTAGAGCCAGGACTTGAACCCTGGGCCTATGTCAACTCCAAGTTCATCCTCTTAACCAAGAGAAGCAATGGAGGTAAAGAGGCTCTGGAGGGCATAGGAAGCAAACTCTCACCCACGTCAGGTCTTTTCTTTGCAGTATCCCTGGAAGGTGGCCAGCCAGTAACTGCTTGACTACTTCCAGCAACGAGGAGTTCATTACCTTCCTAAGCAGCATGCACCATTGCTGGCAGCTGGTTACTAGAGTTCTCCTGCATCAAATGAGGATAAATCTGTTACATCCTAAGATCTGCTCGTGAGTTCTGGATCCTTGCAGAGAAAGTAGCCCACTTGAGCAAGGTCGAAAGGACGTGCGGACTTGCCCTGGTCTCTAAGGCGAGACTCCAGGTGCAGGTGCAGCAGGTTCCACACTGTTGCGTGGGGAAGGGAACACCCTACGCCCCACTCCTCCCACCTCAGACGGCCAGCACTTCCTGCGGCCTGGCCCAGGTAAACCTTGCCTGCTTGGCCTGCACGGCTTCCGTGATATGGCTTTAGGGCCACAGCTGCGGCAAACACTTGCATTTCCATTCAGAGTAAGGCCTCCCACCCCTGAAAGGATAATTATCCGCCTGCTGAGCTGATAGGTTCCCATCTGGTGAGGGCTGAATGCTGCGTCTGTAGAAAAGACACCAGAAAAGGCAAGCTCTCGGCCTGGCTGTGACAGATTCCCTCAGCTACTACAAGGAAAAAAAATTGCTGAGGTGCAGGGGGGTGGAGAGAAGGCCTGGAAAGGAGAAGAAGATGAATATGGGATGCTAATGAATTCTTGTGATCTCACGCTCTCTGATTCCAGTCCATGCTCCTCTGCAGAAATTGGCGAGGCTGCCTTGCCAGCTGGAACCTGAAAACGTGCCCAGGTAGATAGAACCGTGAGTCCTAGGACAGCCTGTGACACGCTGGCTGCCCACTGATGGCTGAACGTCCAGGATGGAAAATAAGAGGAGGGACCTGCAGATGGGACACCCCTCGGCATTGTATCCCAGGGGTCTGCCTTTCTGGTCTGCCCCTCCCCACCCCCTTACAGTGACAACAGAGCTGTGAACCCAGGAACAAACCCGGACAAACCCTGCCATTGCCCCTTCCCTCCTCTCATCTCCACTTTCCACATCAAACAATAATAAAAGATGGCTGGGCATGGTGGCTCACACCTGTAATCCTAGCACTCTGGGAGGCCCAGGTGGGAGGATCACCTGAGCTCAGGAGTTCGAGACCAGCCTGAGCAAGAGCGAGACCCTGTCTTTGCTAAAAATAGAAAAATTAGTTGGTGTGTCATGGCACGTGCCAGTAGTCCCAGCTACTCAGAGGCTGAGGCGGGAGGATCCCTTGAGCTCAGGAGTTCAAGACCAGCCTGAGCAAGAGCGAGACCCCATTTCTACTAAAAATAGAAAAATTATTCCAGCACATGTGGCCCGTGCCTGTAGTTCCTGCTACACAGGAGGCTGAGGCGGGAGGATTACTTGAGCTCAGGAGTTTGAGGTTGCAATGAGCTATGGTGGCACCACTGCACTCTACCCAGGGTGACAGAGCAAGACTGTCTCAAAAAAAAATAAAAAGTGTTAGGTCCAGAGCCGAGAGGGAGATGCATGAAGCCTCATGTGTACAAAATGCTGTTTATTTTGAACATCTGGGTACAGATGGGTGGAGGCCAAAAGAGTATACACCACAAGGGAGAGGAAAGCCTTGGGTTTTATAGAGGGTTTTTCCAGGGGGAGTGAGTAACTGGGCCAGAATAGCCATGGTAATAAGTTTTTTTAAACTACCAATTTCTGAGAACCCTGAGTTGGTCTCATCCTGCAGAGATAGGCGAGTAGGGAGGCGAGTAGCTTCATCCTTTTCAGGGGGTGGATAGGAACGTCAGGGTTGCCGCAACTGTCTGTGGTCAGAGTTAGATTTACAACCTCCGGACTCTCCCCCCTGAACAAACCTAAGGAAACGGAGGGCGGGAGACCATCTAGAAGGCCCTGAGTGCACACTCCATTGCCCTGTGGCGTACTTCTCAAGGCCCCCACTGGAACGTGGTCCTTCTAACATAAGCCCCCTCCTGGCTCTCAACATCTTGGGAATGGGCCTGCATTGCATTAATTTTTTATTTTTCCAGTGCCTGGCACATAGTAGGTGCTTAATAAATATTTGTTGAAAGGGAGAGAGCGATGAAGAGAGGTAGGGAGGAGGAAGGGAAGGAAGGAGAAAAAAAAAAAAGAAAGCCAGACCTGTGGCAGGCCATGGAGATGGCGCAGGGGAGAGAGAATGAAGGCCTTTCTACAGGGCGGTAAACGTCAAGGTCGGGGAGCCACGGATATTTCCATAAGAGGATCTACAGGACTTGGCGAGTGACTATTTGTGGGAGGAAAGCAAGAGCGAGGAATTCCGATGACTGGGGGAATGATGGGGACATAAATAGAAATGAGGCAAACGGGAGCAGAAGCCAGTCGATGGGAAAAGGCAGTAAGAGGATGCTTTTCAGTTTGGACATTTTGAATTTCAGGTACCAGCAGGGCCACCCCAAGTGGAGCAGCAGCTCAGGAGGGAGCTCAGCGGTAAAGGCACAGCCTGGGGAAGGGTTTGCAAAGAAGGCCCAGGGGCAGTGCTGGGAGTGGGTGAGATCACCCAGCAGGGAAGAGAGGAAACAGGAGGCACAAGGGCAGAGCCTTGAGGAACGCCAGCACTTATGGGAAGAGAACAAGCCACTGTTGGAAAGAGAAAAGGAAAATCGGGGAAGTGCAGGATCCCATAGCCAGGAGGACATTTCAAGCAGGGGGAGTGATGGGCAGAGCCAGATGCTTCAGAGGTCAAGTGAGATGAGCTCCAAGCCGGAGAAAGATCCTGCAACCCAGCAGCAAGGGGAGGTGGGGAGAGTCCTCAGAGGGCGCCAGGACTGTGGTGCCGCAGGCGGGACGCAGACTGTGCCAGCTAGGGAAGCAGTGGGTGGTGAGAGCCCGAGGCAGCCAGCTGAAACACTCTTTGAAGGGCTTTGGCAGCAATGGGGGGAAGAACCGAGGACCATGGCTCAAGGGGGAGGCGAGTGGGAGGAAGACGTGTTTTTAAAACGGGTGAGTCCAGAACAGATTTGTGGGCGGAAGGGAAGGAAACAGTGAGATGGAAAGGAAGGAGACAGAGGGCATTTGGTGGAGCAGAGAAGGTCCCAGAGAAGGAGGGGGAATTCAAGAGAGCATGTTTTTTAAAAAAGCATACAAATCAAAGCAGCACGTAAGTGGGGATAGTAAGTCCTTATATTTGAAAAGCAGTGAAATGCAATCTACAAAGCATTTTTATGTGCTATATCTCATTTAATCCTTGTAAGGGGCATATTACTCTACTAAAATGCAAGGAGGTTAAATGATTTACCCAAGAGCACCCAGCTAATCTACAGAAAAACTTGGGATCAAAGAGTCAATCAAGAGACACTCATTGATCCAGTGGCTGCCGTGTGAGCACCATGTTGGGTGCCAAAGATCCCAAAGGGAACAAGAAATGGCTCCTGCCCTCAAGGAGCTCACAAGCCAGGAGACTGAGCTCCACTCTGCTGACAGATGTGCTCTGAAACATGAATGTGTGCAGCGTAGGGTGCCAACTCAGACCAAGGAAGGGAGGGAGGTGGGATGCAAGGGAGGCCTTCAAGAGGGGTGAAGTTTGAGCTGAGTCTGGAAGGGCAAACAGGAATGACCCGGCTGAGAAGTGGGCACAGGAGGAAAGACTTCCCAGCAAAGGAAGTTGGTGTGCAAGAGCCTGGGGCCTATGGGAGCTGTGAGCTGTTCGCTCTGCTGGAACACGGGGTGGGTGTGGCTGGGGCCCGAGAGGATCGCGCCAAGACGTGGGTGGTGGAACGTGGCAGGCTACCCTGAAGAATTCTAATTTTTTCCCTTCTTTAAACCAGCGGAGGGTTTTAATCAAGGGAATGATATCATCAGATTTGCCTTCTACAACAATCATTCCGGAGATGCCCTGGAGGCAGTGTGGAGGATGGGTTAGAGGAGGATGTTGTAGGATGCAAGGAGACCAGTTAAGATGCAAATATAGTGGCCTGGGGGAGAGAGGGCAAGGGCTGGACTGGGGGCAGTGGCATTTATAATGGAATAGTGCACGATGTCTATCTATCTGTCTATGGAGAAAGAACCGGCCAGCCTTAGAGGAAGAAGATAAGAAAACAAGGAAAGGAACAATTCTCAGGTTCTGATTTGAACAGAAGCAAGAAGAGAAATAAATATTGAAGGGGGTGGGAGTTGGGTAGAAAATAAGTTCAGGACACATTGGATTGAGAGCCTCTGGGGCATCCAGGTGCAGGTATCTGGGAGGCAGTTGGATATGGGGGTCCGGAGCTCCTGGAGATAGAACTTCATGAGTCACCAAGGTAGGTAGTGATTAGAGCCACTGGAGCGGGTGAATGTTTGGAAAGAGAAAAGGGTCTCTCACACAGCCTTAAGGGGCATCGGCATTAAAGGAGCAGGTGAAACAGAAGAGACCTGGGAAGGAGAGGCCAGAGAGGTAAGAGAGGAAAAAAAGGAGAAAGTGACCGGCTGGGTACAGTGGCTCACGCCTATAATCCTAGCACTCTAGGAGGCCGAGGCAGGCGGATCGCTGGAGCTCAGGAGTTCGAGACCAGCCTGAGCAAGAGCGAGACCCCTGTCTCTACTAAAAAATAGAAATAAATTATCTGGCCAACTAAAAATATATATAGAAAAAAATTAGCCGGGCATGGTGGCACATGCTTGTAGTCCCAGCTACCCGGGAGGCTGAGGCAGTAGGATCGCTTAAGCCCAGGAGTTTGAGGTTGCTGTGAGCTAGGCTGACGCCAAAAAAAAAAAAAAAAAAAAAAAAAAAAAAAGGAGAAAGTGATGATCTAGAAGACAAAGAAATTGAGGGGGTCACGTCAACACTACTGCAAAGAAGGATACCATCTTTGATTGCTTTCAGGGAGAGGGGAGATGGCTTCCCCCAGCTGCTCAGAGAAGGCTTTGGAAACAGAAGAAAAGTGAGAAGAACAAAGGCCCTTTCGAGCTGAGAAACGGGAGGAGAGAGGGTTGAGTCCCTCTCTTCTCCTCTTTGCTGTGTTTTCTTGACTCGTGCTGCAATAATCAGTGCATTCACAGAAAACAAAGCATGATATTTGGCAAAATGTGAAGAATCAGATGTTCAAAATGTTTCTATAATGTGCTTCAAAACCAGACACACTGAAAATGGAGACCATCCAATGTGATCATGCTGTCCTTAAAAATGTTCCTTTGATAAACATTAAACTGTTCTGTTTACCAGAAGTGTTAACAAGGAAAATAAACAACAGGGCTATTGAGGAGTATTTCAAAATTGAAGTTTAAACCATAAGAGAAAACAAGCACCAAAACAATCCAAAATGGCATGAGCGTTGCAGAGCAGACCTCAGCTGTCTTTGAAATCTTTTCCTCTGCCTAACATTACATAATTCTCCATCAGCCAAAGAGATCAGTTTCACACGCTAAAATTCACTATGTATGTGTCATACTTAAAGGACAGGATATTGAAAGGAAATAATAATATAAAGAGATATAAAAAGGTTTGGGAACCAATGCACAGGTAGGCCTGAGAAATGTCTGGAGCATCTTTAAAGACATTACTGAAAAATAAGTAAAGCAGACTTCCATTCCAGATGATATAATTGACCCAGGCACCCTGCTAACTGAAGAAAATGACGAGGTTCATAAATTTGGAAAGGAGAGCTTTATTTTTCATAAGGGGTGGCAGCCTGTGGGTGGCCATTCCAACAGTCTGGAAAGCAAAGCCTCACCCAGAAGCCTGGAATACGTGCTTCGGGGCAGGTACAATGGGAACAGGCATTTATATCAAGCTGGATGGCCAAATATACATATTTAACAAGCTGTAGGAGGAGTCACGAATACTTATGAAAGGAGAAACGTGTGCATGAGCAATCAAGCTTTATGCCCCTATTTATGGGGTCCATGTTCAGAAAATGGCAGCTTTCTGGTGTCAAAAGGTGAAGCAGAGGACATGAAAATGCTCTCTGCACATGCTCCTTAAGCTGGTTAAAACCACTCCATGATTGGTGGTCTCTTGTCAGAAAAGAATGCTGGTGTCCTGTCGATCGGAGATTGGTTTCTGTTTAGCCCTTAGGAAAAAAGCCTGATGGCCATTAGCAGGGGAGGGGGTATAATGAATCGTGTCTGACCTCCCATCGTGTCATGGCTGGGAACTCAGATTTAGGGTTTCTCTGGGGTCCTCTTGTCTAAGAGGGGGTCTGTTCAGTCAGCAGGGGGGCTTAGGATTTTATTTTTATTCACAATTCTAATTGACCCACCTGCTGAAAACAACTAAAAATTCTAGATAAAATACTAAAAACATCTTCTTCTAAATAAGTTAATAAAAGTAAGGAATAGGCCGGGCACGGTGGCTCATGCCTGTAATCCTAGCACCCTGGGAGGCCGAGGCGGGCGGATTCTTTGAGCTCAGGAGTTCGAGACCAGCCTGAGCAAGAGCGAGATCCTGTCTCTACAAAAAATAGAAAGAAATTATACGGACAACTAAAAATATATATAGAAAAAATTAGCCGGGCATGGTGGCGCATGCCTGTAGTCCCAGCTACTCGGGAGGCTGAGGCAGTAGGATCGTTTAAGCCGAGGAGTTTGAGGTTGCTGTGAGCTAGGCTGACGCCACCGCACTCACTCTAGCCCAGGCAACAAAGCGACACTCTGTCTCAAAAAAAAAAAAATATATATGAAGTACCTAGGAATAAAACGAACTAAAGATGTGCCAGACCTCTATGAGGAAAATATTACAAAATGTTATTAAAGATATTAAAGAATACCAAAACAATAAAGGATGACGCTATGTTTATAGACTGTAAGACTCACATGGATAAAAATGTCAGTTCTCCCCAAGTTGATCTACAGATTCAAAGCAATTTCAAAAGCCCAACAGATTTTGTAAAGAATTTGACAAGCTTATTCTAAAATGTAAATGAAAGTACAAAAGGCCAGGAATAGCCAAGACAAAAAATAAAATAAAAAAAGGACTTCCCTTCCAGATCCAGCCTCTTTAAGGGATAACAATGATTAAGACAGTGTGATATTGGATTAAGGACAGAAAATAGAGTGTTGAAAAGAATGGAGAGCCCAGCAACACACACCTGCCCACATGGCCACCTGATACATAACAGGAAGTGCTGTGGGTAGATGAATGCAGTAAGTAGCACCAGGACACTGAGTATCTATACAGAAAAAATAAAATCGGAGCTCTACTTTTCACCATACATAAAATTCAGTTCCAGGTGAATCAGACACCCACATGTGAAAGGAAAAAAAAAACAAAAAAAAACAAAGCTTTTAGAAGATAATTTCATGACCTCAGAGTAAGAGAGGATTTCTTTTCTTTTTTTCTTTTTCTTTCTTTTTTTTTCTTTTTGAGACAGGGCTTGCTCTGTCGCCCAGGCTTGAGTGCAATGGTGTGATCATAGCTCTCTGAAGCCTGGCACTCCTGGGCTCAGGCGATCCTCCTGTCTCAGCCTCCCAAGTAGCTGGGACTACAAGCCTGTGCTGCCACACCCAACTAATTTGTTTAAAAATTTTTTGTACAGGACTCCCAGTTAAATTTTAATTTCAGGTGAACAACAAGGACATTTTTAGTATGAGGGCATCCCATGCAAAATTTGTAAATTTAGTAAAAATGCTTATACTAAAAAAGCATTGTTTATCTGAAATTAAAATGTAATTGGACGTCCTGTATTTTATCTGGCAGTCCTATTAAAAATGGACGTACCCAGCTGCTCCACCTCCGTGGAGGTGTGTGGAAAGGGAAGTGATCATTATTGTCTGCTATGGATAAGCCAAGCGAGTGACAAGTGTGATCTCATTTAAACCTTGCAACAACCCTGAGCGGTACAGATTATTACTCCATTCTACAACTGAACACAAAGCTTGAATAATTTATTCAAGGTGAGATAGCAGGCATCAGATAGATGAGGAATCAAATTCAGTTTTGCTTCCCAAATGAGTACTCATTCCGGAGTACTTCTCCTCTGAAAGCTTTCAGATGGGCTTTTTTTTTTTTAAGATTTTAATCAAAAAGGGGGCAAGGTTCTGAAAATACTCCAAAGGCTTTTCCATCATAACTTAATATTATATTTGTTCATGTCTCATTAAATTTGCTTGCATTTATAATGTAATTATAAATGATATTTGCATAGTCTGATATGCTTCAGGGAATTTATTTATTTAAGAGAGAGGGGTCTCACTGTTTCGCCCAGGCTGGAGTACAGTGGCTATTCATAGGCACCATCATAGCTCACTGCAACCTCAAACTCCTGGGCTCAAGTGATCCTCCTGCCTCAGCCTCCCCAAGTAGCTGGGACTACAGGTGTGTGCCACCGCACCCAGCTCTCAAGGAATTTACTTTAATGGAAAGCCTTGGGAAGGTGAGGTAACCTCTTTGGAGCTCAGCCTCCTCATCTGTAAACTGAGGGTATTCTGTGTCAGCTAACATACTTTGCAATTTTCTACCTTTAGGGTTTCCCCCGCCTCTTTTGAGAAACCATGTTAAATTTTATACAGCTCTCTACTGCCACCTGCTGGAAAAATTACAGCACACATTTCTGCTTGAGAATGAGCTCTATGCAGTAAAAAGTCCCTTTGATACCGGGGCTTGTTTGCTTAGTAATTTCAATTAATGAGAACTATAGTTTTCTGGGTTTCTAAGGGTCAGTGTTTTCAATCTGTAAAACATTCCGAATGAGTCAACCCTGAACTTTGACCATCTGGAAATTAATTTTTTAGCAGTTTTTCCCACAGGGGAATATTTTTCAAACTTGTCTAGTGTTTTTGCAGTGACTGTCTTGCCAAATCTATTTACATGGAATTTGCTTTAGTAATTGTCTTTAGTGTTGCATTCATGAGGCCTGGTAAGAAGTATTTAATAGAACAGAAAAAAAATATTTTGTTTAAATTATCCCTTAATGATTTCTGAAACATTTAATTCTTGTGCTTTGAGAAGACATGGACACAATGCTCAACTACTTTTGCATGACCTGGAATAACTGTACATATTTTTTGAAAATCTGACTGCTTTGTATCTGGAAAATCTAAATTTTTAAACTGCAAGGCCGGGCGTGGTGGCCCACGCCTATAATCCTAGCACTCTGGGAGGCCGAGGCAGGAGGATCACTCGAGGTCAGGAGTTTGAGACTACCCTGAGCAAGAGCGAGACCCCCGTCTCTACTAAAAAAAATAGAAAGAAATTATCTGGACAACTAAAAATATATAGAAAAAAATTAGCCGGGCATGGTGGCGCATGCCTGTAGTCCCAGCTACTTTGGAGGCTGAGGCAGAAGGATTGCTTGAGCCCAGGAGTTTGAGGTTGCTGTGAGCTAGGCTGACGCCACGGCACTCACTCTAGCCCAGGCAGCAGAGGCAGACTCTGTCTCCAAAAAAAAAAAACCTGCAAAATGTTTCCTAAATCAAAGGCTAAATGCTGGCCTTAATTTTTTTTTTTTTTTTTTTTTTAATGCACTGTGGCCTGGCTAATTTTTCTATTTTTAGTAGAGAAGAGGTCTCACTCTTGCTCTGGCTGGTCTCAAACTCCTGACCTCAAGGGATCCTCCCACCTCAGCCTCCCAGAGTGCTAGGATTACAGGCATGAGCCACTACACCTGGCAGGTTTTTTTATAGACTTTATCTTTTAGAGCAGTTTTGTTCACAGCAAAATTGAGGAAAGCTACAAAGATTTCTCATTCTCTGGCTATCCCCACACATGCATGAACCTTATCAACATCCCCCACTAGATTGGTGCATTTGTTATAACTGATGAACCTACATTGACACATTCTTCTTCTTTTTTTTTTTTTTTGTCTTAGCTTCTTTCTTTTCAGCCACCTCAAGTGAGACACATTATTATTACCCAAAGTCCATAGTTTACATTAGTTTTCACTCTTAAAAATTTTTGTGTTACTATTTTTTTTTATAGAGACAGGGTCTTGCTCTGTCACCCAGGCTGGAGTGCAGTAGCACTATCATAACTCACTGCAGCCTCGAACTTCTGGGCTCAAGGGATCCTCCCACCTCAGCCTCCCAAAGTGCTGGGATTACAGGTGTGAGCCCCAGCACCCAGCCACATCAGGGTTCACTCTTGGTGTTGTACATTCTATGGGTTTTGACAAATGTATAATGACATGTATTCACCATTATATTATCATACAGAGCATACAGAGTATTTAAACTGCCCCCAAAATTCTCTCCCTCCCCTGACCCCTGGCAATCATTGATCTTTTGACTGTCTCCATAGTTTTGCCTTCTCCAAAATATCATATAGTTGGAATCATACAGTATGTAGCCCTTCAGATTGGCTTCTTTCAATTAGTAACATGCATTTAAGTTTCCTCCATGTCTTTTTTCTTTTTTTTTTATCTTTTGCAGAGATGGGATCTCAAAGAGATCTCAATGGGCTGGTCTTGAACTCCTGGCCTCAAGCAATCTTCCTACCTCCCAAAGTGCTAGGATTACAGGCCTAATCCACCGCCAGTTTATCCATCTACCTACCGAAAGGAATCTTGGTTGCTGTCAAGTTTTGGCAATTACGAATAAAGCTTCTATAAACATCCATGTGCAGGTTTTTGTGTGGACATGTTTTCAAGTGATTTGGGTAAATACAAGGAATGTAACTATTGGATCATATGGTAAGAGTGTGTTTAGTTTTGTAAAAACTGCCAAACTGTCTTCCAAAGTGGCTGTACCACTTAGCATTCATTCCCAACAGCAGTGAATGAGGATTCCTGTCGCTTCACATCCTTGTCAGCATTTGGTGTTTCAGTGTTTCGGATTTTCGCCATTCTAATGGGTATGCAGTGGCATATAATTGTACTCTAAAATTTGCAATTCCCTAATGACATACAATGTTGATCTTCTTCATATGCTTATTTGTCATCTGTATATCTTCTTTGGGTGAGGTGTCCGGGTCTTTGGCCCATTTTTAAATTAGGTTGTTTGTTTTCTGACTGTGGAGTTTTAAGAGTTCTTTCTACGTTTTGGGTAACAGTCCTTTATCAGATATGTTTTTTGCAAATATCTTCTCCCCAGACTGTGGCTTGTGGGCCTTCATTTTTAAAAACAATTAAAACCACTTGCCAGAATTCCTTCCATAATGTTAAAAGTGCAGTCCAAAAGAAAATAAGAAAAAAAAAAAAGTGCAGTCCAAATAATTCCATCATACAATATAAAATATGGGGTTAAAATTCTTGCCAGTTGGGGTTGAGCCTGCTTCAGAGGTTGAGAGCCAATAGCCAGTCCCTTCATATCTGGATTCACACTTGTCTCAGGGTTTTGTTGTAGCTGGCTGCCTGGAGCTTGAGGCAATCTAAGAGGTAATAAAACCTGAACCTATATATTTCTAAAAACTAATGGGGAGAAGGGGGGCCTATTTTAAAAGCAGGTCAGGAAAAGATTTTGGGAAAAGGAGCTAATGCTTACTCACTGCTGTGCTATTTGTCCCTCTGCCTTGTAATTTCCCAGACACAGCTATGAACTGGCTGAGATATTTGAATACACTGATTGCTATCTTTCAGTTTATGATGACACTCATTTAAAAATATCCAAAACTACTTTCCAACCCTTCTCTCTCTCTTCCATTTGTGGTATAGTAATATAGGACAGTGCATATTTTAAATATTTTTTCTAATAATACACATAATATAGACTCAATAGAGAGAGCCTAGAAAACCCAGAAATGCACAAAATAAAAAAGAACTTAAATCTCCCTTAATCTGGCTCTGCAAAAATAACTACTGCTGACATATTAATAGTGTCATCCCTTCCAGTCTTTTATATACTTATATATGCATTTTTTCCTCTTAAAATAGCATAATACTGTAGACATTATTTTATAGTTGACTTTAATATAGCACTTTTCCAGACAAGATTTGACATGATCCAGATATAATTATGCAAACTGGCTGCATGCCATGATGCTGGGGCGGAAAACCTTGGGAAAAACATTCACCTCCTTGAGCCTTGGTGCCCTTGTCTGAAAAATGAAGAATTTTTTCCCAACCTTAAAAGCCATTCTCCTCCCAAAGCCTGTTCTGGAGGAAATCTTGTCATCGTGTTACATCCTAAGGACTCTGTGCAACAGCCCCAGGTTCCACATATCCTTAGTTTGTACCTATTTCTACTTTTTGTTAGTATTTTTTTCTAACTGCTGTATGCATATTGCTTAAATCTGCCCTATTATTTTTGCTAGCAGTTTTTGTGATTCAGCTAACTAGTCTTTAAACATAAAGAGTAAAAAGAAAATACCTGTCTTTTTCATTAAAAACAAGGAGGACAAAAAAGAAGCTAAATAAACATCAATTGCTGGGCTTTACTCTCAGTTAAAGAAATAAATACACAAAAGTATAGGATTAAATCACTATATTTCAATTCATTCAATTCAAACAATTATAATTTAGTGAGAAGAAAAGGTAACAAACAGAACCACAATAAAGTAGCATCAATAGAAGATGAGAAATATCTCAGAAGGATGGAATAGAATTTTGAAACTTGAAGGAAGTTAAACTAGAAAGGAAATTACTTCTTCTTGAGAAGGGAATTTAGAAGTGGATTTAATTGTTTTCAATTATATAAAAGACATAAGTCAACTGTGTTTCTTTATCAAGAACCAACAGGAAATTTGCTTAGGCTGTTAGATTAATTTAGACATTAAAAAGCTGTTGATTAAGGGATGAGAAACCAGAAGGCAAAATGTATCAAAAATGAAAAATGTACTTACCTTTTGTACAGGGACTGCAGCAGATATCATATCTGCTCTTCCATTCTTATACAATAATAGAATCCCCTACTTTTTCACTGGGCACAGGGCCTTTCAAAATATTTCCCAATTAAAAGCAATCATGTGACTACTTGGAAAGGCCCTGTGCCCAGCTGAAAAGTAGCTTTTTAATGTCTAAATTAAATTAAATTAAATTCTAAGGATCAACTAAAACACCAGCATCACCTAGATCTGCACGGGGATATGTGTGTGTATGGGGATGTTACCAAGTCAACTAACTCATCTCTAAGTTGAAACTCCACGGTTTCGGCCTTCAAAGACCTCACAATCCAACAGCATAACTAAGTCCTGCATATAATTAACCACAATTCGAGGCAGAATTAAGTGCCCAGAGAGAAGTACCACCAAAGAAAGAAGAGTTCAAAAGAGGAAAACCATCTCTCATTATAGGGATTTTAAAAGGTTTAAGACTCTTTGAGGAGGTGGTCTGTGAAATGGCCTAAGTCAGTGTTAGGGTAGAAAGGCTAGTAGGTGATCACGGCAAGGGTGGAGAAACATTTCTCGAGCAGAAATTAAGATTAAAAAAGTTTAGGCCGGGCGCGGTGGCTCACGCCTGTAATCCTAGCACTCTGGGAGGCCGAGGTGGGCGGATCGTTTGAGCTCAGGAGTTCGAGACCAGCCTGAGCAAGAGCGAGACCCCATCTCTACTAAAAATAGAAAGAAATTATATGGACAGCTAAAAAATATATATATAAAAAAAAATTAGCCTGGCATGGTGGTGCATGCCTGTAGTCCCAGCTACTCGGGAGGCTGAGACAGGAGGATCCCTTGAGCTCAGGAGTTTGAGGTTGCTGTGAGCTAGGCTGACGCCACGGCACTCACTCTAGCCTGGGCAACAGAGTGAGACTCTGTCTCAAAAAAAAAAAAAAAAAAGTTTAGTTTATCTTCTCAGAAGGATAGAGAGAATGCGAGAGTGAAAGAGAGAAAGAGAGAAGGGAAGGGGGTGGGAAGAGCAGGGAGATAGCATGGCATCCCAAAGAAAGAGAAGGGGGTGCCAGCAGTGAGGCCAAGTGGCTCGCTGATTTTAAGGCGATGAAGAGAAGAAAAAAATAGCAATGGTTGTCAGTTGATAACAAAAATGGCAGCAGGTAGATAACAAAAACTGCAAGGATGTCAAAGTCCAAGAGTTGGTTTCCTGCCTTCCTTGGGGAAGGGATTATCACAGGAGATGTGACTCTGTCCTCGAGATATGGTTGAGGCTGTAGTTCGTGCTCCTGCTGTTTACTGAGGAACCCTGTAAAAGCATGTTCTCAAAGAAACAATTTTGAAAGAGAGAGATTTACATCTCTTTTCTGTTCATTCAGCTTTTTCAGACGTTGTGCAAAACAGAGGTCCTGCAGGGTGCCTGTTAGTGAGAGAACTCATAGGATGATCTTTAGCTGTTACTGGAGAAATTGTAGAATTAGGTATTTTCCTGTGTGGGATTAGGTATTTTTCTGTAATTTTGGCAGGGCCACCCCTTTCAGTCCGCATGTCCCAAACTTTATTGGGGATCTTGTCCAAATGCAGATTCGGATTCACTAGGTCTGAGGTGGTATTTGAGATTCTGCATTTCTAACAAGCTCTCGGGTGAAGTTCTTGGTCCAGGAACCTCTATTACAGAAGGAATGGCCTGAAGGATATTTTAGGATGTCCAAAGGTGGAGCTGGAAGAGATAGGTTTCCAAGCAGAGAGATGAACAACACTACCAGGGTGACAGTGGGGGGGGGGGTTCTGTTTTTGGGAAATGAAGAAAGTTTGGGAAAAAAGGCTGGAAGACCTAAAATGTAGCCATGTAGAGGCAGGCCTTAAAGAATAAGCTTATATGTAATTAGAGGCAATAGGGAGTCACTGAAGGCTTGGAGCAAGGGAATGATATAATCAGTAGCTAAAATCCTCACATAGATCCTATTAATAAAGCAAGTGCAATAAATCAGCAAATATTTGAGGTTAGTTAATTCTGAGCCCATCAGCAAATATTTCTTCAATTTTCACCTGCTGTTTATGAATACAAAACTAGGTCCAGGGCCTTCGAGGTGGCCAGTGCAAGCAGAAAGCCCCGAAGCTCAAGTTTCCATAAACTTATGGTAGATCTTTTTTTTTTTTTTTTTTTGAGACAGAGTGTCACTTTGTTGCCCTGGCTAGAGTGAGTGCCGTGGCGTCAGCCTAGCTCACAGCAACCTCAAACTCCTAAGCTTAAGCGATCCTACTGCCTCAGCCTCCCGAGTAGCTGGGACTACAGGCATGCGCCACCATGCCCGGCTAATTTTTTCTATATATATTTTAGTTGTCCATATAATTTCTTTCTATTTTTAGTAGAGACGGGGGTCTCACTCTTGCTCAGGCTGGTCTCGAACTCCTGACCTTGAGCGATCCACCCGCCTCGGCCTCCCAGAGTGCTAGGATTACAGGCGTGAGCCACCTCGCCCGGCCAACTTATGGTAGATATGTCTCTTGCACCTGTTCTTTTCTATATGAAGGATACAAAAGAGGTATAAGGCATCTCAAGATGTTTACAGCATCACTTAGGAAAGAAAGCATACTTACTGAAGAAACAAGCTTTATGCAGGGTGTGAATCTTAAAGTAGGTCCTGGAGGAAAATTTAGTAAGGAAGGAAGTCATTTTTGATGGAAGTTTCAACACAAAGAGATAGGGATAAATTTGCTAAGGAGATTTACACCTCCTCCCACCCCTGCTTGAGTAGCAGGTTTGTACCCTTGGGAAGGAAAAGAATACATTTAGTTCAAGTTGGGTGCTGTGACCATGAGCCAATAGAAGGCAGAAACTGTATTTACCTTGAAGCTAACACTGGACCTGGCAGAAAATAGGCATGGATCAAATGCAACAAATGAATGAATGACTAGGTGAGAAACAGATTGTAGGGGACGTTAAGAAACAGCAGGGGGATTTGAGGGATTTGATGAGGTTGGCAAGGCAAAGTTACCACTGGTTCTTGAAATAGGAAATATCAAGGTAGACCCAAAGTACTTCTGATACCGGATTGCCAAATCCAACAGACACCTGCAGTACTCATCTAACAGACACCGTGCTGAACTCAGCAACACTTGGCATACTTGACAACTCCCCATTCTTGAAGCACCCTGTTTCAGGATTCTGTGACTCCAACTCTGCTCATTTTCTCCAGTTTACTTAACTAAATACTCCTTTTCAATCTCTTCTTGTGCTCTTTTTCCCAATCTCTGAATGTTGATATTCCTCTAATGCTGCAAACCCTTAAATGGGTATATCTCCAGCCCAGAGTTTTTCCTCCAACCTCCAGATTTGTAAATTCAACTGCCACCTTGACATCTCCACTTGGATGTTTCAAAGACATCTCAAACTTACAACCTGCAAAATTAAACTTTTAATTCTCCACTAGAAAAATTCCTTCCCACTTACATATCTCAATAAATGGGATTAACTTCCACCCACTTATTAAAGTCAGAAAACTGAGAATCATCCCCATCTCCTTCCTTCCCCGCCCCCTATATACAATCCATCAGCAAATTCAGTTACTCTATTTGCAAAATATATGTCAAACCCATCTCTCCAGGGCTCCCACCCTTGTCTTGCAACAACATCCTACAGATCTCACCTTCCACTCCTAGCCTCATTCGTTACACATAAAAGCCAGAGCAATCTTTTAATAATGTAAATTAGATCATATCAATATCTGCTTAAAATTCTCTCTCTTTTTTTTTTTTTTTTTGAGACAGAGTCTCACTCTGTTGCCCAGGCTAGAGTACCATGGCATCAACCTAGCTCACAGCAACCTCAAACTCCTGGGCTCAAGCAATCCTCCTGCCTCAGCCTCCCAGGTAGCTGGGACTACAGGCACGTGCCACCATGCCCAGCTAATTTCTTCTATTTTTAGTTGTTTGGCTAATTTCTTTCTCTTTTTAGTAGAGATGGGGTCTCACTCTTGCTCAGGCTGCTCTTGAACTCCTGAGCTCAAGCAATCCTCCCACCTTGGCCTCCCAGAGTGTTAGGATTACAGGCATGAACCACTGCGCCTGGCCTAAGATTCTTAAAATTTTTCCATGGCTTCCCATGACACTTTGACCAAAATCTAAATTCTCACCACTCAGGATCTTTGCATGCCTTATGTCCTCCTGGCCTATCACCCAGGGGCTGAGACTTTGTCAAGGACCTGTAAAAATTGTTGGGGGAGGAGGGATAAGAAATGGCTCCAAAAAGATACAAAGTCAAAACTGATGTTTGTGCCTACCTAATATAACAGCATGCCAACTGATCCTAAATTTCAACTCAACCTTTATGTAGCTATTTTAATTTGTTGGATAAAACGTGGAGTTGGTCCCCCAAAGTAGGGGAATCTTTCCCCAATTCCCTTTTCCCTCAGCCCTTCTCCTGACTGGCTCCTTCTCCTCCATTAGTTCTCAAATTAGATGTCACCTCATCAAAGGGACCTTGATAACCAGTCCTTCTAAAGTAGCTTCCCCTCCAACACACCCCGCGTTATTCTCTGTTGCATTATTTCCTCTCTAACACTGCTCTCGCCATCTGTAGACGCTTTGTCTGTTTATTCTATCTTCCCCATTAAACTAATAAACTCCATTAAGGCAGGAAACTTGTTGTAGCCTTAGGAACTACTCCAATGTCTGGCCCAGAGCAGGTTTCAATAAATAGTTAATGAACGAATGAATGAGAACTTAGTCTCCAAGGCCGGAGAGCCCAGCTAGAAAGATTTGTCTTGGACTCCATCTTGAGAGAGCTGGAGGCATACATCTTTCTTTGATTCTAGACAGACAGGTTTAAAAAGGAATGTTTGGAGGTTTTTTTCCAACAGAAGGTTTGATGAAAGCTCCTGTAACTTACCCTAATTAGGGTGGGGGTGGAGGGACTGGCTCAAGACTAGGTGCAGGGAAAGGAAGTGAAGCAACTGTGTGGCCCGCCAGGTTGCGGAACCCTCCCCTCCCTCAGCTTGTAACGGCTCCAGCCCCTTCCTGTCTTCAACTTGCCCCTAAGAGAACTTCACCCTCATTGATTATTCATGAAAGGAGGGCACTATGGGAGCCGGTTCTCTTGCTATTCATGAGGGGGCGGGGCCTCCTCCACGCTTGGGCTCCTGGGAGGATTCTAAAATATTCCTGAGGCCACGGGGGCGCCTGGGAGGCGGGAACGCAGCCCCGGAGCCGACCGGAGCCGGACCCTCCCACTTCCCGGTGGGAAAACTTTGAGGAGCTACTTTCTTTCTAAAACACTAAGAAATTTGAGGATGGTGGGGCAAAACGACTAAATCCCATTTTCCTGTGACTGTTTAGCCGGAAAACTGTCAAAATCTGTGGTAAAAAGAGGGTTTTTTTCCCCTCAATACTTTCTTAAGATAATTTCAGCTTTTCATAGACTGAAGGGGTTAAAAAAGGCTTCACCAGGTGGTTTGATTCTCATATTGACCAATTTCTCTTTTAGGTCTCCCTAGTTTGCCTCTTTGGAGATATTTTGGGCTGATACACGAGCAGATGGGTCTCTTCAAAGGATTTTATGTTAAAACAGAAATCCCGGTGAATTGCTTTTTGATGTTTTTCTCTGAAAGGGGGGGAAAGAGTTCATCCAATCAGGCCCTCAAAACCTTTCACACATGCTCAAAATTAGTGGGATGGAACGGGGGCATTGAAACGTCACTTTGTTATTATTTTGGTCTGTGAGTCCTGTTCCCTAGGGCGGTGAAAGGAAACTAGAAATAATTTGAGATTACACCCTTTTAGGATTTTCAGGAAAGCCTCGGTTTCCCCCGCAAAACATCCAGGTCTGAGTGAGGAAAATAAGGAATTGTAAGAGGAGACTTGAATTTTAAAAGAATTTGGGTCCACTGTGTTTTAATCCCCTCAAAGGTTGGGCTGTATATGTACTTAGTCCACACACCAAAGTCCCCAACCGCAGGGTGTCAGTGAGACTTTGAAAAACCCGCAGGCCCCACCCAAGTCCCACTTTACAAGATTCCTTAGAGAAACAGGGCAAATCCCAGTCCAGATTTATATTTTATTGACATTAAAATGCTTTAAACACCTGTGAAAAGTTAAAACAACTTCAGGGATTAAACTAAGATTCTTCCACTTGGTAGTATTACATGCAGCCATTAAAATATATGTACTTGTAGAAGTATATTTATTAGCATGGAAAGAGAATTCATTGACAAAAGGCAGATTACAAAATAGCATGAAGAGTGATCTCCCTTTTGTGTTAAAAAGGAATAAATATATATGTAAAATTCTGGAGTGATGTAAACCAAAGTGTTTACAAGTGAATTTAATTCTCTTTTTGTTTAGATGTATTTTGTAAGCTTTTTGACATGTTATTTGTGTCATTTTAATGATTATTTTTAAAATATCTACTAATTTAAATGTTTACTGAATGCTGAAGCAAAACAATAAGATTTGGTTTGAAAGGAGGTTCAGATTATGCTTTTCACTAAGCACTGAATTTCTTTGTCATGTTTTCAAATATATAACTAATTTTCAATTGGTATAAGTTGATAAGTAACCTTTTGAGATGAATAGGTAACAACGTGACTTTAGCCATTTTCTATGGAAAGGAGAAATTGTATTTTGGTCAGATATATTTGTAACTCTTTGATGAAATGTCTTACTTGTTACTTCAGAAACAAGGAGCCTTACATAGGTGTTACAGTTAGCACATATATGTGTGTAGGTATATATATGTACATAGACATTTTCTGAACTGAAGCAATAAAGTGACACAGAGTCACAGTGTGAAATACATATTTTTAATAATATTTAGTGTAAGTAAATAATCAATGGTTTTAATAAGTTATATTTAATAAGTTTCCTTTAGGAAATGTTCATTTTTGAAATCAAGTTGCATAGGTCCTTCCTAAGACATCACTCCCTACTATTAACACAAAGTGGAACTGAGGGACAAAGTATTACCATTTATCTATTTATTCTATCTTATTAATTTTATAAGACTAATTTCACTGCTTAGTTGTATATTATACAGCACATGATTGGTAACAGTAATATCACCTACTTAATCTATTAGAGCTAGTAAATTTAAATTGTTCTAAACATTAAGTTTCTATTTTTTATCTCTGTTTTTATTGTTTCAAACAAAAGAACATGTCATTACTGAGTTTTTAAGAAATAGAAAAACATTACTACAAATTTTTAAATCTACATTAATGCTTTGATTTTTAGAATATAAAGATTGTAAAAACAACATACTAATTGACAGATATTGAATGTATTTTGTGTCATATTGATTTTGTGTCAAATCTTTTTTTTTTTTTTTGAGACAGAGTCTCACTTTGTTGCCCATGCTAGAGTGAGTGCCGTGGCGTCTGCCTAGCTCACAGCAACCTCAAACTCCTGAGCTCAAGGGATCCTCCTGCCTCAGCCTCCCGAGTAGTTGGGACTACAGGCATGCACCACCATGCCCGACTAATTTTTTCTATATATATATTTTTAGCTGTCCATATAATTTCTTCCTATTTTTAGTAGAGATAGGGTCTCGCTCTTGCTCAGGCTGGTCTCGAACTCCTGAGCTCAAAGGATCCGCCCACCTCGGCCTCCCAGAGTGCTGGGATTACAGGCGTGAGCCACCACGCCCGGCCCAAATCTTTTATTTTTTTTTCTATTTTGCATTTTTCTTGTCTTAGAATATATCTCATCCAAATACATGTCTCATTTCCTACTAAAACTTTATCTAGACTATTTTGCCAGGAGGTAGAAGTTTTAAAGTTTTTTGAAATGATGCTGAGATGAATAAATAGACTCTATTGGTGGGAACTCCATAAATTAGACATCATATTAAAACTTTTGTAAATATGGAGACAGCTATTGTGCATTGCCCATCATAGCATCAACCTCTTCATTAAAAACAAACAGGCTGGCATGGTGGTTCATGCCTATAATCCCAGCATTTTGGAAGGCTGAGGCAGGAGAATCACTTGAGCCCAGGAGTTCAAGGCTGCAGTGAGCTATGATCATGCCACTGCACTCCAGCCTGGGCAACAGAGTGAGACCCTATCGCAAAAAAATAAAAATAAATAAATAAACAAACAAATGAAAACCAGCTCTGCATTGCTTTAATTTCCCTTCTTTGTCTCTTGTACTTTGTTTTTCTAACCAGGATAAATTGGTGAGATAAGAACAAGGATGGCATCCAGAATAAATACCAATTTCACTTTGATTCCCAAACAGAAATGTAGACGTAGTAATCGTCGATCCAGCTATTTTTCCAACACCCTTGACTCAGACTCTCAGCCCTTATCAACACTTGGAAGTTTTAAAGCCTTGCCATTGGAAATATTCCAAATAATTTTAAGATATTTGTCAGGTGAGGTTTGGGGATTGTGATAGACTACACAAAATGCTAGAATATTTTAATTTTTCCCAAGAGCTAGTTTGTCATCATAGTCCCTGCTAAAATGTTAGTGGCATTAACATGAAAGTTTTTTTCTAAAGTTTCATCATTGTCAGGTAAGGGGTACAATGAGAAAGCACAATATTCAGACTCTTTAAAGCATACCTCTAATGATAATGGCATGGTAACTTGATTGTTACATCCCAACATGTTTCTAATTCATTGAGAACTGAATTTAAAACACTATTAAGATTTTTATCTTTTTTCCCACTGGTTTATTATTATAATTAATATTATTGAGTTATGTAGTATACTAATAGTGACATTCTTGCATTTAAGCCATTTATTCATATATAAATGTATATGTGTATATATATATATATTTCTTTTGATAGTGAAGGATATCAGCATGCTAAGCATGGTGTCCAAAACAGTCAGCCAGCAAATTATTAATTATATCTCAACATCATCAGGAAGCAAAAGACTTTTACTACAGGACTTTCATAACCTTGAGCTGCCTGGCAGGAGACAAGACTCTGCTATACTGGAACACTACAAATCTCTAGGTAATTTATGTAATGAGAATAGCAACAAGTAAAAAACTATGCTTAATTAAGAGGAATTTATTATAAAATTCTGTAAGGCCAATGGGAAATGGAATATTTTCTAAAGTGTGCCTGTTTCTGTGGTGTTTCTACTCTTCAGTGTGAGGACTTTCCCCAAACAACAATTTCTTATACTTATCTTTGAAGACAAGAAAATGAACTTTAATGTAAAGTGTTAGTCCTTGTGATTTCATGTGAATAAAATGTCACCTATGCTTATTGTCTAGGTGGCTTACCAGTTTAGGAAATTGATGTATTTTCTGTGCTTTACTTCCTGTGGATCCTATGGATCATTAGAGTCCACTTCTATATCTTTTTTCCCTTGCAACCATAATCTAGTTCTTAAAAATAGAAAAGAAATTTAAACATATTATTGTGGAAGATTATTTATTCTCTTATCAGAAACTATGGGTTTATTTTAAGCATGCCACACATTTACTAATAAACTATTATGCTATAATTAAATTGACCTTATCAAAGGAAATTCTGTATGATCTTTCTTCCCTTGACTTATAATCATTTATGTCTTTTACCCCATTCATCAATTTCATTCTCCCTAAAAGTGCTGAAATAAAATTCTAATTTTGATTTGACTAATGACACCAATTTAATTATGAAACCACTTTATAATTAACCAAAGCATGGCAATAAAACCAAATATCAAGATTATGTTGTGATTTAAATAAATGCATAATAGCAAGTTAAGTGCAAATTGCCATTTAGTAACCTGGGGATGCCTAGCTTTAAGATAATAAAATAGGCCGGGCGAGGTGGCTCACGCCTGTAATCCTAGCACTCTGGGAGGCCGAGGCGGGTGGATCGCTCGAGGTCAGGAGTTCGAGACCAGCCTGAGCAAGAGCAAGACCCCGTCTCTACTAAAAATAGAAAGAAATGATCTGGCCAACTAAAAATATATATAGAAAAAATTAGCTGGGCATGGTGGCACATGCCTGTCATCCCAGCTACTCGGGAGGCTGAGGCAGTAGCATCGCTTAAGCCCAGGAGTTTGAGGTTGCTGTGAGCTAGGCTGATGCCATGGCACTCACTCTAGCCGGGGCAACAAAGCAAGACTCTGTCTCAAAAAAAAAAATAATAATAATAATAATAAAATAAGACTACTTAGATATGTGAATATATCAAAGCATTTTGATAATTACCTGTGTATTTAATAAGACCAAATGAAAAGTATGTAATCTGATTACAATATTGTTGGTTTCGGTATTTATAATTAGGCTTAGTAAATCCTGTAACAAAAATATGGCAATTGCTTTTTGCTACTTCTCATTGTAAATGTCTTTTTTCAAACATCTTTAGTTGCAGGGGAAGTGGTAGTTGAATTTTTTCCTCCCTGACCAAATCTCAATTGCTTAAACAAACAAACAAAGCATTAAGACAATTATAAGGATAATTCAGTTTAAAAATACAAATATATAGTGATCTTAATAGCTAGCTTTTTAAAGTGCTTTTATTCATGTAATGATTTCAACCTTCCATTTAATTTTAATGCAGACACCTGGCTTATGACTGATTCTTTAGGTAAATGTTTGATATACTTACCATTTTCTCATGTTGCCATTCCTATCTGATCTGTTCTTATTTTCACACATTAAAATAACATTTTCAGAATCCTGTGCTTTGAAGATTATAAATTTTAATTTGCTTCTTCATATAAAACAGAGCAGATGGCCAGTGTGGAAAGAACATTATATCTGACTCTATTTTAGTGGGAACAACTTAAAGAAGTTGGTCTCTAAAGGATGTAGCAGAGCACCTGTGTTTAAAAAAAAAAAAGTCAGCCAGTATTGGGTTTTATCATAAATTTCAATCCTTAAAAATAGGAGTTTTATATAAGAACAGGCAACCAACTTACAATACATTCTTACAGTTCCTCAGCTATGATATGTCATGGGACTGAAAGCCAAAATATGAAAGGAAAAGAACTCAGCCTAAAAACTAAACATTGAAAAATATCTTTTTTATACAAAAATAAGGAGGGATTATGTTTAAAACTTAATTCTGTTCGTGTGTTACCCAAACATAGCAACTTCTAAAAATAAATTAGATTCCCATAGATTCTTCCGTTATTAAAAAAGTAAATGCAGAGAAGATGAAAACTGAAGATTCATGAGATTCAGGTATATATTTTCTTACCATATATCTTATTTTTAGATTGAGTACATTTGCCCTTATAGGAATGTTAACAATGTATTGCCATTTTAGGAAAACAGAATACTTAGAGGAAACAAATCAAACACTTCCTGTCACTGTAGCTCAAGTTACGTATCTCACTGAGAAATTGAAGGGTTTTTTCCTTTCATAAATATCTGAACACAAAATCCTGTACATTCTTAACATGCAATCCCCATAAAAGGATATTTTTGAAGAAAGAGATAGATATTTCATCCTTACTGAATACTTTCTGTGAAAGGAAAAAAAAAAATCTAACCTCTGAAATTTTAAGTACTTATGACTTAAAATTTTTATATTTGGAGAGGGGAATACAAAATCTCTTTTCTCATTCTTTCCATGTTTTACATTAACAACTCACCAAACATTTTCATTTGTGGACATGAGGTTAATTTCAAGAGATATAGGAATCTGTTTTCTATGTAATAGACAAAATAAAGTTTCCCTAGTGTATCTTTATGTCTTATTATTGTATTTTTTTAACTCTAAATACTTTTCCACATATGTCCTATAGTATCAATTTTAAAAAATTTTCTGCAAGATCCCATGCTAAAGCCTTTTAGATAGACATCAGAGTCACTTAGTAAATACCATGTAAGTGTTTTACACTCTTCCTCCCAAACTTTTTCTTAAAAATCATATCAACTCATTTTCCACTGTGATATACCATACTTGACTTTCAAGGAACATTATACTGTGCTCTGTTGATATTCTTAAATTGATTGCATTGTTATCATTTTTTTGTGTATCTTTTTACTTTCTTAGGTCTACTGTTTAAAAGATGCACATTGCTGCTACCCACCAAGGAAAGGCTAAAGTATATTCACAAGATACTAACAGAAGTAAGATCATGCTTCTGAATTAGTTCACAATTTTGATTGTCAGTAAAGATATTTTATTATTAATGCCTTATACTCATTTTAAATCTATCTTTAATTAGTGGAATTTCATAAATTAGCACTAAAAATTTGATTTATCATAATCTAATACTTTACAAAGTACTTAGGGATTATATAACACCAAAATGTAGTACAGTATCTTTTACTTATTATAAAACAATTTTTGTATGTAACTAAGCACATAAGTCAAATTTATTATGTTTCTCAGAGTATAAAGTATTTTTACCCCACATAAGAATACTGGGGAAGTTTTAAAGTGATGATTTAGGTATTTATTAAAATGAAATAATTTCTAAATGTTAAAATCTTATTGTTTAAATGTACAAAAACATAGGAAGGTATTTTTAATATATAAAATGACAGACCTTTTATGATAGATTTAGATATCTGTATCAATGCATTTGGGCATAATCTCTAAATAAGACTGAGTTTTACTGTACAAATCCAAACATACATCCAACTCTGATGGTTCAGTTCTACACTCAGTACTATGCAAACTTTCTGATGCACTGACTTTTTTTCATGTCAGTATTTGCATTGAATTTTGGTCTCTATTATTGCAGCAGCTTCCCAGATGATCTTTCTGCCATCCATTTCATTACTCTCCAAACCATTCTGTATGCTGAATTAAGGTTATTCTTCCTAAAGGTTATTCTTCCTATTCATCCAGATAACTTTCTTATTTAGAAATCTTTTAGTGGCTACTTAATTTCAGCAAGATAAAGTCCAAAGTCTATTGCTGATATTTAGGGTTTTTTCAACAATGCAACCTTATTTCCTACTACTTTGAGCCTAATTAAACTTGTCATATCTTTCTTACCAAATGCACGTTGTTTATTCTACCTCCATACAATTTTGTTCTTATTGTTTCCCTCACCAATCCTTTCCATTCTTTATATCAAAATCCTACTTTAAGACATTGCTTATTTCATGTTTCCTTCATTAAACTCTTTGGATCATTCCCAAATTTATCTTTTCCCAGTTTTCATATTATCTGATTATAGTATTCATTCTTTTTTTTTTTTTTTTTTTTTTTTTTTTTTTTTGAGACAGAGTCTCACTCTGTTGCCCGGGCTAGAGTGCCGTGGCGTCAGCCTAGCTCACAGCAACCTCAAACTCCTGGACTTAAGCGATCCTACTGCCTCAGCCTCCCGAGTAGCTGGGACTACAGGCATGCGCCACCATGCCCAGCTAATTTTTTGTATATATATATATTTTTTGGTTGTCCATGTAATTTCTTTCTATTTTTAGTAGAGACGGGGTCTCACTCTTGCTCAGGCTGGTCTCGAACTCCTGATCTCGAGCGATCCACCCGCCTCGGCCTCCCAGAGAGCTAGGATTACAGGCGTGAGCCACCGCGCCCGGCCTCATTTTTACATTTATACATATTCTGACCTGAATTATTGTAATAATTTCACATGGGTATATCTTTTTTTTTTTTTTTTTTTTGAGACAGAGTCTCACTCTGTTGCCCAGGCTAGAGTGAGTGCCATGGCGGCGTTAGCCTTAGCTCACAGCAACCTCAAACTCCTGGGCTCAAGCGATCCTACTGCCTCAGCCTCCCGAGTAGCTGGGACTACAGGCATGCGCCACCATGCCCAGCTAATTTTTTCTATATATGTATTTAGCTGTCTATATAATTTCTTTCTATTTTTAGTAGAGATGGGGTCTCGCTCTTGCTCAGGCTGGTCTCGAACTCCTGAGCTCAAACGATCCGCCCACCTCGGCCTCCCAGAGTGCTAGGATTACAGGCGTGAGCCACCGTGCCCGACCTACATGGGTATATCTTATTCTCCTGAATAAATTGTGAGCTCCTTGAGGGCAGAGACTTTGTTTTATACTTCTTTTGTAATCCTCACCATATAACACAATGATAGTCAGAATATATACTGAAAAAATTCTTGTTGATTTCCATTAAATTTAAATGTCAAATCATTGTATAGTTCCAATGAAAAGGAGGTATTAACAGTTGTTCTCTTTACAGGTTTCCTGTTTTAAATTCAATGGCTGTGCAGCTCCTATGCAATGTTTAGGATTACCATGTTATGGCATGTTTTTACAGGTACTTTTTTTTAATGAAAGAAGAAAAGGAATGTTTTTTGAATGGTTAACAAGTAGAGCATGTAATCTGTCTTTCCATAGATTCATAGAAGTTATAATAACTTTAAAGACAACAAAATAAAATTATGAAGATTTGAAAACATATTAATCTAACAGTGTGTTTGCCATCTCAGATTATCTTCTTGAGTTTCTCAGTGGTGAAAATGTTTTACAGTTATTTACTCTATACCAATGTCCTCAAAGTTTCCAGCCAATTGTAAAGACTAGAAATATTATGGGGTGGTGTGTGTGTGTGTGTGTGTGTGTGTGTAGAGAAAGAGAGAGTGAGTTTAAAATCATGGCCTAGTCAAGATATGATTTTAGAAATCAATTGTATGATTTCAAGAACATTTTTACTAATCTTTTATTGCAAATAAAGACAATGATAATAACTAGCATTTATTGAGCCCTTACTACGCCAGGCACTGTTCTAAGGAGTTGACAGGTATTAATTAATTTAAAACTTACAACAACCTTGTGAGGTAGTTATTGCAATTGGAAGAAACTGGCTCTATGTCTCAGCCTACCAGCCACCAACTCCTACACACCCAGATTCTGGAGGCCTAGGTCCTCATACCAGCCCAGCCCTCTTCTAAGACAGATTTTTACTTCTTTAATTTTGTTTTAGTTTTTTGTTTCTTTCTTTTGGGGGGACAGGTAATACATATACATGTATTCATGTTCAAATCCAAGGGTACGAAATGTATAAAGTGAAAAGTAAGTCTTCCTCCTTGTCCACTGAGTTCCCTTTACCAGAAGTAATCACTGTTACCAGTTTCTTTTACTTTTTTAAATTTTTTAAATTTCAGAATATTATTGGGGTACAAAAGTTTTGGTTATATGAATTGCTTTTGTACAATTTAAGTCAAAGTTATAAGTGTGTCCATCACCCAGATAGCGTGCATTGTACCTGTTAGGTGTGAATTTACCCATCCCCTCCTCCCTCCTCCCACTTAAAATTCATTTTTAAACTCCTTAAATCCAGTTAACTATTTTAAGAAGAATTTATGTGATTAATAAACCTTTCAAAATATAATTATAGTTATAAACCATTTGAATGTCCTTTTCATATATGTTTGTACATTCTAGTAGTTTCAAAGATATACATTTTTGCTAATAAAAGTTTTTTGGATGTTCACATCCAGAAGTCAAAAATGCTCAGAATTATCACATTAAAATGAGACCATCATTTGTAAGCAGTATCATAAATGACAACTGGCGAGATCATAGGGGTCCTACTGTGTAGTTTTAAAAGAAGCTACAGTGTGTGGCTGTGAGTCAGATGGCCAAAACTGTGGGCTTTGGCCTTAATTTGTTATTTTCCTCATATTGTCAAAGTTCAGGATTCAGTACCACTTAAAAGCTCTCTAAAAATATACTTCCTTTCCAACCAAAAAGAAACTTGGATTTTGCAGCCTTTCTAGGTTTTATTTAAATTTCTTATTAATTTGATAGTTCCATAGTGGATAAAAATTGCATGTCACCTTATCATGTGCTAAAAAGTTATACTCATAAGGCAGTAGTGACTTACATTTTAATTTGATGGTCTGAACATCTGCAATGTTTCCTTTATTTTATTTTCCTCAGACCTTAACAGCAGGTTGGGATGAACTTGAGTGTCACCGTGTTTTTAACTTTTTATGTGAGCTGACTAACCTCTCCCGTAAGATGCAAACTGTTGTCTGCAGCAAACCAGGTAAAGATCTACAATTTGCAAATGATATTATACAGAGATTAAAATAGAAAAAAAAAGCAGAGTTCAAAAATGTATTTAAAAATACATTGTAACATATATAGTAAAAGAACAAAGAAATGTAAGGGAATGATAAACACTGAATGGGATAGTGAGGCAAAAAGCAGTGTGCAATTGGAGAAAGAGAATTACTCAGAGGGCTTCAACTGTTTTGATAATGTTTTATTCCTTAAGCTGGGTGGTGAATATAAGAGTTCATTATAATATTCTTTAAACCTTTCTATGTACCTGAAATATTTCATATTTTCAAAATTACAGACTCTTACATCTAGCAATTTCACTCTGAGAAACTCCCACAATGTGCACAGAGAGACGTGTAAGAATGAACATTGGCCGGGCGCGGTGGCTCACGCCTGTAATCCTAGCACTCTGGGAGGCCGAGGTGGGCGGATCGTTTGAGCTCAGGAGTTCGAGACCAGCCTGAGCAAGAGCGAGACCCCACCTCTACTAAAAATAGAAAGAAATTATATGGACAGCTAAAAATATATATAGAAAAAATTAGCCGGGCATGGTGGCACATGCCTGTAGTCCCAGCTACTCGGGAGGCTGAGACAGGAGGATCGCTTGAGCTCAGGAGTTTGAGGTTGCTGTGAGCTAGGCTGAAGCCACGGCACTCACTCTAGCCTGGGCAACAGAGTGAGACTCTGTCTCAAAAAAAAAAAAAAAAAAAAAAAAAAAAAAAAAAAAAAAGAATGAACATTGCAGCATTATTTGTAATCATGAAAAACTGCAAACAATCTAAATGCCTATTGTCAGGAGAATGGATAGATGAATTTTGGTATATTCATATAATTAAAACCATCAGCAGTTAAAATGAATGAACTAGAGCTATATATATTAATATGGATAAATCTTAAAACATAATTTGAGAAAAATGTTACCAAAGGATACTTTCAGTATGATACCATTTGTATACATATTAAAAACATGTAAAACAATTATATTTATTCATTATGGTTACATTACATGTGTAAAAAATTATAAGAACATAGTGGATAGTATGATGGTTAATTTTGTGTAGTCAACTTGGCTATGCCATGGTACCCAGATATTTGGTCAAACATTATTCTAGGTGTTTCTGTGAAGGTATTTTTTTTAGATGAACTTAACATTTAAATCAGTAGACTCTGAGAGAAGCAGATTATCCTCCATAATATGGGTGGGCCTCATCCAATCAGTTGAAAGCCTTAATAGAAAAAGACTGACCTCCTCAAGCAAGAAAGAATTCTGCCAGCAGACTGTCTTTGGACTTGGAGTGCAACTCTTCCCTGGGTCTCCAGCCTGCCAGCCTGCCCTGCAGATTTTGGACTTAACCAAGCCTGCACAACCGTGTGAGCCAATTCTTTAAAATCAATCTCTCTCTCTTTCTCTCTTTCTCTCTGTCTCTCTCTCTCTCTCTCTACACACACACACACACACACACACACACACACTCATCCATCCTGTTGGTTCTGTTTCTCTAGAGAACCTGACTAGTACAGGATGGATAAAACCCAATTCGGGGTGTTGATTATCTCTGGGGAAGAAGAGGAAAGGGATTGGAAGTGATATACAAGAAGCTTTAACTGCATCTGTGTAATGTTTTATTTATTTTTAAAAATCTGAAGCAAAAATAGCAAAAATAAAGCTTTAGCAAAAATAGCAAAAATAAAGCTTTGGCAAAGCTAGATGATAGGCACGCCATATTTGTTATAGTATCTCTTTTTTTCTGTCAACTTGAAATATTTCATAATAAAACAATTATAGATCAAAAAGGCAGATTTAGAATCCTGATGAAACAATAAGAAAATTAATTTTTCATGCCCTTCCCTTAATCAAAAACTTTTGTTACCTCTCTGATGTCTTCAAAATAAAGTCAAAATTACTTACGCTGGCCTCCACATTCTGGCCCCAATTTACTTTTTCAAATTTACTGCCCACTACTTTCTGTGTCAGTTTGACGTAGGCATATTGCTCTGCTCATTGTGTCTTAGACATCCATTTCTATCTCAGTACCTTTTATTTGTTCTAATTTTCCTGAAATACCCTCTCTCCTTCTCATCCTTTAAGACCCAATTTGCCTGACCTCCTCAGTTAAGCCTTTCCTGATCTCCCCACACCTGCGGTAATCTCTCTCCTCTAAACTTCCATATTGCTTGGCTTGACACACCAGGGAGTACTTACATATATGGCCTTAGATCATTAGTAGACTTTTCATTTACACTTGTTTTAGCTACAAGTAAATAAAATGTAAATGGTGTGAAAATGTAAAGTGTAAAATGGTGCAGCCGCTGTGGAAAACAGTTTGGTTGTTCCTCAAAAAGCTAAACAAAATTACCATATGACCCAGCAATTCCACTCCTAGGTGTATACCTAATGGAATGAGAGCAGGGATTTAGATGCTTGTATGCTAATGTTCACTGCAGCATTATTCATAATAGCCAAAAGGTTGAAACAACACAAGTATCCATCAACAGATGAATGAATAAAGAAAATGCGGCGTATACTGTAACATGGATGAAACTTGAAAACATTATGCTAAGTGAGAGAAGCCAGGAACAAAAGGACAAATATTGCATGATTCTATGTTTATGAGATACCTAGAACAGACAAACTCATAGAGACAGAAAGTAGATCAGAGGTTACCAAGAGCTAGGAGCTAGGGGCAGGGGAGAATGGGGAGTTATTGCTTAATGGTTGCAGAGTCTGTGTTGGAGTGATGAAAAAGTTTTGGACAAAAACAAAAAAAAAAAAACCAAACAAACAAAAAAAAGTTTTGGAAATAGGCAGTGGTGTTGTGAATATAATTGACGCTACTGAATTGTACATTTAAAAGTGGTTAAAATGGATAAATTTAAAATAGATAGATAAATTTAAAATAGATACATTTTATGTTATCTATATTTTACCACAATATAAAAAATTAGTAATGTAAAATATCAAAACCCATTGAATTATATACTTTAAATGGGTGAATTTTATGGTGTATAAGTTATATTTCAATAAAGCTGTTCAAAAAACCAAAAACAGTGAAATACCATTTTACATCTACTAGGATGGCTAGAATCAAAAAGTTAGAAAACAAGTGTTGGCAAGAATGTGAAGCTATGGGAACCCTCATAATGTTGTTGGGAATATAAATTCGTGCAGTCACTTTAGAAAACAGTGTGGAAGTTCCTCAAATGATTAAGCATAGAGTTATCATATGATCCAGCAATTCCACTCCTAGGTGTATACCCAGGAGAAATGAAAACATATGTCCACACAGAAAATTGTACATGAATGTTAATAGCAGCATTATTCATAATAGTCAAAAGGTGGAAACAACCCAAATGTCCATCAATGGGTGAATGGATAAATGAAATGTGGTACATCTATACAATGGAATATTAGTTGGCCATAAAAAGAAATGAAGTACTGATATATGCTACAAGATGGATGAACCTTGAAAATACTACGTTAAATGAAATGAGCCAGTCACAAAAGGCCACATACTATACGATTTAATTCATATGAAAATCCAGAATAGGAAATCTATGGAGACAGAAAGTAGAGTATTGGTTGCTTGGGGCTGGGGGTAGTAAAGGACAGAGAGATGGGGGGTGATAGCTAAAAGAATAGGATTTCCTTTTGAAGAGATGAAAATGTTCTAAAATTGACTGTGGTAATGGCTACACATATCTGTGAATATACTAAAAACCATTGAATTGTACACTTTAAATGGGTAAAGTATGTGAATTATAACTCAATAAAGCTGTTTTTAAAAGTAGTCCCTTGATAATCTGAAGTTTTTATACAAGAATATGAAATAATGCTTTCAGTACAAAGTATATTAATGAGGTATGTCTTTGACCTTTCTTTGCATTTATTTATTTTTAAATCCAAAATTGTATAAGATTCTGGTAAACCTTAAGCATGTCTTTTGATTGACCCATTATTCAAAGTATTTACAAATCACGAAGATAAGGGTAAGTAGATAGCCAATATTGAAATTAGGTCATCAGAAGAACAGATAATCTCTTGGTTACATCTTGTTTAGAAACCCAGTTTATGATCACTGTTTAACTACAATGGTTAATAAGTTGTTCTGATCACTATCCAATATGCACATCAACCTTTCTAGGAAGAATGATTTACAATTCTTTTGTCTTCATAGGAAGTGCCCGAAAACTGGAGTTAAGGATCAGATTATTCTGTAGGAGTGTCCTGCTTGATCACTGGACACATCGAAGTGATTCAGCTTTTTGGTTGACGCGACTATTAAGACCATGGCCAATCGTGAATCAGGCAAGATTACTGTATATCATCTTTGGTCCAGTCTCTCCTCAGGATGGTGAGCACTGATTTTTCAGAGATATATGTTATGTAACTGGTTAATTTTACTTTAGGAAGCAAATCTTTTTGCACCTGCTCAGTTTTCATCATTTCTAATGACGAAAGTGTTTCATGATTTCATAGATATATATTACACTAACTTGTGCATCACCTAAACTAGCCTAAGAAAGAAATTGTTCTGTTGTAGGCCATTACCAAATATATTCCTATCATCCCTGGTTTACCTAAAATAGCTGCTTTTCATGTTTAAACATTGTCTTAACTCAGGGTTATGTTTGCTAGTAGAGGCAACTAATAGTGCTAGTGAAGCAAAGTGGTAGTCAGAACTGATGTTTTATTTTTGAATACAAATAGGAATTTTTGCAAGTTTTTGCCTAATTTTGCTTAATGTTAAAATTATCATGCATTTCTTCAGTTTACATTGACTTAGAGGTAATAAGCTTAGAGTATGTTGAGTAGCAGAGGAAGCCAGTCTGGGGTTAAAATTTTGTTTTCTGTAATCCACAAAGATAATTGATCAATTGCTAATTGATCATGATAAATAATCAAAAGTTAACTGAATTATTCTGTCCTGATAGAAATGTTTGAGTCTCAAATATAGCATGCTCTCTTTTTAGAAGGACATCCATAGGTTTTATTTGATTTTAGTAATATTACATTAATTGCTTATTCCACTTTCTTTCATGGGTAGCATTATCTTTGAACAAGAAGTACTATTCTGTTTAGTGAAACCACTTTACTTCATTTAGCTGTCGTCGCTGTGCTTCATCACATCAGTAAGAAACATTCAAATTTATGCTGTTATCAGAATTGACCTTTCATTATGAAAGTTAAAATGAAAGTATTAATAGCTTATATTAATATAAGTAATGGGATTTCATCGCACAATCCACTTTCCTTTTTAAACAATCCATGAAGTCTTTATCACAAAGCCAACTATTCTGTTATAGCCTAGTTTTTGTTTCAATTCAGGACAGGTGGTTTGGCAGAAAATGGTAGAAGGACCTACAGATGAATCCAGTCTGAAAGGTTTGGCTGATGCCATTAAATTACTATATGACACAGGCACTAAAGAGTGGACAGCAGATGATATTATCAGTCTTGTAGATGAACTATCAGGTAAAAAAATATATTTACTAACATGGAATAATAGAAATTTATTAGTAGAATATGGATATAAAATTGTAAGGATAATTCTGCCGTTAACAAATGAAGTACCTGGCCGGGCGCGGTGGCTCACGCCTGTAATCCTAGCACTCTGGGAGGCCGAGGCGGGTGGATCGCTCAAGGTCAGGAGTTCAAGACCAGCCTGAGCAAGAGCGAGACCCCGTCTCTACTAAAAATAGAAAGAAATTATCTGGCCAACTAAAATATATATATAGAAAAAATTAGCCGGGCATGGTGGCGCATGCCTGTAGTCCCAGCTACTCGGGAGGCTGAGGCAGTAGGATCGTGTAAGCCCAGGAGTTTGAGGTTGCTGTGAGCTAGGCTGACGCCACGGCACTCACTCTAGCCCGGGCAACAGAGCGAGACTCTGTCTCAAAAAAAAAAAAAAAAAAAAAAACAACAAATGAAGTACCTATTAGAAATCAATAAATGCTCTAAAATGTTTATGGCCGGTAGCAGTGGCTCACACCTGTAATCCTAGCACTCTGGGAGGCTGAGGCAGGAGGATCCCTTGAGGTTAGGAGTTCAAGACCAGCCTGAGCAAGAGCAAGACCCCATCTCTACTAAAAATAAAAAGAAATTAGCTGGACAACTAAAAATATATAGAAAAAAATTAGCCGGGCATAGTGGCACATGCCTGTAGTCCCAGCTACTCGGGAGGCTGAGGCAGGAGGATAGCTTGAGCCCAGGAGTTTGAGGTTGCTGTGAGCTAGGCTGACACCATGGCACTCTAGCCCAGGTGACAGAGTGAGACTGTGTCTCAAAATAAATAAATAAATACTCTAAAATATTTGAAGAATTTAGCATTATGTTTGAAGCGAATGTGTAGCATCAACTTACTTTCCTTTGATTTCCAATTTTATAAGTATATATTTATTATTTGAAAGTTTTATAGTTTAATTAGCTTAATTACTCCCATTTTGCAAGTTCTCAGAAGTACCCTGCTAGGTTATGTAAGGAAGAAAGCCCTCTTCTGCTGGTACAGGAGAGGTGAAACAATTTTTCTCATTCCTGCATAATCCTTTAGATTCTAAAGTTTACAAGGTTTCTTTCCTTACACAGGATTAGGCCACTTTGCCTGCTGATCTATGTGGAGGAGGGTTGCTTTGACAATATTACTAGTACATTTGTAAGAGCCACCATGACATGGCCATAATATCTGTCTCTGGCTCAAAGCTGTAATTGGAAAACTAAAGCATTTTTCCCAAGTGTTTCTCTTGGCAGTAATTGTATTTCCAATAAAGTGATATAATATTGCATGCATTTAATGGTGCTTACTATAGCTATTGTGTAATTTCTCATTAAATAACTGTTCTTCCTCTAATATAAGTGGTTCCCCGGGAGTGGCTTCTAGAGAATAATGCACGTCTCCTAATCCTAAGCGGGAACAACATCTGTTTCACTTTCATGGCTAGTAAAGCTGTGAATGGACGAGCCATTGAACTGGCAAGGCTCATAGTCTTTTTGGCTTTGGTAAGTAAAAAATAAGATTTTTCTCTAACAAGTTGTTTAACATCACAATTCCTTCAGGAACTAACCTGAGGAATTGAAGTGTACACAAAGTGTTTTGAAAGAATAAGTATTTAAGTATATATTTTTAATGTTTCTTTCTCAAAGTATTAAAATATATAATTAACTATAATATTTGGAATCATTCTTTATATTAACTCTCTGCACTTTACATCTAGATTGTCATTATACAGCTCTGCTAAGTTACATTCTTTTTTAAAAATTCCATTTTTACAAAAGCATCCCATTTGATTTACTTCAAAATAATCAATGGGATGGGAAGAGGATGTGAAAGTAATAGGGGGAGAGTTGAATGAAACAAGGTTGGCAATTGTTGAAGCTGGGAAATGGGTACTGGGCATTCATTCTGTTATTCTCTCTACTTTTGTATAGTTAAAATGTTTCAAAATAAAAAGTCTTAAGAATATATTTAATATTAATTCATTTAACATAAACTTATTGAGTGCTTACTATTTGCCATAAACTGTGCTAGATTCTAGGACTATGGAAATTATTATAAAAGAACAAATCTCTGACCCCACGCTGCTTACAGTCTTTTAAGAAATATCAAGATATGGCCGGGCGCGGTGGCTCACACCTGTAATCCTAGCACTCTGGGAGGCCGAGGCGGGTGGATTGTTTGAGCTCAGGAGTTCGAGACCAGCCTGACCAAGAGCAAGACCCCCGTCTCTACTAAAAATAGAAAGAAATTAGTTAAATTAGCTGGACAACTAAAAATATATAGAAAAAAATTAGCCGGGCATGGTGGCACATGCCTGTAGTCCCAGCTACTCGGGAGGCTGAGGCAGAAGATTACTTGAGCTCAGGAGTTTGAGGTTGCTGTGAGCTAGGCTGACACCACAGCACTGTAGCCCAGGCAACAGAGTGAGACTCTGTCTCAAAAAAAAAAAAAAAAGAAAAAAGAAAAGAAAGAAATATCGGTCGGGCGCGGTGGCTCACACCTCTAATCCTAGCACTCTGGGAGGCCGAGGCGGGTGGATCACTCGAGGTCAGGAGTTCGAGACCAGCCTGATCAAGAGCGAGGCCCCGTCTCTACTAAAAATAGAAAGAAATTATCTGGACAACTAAAAATATATATAGAAAAATATTAGCCGGGCATGGTGGTGCATGCCTGTAGTCCCAGCTACTAGGGAGGCTGAGGCAGTAGGATCGCTTAAGCCCAGGAGTTTGAGGTTGCTGTGAGCTAGGCTGACGCCACGGCACTCACTCTAACAAAGCAACACTCTGTCTAAAAAAAAAAAAGAAAGAAAGAAAGATCAAGATACACATAAATAAATACAGTGAAATACGTGCAAATATATATACAAAAAAAGGTAGCCAAATGAGCCAGTATTGGAGAATGGAGGACAGAAAGGGCTTCCCCAATCCCAGTAGATAAAGCTTTTAAAAAATAAATAGGAGGTCACCAGGCAGGTAGCAGGTGGCTGCAGATTATTCAAGGCAACAGATAAGTGTAACCACATGACTATGTTCAGGGTACTATAGGTAGTTCAGTATGATTTCTGAAGGGTAAAATGTACACAGGAGAAATAGCAGGAGGTGAGGCTAGACAGGAAGGGAGAGGCTAGGTCAGGAAGGGCTTTTTAGGCCATCTTGCAGAGCTTGAACCGATCTAATAGGGAGCTGCTGAAAAGTTTTAAGGGGAGAGACATGATCCATTTTGTGGTTTTGGCAGGTCATTTTGGCAGAACTGTAGCAAATGGAATGGAGAGAAAGTCACTAGGGGTGGAGAAGCCTCTAAAAAGCCTTCTCTGATTAACATCTCAACTCTGATCTGTTTGCTAAATTGCCTCCAATTTGTCTTCTCTTTATCTTCAGTATTAGTGTTTGTAAACCATTGTATGTGTGGGGTAGGTCATCTCCCCAAGTAGGTTGCAAGCTCTTTGAAATCCAGGACTGTGTCACTTATTTTTTTCATAGTGCCTGGTATAGTGCTTTACACATAATAAGTAGTTAATAAATCTTTCCTGTCAGATTAACATTATTTACTTACACTACTATATATTAATAGTTTATATATTTATATATAGTTTATATTGCTGTACGTTATCTATTTGGCTATGTGAGTTCAGTGGGCCATTTAGAATGTTATTAAATAAATCTTTTACTTTTCAGTCAATTTTAACTAGGAACATATAATCTTTACATTAAATGTTTATCTTTTAAATAATGGAGAAACAAATATTCCCTAAAACTCTCAAGATGAGAAGTTGATAATACCGTAGAGTTCTCTTTCCTGTTGAAATCACTTATTTATCACCCTCATTGGACTCCTTGAAAATAGAGCCATGTCTTTATGGCTTGTCATTGTATCTCCAGATCTCAATAGGTGCTCAGTAAATGGTTACTGAATGAGTGAATGAGCAGAAGTCTTATTTTTCATATATTCAATAACTGTTGGCCGGGCGCGGTGGCTCACGCCTGTAATCCTAGCACTCTGGGAGGCCGAGGCGGGTGGATTGCTCAAGGTCAGGAGTTCGAGACCAGCCTGAGCGAGACCCCGTCTCTACTAAAAATGGAAAGACATTATATGGACAACTAAAAATCTATATAGAAAAAATTAGCCGGGCATAGTGGCGCATGCCTGTAGTCCCAGCTACTCGGGAGGCTGAGGCAGTAGGATCGCTTAAGCCGAGGAGTCTGAGGTTGCTGTGAGCTAAGCTGACGCCACGGCACTCACTCTAGCCTGGGCAACAAAGTGAGATTCTGTCTCAACAAAAAAAAAAAAAAAAAAAATAACTGTTTTCGATATTAGTTCTTGCATTGATAAATAATATTCTATGATAATCTTGAACCAGGCTTTTATATACTTCACACTTTGTTCCACTGCGGTTGTACCATTTGAAAGAAAAGGAGTATTAGATACAAGACCATTTCCCATTTTGTAGACTCAGTATGGTGTCGTATATAATAAATTATGTAAAATAATAAGCCATCATTGTCAATACCACTTTCAAATTCTATAGCTTTCTTCACATGAAGGTTTACAATAATGCTTTGTATGTCTACATCAGGTGTGTGAGAAAGAACTGTACTGCATGAATTGGGCAGTTAAAATGATGCAAAAAGTCTGTAACGTCTTTAGCACGCCATTGGAAAAAATTAACTTCCTTCAGAGTGTGGCAAATGCATTTGCATGCATAATAATGGAAATGCTGCAATCAGTTATGTCGGGTGAGTAGGAATGTAGATGGTGCACAGGTGGGAGTAAAAATGCAGTCTAGTCTCCACTTAAGACAGAGCTAGTTCTGTGTAGACTTTTATTTCTAAACTAACCAGGAAGGAACAGACACTTTTTTGTTTGTTTTTCCTTGAGATATATGTAGTTCCTGGTTTTTGTCACTTTTAAAATCTGGCATTGATTTTAACGGAGAAAGTAAACCTGAAGAGTCTGCTCTGAAAGGAACCACTTTCAATTTTGCACAGCAAAAATTTTAACTTGCTCACTTGCCAACTATCATAATCATTATAATAATATCTTATAGTTGTGTAGTTTCAATAAATATTATTTTATAGTTTTATTAGGCAGCCAACATGATAATTAACTCTATCTTACAGATGAGAAAACTAAGGCATTAAGAAATGACCTGACTTGCCCAAGGTCATAAAGTTAGAAGTAATAAAGCATGGCCCAGCATCCTTTTCTTCAGACTTCTAATCTAGTGTTCTTATATAATTCCATGATTTCAGGGGTTAACATCTGACTTAATAAAGGTCACTAACAACAAGTCTTCTGTTTAAATACTATAAGGGACAATTAAAACATCTTATGTTTCAAATAAATCATATATTTAAAATTTTAATTGTCATTTTCTTTTCCCTGCTGTCTATTCCTGTGTTTGGCATATAGGAGACCATGATGAAGATGACAGAAGCTTTTTGAATTTGTTCCATCTTGTACATGCTCAGGCTAACTTCCATAAGGAGGTCCTGTATTTGACCATGAATATTCTCTCTACCTAAATACTCAGAAAGCCTTGCCTTTAGAAAACTTCATTGAACTACACATGAGAAGAACGCTACTTTTTCACATCCAGAAGAATAGCATCTGTGGGACTTTTTGTCATCTAAGTAACCTAAGAATTCAAAAGCTGCATAGAATGTTGGAAGCAACTGCTTACACCATTATTAATATAAAAATAACAAGCAAACCCAAGAATGTATTGATGTTTCTCTGGTAAGCAAGCTCTGCCTCTCCAGGTTTTGGTCATCTTAATGCCAATGAATGTTAGTGGGCCAAGAATCTGGGGCAGCCCAATCTGTATGTGTGAATCTTTGAAGCAGAGAAAATTCTGTTTTATAGTTAGAGCAGACCTAAATTCACTAAATAGTATATATCTGTTCACTTTGCTTAAGTTGTATAGACATAGCCCAGAATGTTTTGTAAAGATTTGCAATATGGTGTTTGGAATGTGCAGAATATAAATCACATTTTTTACCACCTTCTTGGCATATGCTTACAAAGAACATTATATTTTGTTCATGTTTTGCATGAACTAACAGATAAAAACTAAAGGAAGTTGTGTATATCTATATATATACACATACATATATAAATATGTAAATATACATATAGACACACACATGCACAAACATATTTTTTCTTTAAAATGAATCATATAAAAGGTCTATAGAGGAAGGTATATATTGTCTCAATACAATCAAATCATCTTTTATGCTTTCCTGGGGGTTAGACTAAAATGTAGCAAATAAGAGAAAAAATAAACTGAAAGAAAGTAGCACTCATCTGCCAGAACAATCTTCACAAATAATTGGCACTTATTCCTAAAGTTTTTCTCCTTATCTGAAAAAGTGAGATTTGATGAAGGAAACTAGAAGCATACATGGGTAGAGCAGCCCATGAGAGAGTAGGGGTTCTTTTCATTTCTATTAAATGGATTACAAGAAGCTCTAAGACTATTTCAGTCTGACTAGCTTCTGCCACCGCCACTTTTATTATTCAAGTAGATAATTATAGTGCCTAACGGGCTGAAATAGTGCTGGAGTCCTCCTGGATCTCTGACTCTCTTCTCCTTGGGTTTGATCACTTTACTTCTGAAGACCCACTCCTTCCCCTGGACTTCTCAGAGGCTGGCTTTCTTTTCCCAAGCTCTAGATTTAACTTGCCTCTGGAACTGATGGAGGAAAGAAACACCAGAAGATATGGAAATTGCTTGCAGAAGTAGGATGTAAACTGTGGGAAATGCTCAAATATTTAGCAAGAGGGGTTCAGTGAGAGACTAATAGGACTGAGGAAGAGTGAAAATTGTGGAGAAAATATAAATTGTGATAACAAGATTTCACTATATTTCAATAGCAAAAGCACTTAACTTCATTTTTGGAGAGTCAGAAATTAACTGCCTTTCTCAGATGGATTTTCCAACTACAATTCCACTGATGGCAGGAATTTTTTCTCCAGAGTTTATTTGCATATTTATGCAAAAACAAAGTTATTACTTTTATCCTAGTTTCATTTTCTTCTTCTCAATTTAAGAATTCACCCACAATTGAATTATAAATATTAAAAGTTGGTAGATACCAGAGTATAAAAGTACACCTTCATTAGCTTTTACTTTTTCTCACGTCTACTTGCAAAGCACAGATTTAGGTATCAAAACACTGGTGACTCCAAATGAAGAATATATCCCATTCAATTATTTGGAAGGGAAGAGAAAAATAAAAAGAAAAAATAAAGAGTTTAATATAAATAGTGACTATTTTTAATATTTCACTAAATAGATGCTAGAAATCATTTTCTTAGAGAAAGAAATTTGGCATTGTAAAGTTTCCTTGAATTCCTTGAATTAACCAAGTCTCCACAGCAGTTATTTTCAGTAAGTTTGGAAAAGAAGCATAGCTTAAAACATCTTTGATTTGGATTTTGAATCTCTTTACATACTTGAACTGGCATGACTGTTGCTGTAAATTTTTTAAATTCACATTATTTCATTATTTTCAATAATTGTGAGGTTAATATCTCACCCTCCCCAGAAATTTGGAACATAAAAAATTTGATTTTTTGGGTGCAGTAGATAAATAGTATCATTTCGCCACCAATAAAATGTAAACTGATAAATTCTTCATTCAATTATTAATAGACAAAAGTAACATATGTGACCAACTTTGTAATTTCTTCAATTTAGTGGTCCTTTTTTCCCCCGAATACATTTGTCATCAGGAATAAAGTGAAATGTGAAGTTTTAAAGTGGGAGATTAAGTTGTAAGCATTTACTATTATCATTATTATTGATTTAAGTGAATTGTCACAAAAAATTGTATTATCACAAAAAAATGAGCATTTGCAAAATGAGTAGCCTAAAAACGCTAGGAGACTGTCAATTGCTAACTAACTCTAGAATAGTCATAATACATAACCATGTAAATTATTAACAAGTCAAATAATTTAGCCTGTACCTTTTTAAAATTAGAAGATTGGCCTAAATGAGAAGACCTAGGTTCCCAGCCCTTTTTTCCTTTTTATAGTGATTTCCTCAGCCTCTTTTGACTTTGATTTCTAGGATGATTTTTACTTCCATTACAAAGCAAACTTAACAACACATTGATACTTTTATCTTTATTATTGTTTCTACGTGCCCACTACACACTGTAATAGTACTACTAATAACAAACTGATGATGCTACTTTTCTTAGAAACTGAAGTTTATGTCTCTTGATAAGTACTCTCTACCTTATGAAATGATAGAACTTTAACATTTTGGGGGATGATTCCTTCTCATGCCCTTTTGTCCGCTCACCTTTATCATACTCACAATGCAGGCAGTAAATGACTGCACTTGGGAAGTGGGTCAGGTGTTCAAGAAGTTCAAGCATTATTTATCAGAGAATTCCCCATAGCATGAACAAAAGGCACCTGGTTTCACACTTTTCCCATCCTATGATGACTTAGTTCATGCTTCCAGTTCTTTAGTTAATAGTAAAGATTTTATTGCCAGGGTAATTAGGGCAACTATGAGGTACCCAGCAGAAGGTGCAACTGGAAGAACCATCTTATATCAATAAATAACAAACAAACTCTTTGTGTGATTATTACTCAAGAGTTAACCTCTTTATGTGACTAGCACTCAATTATATGATTACAGATTTTTATGTCAGTAAATATAGTAAAGGGTAAAAACAAAGCTGCTACAAAGGTCTCTTTGGTAATTAGATACCTTACTAGCAATGTGGCTTCTGTAGCAGTTCCACTAGCATGTAGCTGTGAAACCTGTAGGAAATCAGGATATGGGCACACGCTCCTTGGTTTATTGAGGGGTCTTTAAGACAGGAAAAATGACCTGACAGGCAGCCAGATTGGACATTCTTCTCCAGATGAAAAGAAAAAAGTTCCAAAGGACTAAGAACACATTTTTTCATCAAGAAAACAAATATAATTCCAGAAAATTTCTCAAGTAACTGGAGACATTAAAAAAAAACCCCAAAACCAAACTGTTTAGCCTTTGAAAGGCTCTTAAATTTTTTTTAAATTAATACTTGTAGACATTCTAAGATCACTGCTTTCTTAAAGGTGCATAAAACTGAAAAATATGCACTGTTATTTCAAGAGTGTAGTATTTATAGTAAAATGTCTTTGATATCTAAATATTTGATATTTGCTAAATTTTATTTAATTTGTTATTTATTCATATTAATAAAATCACATTAAAATTGAACATTTCCATCTTGTTCAGAGTTTGTCATTATGCAAGTCTTTGAGTTTCTTGTGGGGAATTTATCTTCATTTAAGCTGTTAATTATAGTACACACCTGTAATCCTAGCACTCTGGGAGGCTGAGGTGGGAGGATCACTTGAGGTCAGGAGTTCGAGACCAGCTTAAGCAAGATCGAGACCCCTGTTTCTACTAAAAACAGAAAAATTAGCCGGGCATAGCTGGCCTTAGTGCCAGCTATTTGGGAGACTGAGGCAAGGGGATCACTTGAGCCCAGGAGTTTGAGGTTGCTGTGAGAGAGGTTGACACCATGGCACTTACCCGGGCAACAGAATGAGACTCTGTCTCAAAAAAAAAAAAAAAAAAAAGAAATGTCTTAATAAAAAATTATGTTGCAATTAGCTATATATGTATGTGCATGTATTCTTATGCTTAATATTATAGCATATAAAAAATTAAATAATTTCATTTGCTAATGTGACTCATAAACTGAACAGTAATCTATAAGTACAACAGTATTGTACACTGTTCTACTACTTAATTCAGAGACCAAATCCCCAAGCAATTGATATTTCAATTGCTACTAAACTAGAAATGTAACAATTATCATAGTTTAATATTAGCTTCAAAAGACAAAATGTGTAAGTATTGAGATTTCCTGCAATTTCCTATGACTATAAGATCTTACAATGTTTTTTAAGAACAAAGAATTTCTTTTTTTTTTTTGCATTCCTATAATCCAGTTTATTTTTTTAATTTATATATATATATTTTTTATTTCAGCATATTATGGGGGCACAAAAGTTTAGGTTACATATATTGCCCTTGCCCCTCCTTCCCCCCGAATCAGAGAAGAATTTCTTAAATATTTTTTAAGAGCAAAGAATTTCTTAAATATTTTTTAAGAGCAAAGAATTTCTTAAATATTTTTTAAGAGCAAAGAATTTCTTAAATATTTTTAAATGTATCTGCCTTAGTGTGTTTGATTTTACAATGGAAGTTGTGTCAATGGCTTTTTCTGTTCCCCCTTTAGATTGCAGCAAAACTGACTTAGAAGAGGCCATTCTAGGCTTAGTAAATATTTAGAGTTTGATAAAGCCAAAGAATATAATTCACAAAGACAATTTTCCACTTCAACTATGCTTAAGTACCTTATTAAGAAAAAGATCTTATTATTTTTGAGTAATTTAAAATTAAAATGATAGTTTAAGGGCTTTTGAAGTCTGAATAGTGCTAAATTTAAGCCTTTTAAAAGCAAACAAATTTTCTAAAATGTAAATAAATCATGTCAAACCAAGTTTCAGATTCAGAAAGTTTGGGTTTGATTCCATATGCCCAGAACAATGAGTCATAGGTGGTTCTAACTCTGTAACATTTAACTTTTCATTATTTAACTTTTTCAAAATCTATCCTCTTAGTAATCCTTTCTTTCTTTCTTTTTTTTTGAGACAGAGTCTCACTTTGTTGCCCGGGCTAGAGTGAGTGCCATGGCGTCAGCCTAGCTCACAGCAACCTCAAACTCCTGGGCTTACGCTATCCTCCTGCCTCAGGCTCCTGACTAGCTGGAACTACAGGCACGTGCCACCATGCCCAGCTAATTTTTTCTACATATATTTTTAGTTGGCCAGATAATTTCTTTCTATTTTTAGTAGAGAAGAGGTCTCACTCTTGCTCAGGCTGGTCTCGAACTCCTGACCTCGAGTGATCCACCCAGCTCAGCCTCCCAAAGTGCTCGGATTACAGGCGTGAGCCACCAGGCCTGGCCAATCCTTTCTCATAAAATACAATATATCACTTTTCCAAACAAATCCCCTATTTTCATCAAGAAATCAGGTATTAGTTTAATGATTCTTAGCACTATGTCACACCAATTTTTTTCTAAGTAATTTACAATTAATCAGAATTGTTTTTACTACATTGACATGAGTCAAGTACAATCCCCATTTTATTGAACATGATTGCCCTATGCCACAGATTTATAAAATTTATACAAAACTTTATGTTACAGAAGTAACTTTTTTCAGTGTTTTATTATGTTTTAGGATGCCAATATACAAATAGTTTAAGTGTGAAATTTAAAAATTTATCAAAATAACACAGTAAAACCCTGTCATAGGCCGGGCGCTGTGGCTCACACCTGTAATCCTAGCACTCTGGGAGGCTGAGGCGGGTGGATCGTTTGAGCTCAGGAGTTCGAGACCAGCCTGAGCAAGAGCAAGACCCCGTCTCTACTAAAAATAGAAAGAAATTAGCCAAACAACTAAAATATATACAAAAAAATTAGCCGGGCATGGTGGCACATGCCTGTAGTCCCAGCTACTCGGGAGGCTGAGGCAGAAGGATCGCTTGAGCCCAGGAGTTTGAGGTTGCTGTGAGCTAGGCTGACGCCATGGCACTCTAGCCCAGGGAACAAAGAGAGACTCTGTCTCAAAAAAAAAAAAAAAAAAAAAACCCTGTCATAAACTGGCATGTTATAGCATGGATATAGGCACAAAGTCATAAAATTTCTTCCAAAATGTAATTGTTTATTTTTTATATTAAATATTTTTACTATATTTCACAAGTAACTGAAAAGATGGGTAATCTTCTATCCCTACATTGTACCCAATACCAGTGGTATATATCACTGACATGTGACTGAAATTGGCTGATTTTTTTTTTTTATTGAATTGATTAGTGATTTCAACTGTGTATGGAAACAGACTGAAAAGCCTTGACATCATAGAAAGAAGACTGCAGAGTGAGCTTGGTTAAAGAGTATACATACACACCATAAGGATCTACACCACCATAATTGTGTGATTTGGACCCTCCAAAATGCTGGCACCTGCCTCAGTTACCTCAGTGAGGATGTAGAGCTGCTATCTTGGCCTGAAGTGGAAAGTTATTCAAAGCACAAGGTTATGCCAAAGAGTCAGAGGAATATTTTAGTGGGAAATGCCCTACCAAGGACTCCACTGGAGATTATTCCTAAATATATCAGTATTCAGAGCCATGCTTCTTGCATTAGTGTATCTGTCAGATTACCTGCCTTTTTGCTACATACCACATGTAGGATTGTCCTTGTTAATACTTCCTAAACATTTTAGACAAATTATCACTGATATAATAATATATATTTGGAGTAAATAAATATTGCCATTTTCTGCTCCAAATGTGGCCAGAAAAAGAGTTTTGCAGTTGAGTTTCTGTTATAAAATGTCATCTTGGGGAAAGTGAGTGGAAACAGGGACTACCAGTAAACTACTAAGCGTTTGTTCCAAGCTGGGTGCAGTAGCTTATGCCTGTAGTCTCAGGTACTTGGGAGGATGAGGTGGAGGACGGCTTGAGGCCAGGAGTTCAAGGCCAGCCTGGGCACCATAGTGAGAACTATGGGAATTCTGCTCTCAGTGATGCAGTTTCCAAAGGTAATGCATTCTAGAATTCTAGAATTTTAAAATGGAAAGGGATATTAAAAATTTTCTAGTCTGACACTTTCATTTGACAGAATAAACTGAAGCCCTAAAGTTTAAATGACTTCTCGAAGGTCACATAATTTGTTGCCAAGACAAAGTGTCTTGAGAATAATGTTTTTTCCTGTTCAGAATTTTAAAATGCAAGTGTTCCATTTTAACCGTCACATATATTATAATGCCTCAATTTTATTTCTTTTTAAAACAGAAATTGAATACAATGTTATTGCTAAAAAGTATTAATCTTTCTCTTGTTTATTTTTAAGCTAGAAAGGGGAAACCAAATGTAGAACAAATTCTGATGGATTTGTCAAAGGAATAAATACCCTAGATTTGGGAGCCAGTTCTACACTTAACCCCAAAATATATAGTTTCTTCTGCCCTAATGGGACATATGTTGAAATTTTTTTTTCCAGAAAAGGAACATTTGACAATAAAATTTTGGGGTAAGATGTTTTTCCTAAGTAACATAAGCATAACCATCTTGTTTCAATAATTTATAATTCAGTCAGGTGCAAAGAATAAGGACTATATACATTTCTCTCTTTAAATGAGAAGCTGGGGCACAAGTGGTTTGAGGTGGGGAAGAAATGATAAATCTTAAAAACTCAAATGACAAGTTCCTTCTGGCTGGAGAGTGAGACAAGGAAAACCACACAACCTCAGACTGTGTAATCTATAAAGATGGTAATAAAGTGACTACTTCAGAGATGAAGATAGACAACTTGAACTTGCTCTTAAACTTAACAGGGGAACCCCTGCATGTGAGAGGGAAAGGAGGGAACATATCTGAGCGTAATATGGAGTTGCATTTAGACCTCAGGAGAGGCTATCAAAATGAATTTTTGAGCGGTTCTCCACGGTAACTTTAATGAGTCTACATTTCAGCTTTCTGTGTTCTCAACACTATCTACAGCTCAAACGCATGCAGCATCTGCCCATCTCATGTCCATGAATCCCCATCGTCCCAGCCAAGTGCCTCTGCCTCTGAGCTCAAAAAGCCCCTTGCGTGCCAGGGGTTAACCATGTCCGGAAGGCTCTGGAAGAGGTCTGCTGGGCAGCTGCTGTTGATAAGAGGCCTCTTGTTGGACTGGTGACCAGGAGCTGTGGGAAACCCAGAAACAAAAAGGCTCAGATAGGAACAGCAGCGAAGATATCAGCTCCCGAGTACTGGTCATGAACTAGGAAAACAATTATGAGTGCCTCCCTCTTCTCCGCCAAATCCCACAGTCGGAGAAAAAATGAACATCTCCCCCAAAACCCCACCCCAGGTAAATTTTATTTGCTATCTCATCCTCAAGAATGAATTAATAATTAATTAATGAGTGCAATTAGGCAAGCATAGTTGTAAACAACCCTGCTGACGTATAGAGATGTGTTGTACCTTTAATTACAGGGAGAAAGCCTGGAATTTGAGCACCTAACTTGAAGAAGAAATTAGGAAATAATAGTCCCTCCCTGCCACACCCATCATTCCCCACCTAAAACCCCTTTGCATTGTGGGCTTTATTTTTCATTTTAAAAAATTTTATTTTAAATTAGGTCCTCAAGAAAGAAGCTGGCATTTTCTTATTCTTTTCAGAGTGGTCTGAGAGATGCTACATCAATGGGCATCTAAGAAAAAAATAGGAAAACGAGCTCTCTTTTCATTTTGTTTTTGAATCAATACCCGAAATAATGACCAGAAGCAAAACTCCACCGGTGCGTCAGCAAGCAGGATGCTCGGCCCTTCGGCTTCATCCTTCCCCTCCGAGCTGTCTGCGGCTCCCGGCCGCCGCTCCAGGCCACTAGAGCAGGTAGATAATGTAGGACAGAATGACCAGGCCTATGATGGCGAAGAACATCAGGATGAAAATATCCAGCATCGTGCAGTCCTAGGCCCTGGATCCTGGGAAACTGTGGGCTGTGCGCACGGAGGTTGCAGTCAGGGGAGAGAGATGGCTCCTCTTCCCTCCACGGCTCGGCCTCGTTCCTTCCCCTCCCCCTCCCCGGGGCCCGAGACGAAGGGATGCTGCGGCCCCACCGGCAGCTCACCCCCCACCGACACCCTCAGTCGCAGCCAGCCAATCACAGCGCCCAGGGTGGGTAACCGGGGAACTGCTGGATTTAGACCAGACAGCACCGAGGAGGCTCAATTTCTCCCCGGAAGCCAGGCCCACCCCTTTGTGTCTAAATGCAGTCTGCATGCTGTGCATGTGGGAGGAGGTAAGACCTCTCTCCAGATCCCCCAGGAATCAATCAATCCTCCTGACTGCCGCCGCCCTCGTTTTTGCTCCCATCTCACATATCTAGCAAATCATCTCAGAAAAATAATGATTGCGAGTTGGGTGGGCCATTGGCAAGTTCTAAAGGTCACATCCTGGGGGTGCATGGACACAGGTTTCCTGTGGGTCTCAGCTGGCATCCGGGGGTGGGGGGGGTGATGGGGGGATGCAGCTCACAGTACCTGCGATTCCCGCACTGCGCCAGGTACTGCACCGCGGTGTAATTTCCGCCTGCCTCCAAGTCGTCCATAGACGGGGCTCAGAGATGGTCAGGGACTTGCCTAATGTTTCAGAGCTTAGAAATGGCGGGGACAGAAATTCAAAACTAGGCTTGCAGACTCTGAAGTCCATATCCTTTTTTTTTTTTTTGACAGGGTCTCACTCTGTAGTGGGTGCTAGAGTGCAGTGGTGTCATCATAGCTCACTGCAACCTTAAACTCCCGGGCTCAAGCGATCCTCCTGTCTCAGCCTCCCCAGTAGCTGGGACTGCAGGCATGCGCCATGACACCCAGCTAATTTTTCTATTTATTTGTAGAGACGGGGTCTCGCTCTTGGTCAGGCTGGTCTCAAACTCCTGAGCTCAAGCAATCCTCCTGCCTCGGCCTCCCAGAGTGCTAGGATTACAGGCGGGAGCCACTGCGCCAGCCCTCCAAAGTCCATTCTCCTGCCCCAGACTGGCTCACCTGCGAGTCTAGACGGCCCCCCCCATTCGACCTGCACTGCTCAGCGAGAGGTGCCTTTTGTTCACATGGCTCCATGTGCGGGTTGAGCACCGAGGTCTCTCCCCCATCTGTCCCTCCACTTCTCTGCAGTCACTGCGGGAGGTTTTGTATCCTCTTCAGAGAGCTCAGCACAGTGTTACACACAGAGGAGACACTGAAGACGCTCAGGCCCATCCTGTGCAGGAAGTGTCTAGAAATGCAAATTCAAGTGGTTTCCTCCGAAGAGGAAAGGAGGATTGACGTTATTGGTTCTTTCTTAAGACTCAGTTATGTCTTGTGTTGTTTTGTGCCTTTTTGTAAGTCTCAATTATTTCCTGTTAAATTAGAAAAATTTCCCTGGGACATCTCTCAGGCCTAGTTTCCTTGGTGTGCACCCCAGATAGTTCTTTTGAACAGCCTAGGGTTAAGACATTAGTAACCCCCCTCATGCTAGACCTCAGGAACTTAGGCCGGTTCTAGAAGGGTCTAGAAACGCCTCCCACTGGCTGGTCCCCAGGAGGCAGAGCATAGAGCTTTCTGTGAGCAGGAACAGAGACTTGGCACTGATGCCCCCCAAGGCAGACTGCCCCCTGGATTGCTCTGAAAGTGAATGAAGCCTCTTGGGGCCAGGGGCCAGGGTGCACTGCAGCTCTGCAGACGGGGACGCGCTAACAGGATGCAAGATCTGCCAACTAATTCCTCCCCACTGGGAAAACATTGGGCCTCCAGCTCCTCTGCGTGGGCAGTGGGTGTCGGCGCTGCCTAGTGCTCCCCACACTGCTCCAGCTCTGCTGGCTCGGACCACGGCTTTCTCTAGATTACAAATGCTCAGTCTGGGGCAAGCCCTTTTCCTCTCCACCCTTCTGTAATCCTGAGGCCAGAGAGTTCTTCAATTCTAAGCCCCAAGTGGGAAATGCCCCTGTCCACAGCGGGTGGGACATGAGGCCAGAGCAGCCCAGAGTGGGAGCGGAGGGGACTGGATCCCATTGTCCTCTTCCCAACCCCACTGAGCAAGAGGGGAGGCCACCAGCCTTCTGGCCACAGGTCACAGACCCTGGGCACCTGAAACAAGGTATGGAGCATGGGGGACACGAATATGAGAGCTGCCAGGGTCAATCGGCCCAGCATGGCGAGGTGGACCCGCGCGGGACTACGCGCATCGTGCATCACATTGAGGTGCCCAAGGCCCCGGCCCTGCCACCGGCTGCACAACTTCCACCAAACCCCTGTGCCCTTTTGGGTCTCAGTGAGCCCTGTCTGTGTCTCAGTGAGCCCTGTCTGTAAGGACATCAAGGGAGTTACTTCTCTCACGTGGCTGTTATTAATAGAAAGAGCGAAGAAAAAAGATGTGTTAAAGATCACATTCGTAAGGTATTGTGAAGAGCGCTTTGGCATGTCAGGCTGCCTTATCGATGGCTTTATCCAGATCCTGCCCCACTGCGAATGTCCTGTCATTTCATCTTTCAAACAAGTTGAGCTCCCGCTACCTGCCAGGCAGTGGCCAAGTGCTAGAACTGCTCCCAAGCTGGGCTCATTCATTCATTCAACAAATATGGGAGGAGCAGCTCCCTGCAGGCCCCTGGGCAGGTACTAGGGGTTTAAAGATGAATTAAGACTCATCCCCTGGCCACCTATAATCTTAGCACTCTGGGAGGCCGAGGCGGGTGGATCGCTCGAGGTCAGGAGTTCGAGACCAGCCTGAGCAAGAGTGTAGACCCCCCCTCCCCCGTCTCTACTAAAAATAGAAAGAAATGATCTGGACAGCTAGACTCTGTCTCAAAAAAGACTCATCCCCTGCCCTGAGCCCACCAGCTAGTGGGGGGACTGACAGCAGGCGGAGACGGGGAGCTCGGGGAGGCTTCTGGAAGTGTCACCAAGTTGGGCGGAGAGGAATGAGTGGGTAGAAGCCAGAAGCAGGCTGGTGGGGGATTCTCAAGTAGGAGGAAGTAGGTGCCAGAGGCAGAGCAGTCATTCTGTCCCTGCAGGGAAGCAGGGCTCCCGGGCCCCCGATGGGCCAGTGCCCTCAAGACAGGGCACACACGCGCGCACCACCTCAGAGAGGAAACCAAGTCCGCAGGTAAAAATTATACTTTTATTTGAGTCACCAGGAGAAAGATTCACTTGTGGTTCAAGTCAAATGTTCAGAATCATAACAGGCCAGAAAGATTTGATCCCGAGCACAAGCCCACGAGGGAGAAGACCAGACAGACCAAAATAGGACAACACCCCCATATAAAAAGATGGATGGACGGCTGTACACACACGATGACATGTTTGGACACAGGCAAGTTTCACACGGCCATTTCTTTTTAAATACAGGTTTGTGGGGTGGTGTTTTGTTTTTTCCAGCTATAAAAAGGGGGCCAAAAGTGCGTATGTGAGGGGGGAAAAGGCAGAAGTTAAGCAGTAAAGTAGTTTTCCCTGGAGGGACATGAGGGGCGCAAACAGGAAGCAGAGTGGGGAGAATTCGCTCTTCTCACCATTGGGCTTGCACTTCATTATTGGTCCACAAAAGTTAAATTCACATTCTAGCTTTGCCGCACCTTTCCCGGGATTAGGCGAAAAGACCTCCGTGAGCTACAGAAAAGACCAGGGGTTCAGCCCAGCCCTCGGGGTTCTGTGCTCTTCCAGGGATGGATGGTTCTAGCAAGGAACAAGGATGCCCAGTAAGTAGCCCCTGGGTCCCTCAGCACCAGTGTGACAGTCCCTCCTCTCTCTGGGGGTGTGTAAGAAAATGGCCCCTATTTCTAGGTCGGGAAGGGTCGAGGAAGGGGCCGGCAGCAAGGTTCCAGTGGCCGGCTTGCCTCCTTTGGGAAGGGAAATTAAGCTGAGTGACAACGGGCTGCTGCTTGCTGCTGGGAGGTGGGACCTCCACCCACGCACTGACCACTTCCCCAACTACAGGTCCTCGAACAGGATGTGTCCCTGACCCTTGGTCCCCAAATCCACATTGTGCTTTGAGATCAAGAGGAAGTGGAATGCACCAGCGCCTCCCCTGAGGCTCCCAAGATTGCTTCTCATCCCCAAACTGCCCCACGTAAGACACCCCCTCGCCCCCACCGCCCCCACCGCGGCTGGGGCCGGCAAGGAAAAGGGCTCCTCACGCACAGGCCTTTGCTCAGTCTCTGCTATGGGGCAAATCCTCCCAAACCAGCTCACAAGCAGTTGACAGAAACACCCACGATGACTGGTGAACGGACTGACACCTTCAGGCCCCTTCCCTCACCTGCAGGGCACAGGTGTGCAAAGGGACAAGATGTCAACTGCGGGGCCTGGATGGACTCGGGCGAAGATGGGAGGAGGGCCCAGAGATGAATAAAGTCCGGCAAGGGTCGGCACGGCCGCCGACGAGCAGAGGGAAGGAACTGGACATAGCACCACGTTCCCGTCCCTGTCCCAGAGCCTGAGCTTCCGGGTTTGCAGCCCTGGGATCCGCTCCCTTGCTTCAGGGGGCTTGATGTAAGCCAGGGGGGCGAGGGAGTGGGGAGTGTCTGCGGGGAGAGCCCCCAGAGTGAGGCACCCACAGTGTGGGTGACACAGGGTCCTCCTGGCACCTTCCCCCCACAGCCCCAGAGACGGGGTGGAGAATATGCCTGGAGCCCCGGAGCCTTCCCCCACCTCCCAAGGAAGCTGCAGGTCCAGGGCGGCCCCCAACAACCCCTTCCTCTGCCCAGCACGGTGCTGCGCAGGGTGATGGGTGGGCTTCCCCCACTGGGAGATGGGGAAGAAGGAACGTTTCTCCCCCAGGGCCCTCCCCTCTCGCCGTGGGTTTTGAGGAAAATATCGGGGAAAACGGCTCTTTGTGCCCTCACCCCCCCCACCTGCACACACACATCTCGCGCCCTCACGCTCGCACTCACGCACGCCTGCCACAGACACTTGCACGCACACACCCCTGCCCCGCACCCAGGTCTCGGAGAGGAGAGCTCCCCGCGGGCCTTGCGCTGCTTGCGCTTGGCGTCAGGCCGGGAAGGCCCCAGATGCCTTCCCGCAAGGAGCAGGGAGCAGCGGCCCAGCTAACCCACAGCCCGCGCCGAGGCCGCTGCAGACCAAGAGGCCCCGAGGCCCCCAGCCAAGGAGGCAGCAAGGGTCCCCGAGCCCGGGGTGAGAGTGGGGAAAAAGGGTTATGGGAGAGAACACCCTGTTCCCCTCCTGCCTGCAGCTGTTCCTAAAATTAAGAAAGGCAAGAACTTGACCCAAGCTGTGCTTCCTGGGGAGCTCTTCGCTCCCCCTAGGGCTGCGTGGGCAGGAGGGCGAAATCACAGTGAGAAGGAACATGTGGGGGATGAATTCATGCCAACGCTGCCCTCGAGGAGGGACAGGCCGGGGAGCAAGGCCTCTCGTGGGCCAGGAGCCCCCTCTTTGAGAAGAGCAGTAAAGCCCATCGCACTGGGCCCTGCACAACAGGGACAAGGGGGTAGGTTCCACTCTGGGGGGGCGTAGGGAGGCCCTGCCCTGGGGTCCTGGGAGTGTGGCGTTCGCCCAGCCCTGGAATGTGTGGGTATGTGGGGGGCTGGGCAGGAGGCTGAGGCGGGGAGAAGACAGGCAGGGGAGGCCGGGGAGCCAACGGGCCTCCCTTCCCAGCCCGGCCTCGGCCCGCCCCAGAGAGGCCCGCGCCTGTTCCATCCAGAGAGAAACCAGGAAGTCGGTCAAGGGGAAAACCGGCCGGACGAAGGAGCCCGCGGAAGTGGCAGAAGGCGGCTTCAGTTGGCAAAAGAAGCTGGAGAAGGGGTGGGAATCACAAGCTGTCGCGGATTTTAGAAAACAGACACTGAGGGGTGGACGGGTCACGCCCAGGAGGCGAGGTGGGGGCGCCCGGGGCTCAGATGGCCTCCACGTAGTTGGCGGGCAGCATCCCCGTGTCGCCCGTGCGCTCCACCGTCCCGTACATCCAGCCGTCGTCGATCTGCTGCACGTTGACGATGGTGTCCCCGTCCTGGAAGGAGACCTCGTCCTCGTCGGCGGCGCTGTAGTCGTACACGGCGCGGTACCGCTTCTGTGGGGGGAGCGCAGTCAGCCGGGGCCCTGGACACGGGCAGGCCGGCTCGCCCGGTCTGGGCGCGGCTTCCTGACTCTCCAGGTCCCCGGAGCAGAGCCCAGGGCAGCAGGGGACCAGAGACGGGCACCAGGCTCTCGCCTCTGGGTAACCAACCTTTTACAATGTACTTGGAGTCTACTGAGGGCCAGGTGCGGGCGGGGACTGAGGTCACATGGGCTCTGCCCCACCTTCCCAAACGGGATGCAGTAAGGTCCAACGGACTCGAAGCCAGGCAGTGTCTAAAATACGGCCTACCCCGTTTGCTATTATTTGTATATTATAAGCACCAGTGTTTTCTTTCTGAAGCTGTGATGAGTCTGGGAAAAGACGCCCAAGTTCAGGACAAAGATCTTTCCTTGGGAAAAAAATTTTCAGGGGACGCAAGAGCGTCTATGAGGTGCCACCTTCCAAACCTCAGCCAGAACCTTCTGCTGAAGCCCAGCTCTAGGAAATGTCCGGCAAAGGCACATGACACCCACATGTTCCCCAAGGTGGGCGACGTGCTAACTTCCTCTGACCTGCACCACCCTCGACATCCGCTTGTCTCTGAGGCTCCACAGGACACAGGACACTGAACCCCACAGCCCTGTCTCGTCTCCGCCTCTATCTGCATCCGCCCACGGCCTCCCCCTCAACTTCTACTGCCTCTTCTCAACACGGCTGCCAGAGTGATCTTCCAAAAACCCAAGTCTAACCCCGTTGCTCTGCACAGATTGCCAGTCCCAAAAGCCTTCCCGTGACCTGCAAGTCCCCGCACAATCTGACCTCCTACCTGCCTCCCCTCACTAGTCACCCTTGCCTTCCTGCTAGTCCATGAACTTTCCTAGAATATTCCTGCAGCCTCAGGCCCTTTGCACTTGCTGTTCTCCTTGCACCACTTACTCCTTCACTCGATTGAGGACTTTGCTCAAACATCATGTCTTGACTCTGCTGCTCTCTGTCCCTAACCCTGCTGTCTTTCTTCGCAGCATGTGCCACTACCTGACCTTACCTTATGTACTTATTTATTGCATTCTTGTTTGTCTCTCTGACTGGAAAATAAGCTCCCATAAGGAAGAGGGGTAGTGGCTTTGGGGCCACATGTGGCCTTCTGGACCCTTGAGTGTGGCCTTTTGACGGAATCCAAATTTTACAGAATAAATCCTTCTAATAAAGGGATTTGTTCTGTGAAGTTTGGATTTGGTCAAGGGGCCACACTTGGGGATCTGGAGGGCCACACGTGGCCTTTAGGCTGCAGGTTCCCCACCCTCTGGAGCCTCCTCCTTCAGACGACCTCTTGGGCTCGCCTGGCGCCCCAGACAGCACTGACACCCCTTGTTTACATGCCCAGGGCAGGAGACTCCAGCGGGCCATGTATCTCAGGCTATTTTATTTCTCTAAGTATCTGTCTCTCCCGTGGCTCAGCTGCACCCATCAGTGGGGTAAACAGCAGGACTTACAGACCGAGGACTTCAACTCTAAGGACTCGGTGAGCTTGATCCCGCCCCCTTCCTACCTGTGCCCATTCATTTATTCAGAGTAGGGGAAGCAAAGGAACGCTGCCCGGCCCCCCACAGAGCTCAGTCCCACGGGGGCGGGGGGGCAGGGGGAGGCGGGCAGAGAAGTGAGCAAACGCAGAGGAGTCTTTTACACTGGACAGAATGCTCCGGAAGAAGCCAGAGGGGTGCAGTGGTAGACAGCATCAGGGGAGACCCACTTCACATGGCAAGGTTTGGGAGGGCCCCTCAGAGGCAGGGGCAAGCATGGACATGGGGGGGGGTCCTCCTCATGGAGAGTGGGGAGCAGGGCCCAGTCTGGAAGGCCCCGTGCAGAAAGGGGCTTTGTGTGTTCCCAGGGAGCCAGAGTAAGGAAACCTGGCCTGGGGCGGTGGGGAGTGACTTGCCCGAGGTATGCCCAGGGCTGGGACACAGGGCCCCAATCCCAGCCAGGCTCTGCCCGCTGCACCACACTTCCTCTCCTTTCGCGGGGCTGAGATCCCTGCGACCCACACAGACAACAAGGGCCAGGGTCAAAGGTCAGGGGAGTCTGTGCACTGTGTCCAGGGGGGCCGCCTTCCCTGAAGCCCACCCACCTCTGGCCTCTCCCCTCCAGCCAGGGCTACTCACCCCGCCACCACCCGGGGCGCTGCGCTGTATGGAGACGGGGGCCGCAGGCTCCTTGTAGCCACCATAGGACTGGGCCGCCGGCTGCTGCTGGGGCTGCTGATAAACTGCAGGAGGAGGTGGGCTTGGAGACGGTCCTGCTGACCCAGCCCTCCTGGAGCCCCCGGAGCCCGCATCATGCATTTGCACCACCCCCACCTGGCTCAGGCCCCACTGCTCAAAGGCTTAAGTCCATGTGTGCACACGCGCTGGACACGCGCTGGTGCGTGTATCCTACAGCAGGGGCCGTATGCCCCACCGCACGGGCGCCTGCCCTTCGGATCCCCAAGGCCCAGCACCGGCCTGCCCCTCATGTTGGCTGGGGATGGGACCCCGGGGCCTGGGAAGCAGCCGCCTTCCTGGGGAGGGTGTGTGTATGTGTGTGTGTGTGTGTGTGTGTGTGTGTGCATGTGGATGAGGCTTCTCCCACCTCCTCCACACCCCCAGCCCGGCCCGGCCCCAGGTCCCCTGCCCCACTCACCCGGGGCACTGGTCGGGATGTGGTGGGGCTGCTGCTCTGGGGGCCGCCGGTAGCTGCCGCTGTCCTGGGCATCCCGGCGCTCCGGCTCCATGCCCTCGCCCCCGCTGGGGCCCATGCGGCTCTTCTCAAACTCCTCGTGGTACTTTATCTGCAGGGGCAGAAGGCGCTGGGTGAAGGACCCCAGAGCAAACCAGTCCTCTCTCATCACACTCTAGATACGGGGTGGGAGAGACGCCCCCAGGGCTCCAGGCACAGAGAGCCAGGCCTGTGCCCTTGCACAAAGCACCTAATCTTGCCAAGCCTCAGTTTCCACCTCTGCAAAATGGGACATCGGTGTCTTGCTCAGGTGTTGTGGGAGGATGCAATGAGATGACAGGTGTGAAGGGCCACGAAAGCTGAAGCCTCACACAAATGTGAGTTGTCATTTTTATATGACAGGGGCTTCCGCCTGGCCAACAGTGACCACAGCAGCAGCTCCTGCTTCCTGGGCGCTCACTGCGTGCCAGTGGCTACAGCAGGTGCTTCACGTCACAGGCTCATTTGACCTCGTCAGCACCTACAAGGGGGCAGCACAGTCCCCGTGTAACAGATGAGAAGGAAACAAAGGGGCCAGGGGCGGTGGCCACGCCTGTAATCCCAGCGCTCTAGGAGGCCGAGGCAGAAGGATCACTTGAGGTCAGGAGTTTGAGGCTACAGTGAGCTATGATGACACCACCGCGGTCTAGACCAGATGACAGAGCAAGACACTGTCTCAAAAAAGGAAAAAAGGAAACAAAGGCGCTGACAAGTTAAGTGAGTTGCCCAAGATCACGCAGTTTCCAGGGCCCTGCTCTCCATTACTAGGTACATGAAGTCACCGAGGCCAGAGTCTAGGGATGCTCAGCTGAGAACCTCAGACTGCGGGGACAAGAAATGCCGGACCCTCCCTGAGGGTGGGATGCTGTCTTGGAGATGGGTTCCTCCTCTCGTTAGTTCCAAGGTGGACAAAGAGAGGCCCAGAGAAGTCACGCCACTCAAGACCACCCCACTGGGCAGGCATGTGAGGCTCCAACCCCTCAATCCAGCCTCTTGCCCCCACAGGGCGCTGTTGGCTGCGGGGACCCCCACCCCTACCACCACCACACAGGAGTCTTAAACTGGGTCTTGTGTTGTTTGAGGACTGAGACCTGTGCCTGCTCAGGGCCGGGAGCATGAGCCACCAAGGTCAGGAGGGTCAGGGTGAGGCAGGCATCCACCCTACAAAGTCGGGGGAGGGGAGGGAAGCTGCACTCTCTGGCCAGACCTGTGGGTGCTATGACGGAGGACTTGGCCAGTGTGGGGGGAGCCCCTGCCACCTCCATCACAAAGACCTAAGCAGGGTCAGCCAGAAGAAGCACCCACCCAAACCACCAGAAAGGGACCTCAGGGCCAATTAGTCCCTTCGTGTCCCAGGCCCCAGCCCCAGCTCAATCCTGGCCAACTGAGTCGGGGAGGAACAGTCCCTCATCCACCTTGTCTTCTGAGTCCCAGGGTGGGGCCAGAGCACAGGCTCAGGGTTTCCCAGCTGGATTCAGATCCCAACCAGCCCCAGTTCTCCTCCACTTCCCATCCTCTGGGGCACCTCCTCCAGCCCTTTCCTCCTCCTGCTGCTGAAGAACTGTCTGGATGGCCTTCTGGGACTGTGCCAGACTCCCGAAGAGAAGCCTGCAAAGGTCTCTTGGATCCCAGCCAAGGGCCAGTCTCTGGAGAGTCACCGGCGGCTCCCTGTGCCTGGTGGCGCCCTGGCCCTGCAGCCGCTGGCCTGCCGCTCCCCTTCCTCTGCGGCTCAGCGTGGCGTGATGGCCTCAGCCTCCCGCCCAGCTCTCACCCCATGCGAGCCGGCTCCAGCCCAATGCTGGGCCAATACGGGACAGAGGAAGAGACAAGGTCCTTACTCCCAGGCACCCCCATCTCAGGTGGGCTGTGAGGCTTGTAGGAGGTGCACCTGCGGCAAGAGCCACACAAGACGTGCAGGTGGCAACGATGTGGGCCACCCCACTGAGTGTGGCGGACGTGGCCCCCAGCACGTGGACGTGGGATGCTGCTCTCTGTGGGCACCAGGCACAGTCCACTCCCTCCCGTGACAGCCTGGGAACGGAGGAGGGAACCCTGCTCCTGCAAACGCGGCATAGACCCCGAGCACAGGCAGCCTTGCCGTGTTCTCTGCTGGCCCTTCCTCCACGTTTCATGGATCCACTCTGTGCCCAGACCTGAGCCATCCGCTGGGGCCGAGAGGATGAATAGTGGGTCCCACCTTCAAGGTTGGTCTGTTGGGAAGGAGATTCTCCAACAGGTAACTGGCCCCCAGGATGGTAAGGTGTGGCCAGTGTTAACAGGGGACTGAGGTTCCTTCCTCCTGGAGAGGAAGGAAAATCAGGGCTGGGGTTTTGGAATATGCATTTTAAAAAAGCATGCCAGGTGAGCCTGAAGCAGGCTCCAGTCTGAGAACCAGCGGTCCAGGGCAGAGGTTGGCAAACTATGCTCCGTGGACCAAATCCAGCCCACGCCTGTTTGCCTGTTTGCTTACGGCCCGGGAGCTCAGAATGGGTTCTACATTTTTTAATGCGGTTGGCGGGGGAGTGGAGAAGAAGAAGATTTCGTTATTTCCTGACACATGAAATTTCTCTGAAACTCACATTTCAGTCTCCAGAAATAAAGTTTTATTGGAACACAACCACGGCCACTCACTCACCTCTTACCTATGGCTGCTTCCAGAGCGTAACTACAGCACCAGGGACCTGCCGTGGAGCCCACACGGCCCGCAGAGCCGGGAATATTCACTGCCTGGCGTGTTACAGAAGTTTGCTGACCCTTGCTTGCCAAAATACTTCAACTGCGTACTCTTGTTGGTTAAATATTTTAAAGAACAATCCTCCTGAATTATGTGTATTTTATAAGTTGTACAGAAATAACACTTTATAAATATGATATGCATATTTTAAAACTTATATAAAAACTATGAATAAGAAAAGTATGAGATGAAAAAGAAGCAGAACCAGGCGTTCTCAGGTTTTCTTCCTGTGCCCCCGCTGGGATGCGCGGCCCACACCCCGCCTCGAAGACCCTCAGTGGAGTCTGCTCTCTTCACCTTTCAAGGAGGAAACTAGTGCAGGGTGGGGACGCCCAAGGCAAGGTGCTAGGCCCGGGGTTTGCGTGCCCTGCGTTGCCGGCCTGCCGGTGGGGAAGGAAGTGGGACAGAGAGTGACAGCCCTGCACCACGCCCCAAGGGAAACTTGGAAAGCAGGACACCAGGACAGGACAGAAGCTGGCCCTTCCCAGGTAGGCCCAGGCCCTGAATTCTCTCCAAGCCTTGGGCACGTGACCTGGAGCGGTTCTCACTTCCTGTCCACCAGGATCCTGCCCTGCCTTTCCCTGATCCTGGGAAATGGGGTCGGGGTTGGGGGGCAGGGAAAGAGGAGGGGCTAAGCCTGCTCTGTTTCCTGGCGATCCCCTGCCCCGGAAGCCCCTGGCCAGGGCCTGATCTGTGCTCTCCCGCCCAGGGCAGTCCCCTTTGCTCATCCACCCCCCACACTGTCTCTGCTGCCTTCTCTCCCCCTTGGCACTTGCCACCGGCCACGTATGGAGGGCAAGAGTTAATAGCTGGGCTGGAGGAGCAGTTTGTTCCTGCAGCCTGGGCTGGGGGAATAGGCCAGGAAGCTGCAGAGCCCAGGACAGAGTCTAGGACAGGTACAGTCTGGACACAGAGAGGGGCTCACTTGGCGGTTTAGGTCAGGACCAGCCCCTTTCCCTGCCTCCTGCCTTCACGCCCAAGCAGGGACCCACACCCAAGGGCGAAATAGGCTGAGCCTGTTCCCCAGGAGGAAGCAGCCAGCCCCGGCCAGACTGAAAAGCCATCAGACCCCCCTCTCCCACTCGAAAGGGCACCAGGGCTGAAGTCCTCACAGACACAGGGCAAAAGATAAATCGCCCCAGACCCACTCCCTTAGTGACCCCTGTCCACTGGTGGCGGGGGAAGCAGACAAGGGAAGGGGACACCACTCCTGAGGCCTCCAGGCTCACAAGGCTTCTGCCCTTCCGACTTTTGTCCTGGGGGTGGGAAAGGTCAGCTTTCCTTGTTTACTTTCTGTTAATGAAAGAGGCCTGATGCCCGGGACGGGTGACCGGAGAGGGGCGTGCAGATGTGGAGGTGGACAGAGGTCTGCCGGGGGCCCTGAGGGGGCCAGCAGGTGGCCTGAGCAACAGGTGTCCCTGATGCTGGGGGCCCAGCTACCCTGGGTGATGGCTCCTTCCCTAGGAGTGGATAGTGACGGGTGACTGGGAGCCTTCCCCCCAGGGAAGGGGGCATGTCTGGGCCCCGGCTTGTCCTCCCACCAGGGCACTGGGCAGCTGAGGAGCCCAGGCCTGTTCTGTCCCCTGTCAGTGTCCTAGAGATTCAGTCCTTCATCAGGGGCTACCCTGCCTCCCATCCCCCATGCCTCATCCCTGGGAGAGTCCCTTTCCCTACTGGGCCTCAGTTTCCCCATCTGCTCCCAGGTGGTCCTGAGGACCCTGACCAGCTCTAGGAACCTAAGCAAACTCTAAGCTGAAAGCCACTGTGGACATGTAGGTATTTCCACAATAGGCTGGTGAAATCATGTTGCTCCTTAAAAAGTCACTACACGTGGATAAATGCATATAAAATTAAGGCCAAGCTGAGTGCGGTGGCTCATGCCTGAAATCCCAGCACTTTGGAAGCGGGAGGATCGCTTGAGGCCAGGAGTTCAAGATCAGCCTGGGCAACATAGCAAGACCCTATCTCTAAAAAAAATTAAATAAAGATTAGCTGGGCATGGTGGCGTCTCCCTGCAGTCCCAGCTACTTGTACTTGGGAGGCTAAGGTAAGAGGATGACTTGAGGCTGGGAGCTCCAGCCTGGGTGAGAGGGCAAGACCCTGTCTCTAAAAATAAAGAAGTAAATAAATAAAATAAAAGGAAGCCCAGCTGACCCAGATGGCTGGAGCAGTGGCAGCCTGAACACGAGACACCCTCCGCCAACCAACGCCTGCTCCACGCGCTGCTATCCGTATCAATAACCTCACATCACAGAGCTCTTCACACTGAGTTCACCAAAGCTCTTCGTGCATTACCTCCCTTGACCCTGACAATAATCACTCTAAAAAATAAGTCGACACGGACACTTTAATTCTGATTTTACAGAAGAGGAAAATGAAGCTCAGAAGTTAAATGGCTTCCTGAGGCAGAGTTTTCATTGCTCAATAACAGCCGAGGATGGTGACACAAGGACAAAGTCACAGCTCGACAGGCCCTTTCCTGAGCACAGGCACGAGGCAGGGTGACCACACGCCCAAGTCTGCCCCTAGTCCCAGTTCACGTCTGCTGCTCAGGAATTCAAAGCACCCCCTTTCACTCTCAAAAAGGATGAGAACCAGAAGGTCACCCTAGCTGGGGAGAGGAGGACGCCATTCATGCAAACTCAGGAGACGCTGCCTGGGCCCCCCTGGAAAAAATTTCCATACCCTCAACTTCCTCTCCCTCCTCTCCCCAGCAAATGAGGAAACTGTTGCTGCCCTGCCAGCCACCAAATGGTTTGTTAAGCCAACAGGCACACGAAGGGGTGCTCGCACATCCAAAAGGCACAGAAACATCTCCCAGACTCCAAGGGTCTGGCTGATCCCTGCTCCAAGTTCAGCAAAGTTCTGATCTTGTAAGAACCCAAATGAGGGTTGTCACATGCCCAGACATGTCAGCAGAGCCCCAGCTTGGAAACCGTCCTGGGCCTCCATGGAAGAAGGCCACACTCTAACTGCACCCTCGAGGCCCGAGTACACGTGGTTCTAGGGGCCTGGGCCTAAGGGCCCTTCCCACTCACCAGGCCCTGCTAACCAAGACTCCAGGATGAGTGCGGATGTGCAAAGCTCTGCTAGCTGAGGTTCCGTTTTCTGAATCCCCTGCTCTCCTGACTGTGGTGGAAAACAAAAGTCAGTCTCTCCACATGTTGCTCCCATGATCATACATCATGGCTAGCGAAGGAGTATCAGGCTTTGAATGGAATAATCAACTCACTGGCCAAGGGCTTTTTTGTTTTTTTTTTTGAGACAGGGTCTTGCTCTGTCACCCAGGCTGGAGTCCAGTGGCTATTCACCTTTTTTTTTTTTTTTTTTTTTTAATAACAACAGCTCCCATTTGTTGAGGTCCTATTTTGTGTCCTTATATGCATTATTCATTTCCTTTCCACAGCCAGCCCAAGAACAACTTATCATTATCGTGCCCACTTTACAGGTGGGGAAACCAAGGCTCAAGAGGTAGTAGGCAAGGGGTGGGTTAAGTCAGAATCCAGTTCTAACATCAGAGCTTAGTTCTCAACTACCATATGCAGTAATGCTCCCTATTAGAGGCTCACAGCATTTTGTTTTTAAAACATATAAATTTGTGCTCAACTTCATTAGTAATCAGAGAAATGCAAGTTAAAACCACAATAATATACCACTACACATGGTCAAAGTGGAGAAAATGAACACGTCCGAGGATGTGAACAATGGAAACGCATTACTGTTGGTGGAGGGGTAAGTCAGTGCAGCCACTTGGAAAATGGTTCAGCATTACCTGGTAAAGTCGAAGGAACATGGATTCTAAAATCTAGCAATTCCACTCTAAATAAGCACCAGGAGATAAGTACAAGGGTGTCCACAGCACTTGGAAACAATTTAAATGGCCACCAACAGCAGAATCAATAAAATGTGGCATAATCACATGATGGAATACTATACAGCAATGAAAAGGATGAACTACCATGACATGCAAGTATAGATGAAACTTTAAACACAATGGTGTACAAAAGCAGTAAGACACAAAAAAATTGTATACTAGGTGTTCAAAATTAGAAAAACAAAATTATAGTGTTTAGAAATGCATAGTTATATAATAAAACTATTTAAAAAAAAGTACACGCTTTCAAAATTAAACTAGAGGATTGTCCACCAACCCTACCTCCAGACCACTTGACTCTGGGGATGAAACTTTAACTATTTGCTATTGATTAGGCCCAGACTCTATAAAGACTGAAGCTAATTATAGAATATAAAATGCCAGTTATTTCTGGCTGACAGAGATGCAAAGGATTTCTGCCTGTAGCAAAGATATCGTCAAAGCTTACGGTTTTATTGTGCTGTAGGACATGTAACCAGCGTGTAGCTAATGGCAGACCTTACCCAGTGCCACAGCTAACTGTATCCAGCACTTTCTTTCACTAACTAGCATTTACCTCTGCCTCTCATACTCCCCAGTTTTAATCTCCACCTCTTCCCTCATAATGAATTCAATAAATATGTGATAGATGCCCACCACGTGACAGTTATGTTTTTAACACTGTGAAAACTATTTTTGACAGGGGTACAGTAACATAATGCTCTATTTCCTGACCTGCATGGTAAACAAACAGGGGTTTACTATAGGTGTTCCTATGTGTCATATTTCACAAAAAAAAGTTAAAAGACATAAAATTGTATAGAGAAAATGAATATATAAGTAAATATGTAAGTAAATAAAAGCAGAAGCTCCCAAAAGGGGACTCCAGCGACTAAAGTTTCCCATCCATTAACACCACGAGAGCTCAAGACCAAAGGCTGCATTCTGAACGCACAACCTTCATCCCATAGCGCAGGCCCAGGCTTCTCCATCCTCCAGATGCCTTTAACGATGACACTGTTACTCACCACAGATGTCTAACTTACTAGCAGCTTTCCTCAAAGCTTTCCACACAGGCCGGGCGCCGTGGCTCATGCCTGTAATCCTAGCACTCTGGGAAGCCAAGGGGGGAGGATTGCTTAAGGTCAGGAGTTCAAGACCAGCCTGACCAAAATCGAGACCCCCGTCTCTACTAAAAATAGAAAAAATTAGCGGGGCATGGTGGCACATCCCTGTGGTCTCAGCCACTTGGGAGGCTGAGGCAGGAGGACTGCTGGAGCCCAGGAGTTTGAGGTTGCTGTGAGCTAGGCCGATGCCACGGCACTCTAGCCTGGGCAACACAATGACAACAGCCAAACTTATCAACCAAACTTCACTTCATGCCCCTTCTTTGGCCACAGTATGGAAAGCAGTCAGGTTGGCCTTTAAAGTATTAGCAATAATATTGACAACATTTATCATATGCCAAGTGCTTGACATTTTCCTCGAAATCACTTTTCAAGGTAGAGGCTACTGTCCCCATTTTTACAGACAAGAAAACTGAGGCTCAAAGCATCCCGCCTAGCAACAGAAGGACAGAAGCTAGATTCGGGCCCTGGCCGTCTCCTCCCACCTTACCATCTTGCCTCTTGGCAGGACAAAGGACAGACTGCATCTGTCCACAGCAGGCGCCCCTGGAGGAGACCGGACACTTGTTTCTAAATTGCTCTGGCTGGTAAAACGTCTCTGCTGCATGGCCCTCCAGGGAAGCAAACCTTCAGCTCTCTGCAAGACGGTCTGACCTTTAGAAATAGCCAGGAGTCATTTGGTGCTAATCTGGGAAGCAAGTGACAAGCTACACACAGGAACACTATTTTGGATGCAAAATACAAGGTGTGGCTCTAAACATCATCTTTCCCAAAACTCTTCTGGAGGCTGGGACAATTTTGCACCGGTTCTGAGCATGGTGCAGGGGGGGGTGAAGTTTTTTCAGACTTTTGGGTGGTGCTTTCAAACTTCAGAGAGCACCACAGAAACCCCGGGAATGTGTTTCATATGCTGATTCCCGGGCCCCGTCTAGTCTAGAGATGCTGATCGTGGTGGCTGGGAGGAGGCCTGTGGGTCTGCCTTTCCATTGACTCCACAAGTGATTGCGAGACGGTGCTTGGAGCCCCACATCTGACAAACCAAGAGTCTTCCAGCCTTGTAGTCACACCTCACAGGTGCCAGAGAAAGCTGCGAAAGCAGCAACCAGGTCAGGTCCAAGTCACCTCCCCCACCTCAGAGCAGGGAACATCAGCTAATTGCAGTGCCAGCACCAAGCACCTTTGCTAATGATAAGACGCTTGTTATCTCCGGGTGTGGGTGTGGCTGTCTTGGCCGGGAGTTTTGTTACCAGGACATTAACACGTCCAGTAACTTGGGGGAGGAAGAAGAGGAGGTGGAGGGCTGGGTATAGAGTATTCTGGAAGCCTTCCAGAAAGGGAGGCAGGGGTGACTGGGATTGCTTTTCTCTCTCCTCCATAGCCCACGGGGTGAAGCCATGAGCGAAGGCACTGGGAGCGGGAGTTGCAGCCCGAGAGCAAGTGTCACCGATAAAAGACAAGGGCCTTTCACAGTGAAAAGCCACAGAAGAGTCCAGAGTCCAGCTTTGGGAGAGGCTCCAGGTTTTCCCCATTGCCAAGGCCACCTTCCCCTCCCCCACTCTGCATGTGGGCTCAGGGTGGAAGGGAAGCTCCTGGCCTGTGAGGCCAGGCCCTGGCGTATAAAGAGGCAACTGTGACAGGCTTTTTCGGTGGGAGAGGGATCAGGGCCCTCAGAGGCACGCTGTCCTGGCTGAAGGTTAGCACGCCATTTCCTCAGGCCACCAGCTGCAAACTGCAGCCAACAACCTAGTTGCAAAACCCATTTTAGTAAGTCTGCCACCAGCATCTTTAGAAAATAAAATAGAAAAGATCCGAATGTCCTCTTAGGAGTAAGTACTCAGTGATAAAAGTTCTGATTCTGTTGTTTCTCGAAATAAATGCCTGCCTGCTTGGTGGGTCACCATGTGACGTTTGAGAGCCACAGTCTTGGGCGCAGCTGCGTCTGCTGGCTGCCCCCCTGTGCCTCTGAAATCCACCTGCAGCCCGCTCTAGCCACGACCTGCCAACCTCTAGAAGGTACGTCCTGCCAAGGAGGCCAGGTGGAGGGTTGGGAAGGGATGTGGAGCCGGGTGTGGGGGGCGTGCTGGGTGGGCCACCGAGAGACCCAGCCCTCCCCCAGACTATCCGCGGTCCCCCAGCCCAGAGTGATACTGGGCGACTCATCTATCCCTTCTTGTCACAGACATGAGGACGACTGTTCTTGCCCAATACTTCATTTGTAGGACCCCCCCCCCAACCCAAGCTGCCGGGCATACCCTGCGACTCTGTGCAGCCCAGGACCCTGTGCACAGGTCGCCTGCCCGCGGTCCGTGGTTGTGGCTCACAGCAGCACCCTGCCCCCATTATGTCCAAAGCCACACGAGCTGCTAGTCTGTGGCTCTGCTGAGCAGGAAACCGAGGCCTGTCCTCTGGCCACAGGTGCCATGGAGGGAACACAATGCCGGAGGCTGCCAACCCACCGCCCGCCCTCCACGCCCACCCGAGCCGCAGCCAGACACCGCTGGCCATCCCAGGCCCAGGAGGCCCAGAGCAGGAGGTGCAGGGCTGGAGGACGCTGCAGCTGGGGTTTTTACACAGGAAGGAAGAGCAAGCCGAGGTGGGGGAGGAAGCCAAGGAAGGGCGGAAACGACCGAGGAAGGGTGGAAATGACTGTAATGTCAGCACCCAGAGGCCGCCTCCCCACCCCCAGCCCTGACCTTTGTGCTAAGACGAAACATCCAGTCTGCACCCGGACACCCACCATACCCAGGAAAAAGAAAAACGGCTTCAGAGAGAGTGGGGGGTGATCTAGCACACAGGCCCCTACGCACACCCCCGCAAAACTACAGTCCCTTCTAGAAGGAAATGCTGTGTGGGCTAAAGTCTGGCAAAGAGAGTCTGGGGGTGCACAGAAGAGGATCTGGGAACCCCAAATGCTTCTCTCTTCTCAAGCAGCCGCCAGCCAGGCCCACGCAGGGGAGCGGGGGGGGTGGGGCAGTGGAGGGGCACTGGCCTCATTTGCGCCTGCCAGGCGGACAGGGAGGGGTCCAGACGGGGGGGTGGCAGGGGCGCCGAGGGAGGTGGGGTGCTACTGGAGGGGGCGCTTACGTTACTGATCTGGTCCTGGGTCTTCTTGATTCTCTGGAGTTCGGGTGTGTCTGCCACCACGCTGAAGCCTTTGCCCTTGTTCTTCTCAAACTCCTCCTTGTAGCGTACCTGGAGGACCCGAGAGGGAGGGAAGAGGGACAGGAGTCAGGCTGGGAGCAGAAAGGGCCCCAGCCGGTGACCCCGTCTGAGGCAGCGTCCAGTGAGGACAGAGAGCCTGGCCAGAAACCCCCAACTCAAAGCAGAAGCCTTAGCCAAAAAGCGTTTGGCTAATAACGGCCATTAACACTTCTGCAGCGTGTTCTGAGTAGTGGGCACAGTGCCAAGGGCCTCACGCGTACATGAACTATCTCCCTTAGGTCCATCGTACACACACACATACACATACACACACACTATTGTTAGGTCCATTTTACAGATCAGGAAACTGAACCACACAGAGGCGGGTCCCCTGCCCGAGGTTACAGAGCTTCAGCAGCAAATGTCCGGAGCCACCAGGATGCAAACCCTCATCTGCCTGACTCCTGACGCGTCCCCACCAGCCCATCCCGCCTGAAAGCTTGTGGGAAGAAGGTTCTTTCCAGAGCTCCTGAGACAGCCCCAGCTCACCCTCGCCAGGCCCCGGGCCTATCCGCTGAGAGCAGCTGAGTGCGGGCTGTGCCAAAGGACAAAGTTGGTGCCCAGAAAGGAGGGCGGCGAGACCAACGCAGGGCAGGCCGATCAATGAGTCTTTGACGGGCCCTGTGGCTTAATGGAGCCTGCGAGGCTGGCTTCTGAGGCCACCTGCGAGGCTGGCTTCTGAGGCCACCGCCACCAGCAGGGGAGGAAACTGGGGGGGGTCAGACAGCTCTTCAGAACAGGGTTCCAAGATCCGGGAAGAACCCTACCACCCCACGACAGTACTAGAGGGACTCAAGTCAGACATCAGAAAGGACTTCCCTGACACTGACTGAAGGAATTGAAATATGAGAAACAGCTTGTCCTCCGTGGGGGTTTTAAAGAACAGAATGAGGCTGGGAAATACTCATGGGACAGGGAACTGTTCCTTGGCTTCCAGAGACCTCACTGTCCACCTCAGCAGCCATCTGTTCCAGACCCCACCAGCTGCTTGGATTTCCTCCACAGGGGCTGCACGGTCCTGCAAACAGGTCAGCCCAGGACATGGGGCCCAGGACCCTGGGAGTTTCCAGGATGACAAACCCAGGCAGCGTCCAGGCACAGAGTCATCTGGCTGCAGCACTGGGCTACACCCGCACCCACCAGCCACACACAGATGCAGCCGTGGCCACGCCTATCAGACCCCCTGCACACCCTGCAGGGGTCACGGTCCCTGTTTATCCCCTGGAGCCCCTGTCACCCATCTGTGGGGTTCAAGTCTTCTTCTTCCTTTGTTATTATCCAGACTAAAAAGAAGTTAATGCACTGGATCCGAGCACCAGCCCGCCCCTCGGGTTCAGAACCTGCTCTTCCAAGCATCAGCTCTTCCAAGAAGCCCAGGGCCAACACAGGGACTCTTAGTCAGGACTCTTTGGGAAGGGGCATCAGGAACGGTAAGGCACTCAGACAGAAAAATGTAGCTCCCAATCCAGAATCCCTGAATCAAAGGCCCCTGGCCTCAGTTTCCTCATCTGTAAAAAGGGTTGTCATAGAGATCAGTTAAAATATGGGGAGGGACCTTCCTGTAACCAAGATGGAGCAGGTGCTAATACACCCTCAGTCTCCCACTTGCTGAGTGATCTTGGGCCAATGACTTAACCTCGAGCCTCAGTTTCCACATCTGTAAAATGAGGATCATAACACGGGTCATGCCACCCAATGATGCAGACAGTGGCTCTGAAGGCACAAGGGCACTGTGGAGCGCTCAGTACGCACTGATGAAAGTGCCTTGTCAATGTGAAAGTGCTGAACTCATGCCAGGCCTCCACTCCGTCCTCTGCTTCCTGACTTTGCAAGGGTCAGGCCCCTAATCCGGAGGAATAATCGCCATGGCGACACTGCAATGACATCCGCTGGTTCCCAGGCTCAGGAACTGCCTTCCCCTCCCTGTTGGGGAAGGATAATTCATTTCGCTCCTAACATAGGAGGCCCAGAGAGGGTGGGGCTTTGGAGAGGTGCAGAGGAGGGGCTAAAGAAGGAGGGGGCCTGGGCTCGGCACCACTTTGCTGTGTGTCTCTAAGCAAGTCAGTTCCCCTCTCTGGGTCCTCTGAGTGGGCCTGGCCTCCCACTCTAGAGTCTGTGGCCATTTTTAGGCATCTCCAGTCTCTAACTATGGAGAATCAAAGAGATCTTTGGGTGCTGGGAAGGGTGACAGAGGTGGGGGGGTGAGGGGTCAGGAGTGTCCGGAGGGTGTAGCCTGGAGCCCCTCCTCCCCCAAGCAGGAGTGCTTGCCCTCGGTGCCTGGGATGGCTCCCCAGGGCACGAGGGGGGTCCCCGTGCAGGGAGGGACCTGCCGAGGTCACCTGACCCAGTTGTGGGTCAAGTAAGGGTGTAACTCAGCAGGTCGGCCAGATGACTCCGTCCCCGGAAGATGCCTGGGCCTCCCCCCTCGGAAAGTCCCACCTCAGGGCCAGGACTGACACCAGAGGCTCTTGACACTCAAACAGCCACCATCTGTGAAACTCTGCTTCTTACATGTTAGCTTTTAGTTATTGTCCCTGGCTCTGTCTGGTTCATTTATTCCAGCAAACAGCAGGTACGAAGCAATGTTAGTTGGGTGAACGCCCAATGAACTGAACGCACGTACATAATCTCCCAACAAACAAGGCAGCAGAATTTGGAAAAGAACTGCCTTGACCCAACATGAGAAGAAAAGATCATGACTTAAAAAACATTTATTAGGCCAGGCGCGGTGGCTCACGCCTATAATCCTAGCACTCTGGGAGGCCGAGGCGGGTGGATCGCTTGAGGTCAGGAGCTCGAGACCAGCCTGAGCAAGAGCGAGACCCCCCCCCCGCCCCCTCTCTACTAAAAAAATAGAAAGAAATTATCTGGACAACTAAAAATACATAGAAAAAATTAGCTGGGCATGGTGGCGCATGCCTGTAGTCCCAGCTATCTGGGAGGCCGAGGCAGTAGGATCCCTTGAGCCCAGGAGTTTGAGGTTGCTGTGAGCTAGGCTGATGCCACGGCACTCTAGCCCGGGCAACAAAGCGAGACTCTGTCTCAAAAAAAAAAAAAAAAAAAAATTTATTGAGCAAATACAGTACCAACAATTTCCATAGATCCTGTGCTGACCATGAGCTGGGCCCACAATATAGGTAACACATCCCTTTCTGACAAAAAAGAAATCAGTTTTTAAATTGAACGTGCACAGATGGAGGAGAGCTACTGACAAGGCCAGGGCCGAAAGCAATGGTCAAAGGCGGTTGTGCCCATTCCTGGGCTGCTTCACACACAAGTTCCGTTCCCTCCTTTCCAGAAAATCAATGGCAGCAAACATTCACCGAGTGCTGTCTCCACGCCAGAAACTACCAAGTAACACACACTCAACATCCTCACAACCACCTTTTTTTTTTTTTTTTTTGATACAGAGTCTCACTCTGTCACCCGGGCTAGAGTGCTGTGACGTCAGCCTAGCTCACAGCAACCTCAAACTCCTGGGCTCAAGCGATCCTCCTGCCTCAGCCTCCCGAGTAGCTGGGACTACAGGCATGCGCCACCATGCCCGGCTAATTTTTTCTATATATTTTTAGTTGTCCAGCTAATTTTTTTCTATTTTTTTTAGTAGAGACGGGGTCTCACTCTTGCTCAGGCTGGTCTCGAACTCTTGAGCTCAAAGGATCCACCCACCTCGGCCTCCCATAGTGCTAGGATTACAGGCATGAGCCACCGTGCCCGGCCACAACCACCTTTGGAGAGCATCAGAAGGCACGGTGGCACAGAGAGGTTAATAACTTGCCCAGGCCACACAGCTAGCGGTAGCAGATCTGGGATTTGATCTTTGGCCAGCTAGTCCATGGAAGAGGGCTTGCTGCTTGCTGTGCTGGTCACAAGATCCAAGGAAAGAGCAGAGACCCTGTCCCAGGGCAGTGTGAGGCCCTCACTGCACGCTCCCTTCCCCTCTGTGGCATTTCCCACAATGCCATGAAAGTGAGACGATGGAGGAAAGAGACGCCCCTGGCACTCCTGCCTGGGCTCAGGGCCACACCGATGCCTCCAGCTCAGTCCCCCCGCAAAGCTGCTGCCCCTGCTCAGCCTGGGGTGGGGGAGCAGCAGGTGGCGGGTGCTAGGGCCCAGCTGCCAGCTCCCTGGCTCAACCAGGCCTGGGCAGGGCCACCCAGAGGGTCATTTCTGGACAGCTCTGTGGTTACCTCCCCCACAGGGGAGGCTCCAGGTGTCCCAGACACACAAAGTGCCACTTTGGAGACTAATATAGAGATGGGAAAACAAAGTTGAAATAGAACGGGCAGCTTCCCGGAGACAGAGAAGGGCTGAGACACGCCAGGCCAGGCCCAAGAAGGGGCACTGGCAAGACACCAGCCGACACCCTGTAGGGTGGCGCTAGGTAGGCAGAGGAGGCTCCCACTTCCCTTCCCGCCAGCCTGCCGGCCCTGCCCCCACCACGGCCCCAGCCTGGCCGGCTCAGCCCTTCCAAGCCTCAGGCCCAGCCCCCAGCCGAGGCAACTGGGTTTGCTGTCCCCATTTTACTGGTGAGGGAAAAAGCTGTAAGAGGTAAAAACGGCTGTGAAAGGCCAACCTCAGACCACACAGCTGGTGGGCGGCGGAAAGGAGATGGAACAAAGCCTGCAAAGAGGACAGCACCCTTTCCTCTCCACCCTCTGCCCACCTGGCCCTCAGCCCCGAGGACCCCAACCTCAGGGGAACAGAGCTGTGCCCTCAGGGGGTGGCCCTGTTCCCTCCCCTCACAGCCCTCACGGCCCTCACAGCCCACACAGGGTGAGCTCAGCCCATCTGCTCCTGCCCACCAGCCCGAGTGGGACCAAAAGCCCCTACCAGAATCACTGGGGGAGTCAGAATGCTGATTCCCGGGCCTCACACAGAACCCCCAACCCAAAGCCCCTTGGGTGGGGCCTAGGAATCTGCATTTCAACAGGCCCCTAATACCTGCTGGTGACCTGCTACAGGGTGGGAACACGGAGCTGGTGCCATGGCAGTTAGCATGGCAGCACTGTTGAGAGCAAAGAGCCCTGGGACCAGATCCGCTGGACTTGCAATCTGCCCGTTGCTGGGCTCTGGGCAAGTAGTGCAGCCTCGCTAAACCTCAGTGTCCCCGTCTGCACGACGGGGATAAGAGCCCCTCCTGCATCAGGTGGTTATGAGGATTAAACAAGGTCAGGTGGACGGTCACACATACACAGATACACGCACAGGGGCGCACAGAACCTCACGAAGAGTGACTGCCATTCCCATAAACTCCCCAGAGACCTGCCAGGAACACGGGAGAGCGGCAGGCTGGGCCCCTGGGGAGCAGAGGGCACAGGTGGGCACAGGAGCCTCCAAATCCTGCCCGCTTCCCCTTGAGGAGCAGGGGGCCCCTGTCACAGCATGGCCTGGCAGCCGGCCACCTCACCCCAGGAGGACCCAACAGGGGATGCTTCCTCCTACAGACCCCGCCCTCCAGAGATCAGGTTCCAAGGGCAAAAAGAGCTGCAGCCAGGCTTTTGTGGGACTGAGAAAGGCTGGGGTTTCAATTTCTCCTCCTGGGAGTAGGGGTGTGTGTATGTGTGCCTCCCAAGACCTGCCGTCTGCTCCCAGCACCTCCTCCTCCAGGTCCCTCTCAACCCCTCCGCCTCTGGTCCCCAGGGGCCTTCCACAGGATGGGGAGTCTGTCTCCAAGCCCTCTCCCTGCAGGCTGGACCACCCGGCCCCTCAGCTGACAGAGGGCTGCTGTGCCCGCCGGCTCCCCCAGGAACTGCAGCTTCCGTGCCACGGGAAGGTGGGGTGGCGGGAAGGTGGGGTGGCAGGTATGAGCTGGTGCTCCCCTCCTCTGTGGAACCCATGGGAAGGCCGAGCCTCAGGCCACACCAGGGCTGCACGTGGTCAAGGACACCGCACATGGGAATGGAAAGACCAGAGCCCAAATCCTGGAATCTCACTCACTCGCCCTGTGTCAACAGGCAGAGCCCTGGGCCCCTCTCAGCCTCAGCCCCGACATCTGTGACACAGAGACAGCAGCTCTTCTCCCTACCCCCAGACTCGAGTCAAGGATAAATGAGGCCAAGTAACTAAAAGCACTGGCTTAGCTGCAAAAGGTCTCAGCAGCATAAGCGACTATCATGTTTATTAGAGACTGTTTTTCCCAGGGAGTCGGATGGAAAACTGGAAAGAACTTAAGTCTCTGGGTTCGGCAATCCTGCACTCAAAGCAGTCAGTGTGTACTTCCTCCTCTTCTGTAAAGTGGGTGATCCTACCCACCGCACGGGGCTGCTGTGAGGATTAAGTGAGCAGCATGCCCAGAGCTGTGAGCGCTCAATACGTTAGCTGTTTTTTTTTTGTTTTTTTTTTTTTGAGACAACTCTGTTGCCCAGGCTAGAGTGCCATGGCGTCAGCCTAGCTCACAGCAACCTCAAACTCCTGGGCTCAAGGGATCCTTCTGCCTCAGCCTCCCGAGTAGCTGGGACTACAGGCATGCGCCACCATGCTCAGCTGATTTTTTCTATATATATTTTTAGTTGGCCAGATAATCTCTTTCTATTTTTAGTAGAGACGGGGGTCTCGCTCTTGCTCAGGCTGGTCTTGAACTCCTGACCTCGAGTCATCCACCCGCCTCGGCCTCGCATAGTGCTAGGATAACAGGCGTGAGCCATCGAGCCAGGCCCGTTAGCTGTTAATATTGTCGTGACTTCTCCTGCTCCTGCATGATCTTAGCAAGTCTCTTAACGTCTCCGAGCCTCGGCTGCCTCATCTGTGCAAGGGGAAGAACAGAGGCATCCTCACAGGCTTGCTGGGAGGGTTACCTGAGAGATGCATGGAGAGCCCCACACAGGGCAGGGCTGGTTCTCCCTGATGGGACCCAAGGGTCGTGCCAAGATCAGGCAGCAGGAGCCCCATTCCAGAGGGATCGGGAAAGATCTCCCCACTGTGGCCCACACGGAACCTCTGCAGCATCTTCCTGGCCCCGGGCACCCTGCACACTTGGTAAATTCTCCTCCATGTGTTCTCTCAGTTAATCCTCTAATCCTTGCTGAAGCCCCACCCTGCCCCGCCCCACTCCACCCCACCCCACCTTACCACAGGCCAAGTTTGGCCCAGAAGCCCCCCCAACCCCCAGGCAGGCAGGGTTATTGTCCTGGCCTCAGGGTTCCAGACTCTGTGCTTATTCCTCAGCATCCCCTGGAGACCCAGTTCTCCGCTGGGCGTGGTGGCTCACGCCTGTAATCCCAGTAGTTTGGGAGGCCAAGGTGGGAGGATCACTTGAGGCCAGTAGTTTAAGACCAACCTGGGTAACATAGTGAGACCCCATCTCTACCAAAAATGAAAAAATTATCTGGGCGTGGTGGTGCACGCCTGCAGTCCCAGCTACTTGGGAGCCTGAGGCAGGAGCATCGCTTGAGCCCAGGAGTTTGAGGTTGCAGTGAGATATGATGATGCCACTGCGCTCTAGCCCAGGCAACAGAGTGGGACCTTGTCTTTAAAAAAAAAAAAAAAAAAAAAAGACCTAGCTCTCCCTGGGCCGAGAACCCGTCTTCTGCTCCACTGCAGTGCTCAGCAAAATCAGGCTTGAGGAGCCAAAGGCAGGACAGGTCCCCTTGGCAAGGCCCCGTCACACCTCGCCTTCTAAGAGGTGGCAAAGGTTTGGGGCAAGGCTGCAGAGGGTGGGCAGTATAACCTCGGACAGGCAAGTTCCCTGGTCTCCCCCAAATCCCTCCTTTGCAGGTGGGCATGAATGGAGAGGAAGGAGGGGAGCATGGGACGGACACCCACCCTCTCCAACCTACTTTGGGTAGGAAGGGGGGCGTGCTCTCCCCTACTCCTTTGATAAAGTCAGCAAATAGGAAGTAACTGGGGGTGGGGCAGACAGTCAAGGCAAGCTCTAGGATTTCAGTACCTTGGCCTTGCACAGTAACCACAGGAAGAAGGAGCCCTTGCCAAACCGGAGGGTTACAACAGCCCTCCCCACCAGGCCACAGCGCCGGCTCCGCCCCTCACCTGACTCTGGAGCTCGCTCTGTTGCTTGAGGCGAAGGTTTTCCGGGGTGTCGGCCACCATGGTGAAGGACTGCTTGGGGTAGTGTCTGCAGGACAGAAAAATACAGTGGGGTCACTCTGGGGAGAGGACAGGAGTCTCTGGGCTTCCCGCAGAGCTCTGGCTCTCTCCCGGGAACCTCCCCGCATGCCTGGGCAGCACTGCCCCTGCCCCAGGCCCAGCAGCAGGGCCACAGTGCCCCCCCCGCTATGGCCGGGCAGAGGGAAGAGGTTCTCAGACCTGGCCTGGGCTGGCTGACCTGCGAAGACACAGCGGACCTGCGCTGCCAGCCAGCCAGGGAGAACTGTCCTGAACCAAAGGAAGGCCACTGGGACACACCCTGAGGGTTTCAGATCACCCTGATTTGGGGATAATTCAAGACTTGGAGTCAACCACACAGGGTGGTCGAGGGCTCTGGGCCAGACTGGGAGAAGATGGACATGGGGTTAGGACTCAGCTTTCAGCTAAGACCAGAAATGGAGACCAACCATGGAAAGGAAAGGCAAGAGGGGGACAGGAGGGGAAAGGGACATGCCTATCCAGGAGGGCTTCCTGGAAAAAGTGGTGAGAGATGCACATTGCCATTCAAAGTGGCGTTTCAAAGGGCTAACAAGGTCCAACTTAACTGGCGGGTAGGCAGGAAGACCAGCTTGAGGCCAGAAAGGTCACCTGAGCGTGATGGGTAGCAACACAGGTTGAGTATCCCTTATCCAAAATGCTCAGGACTAGAAGTGTTCTGGATTTCTGATTTTTTTAGGATTTTGGAAGATCTGCATACATAATGAGACATCTTAGGGATTAGACCCAAGTCTAAACATAAAATTCATTTATATTTCATAAAATAAATATAAATTTGTTATACACATTAGCCTGAAGGCAATTTTATACAATATTTTTAATAATTTTGTGCATGAAACAAAGTTTTGACTGCAACCAGTCACATGAGGTCAGGTGTAGAATTTTCCACTTGTGCAGCACGTCGGCACTCAAAAAATTTTGGATCTTGGAGCACTTCAGATTTCGAATTTTTGGATTAGGGATGCTCAACCCGTAATAACCACAGTTACTGTTTGCCGCGTGCTGAGGGCTTATGTGCCTCAGGTCACCAAGCTCTCACAGCAGCCCTATGTGGCTGGTACTGTCAGGGTCCCCCTTTGACAGACGAGAGAACTGAGGCCAGAACAATGTGGGCAACGTCGTAGCTAGTTAAGTGGTAGGATCCATACTTGCACTCAGACAATCTCTTGCTCCCCCAGCACTCTGAACTAAACCTTCCAATCTCCGGCTACAGGATGGACCCGAGTCCTGGCCCCCACCAGGAGGGCTGGCTTGGAGGTAGCAGAAGCCAGGGCAGCCCACAGAGCCAAGCCTGCAGGGACCTCCAGCACAGGCCAGTCCAAGCCCCTCATTTCACAGGAGGAAGTAGCGCGTGATGCCAGACACTTCACCCTTAGCAATCTTCGTAATTAACTTCTGTATCACACTGTGCATCTTCTCTCCCCACTACTCCTCCATGAAGAGGGATTTTTTTGGTCTCCTGTTCATCGATTTATCTCAAGCTCCTAGAATAGTAACTGGTGCAGAATAAATACATGTTGAATAAAGGAATGTCACAGCAGACGTTAAAACTGGGCTGGGGCTCAAACTCTGGTCCCCTCTATCCCCAGGGTCATCACGATCCCCCAGCAAACCAGCTACAGGAGAGGCAGCCCTGAGTCATGGCAGCTGGTGTCTGTGCTGGTGTGAGAAAGAGCTGGGGGTCCACATGGGCCCCAGTTATTTTGAGGACTGGTGGGTGGCTTCTCCAAGCAGAAGCCTGAGGTCTGGCCATTTTTAGCTCTGGGTGACCAATCACAACCTACCACAGCTGTGACCACGGCAGATCCCTGCCTCACAGGCTGGCCCTAGCTAGGAGGTGGATCGCCTCCTGGGACTTCTTTCTAGACATGTCCTACCTGGTTGGTTCACAAGCCTGAGAGCTGGACATGAGCTGCCCACCTACCTGACCATGTTCTCCAGCTGCCCACACCACCCTGAGCCACGGCCACCTGTAAACACACACCTTCCTTCTGGGCCACCCTTGTAAAGGGCAGGACGCAGGGTTTGGAGAACTCACCCAAGGGGGGTGCGCCCAGAAAGGGCACAGTGCTGGGCTCTGGCCCTGCCACTGACTTACTGGGTGACCTTGGCAAATCCTTTCCCCTTTGGGCGAGTATCACTGTCCCAGGCCCAGCGATCCTAGCAGCGCCCCTTCCCCAGCCCCCACAGCACGCAGGGGTGCTGCGTCCGGCCTCCCAGGCCTGCCCATGCTCACAGCTCCCCAGCAGGGGGACAGAGCAGATGAGGAAAAGCAAACACAGATGCCTGCAGCTGGCAACAGACAGGGCCTGTGATGAACACGGGGCTACGGCCGGGGTCCGGTCCCCCCCCAGTCACAGCCACCCACAGGTGAGGAGCTCCCCTCAGAACTCCTGAGCAGCTCCAGGGCAAGGGAGGATCAACTGGCCGTCTGTTCCTGGAGACTAGAAAGAGCAGAGGGACTGAAGGAAGATCTCAGCAGAACTGGCTGGCCCTGAGGCCTTAGAAGAGAGGGCTTCAGAGACGACCCGCCCCCAAAATCAGAGCCAGGCTGAAGGCGTCTCGTGGGGCAGGGGCTGTGGCCAGGAGGGCATCTGTAAGTACAGACAGGACCAGGCAGGCGGTGGGAGACCCCCAGGCAGCTCTGGCCCAGAACGTGAAGGATCAATTCTGAGAAGACGGCTAGCATTTGGTGGGGAAGTGGAGGCAGGCTGGGGGGCTGGGGGCAGGGTGGCTGGCAGGCTCTGCAAACACACGTCCTCAGGAGCCAATCCGCAAACACTGGGATTTCCATTTGCCGGAATGTACAGGGTTAAAATGGAGAGCCAGCTCCAGTGGCTCAAGGACGGCCAGACAGGTGCACCTGACCACTCCAAGTCCCGAGGCCCCTACACACTGCGTCGTGCCTCACACACAATGAACATACAGGTGTGTCCTCTGCAGCGACCGGCATCTCCTAGACACCAAGGCCAGCAGGTCCATCTGCAGCAGCTGTGCTCATGCTGTGTTGACACACCTCCTGGACCCCTCACTGCGTCCCTCTGCTCCGTCACCCTGCACCCACCGGAAGGTCTAAGAGTGCCCCCAACATGCGGCAAGTGCCTCAGTTGGGGTTGGCAGATACCACATCCTCTCTGTGGAACCACCGTTACCCGTGGATCTCAGCCCCCCACCGCCAGACCACTAATCCCATCAGAAGGGAAGAGGGGGGTGAACCAGCCTAGACGTTGACTCAGCTTAATTTGGCAGGGGTGGGGGAGGATTTTAATCCTGCATCAGATTAACTAGATTAAAGAGGAGCTCCAGAACCTTCCATCTCCTTCCCCTGCCCCCTCAGCCAACCCCAGCAGAGGAAGGCAGGCAGACGTGCAGCATGGCCTATATTCCTCCTGCCGGGTCGACCCTGTCCCCTCCCCACAGCCCCTAGCCCTGGCGAGACAACCCTGCTTTCCCTCCCCCTGCTCACTAGGCTTCAGGTTCCCATGGCAACCTCATCTTCAGCTCCAGGCAGGAGAGCAGTGAGAGCAGAGAGAAAGAGAGAGAGAGAGAGAGAGGTCTATGGGGGTGGGGGAAGAGACACGGACAGCAATGGAGTCCTCAACTAAGGAGTCCACAAGGACAAAGCCAGGAGATTGTGTCTACAGGACCCTTGTAGACAATAGACAATTTAGGTAAGAAGACAGGTGTTGCGGGTTCGTTTCTAGAAGGGAGGGCATGAGAACATCAGTGCTGTGCCCACCCCACCCCCGCCAATATGACTGGCTTCGAAGAGGGCTCCAACTGGTTTGACCTCCTTCCAGAAACAATTTTGGGGAATTCTACCTTCTCCCTTCCTCTCTGCCCTCAGGTTGAAGATCCCCCGACCCATTCCCCTCACATCCCAGTAGGGATGGATAGGTGTGTGTGTGCCAATGTAGGGCTGTCAGACAAGGGGCCACCCATCCCAGCTGGTGACACCACTAGAACCCAGACCCTACCACAGACCGGGCCAGGGCAAGGGAAGGGAGTCCAAGGCCTGGAATGGAGGCCAGAGCACAGCTGCTCTTTGTCCCTCCGTGGGCTGGATTGTGCCCAGCCCCTGGTTAATCATTGTAAGTCGCCGGGCTCTCGGCAGATGCCCCTCCACACCTTTCCTCCCTGCTGTCAGCCACTGGGGTAGGGGGAGTGGAGCCAGCCCCCTCGGGCAGGATGCCTGGGGGGCAGCGGAAGGGACCTAGCATCCAAGAGAGCAAAAACCAGGAAGACGCTTCTCCTGGACAAAAAGTAGCAGGGCAAGAACAGGGGTGGGGTGGTGGAGCGGGGTGATCAGGCAGCTATTGGGGCAGCCTGGACCTTCAGGAGGATTTACAGGTACACAAAGCAACGTCGTGATGTGTCCCGTGCACATTTCTTGTGAAACCTGCTATAAGGTTTTGGGCTGGAAAAGGCAGGCATTACCACTGTGCCCGTTTTACAGATGAAGCAACTGAGGCTGAGTGTCAAGGGAGAGCCTTGTCCAATGCACTCTCCCCTATACCACAGCCGCCAGGCAGCTAAGGGTAGGCTGGCATCTCTCTGTCAGGTGGACCCCAGCCCACCCCCAGCGCTCAGAGCACTGGGGGAAGACGTGCTTGACGGGGTGGGGGCAGAAAAAACCCCACCTGCTTCCAAACTTGGCCGTGACGGCAGACCCTATGCGGTCTCGCAGCCACCCCCAGTTAGGACCTGCCTATTCCTCAGAGCTTTTCAAGAGGCCAATGACCTGTGGGGATACAGGGTGGGTGGCCTCTGTCCCAGGAGAGGGGTTACCCCTGAGGACCTCTGAGTCACCATCCTGTATGGAGGGACTACAATGACAAGCAGAGTACTGAGAAGCTGCAAAGTTTACGAGTTCAAGGGTAAGAGGGACAGCTTGCCAGACACCAGCCTCACTCCCCTGTCCTGGTGTTAGCTACATTCCAGAGGCAGAACAAGAACAGACCAGAGATCCCGAAAGCCCAGCTCCCCCTTTCCACACGTGACCTCACTCCTTCCAAGCTTGGACCCCTTCAAAAACCACAGCTTTGTGTTCAAGGAGGAGCAAAAATACATCAACTAAAGCAACAAGGAGCTTTTGGTTTTACCAAAAGGGAAAGGAAAAAAAAAAAAAAAGCAGCCCCCACATCCTGCCTCTGGAAAGAGCTGCTGATTCCAAAAGCCCCTGCCGGGAACACTGCCCACAGGCGGGGGGGGGGGGGGGGGGGGGGGTCCGCTAACCCAGTTTCTCACCCATCCCTCAGGCCTAAGGGGCTGCTGGCGTGGTGGGGATAAGCGGCAACAAGGAGGCATTGTTTGACCAGAGGGGAAAAAGAGCAGTGAAAAAGATCAAGGCTAGATTGAAGGAAGAACTTACCAGCCCTTAGGGATTGCAGACAAAATTTAAAAAAAAAAGAAGAAAAAAAAAAAACAAAAAAACCCAAAGCCTGCACCTGCCCCTGTTGGCAATACATAGAAAGGATCCTGCCAAACTGAGTGATACGTGGAAATGCTGGCCTTAGTTTCCTCATCTGTAAAATGGGGGTGTTAGGAAGCAATGTGATCCCTGAGGTTCCTTGAGGCCCTGACATCTCTGAGTGTGGGGATTTGGGGGTGAGGGGGAGGCTGCATTTGGCCACTTTGGCTGCCTGTGTGCTCTCACCCTCCCCACCCCAGGCAGAGGCCATACACGCCCCTCCCACTCTCACTCCTGGTGCTCCCCTCCAGCTCCCTCGGACATCTGATCCCAATTGTCCCAGCCCACCATTGCCCCACCCAGCACAGATGCCACCCCACTCCCATCTGAGGCCTGGGGGAAGGAGCAGAAACAGAGTACCTGGTTCCCCAGAGTCAGGGACCACTCCACCCTCCTCAGCCCTCACCCCACAGCTCAAGGGAACTGGAGAATGGAGCCCAGATACCTGCAGTCCGTGAAGACAGGAATGGTGCAACTGTGTCCCCTTTTCCTTCCCCAGCCCGCGCCCACCCCCACTGGACACCTCAAAAGCTGGTGTCCTTGGTCTGCAACCCCACCTGCTGTCCTCCTGTCCTCCAATCCCCAGAGAAGAGGCCCCCAAGTAGGAGGGAACAGGCTCATTTACCCCATTCCCACCCCCAGCCCTGACCTCCAGGCTCCCAGACTATTTGCACAGAGACAAAGAAGCAGGTTTGTGCTAAGCCAGGGCGCGTGGACTGATCTTCCCCACGTTTGGAAAATCCAGTTTACAAAACAAATAACGGGAGGGCATAAATATTTCTCTAGCCAGCAGAGCAGGCTCACCCCACCCACCTAGAAGTTCAAGAGAGAATCAGCGGCTCTTCCTCCACCGCTAGCTATTGTGCAAAAGCCAGAGTGTGGCCTCCACCTTGCCACAGCAACGCCTGCAGCCCTGGATGTGGGAACACAACGCTGCCCATTCAGTCCAGCTCCCCAGCCCCAGCACCTGCACGAGTGTCTGGGTACGAACCAGGCACCTGTGTAACTGCAGGGACATCCACGCCAGGCAGGCTGGCTGTGACCTCTGGCCTGTGTTCTCTCCCCTGCCACACCCACAAGGAGAGAAACAGAAGAGGTCTTATCACTGTTTATAGTCACTTTCCAGAATTTAAATCTCAATCTTGAGAAGCCACGTGGCAAGACAGCTTCCTTCTATCTTGACCACACCCCTGCAAGATCCTAGCTCCCCTCAGGGCTCAGAGACAGGCAGAACACAGAAGCCTCCCTGCACAGCAAACTCACATACTCAGTCACTTGTGTGGCGGCCCCAACTCCCTGGCAAAGTGCTAAGAGAGACCACCTGCCCCTTTAGGTCCTGCGCGTGGAGCGGGTGGGGCTGCAGAGAAGGAAGCCAGGCCTGTGGTCCACAAAGCAAGGCCAGAGCAGGAAAGCTATTCCCTGGAAGCCCCAGGATTCAGAAACCTGGGTGTCACGCAAAGATGGGGCCAGAGGCAGGAAGAAAACTGGAGGGAATGACAGTGAACATTTGGCACAGTGCCTGGCACGTAGCAGGTGCCCAATCAATACTCTTGGGGCTAGGGTCCAGCATGCCAGGGTAGGCATTTTTAACCATGGGGAAACCAAGGCTTAGACAGGTCCAGAGGGTACTCCTTGTGGGCGAGGTCCACATCTGGTTCATCCCAAAATCGCCAGGTCTGGCTTGCTGCCCAGACTGTCGCTGCCACAGGCAGCAGAAACGTGCCTGCCCTGGGCAAGGTGCTCCACAGCTGGGTCACAAAGTCCCCACACCTTCTCCCTCACCAGGGTCTGCCCCGGGGAAGCATCCCAGCTGGGCCAAAGGTCAACTGGGTCTGGCAGAGGCCAGGGCTACAAAGGCAGGAAAGGAAACGGACAGACTGGAACCTGTTTCTTCTGGCTGGAGGCCAGGAGAGAGACAGAGGAACCTTTACCTTGGCAGGGGGGAAGCAGCACCCAGAGAGGGATGCTTCATCTCCTGCCTTTCCTGGACGGCCCCAGCCCTTGAAGGCCTCCACTCCCCCTTGCTACAGACTCCCCAGAAGAAAAGTCAGCTGGAACTTTGGCACTAGGCTGAGAAAGCGCAGAGAAAACAAGGACAAGCCTCTGATTTTTCTCCAACTCCCAACGCGCACTGAATTCTAGGCTACTAGAGTCTTTAGGAAGAGACGTGAAGAAACACGGAGCCCTTGCCGCCCAGTGGGATCCGGGCTCAGCCACACTTCTGTCTGGTGGGATGGGGGCTCAGAATCTAGCCTGAAGTGGTCCAGCAACCAAGAGGTTAAATACCCTGGCTTCTCTGAACCCCACCCCACTCCCCAATGGAGGGAGGAAGTGGCAGAGAACCAGAGCTTGTGTGAGCCCTTAAGAATTTGAAGAATGTCCCATTTCCCTTGGGGGGGTAGGAGGGGCTGGGAAGGGGGCAGAAACAGTAGAAGTTAATAGAAGAGAAGGGGCAGCTGAAGCAGGGCCAGGGGTCAGGACAGAGCTGGGACCCTTCCTCAACCACCCGCCACGTGCCCAGTGCCCCATCCTTCCAGAAGGCACAGCCTTCATGTTGCTTCTTGGGTTTGAGATTGTATCAGGAATCTGTTTTCCCAGCACGTGGCACAGGTCAGCTATGGCCTGCTGGGAGCAGGCAGTGTCTGCTGAGTGATCAAACTCCCAAAGAGAGGGCAGTGGAATTAACAGGGGAGCGGGAGAGGGGAAGGGAGAGACAGTCCTTCAAAGGGTTAAGCCCCTAATCCTTTATAGACAAGTCCCAAATTTCCCTTCCTGGGTGAACTTTGGCTGCAAAGAGCCTCCTGAATGAGAACTAAAAACAAAACATGTTGCAGTGGCTCATGCCTGTCATCCTAGCACTCTGGGAGGCCAGGGCAGAGGATCTCTTGAACTCAGGAGTTTGAGACCAGCCTGAGCACGAGTGAGACCGATCTCTACTAAAAATAGAAAAATTAGCATGGTTGTACACCCCTGTAGTTCCAGCTACTCGGGAGGCTGAGGCAGGAGGATCGCTTGAGCCCAGGAGTTTGAGGTTGCCGTCAGCTACAGTGACACCACTGCACTCGAGCCGGAGCAAGACTTGGACTCAAGTCAGATCCTAAATTTATTTGAATACCAACGTTGACACTTGCAAGTGACTTGATCTTCTGAAGCCCCACCTCACAGCAGGGCCCTGCGGTCCCCAAAATTGAGTTCTGAGTTCGCACTTGCTGCTCACGAGGTCAACCTGAACATGTTGATGTCCCCTCTGGAACTGCATGGGATGGGAGGGGGACCCCACCTCTATGCCCCCTCCCCACCCTACCTCCAGTGGGCCAGGCTGCAGGTCCCAGAGCAAAAGGAACAGAACCCAACCTACTCCACCCAAAGAAACAGTCTGTGCAGCCTCCCTCACCAGGCCGGGAAGAGCTCCGCCTGGGCCAGGCCACGCACTCTATGCTGCCCCTCACTTTTCAAGAAATGAACACCAGAAGGGCTGGAGCCAGGGTTCCAAAGAGTTTTCTTGAAAGGACAACCGGAGGAAGGGGCCCCCAAAGCCCAGGTGAGAAAAGAAACTGTCAGTTGCTGTTTTGGGGAGAGAAACGAGGGAAGGGAAAGGGGAGACAAAGCCTCAATCCCAAACACAACTGGGCACAAACAGGCAGGTCACATACTCTCCAAGGACCAAGCTTGATCCCTCTCTTGCAACAGGGTGCAGGGGAAAGAACATGCTCACTTTGTCGCCCAGAGACTGGGTTAGAGCTAGCCTCTCACTAGCCATGCGATATTGAGAAACTCCCTTCCCTTCCCTCAAGCCTCAGTTTCCTCATCTGTCAAATGGGGATAACAGCCCTTGCTTTATCCCACTGATGTAGAGACAAACTGTGATTATCAAGTAGGGGGTGGAAGTGCCTGGCAATGTCGCCTTGGGCAATGTCAACTCAACCACCTGGTTCTGTGGTTATCAGAAAGGAAAGAACTCACTCGGGCGGGGCGGGAGCCCAGGTGCCCACCCAGCCCCTGCCCGAAGCAGGACTCACGCGTTGCAGTAGGGCTTCTTCTCATAGCCCTTGTAGTTCTTCATGTTCAGTGTCATCTTGCAGGTCTCGCAATGGAAGCATGCTTTATGCCAAAACTGGGATGGAGACAGAAGGAGGACATCCGTCAGACACCAGGACTTCGGGAAGGGGCACTCAGGAGGAGCGTTCCCTCCCAGGGACTGTCCTGGGCCCACAGCTGTGGGGAGAACGTGAAATCACCCCAGGAGAGCTGGGGGTATCTCAGGTCACAGGGACATCTCAGGTCACAGGCTCTGGCAGCAGATGACACTCCCCTCCCCTGCCCCCCACCAATCAGGCACGTGAGCTGACTGAGGAGGAGAAGGGCAGGCATGAAGGATGAGTGGGGAAGAGCCCAGTTATAGGGGTGCAGCAGTCCCAGGTCAGCCCTACTGACCACCCCTCCTGCCCAGAGCTGGAAATGTCTCATTGCTGATGCCAAGCTGAGCTGGGTTGCTAAGAAGCAGCCATTGAATATGAAGGGGCAGCTCCGCTAACCTCCAAGGTCTCAGAAAAGGAAGGTCCAACCCCCACGCCCACAGCCCCAGGACCCAGGTATCCCGCACCAGGGCCTCCTGGCACACACATAAGCCCCACGTGATCCCTGGGTGATGCTCCAAGCCAGAGTGTGAGAGAGTGCCCGGCAGCCAGTCTCCCCCGGGTACTGAGGAGCTCTGCTTCAAAGCCTTGGAGGTGGAACCCCCATAGGGGACATCAAAGCTCCACCCCACTAACTGTACAACCTTGGGCAGGGCCCTGCACTTGGGAGGAGCCCAATTCCTTATCTGTAGAATGGACATAAAAACACCTACCCCCCTGGGATTGTTGAGGATTCTTGAGAATCCCCTGCAAAGCCCTCAGCCCAGTGCTGGGCACCTGGAGCAGTACCAGGCTGTTAGGTGCTGGGCATGGCAGGCATGAGCCTTGGCCGAGGGGGCTCAACAGCCGACACTGGAGGTTGTGAGTATTGGGGACCAAGTGAGGCCTCACTGTGACCAACCACAGCTCCAATTCATTTGTCATTCGTGCATGTGAGAATGAGGGACAGGTATGACTCCAGCAAAGCCCAGGGACCTGGAACCCAGCCACCAGGACCAATCCAGGGTAGCCGATGGGGGGGGCTGAGCAGAAGGTGACGGGAAAGGATGGGAAAGGATGCGGCAGACGTGACCCCATCCCTCAGAAGTGTCCATGCTCTGGCAAACTCATGCAAACGCGACATCCACAAGGCCCCACCCCCACCCCATCAGCACCAACCAGACATCCTGCTGCCAGACCCCAGAATCCAGGCTGCCTGAGTGACTTTCCCAGCAGTGGAGAGAGATCCTCCAGACCCCCAAAGGAGGCAGCCAGGGAAGGGCTGGGGAGATCTTCAAAGGAGCCCAGCCCCAGGGCTGGTTCTTGGCCATCTGTCAAGGAATTCCCCCAAGGTGGCACTTTTCCAAATGTGGTTCCCAAACCAAGAGATGCTTCAGAGACACTAGGGGGAGGGGACACCAGAAAGAAAGCTGAGAATCTGGGAATCCACCTCTCCCACCATGGCCCACTTCAATCAGAGACCCCCAAGCTAATCTCAGGAGGAAATCACGTTCTAATAAGGTATTCTCCCTATCAAGGAGACCCAAAGGAAAAACCTAATGGTGGAATATTAAACAGCGTGATAGGAGATCCACTCTTGGGAAGAAGACCAGCTGGAGGTCTGGAAGCAAAGAGATCTAAGCTAAGCCCCCTCCCCAACCTGGGCCTATCCCAGAGCCACCCTCCCCACCATGCAGCAAATTTCAGACTCTTCTAGTGCGTAACCCCAACACATTCAACCCACGGGAAAACTAAAACAGGGTGGTCCCTGCCCCCACAGGCTCCCGAAGTGACAGCCCCACTCCCTCCCCCAGTGGCTGGGAGGCGTTGGCACAGTGCCCCAGCCTTGTCACCACCCAGTCTGCTGGCCTCTGCCTGCTCAGCTGCACATGTCCCTGCCTGGGCCCCCGCCTCCCCCCACCCCCACGGGGGCCTGCCAGGAAAAACATTCTCCGGAATCCAGACCGTGACCCACTTTCACACACGTTCGCAGGAACACACACTGTCCCAGGACCCGGGACCTCCAAGGCTGCTTCCCGATTGAGGCGGGGGAGAGGGAGCGAGGGAGATAGACACCCCTACTCTAGCAGATGGCCAGGCCCCCTGGAGAAGGGGGACAGAGTGCACCGACCAGGTTGTGGCTACAGGGCCAACACTCGATCCAAGGGCTCCACAAGACCCCTCCAGGCTGCCACTTGGAGGGGAGCCCCTCCACAAGGGATGGTCCCCATCTCCACCAGTAGTTCTTTCCCCCTCACCCCAGAGACCCCTTGCTCTGGGCTACACACCATTAGAGGCTGGGGCAGGGGACAGCAGTCACCTGTTCCCTAAAGGGGGCTCCGGAGCAGAATGAAAACAGGAGTGGACTGAGTGCCCTCAGGTAAGCATTCGGTAAGGCGGAGGTGCTGGAAGGGGTCTCGGGATGGGGCAGGCTCCGAGCCTGGCACCTTTAGCTGCTTCATGCCACTCCTCTCCACTCTCAGGAAGAGGGCTCCAAGGTTCAAAAAAATCCAGCAGTTCCTGCCACTGTGTCCTCTTTGGAGCAGGAAAGCTGTGGGGAGGGGAGGCAGAAAATGGCCAGTCCCTCCATAACCCCTGTGAGCCACGCCTGGGCTGGGCACCAGGAGCCCAGGATGAAAAAAACCCTATCCTGTTGCAACAGTCTGCTGAAGGACACTCTCGGGGAAACAAGTCCATACAATCCCACAGTGACCCTCTGTCTGCCTCCTTGCCCTGCCCCATGAGCCCTGTCCCAGAGCCAGAGCCCCCTCTTTCAGAGGCCCCAGGTGAGATTTTGGAGCATTCCTGGGACTCAGGACTCGGGAGCAAAGTGCAGCTGGAGGCACACAACCCTAATCCTTCCCACTTCCTGCAAAGTCCATGGTTTCCCTATTCGCAGAAGCCACACTGTCCCCGGACCAACCCCTGGTGCCCATGAGAAGCCTCTCAGCCCAGATCCAAGGCTCCGGGGGAGGGTCACCTTGATTTTCCCTTGGCTGCCGGCAACCCACTCCACAGAAAGGCAAACAGAGGCTGGTGGGAAGAGAAGCCCTGCAAGGAGAGGGCCTAGGCTTGGGCCTGTCCCTCCATGGCTATGGGTGGGAGGGATGTGGCAAGCTTCAGGTCACTGCGCCTGCAGCCTGGCACCTTGCCCCCTGCACCCGGGCTGCCTGGGGTGGCCATGACTCAGGGTTGGAGTATGAGACTTTCCCCTCCCTTCCTGTCGCCCAGGGTTACAGTTTCTCCCTCCTCCAGGGCAACACCAGCCTAGCTCTGTTGGCCACCTGGGCCACTGGCTTAAGGGCATAGATCTTTACTGCACCTCCACAAATTCCCAAGGGGACATTATTACTCTGTGCCCCAGCTCCCGCTAAAGACCCCAGGCCCAGAGCACTCCTCCGGACAGGGTGAGAAAGGGGTGGGACCCGCTTTTGGCACTAATGAGACAGTGTAAATATAAAAGTACTTTTTGCAAACACACTGGCAGAAGAGCTGAGCAGAAAGAACTGTGGATGTGAATTCCCGCCCTGGTTAACAGAGAGTGACGAGTCTCATCATTGATTCGAGACTCCGTGTATGGGGTTCATAATTTACAGGAGCAATCACGCCCACTTTGTGAGGCTGCTGGGAAGACGCACGTTGCAATACGTAGTAGCAATTATGAATGGATGGTCACAACATGCTTGTGGGGTAGTCTAAGCTTCAGCTAGGAAAAGATGGGGCACCACAGCTGCAAGGACTCTGTCCCCTTTGAGGGAGGAGGAAGCGCTAAAGACAACCAGAGGCAGAGCCCGCCCTAATGGGGGACTCCAGGGGAACTGACAGCAGACCAATCCTCTACCCTCCCACCTGCTGTCGGAAGCCTGAGGAAGCAAGCCATGGGAGAGGGATGTGGTGAGATTCTTGACAACGCAGGTTCCCAGGCATAAAGTACGTGCACAAAGTAGGTGCTCAATAAATATCTGTCGAATGAATGAGCGAATGAGGTCACCCTGTTTCTCCCCCAGCTCTAATCCCAGAAGTCCTCTGGGGAAGCAAATCTCGACCTCCTTCCTCAAACACCTCCTTCCTCAAACACCGTCATCAGCAATACATATTTCTCCAACATGCAGAGCACACTGGGTACTGCAGGTTGGGGGCAGAGTGGCCTTCAGAGGTGACCAGGCCTATGCCTTTGGGAGATAAGGCTCAGGGAGAAGAAAAGGCTAACACCAAGGACACAGCTTGTGGGGCCACACTGTGGGCCAAGTGCCAATAGGGGATTGCAGTGAAAGGGGTGAGCCTAATCTGACTCTCTCCTACTGTACGTGGGAGGCCTTGGGAAGTTGGTTAGCAACAGCGCCTATGGGACTGAATGTTGCCCGCTCCCAGGTCTCAGCCCAGCGCCCTCCAGCCACTGACCCTCCCCCGAATTCCAGGTACCTGTCCTCAATGCCTAGAACGGGTGGGGAGGAAATGGTCTGATACCTGGGTACTTCAGGCCTCCTGCTCAGTGCAGGGGGTGGGCTCTCTAAGGCCACTTCCTGTAGGGAGAGGTCTAAAAGAGAGGGAGGAATCACAATTCCCACTTCCTAGGGGAACCCCCATTTGAACGTCCCCTTCCAGCTAGGGCCAGAGAACTGGGGAGCGCACCTGCAGGGGCCCTGCCCCTCTCCCCTCTGACACACACCACTGAAGGTCTTTACAAGGGGAATGGGTGTGGGGCTGGACAGAGTATCCCAGAAAGGGAGGGAGGGCACAGCCTATACCACACCCCCTCTGGCACTGTGGCAGGCACTTTAGTGCACTGCCTCACCTCCCAGGAAATGACATCATCATACCCATCTGACAAACAGTGACTACTAAGGCCCAGAGCTGGTGGGAGCAGACTGGGAACTAGGACCAAGCCTCCCAGCTCCTGGGCTAGCAATCCTTCCATCGGGTATTGCTTCTGCCTTATGCAGTGAAGTGCCCACTGTCCCTTCCCAATTCATGTCTGTGGAGAAGGAGAACACAGGGAATGCAAGATGCAGAGGCCAAAATCCCTACCTTCGGGGAAAGGCAAAAACCCCAGCGAGCAAGGACAGATAAGTTCTCAAGGGGAGATTTCTTCATCTAGTGGCTCCAAGTTCAAGTCCTACCCTCCAGAGGCTGGCGTGGTCACCAGGTGACCAGGTGCAGATCAGTACTTTCCCTGGTGCCCACAACATGTCCCCTTCTCTCCTCCTGCCCAGTCAAGCCCAGGACGGACAGTGAAACAGCAGCAGCCCTATATGCCCCCTTCCCCCAAGAGCAAGTTCAACTGTGTTTCAGAACCTCAAACCCCACGTCCTCACCCTGACTCACAGGCCAAGGGTCACTGAGGAAGCTGGAACCCCAAGGGGGAAGGGAGAGACAAAATAACCAATGAACTATCCTTTCCCAAACAAAACCTGGCTCCAGGTCAGCAATGAACTTGGCCCTGGGGCTCTGCACCCCTCTTCCATCCCTTGCCCCCAGCCTTGCACCCCTCTTTCATTCAGTACCCCCACCCCCACCAGTTCAGACAGAAAGGAGGGAGTATGTGGACTTGGAGCCAGCTTTGGGTGGTGGGTGAAAGGCACAATGAGGAAGGGGACAAAATCCCATAGGCCTCCCCTCCACACAGGGAGGGGAAGCAGAGGGGCACGTTTTGCCTTAGGATCTTAGGGAGCTTACAAGACGACAGGATCCTACCCCAAACTGTGCGGGGGAAACACCCAGTTCTCTCTCCACCCCACCCCCAAACGTATAATGGCAACCAGATGAACGAGTCCAGCCTGGGCTGAGGGGGGCGCGTAAGGGCCCCCAGGGGTCAGTGAATTTCCACAAGGCCACCCTCCGCTTCCCCCCTACACCTCCCCCTTTCCTCGGCTTCCCCAGAACTCAGCCAACCCCACCCTCCGTTGGACAAACCTGCTTTGAAAAGTTAGCTCTTTGTTCTACAAGCCGGTCTACTGGCTCTGAGCACAATTTCAGGAGATCTCTGCGAAGCAGCCCCCACCCACCCTACTCCAGCACCCGACCCCGCCCGGCTCCGGCTGAGCGGCCCAGCACCGGGAGTTGGCTTTTAATTTGAGGTGGGGGTGGGGAAGCTATGGAGGAGATCTGCTGGGCCTTTAACCACTGAACCACCAAGGGGGCTGCAGGGCGTCCAAAGCTCCGGTCCTTCACGAAGCCCCCTTCACCAGATGCAACATTCGCCCTCTGAGAGCCTCCGCCCCCCAGTCTCGAGACGAGGAAGCCGGGCCGCAGCGGCCAGAACGGACGGCTTCCCGGGGCCCCCCAGCCTCTGCCCCGCCCCCCGCCGCCCCCTCCCCCACTGCCCCGCGCTTCCGCCTACTTGGCGCTCGGCGCTGAGGGGAGAGGGAGCGGCCGTCTCTTCTTGCTCTGCCGGCCCTAGGGGGCGGGACTGCACCCCTAACCTTCCCCCACACACCCCGGGGCCTGGCTTCCCTGCTCTTCTCCCGGACTCCCAACCCCGGGACACAGAGCCCATCCTTCTCCAGTCGTGGCTGCCCGCCACGCGTGGACTGCTCGCCTCACTCGAGATCTCCTGGTTTCCAGACGGATTTGTCCCCATACCCTATGACACCGCCCGCCCTCCCTCCCTGCATTCTCCAGGGATCGCTGGGATAAGGCGGTAAAGACCTGGCTCTTCTCTCCCCCATCCATTCGGAGCACTGCTCGGGGATTGCAAAAACGCGTCTCCTGGTCCCGGGCTCACCTTGTCCAGACAGTTCACCTTCTCCGTGGGGTACACGATCTTGCCGCACCGGGCGCAGTTGGGGTTCATGGCTCCGGGAAAGGCTGGGGCGGGGACGCCCGAGCTCGCGCGCGTTCTCTTTCCCGGGGCGAGCTGGCGGGAGGCGGCCGCTGCTGCAACAGCACGGGCGGCGGCGGCGGCGGCGGCGGCTGGAGCTGGGGAACTGGCCTCCGCCTCCGCCCTCCTTCCCCTAATAAACACAGCGGGGAGGAGGGGCTGCACCGGGCGGGCACGCGCCGCGGGCGCGGGCAGGGGCGCGCGCGGCGAGGCGCGCTCCCTGGGAGACGTGGGGCTGCGCGGGGGCGGGTTCCGGGGAGGGCTCCAGGGCCGGGGGTGCTCGCGCCCCTGTGCTCTTGGGCTGACTGTGTCCTTTGCCCGGGGCCCTTCCCGTGTTGGAGGCGGCGCGGAGCCGGGCTGGCTGCACACCTGGGGCGCCCGGGGTGCGCGAGGCGGGCTAACCACTCGCACCCGTCGAGGGTGGGGTTGGAACCCTCCTGAACGCCCGAACAGATTCACTGGATTCGGGGACTTTCCTTTCTACTTGTTGGTACCTGGCGTGAACCTGCGCAGCAAACGGGAACCCCCTGCCCTTCCCCTCAGCCCTCTTCCCACCCACACCCTTCCCCACATTTGTCTGGCAGAACCCGTCCCTCCCTCCTGGACTCAGCGCCACGCGACCCGGCTAGTTCTTCCCTCCCCGCGCCTCTGCCGTGCTGCTTTCCCCGGGGTTCCCTGGATCCGGGCATCTCTGTTTTCAGCTTGGCTCCTTTTCCTCTTTCATTCCTCTGTCTTTATCTTTACTCGCTGTTGCCAGTGTAGCAGCTGCAACAATATCTTAGCACCCAAAAGAACCACCTCCAAGCGCAGGAGCGGCGCGGGGGTATAGCTCAGTGGTAGAGCATTTGACTGCAGATCAAGAGGTCCCTGGTTCAAATCCGGGTGCCCCCTTGGTGGTTTTTTTCCTCTTCTTTCTAAAACCCGTTTTTCATTCTTGACTGATTTTTAAACATTGGGTCGTAAGCTAAAAGAAAACAAATATGAGAAAAGTCCCTTCCTCATTTTTCAACCTTAGCAGAAAGCTTTTGGTTTTACTCTATGTCCAGCGGGAGGAGGAGGGGTGGATACGAGCACAGTCAGGTACAAAAGCTGCGTGCGCGTCCCCATCAGTGGCGCCAGAGGTGTCGGGATTTCTGCGGCCACCGCAACCAGCCTCAGATGTGTCCAACGGTCCGAAGCGCCGGGTTGGGAGGACAGGATGCCTCCCCCAAGTTGGCACTCTATTTGCAGTGGGGGTAGGGGAACAGGATGACTCCCCCAAATTGACGTTCCATTTCCGCTAGGGGTAGGATGTGGGTCAAAAGAAAGAAACCCACACACACAGCCCGTCTCCAACTTCAACTTTCTGTATTACCAGTGACAAGGATGTCCTGTGCTCACCCATGCCTATTGCTCCTGACACAAGCAGTGAACGCACTTCGAGAACGTGAAAATGGCTGATGCACAACCATCAGCTCATTTTAATGTGCAAAAATAAAGTTATAACCCAATACAAAGTGATATAAAGGAATGCAGTGGATCTCAAACTTGAGCGTGCATTAGAATTACCCGGAAGGTTTGTTAAAACACCTCCAGCTTCTGTAGGCCTGGAGCGGGACCCCAAGAATTTGCATTTCTAACAAGTTCCCAGGTGCTGCTGGTGCTGGGGGTCTGAGGACTACACTGTAAGAATCACTGAAGTAATAACACAAGGCCATCGAGTTTCATAACCTAAAGATGGGAACAGATATCTGCTGGTTGCGGGACTGACGATGTCACTGTTGGGCCAACGGAAAACGTTAACTGTGAAAAGAGAAGCAAGGGCTTCCCCCTCGACTAGGTTTTGCCCAAAAAAAGGAAAAATGAAGGAGAAAGGAAGAGCCATGCTGCCTGGGTCAAGGGGCAGCTGCGATATTTTAAACTCGGAATCTGGTTGTGTCATCTCTCGGCCCGGGGGGAATACTCGAGAGCATTTTTTCTCCCAGCTCCCATTACTGTGAGCTGCTGCGTCTGCAGGCCAGACAGGGGAGGGGGAAATAACCAGTTTTTCTCCCCTTTCCTGGATACCAGGCCTAGGACTTACTATCTGCAAGTTATCAGGACAAAGCCCTGCCTTTGAGCCAATATAAAGAAGGAAAAGAAGTGTTCACCTTTTACCTTCTACCTTACGTCTATGCCAGGTCCTGTTAAACTTCGTATCTAAACCTTTTGAGTTTGGATTTGTTCTCCTAGCCTTCCCAGACAGGATACGAACTCCTACCCCCTACCCCCGACACGCCATTTTTTACCTCCAAACAAATTATAATTAACATTAAAGCAGTGGGTATCGAGCAGTCTCGGAGATAGGACTACCTCGGCCCCTTAGTTTTACCAGTTGAAAGTATGGGTGGCCTCCTGGGCACTTCAGGTTTGCAGCTCAGACCCGTTTTAAAGCAAGCTGGCTGATGCTCTCTACCCCTTAGGTAGATAGGTAGGTACATGGAAGGGACAAAGGACGCATACAGTGAGTTTTAGATTCGCCACTCGCTAACTCGGGATATCCTGGGTGGCTGTGAAAAACGTAAAGGCGAGCGAGGGGGCACCCGGATTTGAACCGGGGACCTCTTGATCTGCAGTCAAATGCTCTACCACTGAGCTATACCCCCTCTGCTGGCAAAAATTTGGTAAATTCCTTTTACATCGATTCCAAGATTTTTTTTTTTTTTTTTTTTTTTTAATACTGCTTATCATTTGTTCAAATAGGGTCTTTTTGCTGGATGATACTGAATTTACCAACAAAGAGTGACAGATGAAAAAATCAATCCGAAACGTAGCGGTAGTTTGAAAGCATGTTAACTTAGGTACCAATCTGGCTTTTTTACCAATAAGGCTCAATTATTTATCCACAATCCCCTCATCTTTCTTCCCTAACAAGTTAGAGAACAAAGTTCTTGCAAAACTAGATAGGGAACCTTTTTCCCTGGTCTCTCCAAAGGAAAAGAAAAAAAGTATCATTTCTGCATGTATGTAATTATGTAATTATATATCTGGATACGTTCCCAAGTTTTAAATTGCTAGGTCAAAAGTTACGTACATTTGTGCGTTGATAGATATTGTCAGGTTACCAAGAAAATATACACATGTGCTTGAGATTAAAATTTCATTAAAAAAAATACCAGCTAAAAGACACCTCCACTGAGAGGACTTCCTGGCTACACACTCAAGTGGTCCTCCTCTCTTTTTGTGGAGCACGTACTGTATATCCCTCTCTAGATGCAGGACATATGGTACTTTCAACGGAAAGACACAGAGGTTCTCATTCTTACTGAGTTTACAATCAATTGGCAACAGACTAGAAACAAATGCACAAATGAATAAACAAGGATATGCCCAGTACTGATAACGGAAATCATTAAAACAAAAAACAAGGCCGGGCACGGTGGCTCACACCTGTAATCCTAGCACTCTGGGAGGCCAAGGTGGGTGGATCGCTCGAGGTCAGGAGTTTGAGACCAGCCTGAGCCTACCAAAAATAGAAAGAAATGATCTGGACAACTAAAAATATATATAGAAAAAAAAAAATTAGCCTGGCATGGTGGCACATGCTTGTTGTAGTCCCAGCTATTGGGGAGGCTGAGGCAGTAGGATCGCTTAAGCCCAGGAGTTTGAGGTTGCTGTGAGCTAGGCTGACACCATGGCACTCGCTCTAGCCCGGGCAACAGAGCAAGACTCTGTCTCAAAAACAAAACACAACAAGAGGTGTTAAGGAGGTACTCGGAGTCTATTTCAAGCCAGATGGCCATGGAAGACCTTTTTATTTATTTATTTATTTTGAGACAGAGAGTCTCGATCTGTCGCCCTGGGTGGAGTGCTGTGGCGTTGTGGCGTCAGCCTAGCTCACAGCAACCTCAAACTCCTGGGCTCAAGAGATCCTCCTGCCTCAGCCTCCCCAGTAGCTGGGACTACAGGGGTGCTACCATGCCCGGCTGATTTTTCTATGTTTAGTAGAGACCTGGTCTCACTCTTGCTCAGGCTGGTCTCCTAGAACTCCTGACCTCAAGGGATCCTCCCGCCTCAGCCTCCCAGATCTGCTGGGATTACAGGCGTGAGCCACCACACCCAGGGAAGGGTAGGTAGGTAATTTTGAATAGGTAATTTTGCAGTTAAGACGAAATGGCCTGAAAGAGTCAGCCATTTGGCCAACCGTGGGGAGAGGGCATTCCAGATAGAGGAAATGGCTACTACAAAACCCTAAGGCCAGAGTAACTGGAGGAAGCGGGTGCGGGGAGAGCCATTCAAGAGAGCTGGAGAAATAGCCAGGGCTGTGGAGGGCCTTGTAGGCTGTAGTAAGGAGTTTGGATTTTATACCAAGTGGATGAAAAGCCACTGGACAGTTTTGAACAGGAGAATTTGAAATCATCACCTGACTGTTTTGAGGGAGATTTACAGGGAGTCAGGCGTCAACCCAGAGAATGCACACAATAGAATATTATTCAGCCCTAAGAAAGGAAGAAATCCTGCAATATGTAACAACATGGATGAAACATGAGGATGTAGGAGCCAAGAGGACCTCTTGGCCCTCTGAAGTTTCGCTGAAAATTCACCTTGCAAAAGGCAGCTTAATTGGAGAAAAGACATACAAATTTATTTAACGTATATATAAAGGAGCCTTCAGAATGAACACCCAACCTCCCAGTGGGCTGCAGAAGCTTTGGTGCTATCTTGAGGTTACAGAAAGCACAGGGTCTTGGATCCTGGCATAACAGGTTATGGGAAAGGGGGAGAGGAGGAATTCTGTTGAGGGGCAATAAATGATTACTAGGGAGAATTCAATGGGCTTGAAGAACATACAATGGTCTGAGGCAAAGTCTGTTGGTCCTACAGAATGGACAATGGTTTGTGACAAAGGTCTGTCTAGGTTTGATAACAGACCTTCCTTCCTGCAATATGGATTCAGTTAGTGAAAACTCAGGGAAGGGACCAGTTTTCTTCTTTGGTAGATGTGTACTTTAGGCAGATAAGGGAATGTCAGAGAATTGTTCGAAGGAGGGTGGTCAGAGGACCTTGAGGCTTTTTCAGTTCAGCATGTCAAAATGCCGGGGGTTTTTTGAGACAGAGTCTCACTCTTTTGCCGGGGCTAGAGTGCCGTGGCGTCAGCCTAGCTCACAGCAACCTCAAACTCCTGGACTCAAGCAATCCTGCTGCCTCAGCCTCCCCAATAGCTGGGACTACAGGCATGTGCCACCATGTCCGGCTAATTTTTTCTATTTTTAATTGTTTGGCTAATTTCCTTCTATTTTTAGTAGAGACGGGGGGGGGGGGGGCGCGGGGGGGGGCAGTTCACTCTTACTCAGGCTGGTCTCGAACTCCTGAGCTCAAGCAATCCTCCTGCCTCGGCCTCCCAGAGTGCTAGGATTACAGGCGTGAGCCACCACGCCCGGCCTCATGTTAAGTGTTCCTACCACATTAAAAAAAAGACAAGACAGAGACACCAGTTAGGAATCTATTACAGTAACACAGGTCAGGACTGATGGCAATGTGTTAGACTACAGTGTTATATGAATATGTTTCCTATTCCTGCTGTAACAAATTACCACAATTTATTTGCTTAAAACAACACAAATTTATTAACTTTCAGTTCTGAAAGTCAGAATTCCAAAATCCATTGTGAAGGCTTTAGGGGAGAATCCGGTTCCTTGATTTTTCCAGCCTCTAGAGGCCGCTGCATTCCTTGGCTCGTAGCCCTTTCCCCCAATCTGCAAGGCCGGCAGCACAGCAGCCTCTCTCCCTCTGACCTCTGCTTCCATCCTTGCACCTCTCTCTCTGACTCTGATCCCCCTGCCCGATGTAAAACCTATGGGATTACACTGAGCTCACCTGGATAATCCAAGATAATCTCTCTGTCTCAAGATCTTTAATCACATCTGCAAAGTCCCTTTTATCATGTAAGGTAACATATTCGCTAGTGGATTCACAGGGGGATTGGGATGTGGAGATAGATATTTGGAGGACCATTATTTAGCCTACCACAAGCAGGAAGAGCAGAGCCGGAGAGGAATGCAGGCGTCAGGATTGACCACGGCAGTGGAGCCACGGCATTGGCTGTAGTTTGGATGGCTTGGGGAAGATGAGAGGAGAAGAATCAAGAATGATTTGGGTTTGGTTTGGTTTTGTTTTGTTTACTATCTGGCTGGATGGTGGTGTAACTTCCTGAAACTAAAAAAAAAAAAAAAAAAAATTTTTTTTTTTTTTTTGAGAAAGGGGTAAATTTGGGAAAAAAAAACCCAAGAGTTTCTTTTCAAAACTCTTATGGAGAATGTAATAAAGTATAGCCCTCTATCCTCATAGACTTCACATATTAGTATTAGGGTCAGCATGTTAAGTTTGAGATGCCTAATTGACCTTTAAGAGATTTTAAGTATGTGGTTGGATCCTGCTAATTCTAGAGTTCAGGGGAGAGGTCAGAGCTGGAAATATGATTCTGGGAGCTGTCAGTGTATAGACAATAGTTGATGAAAGAGATAGTTGATATCAGAAGTGTATGGATTCAGCTCAAACTAGCTTGGGAGAACTGATGGTTAAATTTTCAGGAATTTTTTGAGCCAACTGTCTTCACTTTTGTAGCCTGAAACCAACAGGTGGGTGTATTTACACTGCCCACCTTGGTAAATGCTACAAATCAGGTACCTCGAGTCTGTTTTTAACCATTTATCAGCACATCACTGCATCTGTTTTCTCCAAAAAGAAAGAGGCAAGCTCTTCAGCTGACAGAGAGAAGAGAAATAAGGTGTGGAAGGTTTTGGGGTTTTTTTTTTTTTTTTTTTTGGAGACGGAGTTTCACTCTGTTGTCCCATCTACAGTGCAGTGGTGTCAATCACAGATCACAGCAACCTCAAATTCCTGGGCTCAAGCCACCCTTCTGCCTCAGCCTCCCGAATAGCTGGGACTACAGGCGCACACCACCATGCCCGGCTAATTTTTCTATATTTTGTAGGGGGTGGGCGGGGCCGGTCTCGCTCTTGTTCAGGCTGGTCTCGAACTCCTGAGCTCAAGGGATCCTCCCACCTCGGCCTATGTGGAAGGTTTGAGTCAGGAGAAAATGTGTGAGTCATTTTGGAGAGTGAGAAAGTGAGCATAGGCAGTGGTGTAGGAATGCTAGGCAGAAACCTGTTTGACATTCATGGAGTGACACAAACTTGCGTGCTTTTCTTGAACAACATTCAGCTGCTTGGGTGCAGGCTTGGCGTAATCCCGTAGTTGAGTTGAATTAGGTGTGGTTTGGCTGGCAAGTACAACCTAGGGCTTACAGTGAAGCAGGCACTGTGCCAAGTACTTTGGGGAATACAAAAAAAGAATCCAACATGACCCCTGCCCTCAAGGAACTTACGGTCTTATTGGAGAAATAAGAGATCTACGCCAAGGAGAAAAAATAAGTAGCAGTCCACAGTTGAGAAAGCAAATGCAGAAAGTAGCAGGACTTTGGAGACAGGTAATTTTTTTTAATTGATAATGAGAAAAATAGAGTCACAAGACTTTCTTAAAAATTGGTAGTGAAAAAGAAGAAATGGGCAGGTGATTGCAGCTAAAAGAAGGATTTTCCTGTGAGGGTAAACCTGTTGATGTTTGAAGGAGCCAAGGGAGAGGAAGTGACTGAAGATGCGGGAGAGAATGGAGACAATGGAGCCATGTCTGGCCCAGAAGCAGAGAGGGTCTTGGGAACGACAAGGGAAGCACTTCCTCTTGCGTGCAAAGCACTGGGCTGGGGAATCAGTGCAGCTCAGGTTGAAGGCGGGGACGATGGAAATTAGAATTCAAGAATTCCCAGATGCCAGAGGTAGAAAGGCTGCAATGAAGCAAGGGAAGAATCCTATTGCACACACCCACCCCGCCCCCCAGGACCTTCAAGCCTGGATCAAAGAGGACTTGGACTTCTCCCTTCTCTTCCACCACTTGGGTCCCGATTGGCTCTGTAATCTTCTCTTGGTTTTTCCGTGTCACCTCAGAAACCTGAAACAGTTTATCATAGATACCAAACTATCGTCAATCACTGGAGGTAACGACTGGTCAGTAAAGAGTATATTTAACCTGCATTCTCATTTGTCCAAGCAGAGGGGGGTATAGCTCAAGGGTAGAGCATTTGACTGCAGATCAAGAGGTCCCCGGTTCAAATCCGGGTGCCCCCTAAAAGCGTCACTTTTAAGAAGGTAGGCAAGAAAGACAAAGGCAACTGAACACTCTTCTGTGGGGTGCATTGTTGTTCTGCAAACATTAATGAAATGTGTATTCCTCCTTACCTTTGCTGACATCATACCTCTAGTATCCAATACAATATACAAACATGGAAGCCATTGCGCAATGTGATATGGTTTGGGGCATCCTCTGAAGCCTTGGGTAGGTGGGGAAACTTGTGCCCCTGAGACCCTTTATGCGCGGAGGAAAGAACCATTTTCAACAGTAATGTTAATACTAAGACACTATTTTCCTGTCTCACTCTTGCTCTCTCATGAGTATACAGTAAGGCTTAGATGATGTGTGACATCACAACAGATTAGATACAGAAACACCCCAAAAAACACTTGTCTTTCATTAGGCCAGCTATTAAAGGAATTAAAAAAAAAAAAAAAGCAAAGCATAGCTACTCTTCTACTAAATATTTTTGTTCAGAAAAAAATGTACTTTTCATTTTAAAATGTTATTCATTTTAGCAGATAATGGGCTTATTATTATCTTAATAAATATTTTAACATTTCTCAATTTTAATTTCTAGCCTGGTAAATGTCATCAGATATAGCCTATATAAACAAAAACTCTTTTAAGGTCCTCGATAATTTAAGAGTGTAAGGGAGTCTGAGATGAAAATATTTGAGAACCACTGCTTCAAGTAAAGAGGTGGATCTGGGAGAGAATGCTGGGGTTGTGAGATGGCTCAGGGAAGAGATGACATCTGAGCAGATTTTAAAGAACGTGTAGTACATAAAGCAAGAGAGAGTGCACAAATACAATGAGGTATGAAACAGAAGGATGCCAGAAATCTAATGGTGTTGCTGGAGCACAAAGTATAAGAGGCGAGGTGGCAGATGAGGCCAGGGAGGAAGTAGGCCATTTCAGGAAGGGACTTCAGCGTTGTGGTAAGAAGCTTAGACTTTATTGTATAAGTACTAGTGGACCAGCACAGGAAGATTATAGTGAAACCACTTAGAGGCTGTTGCAATAGATTTCAACAAAGGGCAGACCTTGGGAGGCATAAACAGAAAAGTTTAGGAAATAGAGTCAAGTCAATAGACCTTGGTGACTAGATCTGGGAGACTCAGAGAAAAATTAATTGTCTCTCTTTTCTGGCTGAGACACTGATTGTTGTACCAACGAAGAAAACTGTTCCTCCCATAGCCTTTCCCATCTTGGTTGATGGCAATGCCATCTTCCCATTGCTGAGGACTTTAGTCTTAGAGACATTTTCACTCCTCTCTTTCTTTTGTACCCCACATTTTGTTGGCTCTACCTCCAAAACACATCCAGAATCTGACCACATCACATTACCTCTACTGCTTCCACTCTAGTCCAAATCACTATCATTTCTCTCCTGGCTTAGTACACTAGCTTCCTAACAGATCTCCTTGCTCATATCCTTGTGTACCCTCCCACACTCTAGTCTCAACAATTCAACCACAGTGACCCTTCCGACATATTAGTCAGATCATGTCCCTCCTCTGCTTAAAAATCAAACAATCGTTCCCCATTTCACTCAGCAAATGCCAATGTCCATAGTGACTTGGTTCCATTACTTCTGACCTCATCTCCTACTACTCTTCCCTTCACTTACCCTGTCCAGTCATGCCTGGCTTTCTCGCTGGTTCTCATGATTCAGGTACACCCCTGCTTTAGGACTTTTCATTGGCTAACTCTATCTGGACTGCTCTTCACCAGGTAGCCATAGTACTATTCCCTCACCAGCTGTCTTCACTTTTGTAGCCTGAAACCAGCAGGTGGGTGTATTTACACTGCCCAACTTGGTAAATGCTACAAGTATTTGCTCTAGCTGGGCTTATTGGCTTGCTTGCACCTGTAGTCCCAGCTACTTGGGAGGCTGAGACAGGAGGATTGCTTCAGCCCAGGAGTTCCAGGCTGTAGTGAGCCATGATCGTCCCACTGCACTCCTGCCTGGGTGACAGAGCAAGGGGAAAAAAAGGTAAGTAGACCCACTGATCAAGTTAATGGGATACACACTGAGAGGAAACTAATACTTAATGAGAACATCTGTTGTTGGACCCTCATACAAACCTTTAATTCTCAGAAATGCATCATGTACACAAATAAAGCCACAAATCCAGGACTTTCAGTCCTGCCCCCTTTCCACAGGAGCCTGTTACTTACTTACAGATTTAAGTCCAAGGTGAGGGCATGTATTAATTTAGCAGAAACACAAGGACCAAAGAAGACATCAGCAGAACTGGTAATTCACAACTAGTTTTAAACCCATGAAGCATACCCTGGTTTTGTCCCACCACTGACCAACAGTCAGTCTATCCTCCTGCCCCCTAACCCACAAAGTGACGGCCATTTGCTCTGCTCTTCTCTGACAGCTCCCCAGGCCACTAATTAGACCCAAGAAGTGTTCTGAGAAGAGGAAAAAAAGTTTTTGCTCTAATGTCAACTTCTTCAATTAGGGCTAAACTCACCATTCTATTTTTTTTTTTACCATCCTATAATGAGTTTATCTGTGCTCTAAAATAATGAAATATAAACATACACCTCTCCACTTCATGGGTCATAGCCAACATACAAGTTGGAAAGGAAATCCTTTGGCCTTGGTGCTTCTGTTTCATGGAAGAACCGCATATTATGTGACCCCTGCTTCCATACTTTGTTTCTTCCAGTTCCATCTTTCCCTTAATGATCAGAAGATCAACCACCCTGGGGGCTGTGATATGGGCATTCTCCATAAACATGTCTCAGACTTTATCCCGTCCCTGTTTCACACTGATGACTAGCTGGAATAAGTGACAGTGTACGGCACCTCCCCACACCAGGAGCAGTAGAGCTTGCACACCCTCCGCTTGGCCTTGTTCATGTTTATACTGAAAATGGACTTCATGAGGTGCTGGCCGCAGCAGCAGCCCTGTGGAGGCCACCTGCTGCCATCTTGTTAGAGAAACCACCTCTCTATTTTTATTTTTTTATTTAATTTTTTTTTTTGAGACGAGGTCTCCCTCTGTTGCCCAGGCTAGCGTACAGTGGCCTCATCATAGCTCACTGCAACCTCCAACTCCTGGCTTCAAGCGATCTTCCCACCTAGGCCTTCCAAAGTGCTGGGATTACAAGTGTGAGCCACTGCTCCTAGCCTCACCATTCTATTTTTTTTTTTTTGGAGACAGAGTCTCGCTTTGTTGCCCAGGCTAGAGTGAGTGCCGTGGCGTCAGCCTAGCTCACAGCAACCTCAAACTCCTGGACTTAAGCGATCCTACTGCCTCAGCCTCCCGAGTAGCTGGGACTACAGGCATGCGCCACCATGCCCGGCTAATTTTTTGTATATATATATATTTTAGTTGTCCATATAATTTCTTTCTATTTTTAGTAGAGACGGGGTCTCACTCTTGCTCAGGCTGGTCTTGAACTCCTGACCTTGAACGATCCACCCACCTCGGCCTCCCAGAGTGCTAGGATTACAGGCGTGAGCCACCACGCCCGGCCACCATTCTATTTTTAATTGCAATCTGCGCCTCCCATCTCTCTTAGCTTGTTCTTTCAATTTTTTATATCTGTGCCCACGGAACATACTATATACTGCAATTATTTATTATTTATATTGTCTAGTGTTTAATATCCTCCTCCACCTCCACCCCAGAAGAATGTTAAGCTCCATAAGGGCAAGAATGTTTATGCATTTTGTTACCTGAAGTAACCTGAGTATGCCCTGGACAGAATCTGGCATAAAGTAGGCACTCAATAAGAATTTGAATGAATTTATCCACGAAAGGAAAGCCAGGAGAATGAGTGGCGGTTGAAGCTGTGAAAGGGGCAATTAATAAAGCGATACTGTATATGTATTATAAAACAAACAATGGTATGGTCCCACGCACACATAGACGGATTGATCTGTAGCGCTACGATAGCAATTCTCGATTGTATCACATCCTAATGAACGTGAGGTTAGAGCTCGCTCACCTCCCACCCCCGCTCCCTTTGTTCCTCGGGGACCCCTACATAGCACAAACTCTGTTTTGTTATTCTTTAGTGTTCAGAGAAGTACCTGGCACGTATTAAGTGCTCAAAGAGGCAGTTGAGCAAATTAACAAATCAATGTGTCCCCAACTACTTTCTTTTTTTTTTTCTTTTCCTCCGCGTTCAGACAAGACCCAACTACTTTGGAGCACGTACAGAGACTCCAGGTCTCATTCGCTTCTCTCGCTCCACAGCCCACTACGCAGCGAGAGCTCAGGCTGACGTCGTGGACTCTTACGTCATAAAACAGCGCCCTGGTGCGGTGGGTATAACAAGCTCCGGGTCACGTGACGAAAGTGGGCGGGGCGTCTAAGTTCATATCCCAGCGTCCTTTGTACCTACTTCCTTTCCTGTCCTTTTCCGGCGTTCAAGATGTCGAAGCGAGGTGAGGTTTTGGCTCTCAGGGAATCCTCCGCCATCTGTCGCGCGGTTGCTGCTGGACTGGCCAGGACCGCCAGCCCTGGGCAGCTGGGGCGCTTTGCTCTCCTCTGGGCCGGAGAAAGAGAGGATGGGCACCGTGAGAGCACTGGAAGGGCCCCCCGCAAAGAAGGCGGGGGGTGGTTAGAGAGTGGAGCTAGCAGGATCCTGGCGTGTTTCTAGACTGAGCGCGGCGAGATCGATCCGCGAATCGCGCTGCAGTAATGGCTTTGTTATCCTGCCTCAGGTCCTAGTTTGGGCAACCTGTACGGTCTCCTGGCTTGCAGGAGGTACTGCGTGTTGCCACATTTGGAGCGAGGGTTGAGTCGTCAGGCCTTTTAATCTCCACGTCAGAGTGGGAATAGTGAGAAATCGGCTGTTTTCCGTGAGAACTGGGGTACACGGGGATGGCGTAAAAGGAATCCTAGAGAGGGCTAATCTATTGTGCACAGTCTTCCAAAGCATACGCGCTGAATTTATAGCTTGAGAGTGAGGGGAACTCTGAACCATGTCTAGACACTGATCTCTTTATCCTGTTTCCCTTCCCTTTCTACCCACAGGACGTGGTGGGTCCTCCGGTGCAAAATTCCGGATTTCCCTGGGTCTTCCGGTAGGAGCCGTGATCAACTGTGCTGACAACACAGGTGAGGCCTTTGCACCCTGCTACACTTCCCCTTTTAAAAGCACTCAGTGGGCCTTTTGCTAATGACCCATTGAGCCGTCAAGAAAGGGCAGATTAAAAACACCGCTTTTGGGTGAAGTGGCAGCATTTTGTGTTGTTTTGCTTCAATCGGTGGTGTGACAAGGTTTTCTTGGGGACTAAATGATTAGGCATTGAGTCGAGGGAGAGGCTGTGACAGTGTTTGGAAAATGTTGCACTGGTGAAACTGCTTAATAGGCCCTCAAATTGATTTTTGTTCATGTCCTTGTATAGGAGCCAAAAATCTGTATATCATCTCTGTGAAGGGGATCAAAGGACGACTGAACAGACTTCCCGCTGCTGGTGTGGGTGACATGGTGATGGCCACAGTTAAGAAGGGCAAACCAGAGCTCAGAAAAAAGGGTAAGTACCCAGAGTCCTCCTTATCTCGTGTTGTTTAGAGGGACTTCTCCCTTTGTTGGAAAATGGAACATTGATTTACAGTTTTCAAGGCCTCTTAAAAGTTTGATCTCCTTTGAGAGGCAGTGTGAGATAGATAATATGTTCTTGATAGGCAGCTCAGTGCTAGACCATGGGAGGTCACAGCTTTAAGGCTTATGACCACAGGCTACTTTTCTTTCCTGGAGTTACTGATTTGGAAGGGAATAATGGTTGTGGGACCCAGGTGAAGAGGTGATCACAAAGAACACCTGGCCTGTTAGCACTTGCTACACACAAAACAGAGGATATTCTTCATGCTGTAAGGCAGGTTCTTGATAGATGAGCTTGATTAACTCAAGGTGTGGCCTGTTGGAAGTTTGTTGTGGTTGGTTTTAAATCTCTTATGGTAGAAACTAAAACAGGGAGTTGCTCATTGCTTAATCTTTAGCCCGAGAATTTTTCCCACCAGGTGTATGAATTAAAACGGGAGGCCTCAAAGCACTACCTGCTTGTCATATCCTGGCTTTAGAACTTCCAATATTCAGTGCATTTAAGTTCCGGAAATTTTTTCCTGTGCCTGCTTAGTCTGTCTCTACCCTGAGATGTCTTGCTGTTCCACAGAATTCCTGTTCTTGGCCATCCCTTAATGTATAAATGTGATGTGCTGTCACGACCATGTATTGTAGTTACTCCTGGTGTACCTGCACCACCCCACGATGCCTCCTTGTGCATTTTTAGCCTTTGGGTCAGAAATCTTACTTTCTTTACCTTTAATATTCACTTGAGGGTTTGATAGTACTGTGGTTGTGATTAAACACTGATGAATCAGTGTGTTGGTTGGGATGAGGATGAAAATGCTCAGGGTTTTTCCTCTTCTCAGAACACTTCTTGGGTCTGATTAGTGGCCTGGGAAGCTGTCAGAGAAGAGCAGAGCAAATGGCCATCACTTTGTGGGTTAGGTGGCAGGAGAATAGACTGACTGTTGGTCTAAATCAGTGGTGGGACAAAACCAGGGTATGCTTCATGGGTTTAAAACCAGTTGTGAATTACCAGTTCTGTTGATGTCTTCTTTAGTCCTTGTTTCTGCTAAATTAATACATCCCCTCACCTTGGACTTAAATCTGTAAGTAAGTAACAGGCTCCTGTGGAAAGGGGGCAGGACTGAAAGTCCTGGATTTGTGGCTTTATTTGTCTACGTGATGCATTTCTGAGAATTAAAGGTTTGTATGAGGGTCCAACAGCAGATGCTCTCTCACTAAGTATTAGTTATCTCTCTGTGTATCCCATTAACTTGATCAGTGGGTCTACTTACCTAGATATTTTTTACCTAGTACTTGTCTCGGGGAAAGTCATCCGTGTCCTCATAAAAATCTTATATTTCTGCTGTTTGATGTTGAATATGGAAGTATAATTATTGTCCCCATTTTACAAGAGGAAAATTTGAACTCCAAAAGATAAACTAACTTGCTCAAGGTCTTCAAGCTAGTATCAGTCAAGATTTGAACTCAGGTGTGTCTGACTCTAAAATAGTTCTTTAGAACTATTCTACTGCATGATGATGCTTCATTTTGAATGTATAGAAAAGTGTCTTTTTCACTTTAGTACAGATAGGTTTAAAAGTCACTTACGACACTTGGAAACAGTTCATCAAAAAGTTAAACATAGAGCTGGGCTCTGTGGCCTGTTCTTGTAGTCTCGGGTACATGGAAGACTAGGGAAGGAAGATCACTTGAGCTCAGGAGTTTGATGCTGTGGGGGTGATATGATCGATCACACTTGTGAATAGCCACTGCCTTCCAGTCTGGGCAACATAATGAGACATGCGTCTCTTTTTTGAAAGAAAAAAAAATGTTAAACATAGAATTAATTACACAAGAAATACAAGTTGAATTTCAGTTATCCAACTCTTAGACCTTCAAGAGATGCTCCTTGTTAGTATTTTGTTGTAGGTCCTTTTCTGACTTGTATGCAAAAAAATGTGCTTGTCAACTTTTTCCTGTATAAAAGGACCATTACCGTCCCATGCTTGTTCTTCTTGCTTCACAAATGACTGTCCTATAGATTTTTTTAAAAGGACAGATACACAAATCATTTTAAATGGTTGCACAGAATTCCATTGTGTGTCTATTTTTAGGCTAGTTCCAAGTTTTTGCTCTATTAAAACAACATACATGCCCCACAGTTAGGAAGTTAGAAAGGCATAATATAAGGTGTCTGTATGATAAGATCTTATAGTCAAGATCCTGGGCATACTTGTGGAATTCAAGGACTGCATATACGCACACTAGCAGTTACAGGTTTTCTTTGGGAAAATTATATACTGGGTGGAATATTGCCTAGTGAGGGGTTCATAGCTTGGCCTCTCCAGTCATTCAGTGGAGGGGGGGGTATCCCATTCCCAATTTTGTGACATTGGAGTCTTACTAGTACCCATCTGTTAGGTGAAGTGGGAAAAGGCATAGACAGTGCTTAGCAAGCTTCAGAGAGAATACAAATTTACACTTTTACAATTGCTAGAAAATATTGTCAGTTTTGACTTAAAAGTGAGTCAAGTCTTTTCCTTAAAGGACGATTCATGTTTGCACTGTCTCTCACGCTTGCTTTAAGGAAGAAATGCTGTCCAGGCATAAACTGCTTTTGTGGTGGGGCTAGGACTTGATAGGTTAATAACTAGTGTTCTTTTTTCCCCTCTTAGTACATCCGGCAGTGGTAATTCGACAACGAAAGTCATACCGGAGAAAAGATGGTGTGTTTCTTTATTTTGAAGATAATGCAGGGGTCATAGTAAATAATAAAGGCGAAATGAAAGGTAAGAAAGCAGTCCACGTTGTTGCCTAGCTCTTTGAGTTTGGATGGTTTAACTCTAGTCTTGAACTATAAGCAAAGGACCCTCTGATGTCTTAACCTGTCTCAACCTTTTTTTTTAATGTAGGTTCTGCCATTACAGGACCTGTTGCAAAGGAGTGTGCAGACTTGTGGCCCAGGATTGCGTCTAATGCTGGCAGCATTGCATGATTCTCCAGTATATTTGTAAAAAACATTAAAAAGTATTTGCTTGCAGTGCTTGCCTCCCAGTTCATTTCTACACCCTTGACACCCCCTGACCATTGTTGTCTTTGTAAAACGAAACTATTGGTGGTGTGCCTATACTCCCAGCTGCTGAGGTGGGAGAATCACTTGAGCTTAGGAGTTCACGTCCAACCTGGACAAACATAGTCAGACCCCATCTCTTAGAGGTGGAGCGGGGGAAGAAGCATTAAAATTTTCTCCAGGCATGTGTAAAAAAAGATAAGAGTTCTTGCCCTTTGGTGAGCTCACAGACTTTTGGCACTTTCCAGTTTCTGTATTTTCCATTTTAGCTGTTAAAAAAAAGTTACTTGGGTGTCAGGTCCTTAAAAATAAACTGCAGATAGTAGACACTGCTTAATGACAGGTTAGCCTGTGTAACTTGTCCTGCAGTGGGAAAGGTGAGGTCAAGTGCATGGTTAGATCCTGGGCACACGCAAGAATTTCAAGGAGTGGTGTGAATGGTAGCCTGTTTGTATACACACTTTTTAGCAGTTACAGGTTCTTTGGATAAATTGTGTAAATGAGTTAATATTTGTAAAACTTAACACATGGTAATTACCATGTAAATTTACTCATGGTGGAAGATGATTAAGTTGATAGTACCCATAGGTCTTTGCTGCTGTCAAAATGTTTTAACAAACAGGTTGATTGTATTTATTTATTTATTTATTTTTTTGAGACAAGAGTCTCACTCTGTTGCCTGGGCTAGAGTACCGTGGCATCAGACTAGCTCACAGCAACCTCAAACTCCTGGCCTCAAGTGATCCTTCTGCCTCAGCCTCCCAAGTAGCTGGGACTACAGGCATATGCCACCATGCCCGGCTAATTTTTTCTATGTATTTTTAGTTGTCCAGCTAATTTATTTCTGTTTTTTTAGTAGAGACGGCGTCTCGCTCTCGCTCGGGCTGGTCTTGAACTCCTGAGCTGGAATAATCCACCCGCCTTGGCCTCCCAGAGTGCTGGGATTACAGGTGTGAGCCACCGCGCCTGGCCATGGTTGACTATGTATTAAAATTCCAAAACTTTTGTACTTTGGATTCCAGACTCTAGTTTGAGAACATAAGGGGAGTTGTGCCAGCACAACAGTTGTAAACCCTGGCAAACCCAGATGGATGGTCACACTGTTAATAGGGATTTACACCTCAAGGTAGGCAGTGGTTGACATTTTTTCCAAATTGCATGAGAGGTGACGTACTCAGTATTTGGCAAAGTACTAGTTTGGATCAATTATGTGGAGGAAAGTTAGACCAAGCTTTTTAGGTGGAGGTTTATGTTCATACATCTATCTGAAAATAATCAGCCTTTAACCATAAATTGGGTATAATCCAAGGGTAAATGTTAGAATATGTATGAAGGACCTGGCGTGTAGTCACTTGGTGAGATGACTACCCTTTTGTCTTCCAAAACTAGGTATGGAAAGTACCAGAACTAGAGTGCTGGTTCTAACCTGGAGAGTTTTAAAATGTTTCTAAGCCTTAACCTAAGACCAATTAAGTAAGTCAGACTATGGAGAATAGAGTCCAGGCATCAGTAGTTTTTAAAGCTCCCAGGCGGGCTGGATGTGGTGGCTCATGCCTGTAATCCTAGCAATCTGGGAGGCCAAGGCGGGAGGCAGGAGGATCGCTCGTGGTCAGGAGTTCAAGACCAGCCTGAGCAAGAGCGAGACCCTGCCTCTACCAAAAATAGAAAAAAGAAAAATGAGCCAGGCATGGTCCCAGCTACTTGGGAGGCTGAGGCAAGAGGATCACTTGAGCTGAGGAGTTTGAGGTTGCACTGAGCTACGAAGATGCCACTGTACGCAGAGTGGCAGTGAGACTGGGAAAAAAAAAAAAATAGGATTCAAGTTATCTTAGATTTGATTTACAGGAGCTTGTCTGTCATAGTAAAAAGATAACTCTTGAGTAGTGAATTGCCAGGATTAGTGATTTTTCTGTACAGGTATCATAAAATGCAACCTTTTTCTAATTTGAAAAGCAATACATGTGCTTTCATATAAAAATAGTAGCAAATATAAAAGTAAATCCTTTCCTGAGCTTGTTGCCTCATCTGTCAAATGAGGTTAATAGCAACTCAGGGTTGGTGTGAGCACAGGAATTTGCATAACGTGCTTTGATATATAAAGCATCTATTTAAGGGTTTATTAATATTTGTAGGGACAATTGGGAAAATAGAAAGTATAAATTAGGAAATAATCATCTGTATCATAATAACTGAGATGATCATTGTTCACTAATCTATCATGTCTAAGATTAGGCCAAACACTGTGGTCAGTACCTGTAGTCCCAGCGACCTGGAAGGCTGAGGCGGGAGGATACCTTGAGCCCAGGAGTCCAAGGCCAGCCTCCGCAACAAAGTGAGACACCCCCGCCCCCGTCTCTAAGAAAATAAAAATAGAGGAAAAGTATGGTCATATGTATCGACCAAGTGTACTTTTTATTTTAAAAGGAGGATGAATGCTAGCTAATGAAAGGAAGTGGGGTGGGCAGGGGAGAAGGCTCTGTGAATGGCCTGACCAAGGGCATGAGACCTGAATTCTGGCTCTGATTCTGCAGCTAACTGGATTTGGGGAACCTTTCTAAGCTTCAACTTCTGGCTCTGTTAAAGTGAGAGTTGGAAGTATTAATAGATGCTGAACTCGTTCTGATCAATTCTGGGTACAAGCTTTTCAGTGGGACTGAGTTCAGGAATGAAATGGAATACCGTGGGAAAAGTGAGCACCCAACTTGTTCTTAAAAGGAAAACAGGGAGCTGGACCTGATGGCCGCCCACGTTCCGTAATCCTCTCCCCCGCCTTCAATCTCCAAATCCTCTTGCAGTCAGTCTCCAGGTCACCGTCACCTCCGGGCCGTGCAAGCAACTTCCCCCGCCGTCATAAAGACCCACCGGGTCAACCCAGGGTGAGTGGGGAAAACAGGGTTTGTGTCGCAGGGGTCCTTGACGTAACAATGCGCAGGGGAGGCCCTATATAGCGCCCTCGTCTCCCACCGGAAAGGCCTTCCTTCGGCTGCGGCGGTTGGGATGGCCTACTCGTGCGAGTGTCCGCTGCGACTGGAGAAGGGCTTTATCTTGGATGGGGTGGCGGTGAGCACCGTGGCCCGCGCCTATGAGCTCACGAGACCCAAGCTGTGGTCTGCCATTCCGCCCTACAACGCGCAGCAGGACTACCACGCCCGCCGCTATTTCCAGAGCCACGTGGTTCCGCCCATATTGCGGAAAACTCGTCAGGTATAGGAGCGTCGTGCCAAGGGACCCCACGCTCCGCCCCGAATCCCCGCGTCTCACTGCAGCGCCCTCGCCACCACTCCCATCCCCTCAGTTTTCTTAATGAAACCCGAGAATTGGAAAAGGGGGTTGACAGGTGTTGAGCGCAAGCTCTCTGGGCTCACAGAATGACCTTCCAGCCCTGAACTTGGGAATAGATTCATTTCGGGTGTCTGCCAGCCTGGGGAGTAGGGCTCAAAGCCCGCCTTTCCCAAACCAGTCGGTTTCATAGTCCACCGTGACGTCACGGGCCCGCCTTTTAGAGTGAGTTCACGCCGCAGATTCTCTAAATGGTCTAGAATCCGTGTGACCTCACTGAGCAAGACAAAGGGAACTGATTCACCCTGCAGCGCGAGGCGCCTTCCGCCTTGTGATGTCATAGTCGCAGGGCTTGGGGCTCTCCCGGACCTTGGAGCTGAAGGGAAGGAAGCCTCCCCAACCTCTGCGGGCCTCGATTTCTCCCCTGGCCTTTTCCCAGGCTCGGAGTCAGAGATTCTGAAGCTATTTGATCGTTCTGTTTTATTTTCCAACATTTTGCTTCCAGTATTTGCGTTTATATATATCAGTGATGTGGGGAAGAGAAAGGAAAATTTATGGGATTACTCTGTGAACAAATCTGAGGTTTTTGGTGGACCCAGATATTTGTGTTTGCACATGTGTGTACAGTGCATGTACATGGACACACATCTGTGTAAGTTACTCATGTAACTTTTATGTCAGAAGGAGCCAGAGTCTGGGGGCCAGGAGGGAAGGGAATAACTTGAGTATTTAAAAGCTTGCAATAACGTGTACACATTTTTGAAATTTTATGTTTAATTTTTTTAAGTATTCTTTAATCGTCAAAACCACTGTTTGTGGTAGATATTTTCATTTACATATAAAGATAATGTTTATTAAACTTACTATATATGCCAGGCCCTTTATCGGTGCTAAGTCACTTAAATCTCACAGCAATGCTGCTTTCACTGATGAGGAAATTGAGGCCCAGGAAATCTGTGTAATTGGCCAGGATCACAGAGCTTGTTGGTGGCTGAGCTGGAATTAGAACCCAGTCTGTCCGGCAGCAGTCTGAGCCCTTAACTGCCAAGCTACGCTGCTGCTCCTGAGAGGCAGTAGGTCATTAAGTGTATTTAATGTGTCTGCCCAGTTACGCCAGGCTGTCAGGCTCTGACCTCTCCCCACTCCCTGCAACAAGCACTGGGGTGGTCTGCACTGTGCCCCTGTCTGCGTGGTGGCTGACAATCTTGTGCTTTCTTCCTTGCTTTCAGGATCGCTGTGGTACAGGAAGGGATGGCTGGATAGTCGATTATTACCACATCTTCGGACAAGGACAGAGATACCTCAACAGGAGAAACTGGGCAGGGGCAGGCAAGTGCTACCTCTGTTTCCAGTCTCACCATGGTCTCAACGAGGGAGAGTAATGCACGTCCCACAATTTAGAGAAAGAAATTGGGCAGTGGGGAGGTCTGTTGGGGGTGCAGAGGCCAAGAGACTGCCTCCTTCCAGCTTTTCTTCTCACATCTGAACAGATGGTGCCACAGTGCTCCCTAATATTTAGTTATTGAGCACTTACTGTATGTGAGGCACTTTTTACCCTCACACTATCCCCGTGTTACAGTTGGGGAGACTGAGGTTTATTGAGTTAAAGTGATTTGCCAAAAAGGGCTGATCTGGGATTAGAATTCCACTCTTTCCCACCCTAAAGCCTGTGTTCGTCTCACTGCTCCCTGAGCAGTCTGTAGCCCTCTCATTTTCCTGGCCTGCTTTAGCAGCAGGAGAGAGTTGAGAGAGACTTGGTAAGGTGAACCGTCCTCCCACCCCAACACCACCATCCTCGGCCACATACTAGTCATATGATCCTTTGCACCATTTGGCCAAATTGGTCTCATTCTTTTTCTCCAGATGGTCAGAGGCAAGGAGGAGATTTTTCTCATTTCTGGGAGCAAGGCAAGCTCCGCCAAGCCCAGAAGTTTCTGGCCCCTCTTGTTCCAACACATACCATTCGCAGTCTTCCTGCAATAATTCCTGGTATGGGGGTTGATCTCTAGGAAGACTTTTGTCTCCTCGACCTCACCAGCCCTTGGCTTTTCAGTCCAGAGGCTCAGGACGTTTGAGGCTTCAGTGTTCAGCTGTGCGCGTGGGGAGCACAGTGACTACAGCTGGCGTGGCATCCTGTAATAGCCATATGGGAGTGGGTAAGGCAAAAGGGGGCTGAATGCAGGCTCAGCCCTTTGTCCTTGCCTCCAAGGGCATTCCTTCCAGCAGGTGACCGGGCACGACCACTACAATGCTGATCTGAGACCCATCAACGGGTTCAATGGTCGCTTTGGCTACCGCCGGAACACCCCGGCCCTCCGCCAGCGCCCATCCGTCTTTGGAGAGGTCACCGAATTCCCTCTCTTCTAACAGCATCTCTTCCCATCACAGCCCTCAACCTGAATTTCTACCATGTTTAGATGAACTCTCAATGTTATTTTATGTATAAAAAACATGTATTTGTGTCTCCAAGTGTGCTGTTTCTTCTCTGGGGTTGGAGGAGGGAGCAAGCTCAGCTTCTCTACCCTCTGGAGAGGAGGTGAGAGGAGAAAGGGCTTTCAGGCCTGTGCCCTTGCACTCCATGCCAATGAGTGCCAGGCTTGAAAGGAGAGGGCTCTCTTCTCCCCTGCCAGTGTGGTAAGAGGGAACCGTGCATGCTGCTCACCCCTGAACACAGCACTTCCCAAAGTGTCAACAGGGCCCCAGGTCAGAAACTGTCTACTGGCATATTATAGGATATTTAGCAAGAAAAAGAAAAAAAAAAAGCTGTCTACTGTTTCCATGATCATTACATATTTTATGCATGGAACAAACAGCTGTACCCATAAATATATAAATTATTATATATCAATAAAAGAGAAAAAACTAAAAAGAGCAGAGTAGGCAGTGCGGCCGCAGAGACTGGCATTGGTTGTCCTGAGAAGGGTTTCCCGATTTTCCCAATGGAGTCACCCCATCCAAAGAACTGACATCTTCCTTCTCCTTTCCACCCTAAATTCCTCAAGAGGCAGACAGTGAACAAGATGATATCTGGGGTGCTTTTTAGCCCAAGTATTCTGACATAGTAATATTGCATTTGTGAACATTTTCTCTGCTTATGCTATGTCAGTTTCCTTTTCAACTAATTTCCAGGATGTCATTTTTTCAAGTGTCCCCATTCATTTGCTTGGTGGCTACGAGAAAAGCCAAAGCAGATGATGGATACCAAAGAAGGTGGGGCTTTATGAGAACACAGAGCTTGCCAGGACTCTAGTGTGGGTGGAACCTGACTGTATTGAGTCACCATACATGCAAAACAAGACACCCACAATATGTTGTGGGGTATAGCTCAGGGGTTGAGCATTTGACTGCAGATCCAGAGATGCCTGGTTCATGGCAGGGTGCCCTCTTCCTCCTTTAGCTTTTTTCACTAGAAAAGACAAGTAACTTCCAACTCATTCTTGTCCTGAAACACTAGTTCCTCCCACATTCCAAGTGACCACTCATACAAAGCCCCTGAAGACCCCCTCGGGCTTCAATTAAGACAGTGTCCCTGAGGAAATTCTAAGTCTAGGATTAGGTCTGAGAGCTGTGAACACAATTGGGCAATCTGATGTATGACCGAGTAAAAGATAAGATGTTCGAAGTTCAACATGTATTTTTGAAAGCTTAGTACATGCAAAGCTGCCACGAATTGAAAGATGAAAAAGGGTCCCTGTTCTCAGGGAACTTTGGGTCTGGTGAGAGCTGACACGTTCACACACAGCTGTTAGAGGAAGAGCATTTGTAGCTCAAGAAAAAGAGAGCTTTTAAAAATAGCCACATACTTTTTTAAGATACAATTTCTAACTGAAGCTCACCTAAAACTTAAAGGGCTATTTCTGCCTGATCTGAAGAATATTGTTAACCTGTTGCTAGGGTCAATATGTAATCTCTCGGCCAGGTGGGGGGGCTCATGCCTTGTAATCCTAGTACTCCCGGATGGTGAGGAGGGAGGATCGCTTGAGGCCAGGAGTTCAAGACCAGCCTGGGCAAGAGCAAGACCCATCTTTACAAAAAGTAGTAAAATTAGCCAGGCATGGTGGCACTCGCTTGTAGTCCTAGCTACTCAGGAGGCTGAGGCAGGAGGATCGCTTGAGCCCAGGAGTTCAAGGTTGCAGTGAGCTGTGATGAGGCCACTGTACTCTAGCCTGGGTGACAGAGCAAGACTCTGCCTAAAAAAAAAAAAAAAGTAATCTCTCTACAGGGTTAGGAGGGCACTTTTTTAGTTTATTGTGATGGTCAGAATTCTTGGAATGGAATAGATACCCATTCTGGCCACTTTAAGCAGAAAACGAATCTACTGGAAACATGGTGGGGACTCACAGAGTTGGCAGGACATTGGAGAACCTAACTCAGAAAGCAGTAACGATGGCCGGGCGCGGAGGCTCACGCCTGTAATCCTAGCACTCTGGGAGGCTAAGGTGGACAGATCGTTTGAGCTCAGGAGTTCGAGACCAGCCTGAGCAAGAGCGAGACCCCATCTCTACTAAAAATAGAAAGAAATTATCTGGACAACTAAAAATATATAAAAAAAAAATTAGCCGGGCATGGTGGCGCATGCCTGTAGTCCCAGCTATTCGGGAGGCTGAGGCAGTAGGATCGCTTGAGGCCAGGAGTTTGAGGTTGCTGTGAGCTAGGCTGATGCCATGGCACTCTGGCCTGGGAAACAGAGTGAGACTCTGTCTCAAAATAAATAAATAATTAAATAAATAAATAAAAATAATAGAAAGCAGGAACTATGAGGGGTCGTGAAGCAGGGAGCTCCAGCTCAGGTCTTGTCCCTGGAAGTGTCCACGGCTGGTGCCACCAATTCTGGGCACTCATCACTGCTGCGGATATTGTCCCAGCTGCACCTGCATCTTCAGGACAATTCCTGAAGTTTGAGTTTCAAAATGCCAGGTGGGAGCATTTGATGGGCTGAGCTGCAGTCTGACACTTGCTGTTTTCTGCCAGGAAGACAGGAAGGGAGTACTGCCTTGCCAAGTTTGACAACACCGGTTATTCCCCCCAGAATTGGAGGGGTGTTTAGGTGCAAAAATGCTTACACCTGGAAATATTTTTCAACTATCTATGCCTAGTAGGACTGAGGCCTCAGGATTTGCCTCTTTATCTTCTCAGGTAATTTTAATGTGCACCCAAGATTGAGAGCCTCTGCTAGAGCAAACACTTAGGTTTCAGCTTCCTCATCTCTGCTAAGTCACTGCCCTTCCCGCTATTTTCAAACTGATAAAGCTCTTCTACTACTGTTCCCTCCCCAGTTCTCTTTATCCTTATAGAGTTATAGGCGACTGTGGTTTTGGGTGGGAGTGGAATTTGGGGAGGGAGTGGAGATAAATATACATGCTCCATAGACCTTGTTTCTCTAAAAGGATTATTTATATATGAATTATTATTATTATTACAGACAGGGTCTCGCTCTGTTGCCCAGGCTGGAGTGCTGTGGCCTGATCATAGCTCACTGTAACCTCCACTTTCTGGCCTCAAGCAAACCTCCTGCTTCAGCCTCCCAAGTAGTTGGGACTACAGGTGTCCCAGCTGTAACAGGGACTCAAACCACTCCTGGCTAATTTTTAAATTTTTTGGTAGAGACGGGGGGTCTCATTATCTTGCCCAGGCTGGTCTTGAACTCGTAGCCTCCCAAAGTACTGGGATTACAGGCATGAGCTACCACACCAGGCCTATATATAAATTTTTAAAATGTACATACAAAAAAAAAAAAAATAAAATGTACATACATGTGGCCTATCTCTTGGGTAGGATTCCTTACAAGCAAATGCTTTGGTGTGCTTGCTCTCTCTTTACGGTGGCCAGGAAAGAGTTTTCTTGCATTTACTCGTTCACTCATTTGTTCATAGTTACCATAATTCAGAATGCCTACTACATGCTAGGCACACACTGGGTGCTCCACATAGAAAGCTGATGGAATTTTGGTTTGATGGTTTCTCTTTATCTCCGTAAAATAGGCCTGGAATAAGGGGGTTGGCTGCGAGCCAAGGTTTGAGGAGAGCGCTGGTTTGAAAAGCTGTTTTGAAAAACAGGGGTGTGGGGTTATGTGCCTGGCAGTGGGGTTGCGGGGGCGGTCTAGGCTGGTCCACACCCGGGTCTCCCAGGGAGAGGCAAGTTGAGCTTCGGGCCAGACGCTCTGGTGCGCTGCCATGGCAACAGAACGGCGCTGGGAGGCCCTTTGCGACCTGACTGAACGGAGCTGTGGCGACAGTTCAGGACATCAGGCGAGGTGGCGACGTGAGGTAGCCAAAATGAGACCCCAGAGGCCACGACAGCAGCACTCTAAGGTGTGGAAACTGCACTTGACGCCGCCGTCACATAGCGCGACAGAGAGTATAACGTCATCGTTCGGCGACCCCGACGCGATGATATGACCCCCTGCCGGAAGTGGCCTCTAGATCGGGTGGTGAAATTGGCAGCCGGTAGCTCTCGGGAGCAGATCCTGGGAGGAAGTCGCCCCTGAACTGTTTCTCTCCGTTTCCTCTGGATCCTCCCTGAGTCTTCCAGATCCGCATAGTGAGGAAACGTCCCCACCATCATGGGGGGCGGAGACCTGGTAAGTGGAGGGAGGCCTGGGCGGGGGAGGACTGAGGCCGGAGACTTGACTGGGGTTGGGGATGGAAATTGGCCAGGGGTGGAGGTCGGGGGGAAAACATGGGTAGCCATAGCAACGCAGCCTTGCTTTCGGCGGCCCCAGGGGTTGGGGACCGTAACCCTGGAGAGGGGATGGATCGTTAGGGCCACAGAGTGACCGGGCTGAGACTTGGGAAAGTGTGCGAGATGCGTCGCGAACGGCGGCAGGTGGTCTTTGTGTGTTTGTGGATCGGGACCCTACCGGCCGGAAATTCTGGGGAGACCGAGGAGCGGCGGCGGTTAGAGCCACGGCTGGGAAAGAAAGCAGATACCGAGGACCTGTCACTCAGGCTTTGATTTGCATAGTTTGTCTTGGGACACATCTCTCTTCCTTAGGTAGGAGTTCAGAGTCCTGTCCTGGGCTGTAGTGGGGGTGGTTTGTGCCCCATTCTCCTCGCCCGTGGTTCTTGACGTGGGGTCCGTTTTAAGCCGGCAGGAATCTTCATGTCCATCTTTCTGACTCCCACTCCTCCTTCAAAGCTGCATTCTCATCTGTATTGACAAAGCTTTCTTCTGAATTCATAGCACTTAATATAAATGATGTGACAATTTTTTAAACTTTATAGTTCCTTTGTAGGGACAAAGGCCCCAAATAGGGTAAATTTATCCACTGGAGTGTGGTGCAGGATCAGGAAAATGCTAACCTCCTGAAAGTGTAGCTAACTGAATCAGCAAATGGGTCAGCTTAGCCACCTGTCCTGTAGCCCTGTTAGAGTTTGTCAGGCATTCTCAGTTAGAGTGAGTTCCAGGGCTCCGTCCAGGGTTCATCTAATTTAGTATATTCTTCAGGTAACTATTTAGGGACAGGAAATCTCTAATCAAGGGTTTCTTAACCTCAGCAGTCTTGACAGTTTGGGTTAGATATTTGTTTGCGGGTGTATATGGTGGTGGTGGTTGGACTGTCCCTGTCCTGTGCATTTTAGGATGTTTGGCAGCATCCCTGGCTTCTTGCCATTAGATGCCAGTAGCATCCTTGTCCCCTAGTTATGACAACCAAAATGTTTCCAGACATTACCGCCTGTCCCCTGGGTTGAAGGAGGGAGAGAAGGGAGGACCAGTAGAACAAGGTGGGAGGGGTAGGAGAGGAAGGAAGGAAGAGAGGAAGGATCAAAGGACCTGACAAGGGGAGGAAGGACAAGGAGGGAGAGAAGAAAGGAAACAAAAGGAGCTCTCAGTGATGAACATTTCCCACGTGCCAGGGACCTGTGTACATGATCTCATTTGACTGGTCTCCTGGTCTCCAATCTGGGCCCTCTTGAGTCCCTTCTTCCCATGACAGCTAGCCATGCCTGTCTCCTGCATGCAACTGTTGAGTGTTTCGTACCATCGACAGATTAAAATCCGATTCCTTAACATGGCTTATAAGGGCCTTATTCTGTTCCCTTCTTAGTTGGCTTCATCTTACACCCCCATCCCATCAGCTGGGACTCCATCTGCAGCCACACCAAATGATTCGTGCTATGTTCTTTCACACCCCTGGGACTGCAGTTAGTGTGCTATTCTCTCTGAAAAGCTACCCTCCTACTCCCCCCTTCCCACATCCCTGAGATCATTTATAATTGTCCTTAGATGTTACTTCCACTGGGAAACGTTCCCTGATTGGGAAACTGAATCAAAGCAGTGGCCGATGGGGAGGAGAAGAGAAGCATTTTTTGAGGGTGAAGGGGGAGATCAGCAACTTGGGGAAATTCCTGGGAGGGAAAGGTGAAAGAGGTTCTAGGTGGGTTGTAAACCATGCAAGTTTAGGGCAGGTGAAGTGGACCAAGGTTAGGTAGGTTGTGTTCCTAAGAATGAATGTCCAGTGCCAAAGGTACTTGGGTCTGTTGCCTTTCAAAATATGTCCCTTCCCCCCCCTGCCCCATTCCTCCTGTCTTGCCATAACCACTTCCCATTTAGGGATGGCCAGTGGAAGGATGACTTGTATGCATTTAAGATTAAAACTGTTTGCCGGAACCCAGGAAGGGCCTGCTCTATTGTGAAGCTTTATGTACTTGAACAACCCCCCGCTAAGATGTGTGAGACATTATTGGGTGCCAGCCTTGCCATTGTTAAAGACATCTTGCTTATGTGCCTGTCTTGGCATGAACTGGGCATGGAGGGGGGGCGAGGCAGGGCCAGTTATACTCAAGACCCACCCACTCCTCGAATTCTTTCCTCCCTCCTTTCATTCACCACAGAATCTGAAGAAGAGCTGGCACCCCCAGACCCTCCGCAATGTGGAGAAAGTGTGGAAGGCCGAGCAGAAGCATGAGGCCGAGCGGAAGAAGATCGAGGAGCTTCAGCGCGAGCTGCGGGAGGAGAGGGCCCGGGAAGAGATGCAGCGCTACGCAGAGGATGTTGGGGCTGTCAAGTAAGCAGAGAGCCGGGAGTGTCCCAGCATGCAGGGAATCGCAGGACTGGCCTACAGGTGCATCATACGAGTGTTGCACAGTAGCTGAATGCTTAAGCATGTGGGTTTTGGAGTCAGACTGACCTGGATCCTAAGGTTGGCTTTGCATGTACTAGCTGTGTAACTGGGAACAAGTTTGGGAGACTAGTTTACCTCAATAAAACCAGGGAATGATAATGTACCCAATCCCTCTTTTTTTTTTTTTTGATTGAGATGGGATCTTGCTGTGTTGTCCAGGCTGGAGTGCAGTGGCTATTCACAGGCTCGATCGTAGCTCACTGCAGCCTCCAACTCCTGGGTTCAAGTGATCCTCTCCCCAGCCTCCTGAGTAGCTGGGACTACAGGCATGTGCCACCATGCCTGGCTCCAACTCTTTCTTAAAATTTATTGAGGATCCAATGAGATACATGTAAGGACTTAGTGTAGGCTGACTGAGGATGGTTCCTCTACCTTGCTTCTTAGTATGTGTCAACGCCTCAGTCCTGCTTTTGTTTGTTAATGTATTGCAGGCTCATTTTAGGGGGACAGTGAGGTCCCATGGGAATAAGGTCCTGTGGACAGTGTGTCTGTCAATAAAAGCTGTGTGACGACTGTGTCCAATCCTGCTCTAACTTATCTTGCTTCAGTTTCCTCTTGTATGATATAAGATAAGAGTGGCAGGTAATAATTACCTTACCCATTGCATAAAAGGAGATGGAAATAAATTTGTTGGAGAAAATAAAAAGCATAAAGTATGCAGAACATTCTTAAATCAGAATAAAATAAAAACTACAGCTAGACTAAAATTGAGTAATCTGTACTGCCATTCACCATGTTTGTGTCCTCGTGGGCAAGGCTTCAGGGTGGTGTGTGGCACACTTCCCCCATTGGATATTTGGGACTTTTCCTTAATAATTTCATGACAGAAGGATTTGTGACATTCAGGGTTATGTGTGTGTGAGACTTAGTTTCAATTCGTGGAAATGGCAGTATGGAACTTAAGAGAAAAATCACATTCGTTCAGGAAAATGGTTTGGTGAGGAGGCCATTCTGGCTTAAGTATGAAGTTTGAAATGTTTTAAAGTAAGTGGAATTCTAGAGTTTTCAAATACAACACTATATATTTAGGACATTAGTCCACCAAATTGAATAAGAGAATAGAATTTGGCAAGTTTTTCTTTTTTACCCACAGATACATGTTAAATTATTTCACTTTCTATACTTTAATTTATATAAGTTCTATACTTAACATTGCAATTTAATGTGAATAAATTTCACAGACTAGAATCAATTCCTGGGTAGCTTATAAGATGAACACACATTGTAATGTGTGAAGTTTTACAGTTTGTGAACCCTTGATTTGAAAACATTGATTTTTAGACTGACTACTCATTAATTATAAGGGTTTAGTTTTCTACTATCCAAAGGTAAAAATTACCTTGAAATTTTTATTCACCAAAGCATTACACATCATATGCCTGATTTGTTAGAAATTTGGGCTTTTTTGGAGTCAAATGAGGTCAGAGTACTTTTTTTTAATTTATTTTTTATTTTTTATTTTTTGAGACAGTCTCGCCCTATTGCCCAGGCTAGAGTGCCGTGGTATCAGCCTCGCTCACAGCAACTTCAAACTCCTAGGCTTAAGCAATCCTTCTGCCTCAGGCTCCTGAGTAGCTGGGACTACAGGCATGCACCACCATGCCTGGCTAATTTTTTTCTCTATATATTTTTAGCTGTCCAGATAATTTCTTTCTATTTTTAGTAGAGACGGGGTCTCGCCCTTGCTCAGGCTGGTCTCAAACTCCTGACCTCGAGTGATCCTCCCGCCTCGGCCTCCCAGAGTGCTAGGATTACAGGCGTGAGCCACCTCGCCCAGCCGAGGTCAGAGTATTGATGAATAACTTCAGAACAGAGAATCAAATATTTATCCTGTTACTGACTCTCCTGCCTGTTTGTCTGTTACGATTGGGAGGAAGGTGATTTATATTCTTTTTTTTTTTTGGACACACACAGGGTCTTGCTCTGTAGCCTGGGCTAGAGTATAGTGGCATCATCATAGCTCACTGCAACCTCAAACTCCTGGGCTCAAGCAATCCTCCTCTCTCAGCCTTCTGGGTAGCTGGGACTCCAGGTGCATGCCCCCCCACCTGGCTAATTTTTCTATTTTTTGTAGAGACGGGATCTTGTTCTTGGAGCCTTGGTTTTAATAGCGGTCATACTCTCTCCAATTCTGTGGCTTACTTACACTGGAGAATTGAGAGAACCTTTGATTGCTTGAAAGATACCACCACCTTTGGTACTCATCGCAAAGGCCCCACCAGTCTTCCACAATTCTCCAGGGCACAGCTCTCCGCATACCCCTCCATCTCGACTCCAGCGGTGGTGTGAGTGATGCCAGGCAAGCTGGATGGAGCCTGACGCAGCAGCCACAATCAATTCTTAACTACAGACTAACGCGTTTCTCAGACCGATCCTTTTAACAGGAAAAAAAAAATTGTAAAGGGTCATGGCCTACCGGTGTTGGTTCAAGTTATTCTTTTTAAAAATGTCCAAACATGCAGCTAGGAAGACATTCTTTGTGCTCATAGTTATATAACCTCAAAACAAAAATGAACAGACAAATTAAAAGTCATATCCACAAAACATTTAATGTTGTAGATCATACTTTTTGATGAAACCACTTTGCTGCTTGCAGTGTGAATGTGCATTGGCTGCTTCAGCGTGCTGTTCCGAGTGTGAGAGTTCCATTTTCTCACCACTTTTTTCTCCCAGAACCACAGGGAAGTATTTGTTTGGCATGATGCCATGGCATAATTTGGCTCCCCTCTTTAGGCTTGAAAGCATCATTTACTTCTTAGGCTATTTCTGATCTTTTCTCATTACCTCCTCAAATGTATGGTGTTATCTACCACCTGTGCCAGTGATCACCAAAATACATGATAAACATGATATGTGGTCACTAAAATTGTTCTTAGTGATAAGGTGATGATATTAGAATATGCTTATTAATTGTTTTAGACTGTCTTTGAAATGAAAGCATAGTATAAAGACTGTGTAAAGGAGACCTGAGAAGCCTGGAGCAAAGATCCATGCCCCAGGTTAAGGGACAGTGGTTTTCCTCATAATTTATTTGTGTGAAAATTATGCCTGCATTCAGTTGTAAGCCTCACCAGGGCATGAACCATTGCTTCATGCCTGCCACATGGGGTATGGTGTTTAGCCCATGGTAGGTACCTGTAGAATGAGTCCTCTGATCCCCTGTGGTTATCTATACCTTGTTTTCAGGTTTTGTGTATAGGTTTGCAGGAGTCTCCTATTTTCTTTTCTTTTCTTTTTCTTTGAGACAGGATCTCGCTCTGTTCCTGGACTAGAGTGCAGTGGTGTGAGCATAGCTCATTGCAACCTTAAAGTCCAGGTTTGAGCGATCCTCCTGCCTCAGTCTCCTGAGTAGCATGTGCTACAGGTGTGTGCCACCACACCCCACTAATTTTTCTCTTTTTTGTAGAGGTGGGTTCTTGCTGTGTTGCCCAGGCTGGTCTTGAACTGTTGGCTGGAAGCCATTCTCCCGCCTGGCCTCCTAAAGTGCTAGGATTACAGGTGTGAGCTACTGTGCCTAGCCTACATTTTCTTTGATTGTATTTTTTTTTTTTCCTTGAACTAGGAAAAAAGAAGAAAAATTGGACTGGATGTACCAGGGTCCTGGTGGGATGGTGAACCGTGATGAGTACCTGCTGGGGCGCCCCATTGACAAATATGTTTTTGAGAAGATGGAGGAGAAGGAGGCAGGCTGTTCTTCTGAGACAGGGCTCCTCCCAGGCTCTATCTTTGCCCCATCAGGTGCCAATTCCCTGCTTGACATGGCCAGCAAAATCCGAGAGGACCCACTCTTCATCATCAGGTACTGATACGGGGCTGGGAGGGGGGGGTTTGTTGCTTTTAGACTCTGCTAAGGCCATTGATTCTCTTGCTTTATTGTTCATTTCCCCTTGGCTTTTATCTGCTAAGTAAAAGGATTTGTCTCCACTGGGGCTTCCTGACATTGGGAAGGAGGCTTCATCAAAGATGCCTGGTTTAGGCCATATGGAAAGATACTGGCAAATGTACCAGACCAGATTTATTCATTTGTCTTTGGCCCTTAAACAAAAATAAGAGAAACAGGGTGAAAACGGTTGGCAGCTTCTTAGAAATTTAGGGATATGTGTAGAGTTGGCTATGTAAGTGAACAGGCCTTCTTACCCCCCACCTCTTCTTGGGGGGTCAGGTAGCAGAACCCTTTAAAAAGAAACTTGTAGACTTTTACTTGAAACCCTAATATGTAACAGATAAAAATAGAGCTTCATTTTGGGTGCTAAATGAGATCATACTGTGCATATTATTATTTAGTTTGGTTTAATTTGTATTATTTTGCATTTTTTTATTTCTAGTGTATAAGATTGAACATTGAAAAATGTTTATTTTTCATTTACATTTTTCTTTTACAAGTTCTCTTTGAAGTTACTTATCTATTAAAGATGTTGTCTATGTTGCAAATATTTTGTCCCATTTTGCCATCTTAATTTATTGTGGTACAATACACATAACATAAAATTTACCACCTTAACTATTTTTACATGTACAGTTCAATGGTATTAAATACCTTCATAATGTTGTGCAGCCATCACCACGCTCCCTGGCTAGAACTCTAATCATTCTGAACTGAAACTATACCCAATAAACAATGGCTACTCATTCCCTCCTCCTCCCGGCCCCTGGTAACCACCATTCTGCTTTTTTTATTTTTTTTGAGACAGAGTCTCACTCTGTCACCTGGGCTAGAGTGCTGTGGTGTCAGCCTAGCTCACAGCAACCTCCAACTCCTGGACTCAAGTGAACCTCCTGTCTTAGCCACCCAAGTAGCTGGGACTACAGGCATGTGCCACCACGCCCGGCTAGTATTTTCTATTTTTAGTCACCTGGCCAATTTTTAGTAGAGACGGGGTCTCACTCTTGCTCAGGCTGGTCTCAAACTCCTGACCTGGAGTGATCCTCCTGCCTTGACCTCCCAGAGGGCTAGGATTACAGGTGTCAGCCACTGCGCCTGGCCCCATTCTGCTTTCTATTTCTAGAGTGTGACCACTCTGTTTACCTCATGTAAATGAAATCATATAATATTTATCTTTTTGTGACTGGTTTATTTTACTTAGCATAATGACCTTGATGCATCCACGTTGAAATGTGTCAGAATTTCCTCCCTTTTGAAGGCTGAATAATATTCCATTGTATGAACATATCATATTTCATTTATCCATTCATCTGTCAGTGGACATTTAGGTCATTTCTACCTTTTTTGACTACTGTGAATAATGCTGCTGTGAATATTGGTGTACAAATACTGTGCGTATTGTTTTATAAACTCCTTTTTTAAACTCAGTCATATATATTGAGCGTCCTTCTATCTCACTGTGCCTCTGACATCATTTTTAATGTCTATATTATATCCATATGCCATAATTTCTTTTATTAATATTCTTTTGTTGGGTCTCTAACTTGTTTCCAAATTTTTATTCTTATAATGTGAACAACTTTGTTGTGACCTTCCTTGATTATTTCCTTACAGTATCAAATTCTTAAGGGAGAATTTGTGAGATCAAATAGTATGTGAAGGCTGTGATAAGTGTTGCCAAATTGTCCTCCAGGAAGGTTGACCAATTTGCCCTCCTTGGAACAGTATAAGAGAGTAAGACTTGAAAGAGGAGTCCATTGTCTGTATTTCCCAGGTGGTTATCATGCTAAACAGTGGTGGTAGTCTTTGAAATGCTGCAACCAGTTGATACACAGGATGACACCTGTTTACTTACCATTTGGGAAGCCTTGAGAATGAAGCCTAACACGAAACAGACCACACTCATTATCTTGCATAGCCGTTCACCAGTGTAGACTTTCCCCACAATATGAAATCTCTTATGCAGATTTGGAGGAGATTTCTGGCTTCCACACCATCATGTAGATTTCAACATAGGGCCAGTCTGCACGTGTTTGGAAAAAAGTTTACTACATAGAATTTGGAGAGGAGAATGACTTAATCCCCTTTCCAAAAGAAAAAGTCATGATTTCCATAATTTTCTCTGTTTAGGAAGAAGGAGGAGGAGAAAAAAAGAGAGGTATTAAATAATCCTGTGAAAATGAAGAAAATCAAAGAATTGGTAAGTAGTGTATCAGAGAAGCACCAAGAGTATCTTTTAGCTACATGAGAACTTCTCTTTATTCACTCTTACCTTATGAGAAGGAAAACAGAGTGGCCTTTAAAATTTTTGTCTTTTAGGCCAGGCATGTTGGCATGTGCCTGTAGTCTCAGCTACGTGGGAGGCTGAGGTGAGAGAAGGGAGGATTGCTTGAGCTCAGGAATTTGAGGCTGTAGTGCACTATTACGGCACCTATGAAGAGCTACTGCACTCCAGCCTGGGTGACATAGCAAGACTCTGTCTCTAAAACAAACAAAAAACCTCACAGAGCTGTACATCAAAAAGAGTGACAATATATTGTAAATTAAAATTCATAAAAGGGGTAAGATTAAAATATGTGTGACCCCAAGTTGTAGACAAAAGCTTTAAAAAAGTTTTTGTCTTTTAGAGACCATCTCCTGGTGATTTTATATAATCTTAATTTATTAATCTTAATTGCACTTGATTTCTTCTTTTGTCTTTTGGTTGGAAAAAACACCATGTGGTGTCATTTTTCTAGAAAAAAGAGGGATGTAGACTATGCTTGTGCAAAGCGTTATCATGTAGTGTGTTCAGGACATCAAGGGTATGCCCTTGTCATAGTATAAAGCTTCTAGGACCCACTTGTCTTTCACATGACATATTATGTGATTATTTCTTGGATTAGTTGGTAAGGAAAATTAAACGTTGACCTTGCAGTCCTGATTACTTTCAGTGGAGTTGGAGTACTTTTGACGTAGAATGGAAACTCCTAGACAGTGGTTCAGGTAACCATTAAAAAACATGAATTCCTAGCCTCACCTACCAGGGATTCTGTTCAGTAGTTGAGACTGCGTTTGTGCACAACCAGGGTTAATACCCTACCCCTCCTTTGTGGACAGGGAACCCCTGATAATGTCCTGGACCTCTGTAGCCCCAGAGGCATGGAGTCAGGCAGTCTGTGCATGACCCAGTCCCCTCACAGGAGGATGATGGGTCTCAGGAATCTTGTGTGGTTATGTTCTGGCATTTTCTAGTTGCAAATGAGTCTGGATAAAAAGGAGAAGAAGAAAAAGAAGGAGAAGAAAAAGAAGCACAAGAAACACAAGCACAGAAGCTCGAGTAGCGATCGTTCCAACAGTGAGGATGAGCACAGCCGGGGGAGGTGAGCACGTGGAGGCTGGCCTCCGTCATGGCTGAGTCACTTGCTCATTCACTCATTCATTCCACAGAGGTGGACTGAACCCCTGCCCTATGCCAGGAACTGCCAGGTACTGGCTTGCGGTGGTGAACGCTTAGACACAGGCTCTGTCCCTAGGCAGCTTGCCATCTGGCATCTTCCCTGGAGATGCTAAATGTGGGTGGATCTCTTGACCCACATTTAGCATCTCCAGGGAAGATGCTAGACCCCTAACAGAGCTGACTTTAGCCTTGTAGGTTTTAGGTCAGACATCCTGGGTGTGACTCTGTTTCATCTAAGCTTATGATTCCTCTAGGACTGAAGTGGACTTTATGTAGGCTTTCTCTTTTTAATGGATTAATGAGCCCACGTGGGCCCATTCTGTCTTCCATGTGGGAGCAGTCAGCTCCGCTGCTGCTGACTCACTATTAGTCCCTGGAATAGCAGCATGAGGTGAGAGGAGAATGTGTTCAGGCGTTGGGGCTGAGAAGTGAGGCCCACGGTTTTTTGTAGGAAAAACTTGACTGTGCTGATGCATCTTCCAGCAAAGATAGTCCAAATAGAGAAACATACTGCCAAGTAATAGCTGGGAAGTGGGAAAGGTCACATTGGAAGCAGGAAGCATGTTTCAGCATAAGAGATTTGAACTGGACCTTCGTGTATTTTCTTTTTTGATGAGTATGTGTATTTTAATCTCTTAGATCTCAGAAGAAAATGGCAAATTCCTCCCCTCTTTTGTCCAAAGTCCCTGGATATGGCTTACAGGTAGGAATGTGGGCTCCTTGGAGGAAGTGACTGTGGGATTGTGGACCCTGACAACTGCAGAGAGCAGGGAGTTGGGCAGTGAAGGCTGGGACCACCAGAGTCAGGCCCATCCCTATCCCTGAACCTTGTCCTGTGGCTGAGGGCCCTATGAGCAGGGAGGCTAAACCAGCAGTGGAGCATTCAGGCATCCTGCCCATCCCTCTGCATGTAATTTACATGAAATGCATACATTTTAAGTGTACAGGTTGATGACTTTTGACAAATGGTCCCCTCTGTATTTTTGACCTAGGTCCTTATCCTTCATGCTTCTGCCTCTTGCTCTTCCTTAGGCTGTAGGGAAGCACCACGCCAAGTATCTAATATATTCTTCTAGGGGATTCTGAAGATAATGGTCCTAAGTTTATACAATTCTCCGATAATTCTGGGTGATGGGATTGGTGTGCCCAGTTGGCTCCTTATAGAACTTCCTTGCTTATTCATCTCCTGTTTCACTGTGTTTTCTCCTGAACTGCTAGATTTTCCTATAAATAGCATCTCTTCTCTTCTCTTCCTTAACGACATAGGTCAGGAACTCTGACCGTAACCAGGGACTGCAGGGTCCTCTGATGGCCGAGCAAAAGAGAACACACGGGGTAAAGAACCATTCCAGATCCAGAAGCTCCTCCCACTCACCCCCCAGACATGCCAGCAAGAAGAGCACCAGGGAAGTGGGGTCCCGGGACAGGAGGTCTCGATCCCCAGGGAGAAGGTCACGGTCCCCAAGGCCCAGCAAACCGTGAGTGTGGGATTCACTGGGAAATAACCTGTGACAGTGGGGGCCTGGTCACAACAGGCACTTGCTTTTGGTGATGTCCAATCGGAGACTTTCCCAAATGTCTTTGCTTTCTTATTTCCTTTACATCATTTTTTTTTTTCACCTCTGTGTCAAGCTCAGGCCCCTAGAAGCCCGTATCTGTAGGTGTGTACCGTGCTAGCACACTCTGGGGGGAGTCTGATGTGAAACTTTATGTACCCTGCGCCTTTGTTTTTCTTGCATTTCTGCCCTCTGCTGTCTTCCATTCGGATTATAGTTCTAAGACTATTAGCATGTCTTCCATCGTTTGAGGTACATATTATAAGACCCTGGATTGAAAAGGCTTTTCCCCTCTATGTCCATTACAGACACAATTCTAAGGTGAACAGGAGAGAGAGAGGCCAAACTAAGAGCCCATCACCCAAAAAAGAGGTCTACCAAAGGCGGCATGCTCCTGGATACACCAGGTGAGTCGGGAGCCCAGTAGATTACATTCTCGTCTGCAAGCCTGAACCTAGAAGTGGCTCAAACCAGGGCAAGTGGATACTTGATATTACCTTTTTGTCAAACTAACTTTTACGCATTTTGTCAACTTTTAATGATCTGTCCCCCACCCCACACGCACACACACCATGTGAGGCATATTGAAAGGATGAAGAAAATAGTTTTGGCATACACAACGAACAATTGTTTAAGTATCTGTCTCTCACCATCTGTAAACATATTCATTCTCATAGAGATTTCCACACAGAAGCTTTCTGAAGAGATTGTTCCTTCTCGAGGCATCAGCTAAAAGGGAAACAGCATACCCTCCTTGAGGGCAGACGTCCTCTGAGTTTGAGTGGGATGCGGAGTGGGTTAGAGCACAGGGGCGTGTAGCCCTGGGGACCTGAGGAAAGGTGGCTGTGGCCATGAAAGGCTGTCCCTGGGGGTCCAGGTTGCGCTCAGTAGAAGTTTAGATGAGGTGGGCAGCTTTTGTGACCATCCTTTTACTGCCCCATGGGATGTATAAACCAGCATTTCCAAACAAATTGGCTATACATTAGAATTATCTGGGAAGTAGCTATTCAGTGGGAGGACTGCTTGAGGCCAGGAGTTCCAGACCAGCCTGTGCAATATAGCAAGACTCCCAACTCTAAAAAAAACTTTTTTAAAATATCATCTGGGAAGCTTAAAAACAAAAAAATCCCATTACTTAGCTATACGCCAGCCCTATGACATTAAAATCTCTGGAGGTGGACCGGACATCAGTATTTTTAAAGCTCCCCATTGATTCCAGCGTGCAGCCAATACTGAGAAGTAAGCTCTATTATTCATTGTGTTGTTAGAAGAGAGATGGACTCCAAGGTCTTTTTAACTCTTTGTTTGTTTGTTTGTTTGTTTTGAGACAGGGTCTCACTCTGATGCCTGGGCTAGAGTGCAGTGGCGTCATCATGGCTCACTGCATCCTTGAACTCCTGGGCTCAAGAGATCCTCCTGGCCTCCCAAAGTGCTAGGATTACAGGTGTGAGCCACCAAACCTGGCCTCTTTTACTCTTAATTGCCTGATACCCTAAATTTCCATGGAACAGAAACTTTTTGAAAAGGTTTAATTATTATGTTTTAGCCAGGTGCAGTGGTGTGGGCCTGTAATTCCAGCTACTTGGGAGGCTGAGGTGGGAGGATCTCTTGAGCCCAAGAGTTTGAGACCAACCTGGGTGACATAGTGAGACCCCATCTCAAAAAAAAAAAAGGTTTAATTATTTTGTCTGGCAATTTTTCAAAATATGTGACGTAATTCTCTGCCTTCCCAGAGTATACGATGCATAACTTAATCTTTTATGGGTGAGATGTGGGGCCAGTTCTTCAGCTGAACTGTAATTCACACTGCCCCTGGGATTGCTTGTGAGAGCATTTTTTTTTTCTTTTAATAGAGACAGGGTCTCACTCTGTCTCTCATGCTAAAGTGCAGTGGCGTGATCATAGCTTACTGCAACATCAAACTCCTGGGTCAAGCAATCCTCCCACCTCAGCCTCCCAAAGTGCTGAGATTACAGGTGTGAGCCACTGTGCCCAGCCTATTCTGTGGAGTTTTTAAAAGGATGTGTAGTCATTTCACTATAGATAACTAAATATCAGGTTTCAGTATCTTAAGTTTGTTTCTGAAAGCAGGGCTTCCACTCTCTTATGAGGCTCCAATAATTATTTTTCCTCTTACAGGGATCTGTATGTATATCACATCTGTTTGAGAATCAATAGATTTGGACGTCTGCCATTGTTAAGTAGTGACTAAGCTATTCATCTCCTCTAACTTCATTTGCAGTGAGTGCCAGGGAAGATCTACCTATTTCTTTCTTTCTTTCTTTTCTTTTTTTTTTTGCTTAGCCTCTTTACTTCCATGTACTACCTATTACTTTCTTTTTTATAAATACATTTTTTAATTTTTAAAAAATTTTTAGTCTTATACCTTGAGGACAATATACTGCCTATCACTTTCTGAGGTTGAGTTGAATCCTCCAGGCTTCTAGCTGCAAGCTTAGTCACACAGTTGTGTCCTCAGGGGCTGCGTCATGAACTTCTAAGCATCTCTCATGGATAGATGGTAGATGCCAACAGTTACATGGATAACTTAGTCCTCTGTTCTTCTGTAAGTTGTTGAGCAAACAATTGGGATATACTTGCTATAGGTTTAGACTCTTGATTAGTTCTTAATTTATTTCATATTTAATGTTTCAGAATAATCACTCTAGAGATTACTGAGATTATGGAATACTTCACTAAAGGTCTTTGAAATTTGGATGAAACCTCCTGACCAAGATGTTAGGAAGGAAGGGCCCTCACGCTGGCTTGGCACTGGGCTGGGTGTTTCCTTGGAGAGAGCAGTGAGCTGCAGAGCCTGGGGTCCTCCCTGGCCTCTGTGCTCCGTGTGCGCCTTCTATTTTTTTGCTGGGTGATACCTGATAGGATGGTGTTTGTGCTCAACAGAAAACTCTCAGCAGAGGAACTAGAGCGAAAACGGCAAGAGATGATGGAAAACGCCAAGTGGCGAGAGGAAGAGCGACTGAACACCCTCAAGAGGCACGCTAGGGATGAGGAGCGTGAGCAGAGGCTGGAGAAGCTGGACTCCCGGGATGGGAAATTTATCCAGTGAGTGCATCTTCTTCCTGTCTGGGGGCTTTCATGGGCATGGGCTCAAGGAGGCAGCTGGCAGCTGGTTCCTTGTGTTCTGAGTGTTTCTGTGTCTGTGCAGAGAGAACGCAGAACTCAGCCTCCAGACCACCTTTGCTACCACTCCCAGCTTCTGGCTAGGCAGTGGGATGTTTTTGGTTTGAGGGGAGGAGAAGTGAATTGCTATTTTCGAAATCATTGAAACTCCTTGGCTTTCCTTTTAAATAAGAATTTCATGGCTCAGGAAGCCTTTTCCCAATGAGGCTTTGATTTATTTTTCAAAACAGCTAAATTTTCCTTTATGGACATTGGTTTAAAAATGTGTTTCCAGATGGAGTCACTGGGAAGGTATCTATGTGGGCTTCAAAGAGCTTGTGTTTCTATAGCTGCTTTATGGCTAGCAACCCATTTCTTCTAATTCTGCCAGATAGATGGCCGAGTGCGAAATGTTTTTGACTTTCCTTCGCCTGTCTTCTCTTCCCAGCCGCATGAAGCTGGAGAGTGCGTCTACTTCCTCCCTGGAGGATCGAGTGAAGCGGAATATCTACTCTCTACAGAGAACCTCAGTAGCTCTGGAGAAGAACTTTATGAAAAGATGAAAACTGTCCCCTCTCTTACTGGTTTTCCTGAATTTTCCAGGGAGGCTGCTGACCCCTTAAAACTTCTCTTTATAAGAGTTCAAATGACTTCTTCCACAGATATCAAATGACCACTGTTCAAAGTGACCCCCCTCCATTGATTCCTGAAACGGCTCACTTCCTTTGAGAACCAGTGTGACCTGCTCTGTGGGACTCTCAGTAATGTATGCTGGGCGCAGAGTGGGTTTTGACTGTTTTTTAAGGATGGGCACTGGACCGTCTTGGTGTGAGGACGAAGGCTGCTCGCTGCCGTTGTACTACGTATCACGCCGCTTTCCTCTCACCTGTGTGAACACACCGCATCTGTAGAAACCGGACCGTTCAGAAAATGCTCTCCAGAGTTACTCAGATAGATTGTGCTTACTGGGATAGATGAACGTTTACCTGCTTTAGTAGATCATGTGACAACAGAATGATGTGCGGTTAGGGCAGAGCCAAAGTGATGACAAAGAATATGAAAGAGAAAACAATACAAAAAACCCTAAATGAACTGTTCAGTATTCGGCACTGTAAAAGAATAATGTATATATGTACAAATGTATAATTTTTACATGCTTTTAAAAAAGTTAGCTTTGTGAGAATATTTTGTTTGATTAATGACTTTACTATGTAATAGAACCACATCCGACCTTGTTAGCAAGTAATACAGTGAGGGAGTCCAGCTCATTTTTCTCTCTGAATCCGGCTGGTTTAGGAGGAGCCTGGGTTTATTGATAGGGTCTAGGGTATTTGTCCTTTTCTGCTGCTTAGATTCTCTAATGTAGGCAGTGCAGCAATGTAGTCAGATGGTTTTAGGAGACAGGAACAAATTGCCAGTATGCTCCTTGGCTCCTAAAGTAAAATAAAACGGAAGCTGTTTATTTCATGGCCTTTTTTTTTTAATCATGTAGTAACTTTACTACAATTCTAGATTTTCAAGAGTTGTTTACTACTATTTTTTTAGTCAGGTATTTAAAGAACCAAAACAAAACTCAAGGAGCCATTCTCCTGTCTTTACGCCTTTTCCCTTCTCTATTCTTTTTGTTTTTTTAGAGACAGGGGGACACTATGTTGTCCAGGCTGGTCTCCAACTCCTGGCCTCAAGCAATCCCCTGGCCTTGGCCTTCCAGAGTCCTAAGAGTGTAGGTGTGAATCACCAGACTTGGCTCCTAGGCCCTTTTGACCCACACACTAGCTGGGCAATTTCCTTGTTTTGCTAATTACTAATTCTGCTTAAAATGTATTTGGATTTATATTTTTGAGCACTTAGGATGCCAGACTCTGCCATGCTTAAAACCCAGTCTTTTCCATAAAGAATGTTAACATATGCTCATTATTCATTTAATCACCTCATCATGCTTCCCTATGCTAGCGTTATGTTTATTGTGTCACTTCGTGATGAAAGGTACATTAATTTTTGTAACTGTTTAAAGAGTGACCATGTGCGTTTGAGAATTCTCATACAGAAGGAACAATGTTGACCCATGATTTGTGTCGAATATATGGAGATCCTTCATCCTAGAAATAATTATGTAACAAAGCGTGGGGCAGTTTACTCAAAGATTTCATGAGATGAGCCATAGAATCAGAGGATTATTAAGATAGGCGTCTGAAGGTACTGGCGGTTTCTTAACTTGACCCTTTGCCCTGTGGAGGCTAGGTGACAGGTGGGTGGGCACGGGACCCATTCATAAAAGCCAGGGCTCCCGACCTGCTCCTCTCATTGGCCCTGGGGGAAGGGGCGTGCCCCGCGGGTGGAGCACGCCCTCGGCCCAGGGGAGTGGGAAGATCCACGCCTGGGTGGAGCTAGGGGGCGTTCCTCGGTTTTCCAGGGTGGACTTCCTTTCCCCTTGCTGTGTCCCTCCTCTCTCCCCCGGGGTGGGGATGGTACGGCCCACCCTCCTCGCACTCCCGCCCCTCCCTCCCGGAGCTGTGGCGCCGCCGCCATCTTGGCACTTCAGGTTGAGGGAAGCGCCAAAGCCTGGCTTTGGGGGGGTCCGGGCAGGGAGCCCCTCCCGCGGTACACAGCGAGAGTGGCCCATCCCTCCTCCCCTCCCCGCTCCGGCGCGGGGCTCTGAGGCCTGCCGAGGCCGGCCCCGTTCCTGTCAGGCCCGGGGAGGAGGGGCGGGCGGGGCGGCCGCTGCCTCCCCGGGACGGGCGGTACCACCCGGGCGGGGAGGAGACGGCCTGGTGACGGCGGGGCGGGGGCACCGCCCGGGGGCGGGGTGCGGAGCGGGCCGGCCGGCTCCCTGGGGCGGGGCGGGCCGGGGAGGGCGGGGCGTGGGGCGGACTGAACCACCGGGGCGGGGTGGGGAGGTAACGGGACGGGCGCGACCATGGCGCGGTGAGGGAGCGGGGGTGGGGATCGGTCTGGGGGAGGCCTGGGGCCGCTGGCTTGTGCGCTGTCTCCGCCGCCCCCCCTTTCGCCGCCGCCGCCGCCGCCGCCCCGGGCATGTCGTCCAACTGCACCAGCACCACGGCGGTGGCGGTGGCGCCGCTCAGCGCCAGCAAGACCAAGACCAAGAAGAAGCATTTCGTGTGCCAGAAAGTGAAGCTATTCCGGGCCAGCGAGCCGATCCTCAGCGTCCTGATGTGGGGGGTGAACCACACGGTAACCAGCTCCCCGCGCGCACCCCTCCGAATGTGGCCCGGAGCGCTCCCACGCCCCCCGCGGCCCCGTGCCCTCGCCCCGCGAGCCCTGCCGGTGACGCCTGCTACCCCTTGCCAAGCCACTTGCACGCCCACCCCACCCTTGCACGCCGTCCGGCCCGGTGTGCGCTCCCCGCGCGCCACGCGAGGCCTGGTGTCTCCATGGTATGCTGTCGCCTGCTTCCCTTCCCTCCAGCCCCTCTGGCTTCCTGCGTCTGATGTATTCGCTTCGGGCAGCCCCTGGAGCGCAGAGGGGAAGGCCTGGGTGCAGTGGAATCGCTTTCATCCCCTCTCCCTCTCTTCTCTCCTCACCCTGTTAGTTGCATGTGTATTCCCCCTTGTTCCTTACAGCGGGCTGCTAGCGCTGTCCAGGTGACATGGCAAGTGGCATTGGCCTGCTTGAATAGTCCTCTATTTCTTGTCATTTAGTGTGTGTGGCTGTTCAAAGTTTCCCATCCTCCAGGCCTCCTTACTCCTGGTTCTGGAAATCCTCCCTGGGTTTCCTTTTTTCTTCTTGAACAAGATGTATCAACTGGAGAAGCAAAGGCTTCTTTGAACCACAGACACTTTACCAGGATCTCCCTGGATTAGGGAGAAGAGAGAATGTAGCCATTTGAGAGAAGGGGAGGCCTGATTATAAGGAGGGACTATTCATAGTAGAAATAATGTGTCTTCTGGTATTTTCCTGTGGTGTTCATATCAAAGAAGTTGACTTCTTGTGTAGTGTATGGTCCCCAAGTGTGTATTGTATGGTCCCCAAATGTGTGATGATACATGGTGATTATTGTCTTAGATGAGAGAGTGGTCCCTTGGATTCTTGGGGTGCTCTGAGATTGTTAACTGTTTCTGCCAGGAAGTTGGACTTGACACAGTGTTTGACTTGACACAATGTTTACATGCTGTTTGTTTAGGGTCTTTCTTCTTCCCCTTCCAACTACTTGCTTCTTGCCTTCTGACTATTTCTTTGTGAGTCCCTGTGCTAGGCAGGAGCAGAGGAAATAAAAGAACCTGAAACACCAGTTTCACCAACTAGAAGTTTGGATTTAGGAAGATCAAGCTTGGGTTTCCTGTGGATTTCAATTGGTTAGGCTCCCTGACTTTTTTGAGCACTTGAAATTGCCCACAAGTCCAAAGTATGACAAAGAGGGCCAGTAAGACTTTGCTTTGCTTTGGTAGAGGAGCTGGAGGTGCTTTTGGGTGGAGATTGATGAACCATACTCTGAGCTAAGGTTTCAGATCTTTACATCCGATATAGAAAAGCACATGTATGTGCATGGTGAGGTCTTTGTTGGTTTCCTTGTCTTGGGCAGGTTACTATTTTCAGTATGCTCACTGGGGTTAATGAGGGTCCAGCCAGGGTAGATGGAGAGTACCACTGGTGTAATGCCCAGACCTCTAGGAGCTGCTTCGGGCCAGCAGTCCAGCACAAGGTTGTTATTCCTGCTTCCTGGTTGCCTCAGGGGCAACCTTTCTAGGGAAACTGGGTCATCAAAATGTGAACCCCGTGTCCCTTTCTGGAAGTCATTTCTTGATTTTGTTCTGTATCCTGCTTATCACCAGAAAGCATCTTATCTGTGTAGAGAAGTGGTAGAGGCCGGAAAGGCAGGAGTATTGTAGTTAGCCAGAAGGAACCTTGCATCCCTTATTTTACGTATGAAGAAATGGAGGCCCCAGGTGGAGGGTTAGCTTGCCTGTGGTCACAGCAAGAGGTGTAGCTCATTGTCCAGCACTGTGGGGCTGTGTTAGCTAATGGTGGTGCCTGAGTGGCAGGTCTTGTTTTCTTTGCCCCGTTCCTCTTCCTCTCTCTCAGCCAAGTCTCAGGATAGGTGGGAACTATAGTCTTGTTAGAAAACCTAGATGATTACTCTGGGTTATGTGCCCTCGCGTGCCAGCTCCTGGGAGTGTGTGTAGTGCTCGGTGTCCAGATAGACAGGCAGTGAGTCTGTCCAGATGTAGGCATCTGATGGAAGCCTCTCAATGGCAGAGGAGCTACCTGTGATTCCTACTGTCTTGGACAAAGTGGTCACTTTCTTTTTTCACTCACTAAAGATAAAAGTTTGTTTAGGGGGCTAGCTGGAAAGGCATTGACTTTAAGCAAGATCCATGCCTCTGGGCATAATGAGCAGGCACCTCAAGGGAAAAGCACTAAGTGCCACTGCCCTGGACAGGCTGAACTTCGATGTCAGTTAGTCCCAAGTTTTTTTGCTTCATCCTGCCTTGCAATAAGGTCTGGAACTTCAGTGTCCATCTGGGAAATGGAGACATCTGCCCAGAAGAAGAGTGTAACATCTTGTAATTGGCAGTAGTTCCTAACCTTTTTTTTTTGAGACAGAGTCTCACTCTGTTGCCCAGGCTAGAGTGAGTGCCGTGGCGTCAGCCTAGCTCACAGCAACCTCAAACTCCTGAGCTTAAGCGATCCTCCTGTCTCAGCCTCCCGAGTAGCTGGGACTACAGGCATGCACCACCATGCCCGGCTAATTTTTTCTATATATATTTTTAGCTGTCCATATAATTTCTTTCTATTTTTAGTAGAGATGGGGTCTCGCTCTTGCTCAGGCTGGTCTCGAACTCCTGAGGTCAAACGATCCGCCCACCTCGGCCTCCCAGAGTGCTAGGATTACAGGCGTGAGCCACCACGCCCGGCCAGTTCCTAACCTTTTTGGCACCAGGGACTAGTTTCATGGAAGAGAATTTTTCCATGGACAGGGGTCGGGGCCGAGATGTCATGGTTAGGGGAAGGGTGGTACAGAGCTCAGGCGGTGATATGTGGCCCATTTCCTAGTGGGCCATGGACTGGTACTGGGCTCAGCCCGGGGGTTAAGGACCGCACGTCTAGGGGATTAGGACCATATTGTTCTTCGTGGATTGCTGGCCTTTCTTGGAGGTTCCTTTCCTACAGAAGCCTGCTGCTACAGCTTTTTGCCATCTGAGGATTCAGATATCACCCTTTCTGTGATTCTTTAGTTTCTCACCCATTCAGGCATGTTAGTCTATAGCTAATGGTGTATCATACATGAAGAATGGATATGTCTTTATCTACAGCAAAAGTCAGTTCCTCCTTCATGAGGTGGTTGGTTTACTTTTGGGTGGAAAAAGAGAAAGAGAGGACTTTGAACACAGTGGTGTTACAGGAGCTGCTGTCATGGACAAGAGATGCGGTCCATGGATTTTGCAGAGGAAGAGTGTGTAGGAAACAAGGAGAAAAATCAGAAGACTTTATACTGTTAAGGAGAGAATTAATAAAAAGAGAAAACTAGTGTTTTGGTGGATGAAATGCAGTTCACAGGTATGGAATTAGGGAAGAGATGGCTTCAGAAAAGAGCATGGAGACCAGGGAAGGCAGATCTGGCTTGATACTTCTTGGCCAATATAGGAACCAGGTATGTGTGAACACTTATACGGATCAGAAGAATAGGAGCAGTTGATGGTCACTATATTTAACTATTTGAGATACTGCCAAACTGTTCTCCAAAGTGGCTGTACCATTTTACATTTCTACCAGCAGTGTGTAAGGGTTCCAGTTCCTCCACATCCTTGTCAACACTTGTTATTGTCTGGTTTTTTTTTTTTACTATAGCCATTCTAGTGGGTGTGAAATGGCATCTCATTTTGATTTTGATTTGCATTTCCCTGATGGCTAATGATGTTAAACATCTTTTTATGTGCTTATTGGCCATTTGTATATTTTCTTTGGAGAATGACTACTAAATCCTTTGCCCACTTAAAAAAAATTTTTTTGCCTATTTTTAAATTGAGTTGTCTTTTTATTATTGAGTTGTAAGTGTTCTTTTTATATTCTAGGTACAAGTCCCTTATCAGATATATAATTTACAAATATTTTATCCCATTCATTGGATTGTCTTTTTCATTTTCTTTTTGGTATCTTTTGAAGTTCAAGTTACTAATTTTAATATTAAAAGTCCAGTTTATCTATTTTTCTTTTGTTGCTTGCACTTTTGGTATCATATCTAAGAAGACTTTGCCTAACCCAGGGTCATAAATATTTACTCCTATATTTTCTTTTAAGAGTTTTATAGTTTTAGCTCTTTTAAAATATTCTTTTCTTTTCTTTTTGGAGACAGAGTCTTGCTCTGTTGCCCAGGCTAGAGTGCAGTGGTGTCATCATAGCTCACTGCAGCCTCAAATTCCTAGGCTCAAGTGATCTTCTTGCCTCAGCCTCCTGAGTAGCTGGGACTACAGGCATGTGCTACCATGCCCGGCTAATTTTTCTATTTTTTGTAGAGATTGGGTCTTGCTCTTGCTCAGGCTGGTCTCACACTCTTAGCCTCAAGCAATCCTCCTGCCTTGGCCTCCCAGAGTGCTAGGATTACAGATGTGAGCCACCATGTCCAACTTAAAAAATTTTTTTGTGGTCAGAACACTTAACTTGAGATCTACCCTCCTAACAAATTTTTAAGCGTACAATGCACTATTTTTGACCATAGGTACAATGATACACAGCAGATCTCTAGAGCTTATTCATCTTGCTTAACTGAAACTTTATGCCTGTTGATTATTAACTCCCTATTTCCCCTTCCCCAAACTCCTTGAGACCACCATTCCGTTCTTTGTTTCTATGAATTTGACAATTTTAGATACCTCATATAAGAGGAATCATGCAATATTTGTCATTCTGTGACTGGCGTATCTCACTGAGCATAATGACCTTGAGGTTCATCCATGTTGTTGCAAACTGCAGAATTTCCTTTTTTTTTAAAGATGGAATAGTATTCCATTGTATGTGTATGCCACATTTTCTTTATCCATCTGTTGATGGATTTAAGTTTTTTCATGTCTTGGCTCTGTGCATAGTGCTGCAGTATATATAGTTTTAGCTCTTACATTTAGGTCTGTAATCCATTTTGAGTTCATTTCTGTGTATGGTGAGAGGGACAGATTCATTCTTAAGTCTGCGCAGTTCCTCTCCTACGTTCCACCCCCATTCTGTCCACACTTTTTCTTTGTTTAATGCAGACCCCAGACCTCCTTTGCCTACCCTTTTTTCCTTGCCCTGCTGCTTTGAAAATCTTTAGTAAATTCCTGCTGTAGGAGGCCTTTGGATGAATTTGTTCGTTAGCAGGCCTTCCCACCTCACAGAGAACAGTGGGGCTCAGACAGCAGGAGAAGAAACACCAAGATGTAAAAAGGAGGAATAAACACAGGGGGGTAGATTTGTTGGCTCTTGTGGCTCTCTCTTCTTTCTCTTTTCCTTTTAGGAGTTTCATCTCTTGCTTAGACCTCCTTGGTCCTGGGAGTATGTTTCCAGTATATCATATTTCCTGATGGTGGCAAGTAACAAATGATTGCTGGTGGTGGCCAACCCATGGCTGAGCCACAGCAGAGCCCCAGACACATCTGGAAACCTGCATGCCTAGCCCAGGCCTCCTGGGTGAAAATTCCTAAGAAGGTCACACAGGGAAGCGGAGGCTTCTAGACACAGAAGTTCACCAGACTAGAACTGCCTACTGAATTTTCATCTCCAGTCAGATCGGCATAGAGTGAGCTCTCTGCTCCCAAGTCGTTTCCCACTCAGCTTGTTTAACCTCCTCATTATTGATGCTGATGGCTCATGGAGTTGATCATGTGGATAATCCAAAACCACTTACATGACGTGAGATACAACAGACTTACCTTCTTTGAGAGTATGTTTGGAGGTTCTAGCAGGGAAGTGTAGCTACTCGTGTACCCTTGACCAAAGAATGGTCCTTCTCTATGGGAGAAGGTCATCCTCTTCCACGGGGCATGCAGCTCCGGGAGGGACATACATGGAGTGGCGAGGGAGGAAGGGGACACATGCCTGGTCAGCCAGATCAGCCGAATCAACCCTGGTGATCAGTGGGGTGACAGATGTCACAGCTATATTGCCCTCACATCCAGATTTACCTTCCTAATGTGTTGTGTTTAGCCTGGTATTTGAATGAGTTTGCATTCCCCAAGTGTACTCCTGCAGAAGGTGAACGAGATTGGCCCAGAAATGTACTAGAGATAGTAAAGGAAGGACATATCTTCCTAAAACATTGGTTTAGTGCAACTTTTTGTGCTTCAAAATTTTAGTCGCCCCCTTTTGTTTACCAGATAGAGTTTATTCTTCTCTCCCTGGCATTTAAGACTCTCTATAGTCTGGTCATAGCCTCAATAGCTAACCTTAACCTGTCCCATCCTCCAGGCATGAGCCTTTGGCACGGTCACATCAGCCTTGCTGTTTCTTTTCTCTTTTTATCCTAGTGTTAGTCATCCTTTAGCCCCCAGCTCCCTCCATCCATCCTCCCTCCTGATATTGAACAACTGCTGTGTGCCAGTCATTGTGCTAGGAACATAAAAATGGGTGAGATAGAGTGCCTCTGCCTTCTGGGGACTCACAGCCTAGTGGGTAATCAGACATGTAAACAAGTAATTACCCAAGTGAATGTGATATTTAGGACATAAAGATGCACAAAGAAATGAGTAGTTAATTCAACCTGAGGTAGACTCACAGAAGTGTCATTTAGGCAGCTCTTGGATGATTCTCTTAGCTTTGTCCCTTTTCTTCTTACTGTCTTATCACCTGAAATGTCGTAACGGCCTTATGAATGGGCTTGCTTCCAATCCTTACTTGATTTTTATCCCAGAATTACTTTTCTGTATCACCCATCTCATTATGTGAGTTCCCAGACTTAAACCCAAGAGGGCTTCCCATTGTCTGCATAGTTAAGTCCAATTTATTACACAGTGGGCAAACCTAAGTTCAAACCCAGGCTCTGCCTCTTATTAATAGCATGCTTTGGAGCAGTAATTTTTGAAGCAGTAATTTTCTTGCTGAACTTCATTTTTATTTCCTATAAAATGAGCATAATGCTTTCCTTGCAGGGCTATTAGGATAGAAGCAAGGAATGGAAAACACTACCTTAGGCAAGATAGCTATGAGTAGGAAGGACTGCACAGCCAAGGTTTTCGCATCAGAGAGACCTGGGATCAAATGCTATCTCTGCATGTACTGTCTGTGTGATTTTCAGTAAGCTTCTCTGAACCTCTTTTGCAAAGTCAGATTAGTAATACTTTAAGTGACCATTAAGTATTAGAAATAATAGCATAGTACAGAACATATGTTATGGCCAGGCGTGGTGGGTCACTCCTGTAATCCTAGCACTCTTGGAGGCCAAGGCAGGAGGATCTCGTGAGCTCAGGAGTTGAAGACCAGCCTGAGCAAGAGCATGATGCCATTTCTACTAAAAATAGAAAAATTAGCCAGGTGTCATGGCATGCACCTGTAGTCCCAGCTACTCAGGAGGCTGAGGCAGGAGGATTGCTTGAGCCCAGGAGTTTGAGGTTGCAGTGAGCTATGATAATGCCACTGCACTCTATCCAGGGCAACTGAGCAAGACTCTGTCTCAAAAAAAAAAAAAAAAAAAAAATTGAGAATATATGTTGTATACGTGTGATGTATAGTATAATATATAATGACAGAAAGCAACGACCACTTACAGATATTCACTAAATGGAAGCAGCTGTTATTTATTGATATTGTAGTAGACTGTTCACCTATCTTTCCTGAATTCTCTCTCTCTACTCATTATCTTTGTCCTGCGCTGTTGCCCTCTATCCCACCCCCACCCCTGCACACACACTCACTGTTCCTACAGTGGGGCAGTATACATTCACAGCTCTGAGGCTTAGTTCTGACTGTTCCCATGGCCTGGGATTCCTTTCCTCTCATTTTTTGGAGAACTGCTGTCCTAGGCCTGTATTTCTCTGTAGCTTCCTCTAGGAACCAACCCTCTCACTCGTATTCCCAGGCAGAATCAATCATATCTTAATCTATTTTTCCATCTCCCTTTATACATAACTCAGTTATAGCACTCATCGCATTGTATTAGTTATTCATTGTCTTCCTAACTATACAGAGATGTCTTTTTTTTTTTCTTTTCTTGTATCCCCAGCTTTTGGCACAATATTAGCATATAGTAAGGCCCTTGATGTATTGAGTAGAAGTAAACTGAATAGACGTTTGGCAGAGTCTGAGCCAGATCAGAAAAGGCCTTGAATGTCAGACTAAGCAGTTAACACTTCAAGGTTGATGAGGAACCATGGAAGATTTGTAAGCAGGAGTGTAACATGATCTTATTTTAGATTCTTCCAGTGTCAAGTGCTCTTGGCAATACCAGGAAAGGCATTAGGTGCCTGTTTCTAGTCTGATGTGTGAGGACTGGGAGTCTGACCCTCTGCCATTCTTGTTGTCTCTGTCGCTGTGTCCTCTCTTAATTGTGTACTGCTTTGACTTCAGGTTTCACTGTGTCATGGGTTTGTCTCATCTCCACGAAAAGATTATAAGCCTCCTATTTCTTTCTTGTGTACAACACTTTCCCCCCTTGCATCCCTCTCGTCCCACACACACCCCTCACACAGAATGAAGCAGATATTTCAGGCAGTACTGTTCAATTGCAATGGAATAGAACTCTCTGGGATATAAAATTTAGCACAACTAAAAAAAATAGTATAGCTAATCCCTGGAGTGAATCATCTACATATGGTCTAGTGGAAGTGAGTCTATCTAGTTAAGATATATGAATTGTTCACCAATATATTATCTGAGTTAAAAATGTCCTGCTATTGGGTTGTATAATCAAGAATAGAGGTGAGGCCAGGTGTAGGTGTGGTGGCCTATAATCCTAGCACTCTGGGAGGCCGAGGTGGGGGGGATCACTTAGCTCAGAAGTTTGAGACCAGCCTGAACAAGTGCGAGACCCATCTCTACTAAAAATAAAAAAATTAGCTGGGTGTGGTGGTGTGCACCTGTAGTCCCAGCTACTCGGGAGGCTGAGGCAGAAGGATTGCTTGAGCCCAGGAGTTTGAGGTTGCTGTGAGCTAGGCTGACACCACGGCACTCTAGCCCGGGCAACAGAGTGAGACTCTGTCTACAAAAAAAAAAAAAAAAGAATACAGGTGAAGTGAGAACTAAAAATTTACCAGTTTAAACCATTTAAACTGTGCTGCACTAAGAGTTACACAAAGAATTAATGAATAGAACATTCTCAGATAGTTCTTTTTTTTTTTTTTTTTTTTTTTGAGACAGAGTCTCACTCTGTTGCCCGGGCTAGAATGAGTGCCGTGGCGTCAGCTTAGCTCACAGCAACCTCAAACTCCTGGGCTCCAGCAATCCTCCTGCCTCAGCCTCCCAAGTAGCTGGGATTACAGGCATGCGCCACCATGCCCGGCTAATTTTTTGTATATATATATTTTAGTTGTCCATATAATTTCTTTCTATTTTTAGTAGAGACGGGGGTCTCACTCTTGCTCAGGCTGGTCTCGAACTCCTGACCTCGAGCGATCCACCCGCCTCGGCCTCCCAGAGTGCTAGGATTACAGGCGTGAGCCACCGCGTCCGGCCTCAGATAGTTCTTATTAGAATAATTCATCCTGGCTAAGGGGCAGCTGACCCCTCTCAAGCAAGTGTTTTAGTCTTTTCTTTTTTTTTAAAATTTACTTATTTTTATTATTATTATTATTATTTTTTTGAGACAGAGTCTCACTCTGTTGCCCAGGCTAGAGTGCCTTGGCATCAGCCTACCTCACAGCAACCTCAAACTCCTGGGCTCAAGCGATCCTCCTGCCTCAGCCTCCTGAGTAGCTGGGACTACAGGCATGTGCCACCATGCCCGGCTAACTTTTTCTATATATTATTAGTTGTCCAGTTAATTTCTTTCTATTTTTTAGTAGAGATGGGGTCTCGCTCTTGCTCAGGCTACAGTCTTTTCTAGTTCTTCTAGTATCAAGCCTGGGTTGGCAGTGAATTTGGATCTTGGACTAACCCGGAATTGATTTGTAGTAATACTATAATGTTTTGGTATAAAACAATACTCTTTGAGCCAGTGATGTGTTCTTTCTAGCATGGAGGGATGAGCTAGAAAAGGCAGAATTGCATAAGAGCCCTGAACTCTTTGTTTCTGCTTTAACTGTCTGAGCCAGGCTTGATGTGCCAGGAAAAAGGAAATGGGACAGCCACCATGAATTGTTTCTGTTGGCAGAAAAACAAGGAAGTGGAATGGTTTCCTCTGTAGGCACAGATTTGAAAATCAAGTTCTCTTGTGAGCAACCCCCTGGAATGGGAACCGACCTGGCTCTTTTTTGGTGTTTTTTTGGTTGGGCTTTTGGGAGGGTTTAGCCTATGAAGGGCATCACAGGCTTGGATGCTGGGAATTTAAAAATCAACTTTATTGAGGAATAATTTACATACAATAAAATGCACACATGTTAAGTGTACAGTTTGATGAGTTTCAGCAAATATATATACCCATGTAACCATCACCGCAAACAACAAATAGAACATTTTTGTCACCCTAGAATCCTACTTCCCATATTCCTTTACACTCAGTCCCCCCACCCCCCACCAACCTACCCATGCAAATTGTCTGATTTCTCTCACTATAGATTCCTGTTCTAGAATTTCATATAAATGGAATTACACAGGATATACTCTTATGTCTCAGTCAGTCGGTTTTTGCCAGCAGTTTATTGAGTACCTACTCCTCTGCCAACTTGTAATACTACTCCCCTCCCCTGTTCACATACGTGCACTCCTACACTTTCCTTGATTTCCCCATGAGTAAACTGGATTTTTTACCACGGGTGGGAAGGTATAGTTCCCCAGCCCATTTACTGCACTAACTTGAACTTCCATCCTCTGACATTTCTAAATAAAAAAGGTTTGGAACATAAAAGGGGCAGCAAATTAAATGCCATTTCCCCCACTTATGCTCCTAGTGGAGTCTTAATGACTCTAGGTTATCCCCTCACTGGCACCTGGGGCCTCATTGAGATAATAGGATTTGCAAGGAAAGTGTCTGGGAGACACAAGGCTGTGCACCCTCCCCCCCAATCCATTAAGTCAGGACTAAGGTTTCTTCTGTAAATCCTGAATGCATTAGTGGCAACTGGGTTGAGGGTCAAATGTCAAATACTCTGCTGTGCTAGGAGAGGACATCTGTGGCTAATTAGACCACTAATTGGCTCAACTGAGGGTGGGGAAGGGCAAAATCTGCCCTCTCAGCTCTGCGCCAGTGGGAAACCAGCTCCCTGTCCAGGATCCAGCTCCCTGAAGGAGGTGAAAGACAATGAGAAGGTTTGTTTGTAGTAGGGGCAAAGCCTCCTGCCACATCTCCCCCAGTCCAGCATAAGGCAGGCCATGGCGTCAGGAACTGGCCCGGCTTTCATCGAGAAGGTCAGAGTGGGCCAATGGCCAGATTTCTACCTCTTTTGGCTCACTTTAAATATAATCGTTTACTTTAGGGATATGAGTTATACACCCACACAAATTCATCCAGCTTTTTTCTGCCTTGAGCTAATTTCTTGAGTGACCCACAATTTGTATGAAGATGTTCAAAGGCCTTAATTATTAATAATACCCACTTAGGTTGGGGGACATTTATTATTGCATTTGACAAATATTTATTGAATACCTGCCATATGCAAGTCATGGTGCCAAGCACTGTGGAACCCTCAAAGATTAGTTAGATGATCTTTATTTAGAAAGATAAGTAGTATGGTATCGCCTAGCCTAGTCTAGCAGGCTCATGAAGTTTGTAAGCATTAACTCCAAAATGAATAAGGCTGTGAGATGAGTAGAAGATAGACACAAACAATGCTTCGGGGATCCCAGGACGGGAAAGAGTATTTATGGTCTAGAGAATCTTGGAAAGCTCAAGGTGCCTTTTGAGCTGGACCTTATTGGATGGGGAGAATTTAGGTAGAGATGAAGCTGGGAACTTACTTGAAGAGAAGAGCAGAGATAAAGAGGGAATCTATGGATGTGGTTTTAGAAAGATGGTGGCATCCACATTGTAGCATATTGTCTCTCTGAGGCCAGTGGCCTCCTGGCTGAGAACCTCACTTTCTCCTTGCTTTGCAGATCAATGAGCTGAGCAATGTCCCAGTCCCTGTCATGCTAATGCCAGATGACTTCAAAGCCTACAGCAAGATCAAGGTGGACAATCATCTCTTCAATAAGTAAGTTGTCTGCGATGGTGGGAGTGGGGGCCAAGCCAGCACCTGGTAGAGCGTGACAGCAACACTTGGATCACAGAGCTGACGAACTGGCTGGGAAAATGCATTCGTTATGTGCCTCTCCCCTCACATTGTCTTGTCATCCCACTCCTTTATCAGCCTACCTCTAGTGTCACCTGTGGCGAGTGGCTGGGCCCGGGGTGGTTCACCTAGGGCCAGCTCAGGTAGACGTGAGCTGCTCGGAATCTGAGCTGTCTAGCATGAGGCTGCAGCAGTGGCCCTATCTTGATCTTAGGCTGAGGTGGGAAGCTGCTAGGCATGCTTCTGGCCTGGGGTGCAGCCAAGCTCATTTCTCTCCTTCTGGTCTATGAACAAGTGGCTGAGCATGGTGCTCAAGGGCACTACCCAAGTAACTCTCCCATTTTTGTTTGTTGTGGCTTCTTGGATTAGCACCAGTGTCAGAAGGTCGCCTCAGACATTGTTGGAGACACGCCAGCAGCCATCTCACCTGGCACAGCGTGGGCCTGCCATAAGCCCTTTGGAGGCCTTGCGCTTTCATCCCACTGTGGGTCACCCCAGGAACTATTTGCTGCTCACACTCTCTTCCTTTTCTGCATGTGAATCCTGTTTCCATGCTCCACTGTTTCTGTCACCCCACCACTCCCAGACTGTTAGCCCAGAGGAGAAGATCAATTTGAGAATGTTCTTTAGGGGCCTCCCTCTGCCATGATAAGTAACATCTTGTTCTAGAAGCCATCTGTCTCTATAACTGCTACCTGCTACGTGGCCACCTACGGAAGGAGAGGCGGCCCTCAACTCAGAGGTGGGAAAGGAGGTGGTTCTGTCACAGAGGGCAGGGCTCCCGCAGTGGGCATTGCACCATTACCCAGTTCAGGGTCCGTGGCCTCTGGTGAAGTTCTGCCACCTTGACATCTTGGCAAAGCAGAGCACCCAATGTCTTGTTTCCTTTTATCTTTATTCCTTTTGTCCTTTCAGCAACTGTTTGTGTGCTGTTTATTAGACTGTAGTGCTATTTTACTAGAAGATGGGGTAAATGAGGCAGACTAGGCCCCTTCCTTCATGAGAAGCCATTCCTTTTTATCTCCCTGAAGTTTGTCATCCTGGAGTAGTCAGAGGGACGTATTTCTGAAAGGGAGTCTCTAAGCAGGGTGGCCGTTGTAGAGATGGAGGATTGGTAGGAGCCATCATTTGCAGGTGATTCTCTCTCTTCCTGGGAGTCTGTGGGTTGGCTAAGGAGTGGGGACAGTGGAGATTGGTGCCAGCAGCCAGCAAACAAGGCTCTGGGATCCCAGTCAGTTGACTGAGGCCCTCCTCAATCTAAAGCACCTTCTTGCTCCATCCCACTGGAAGTCCTGAGCAGAGCTTCCTGTATGTAACCATCTTCATGGTGCTTTGACAGCAAGGTCCCCAGAGGAAAGGGGCCATTTGATGAGAAAGGTCTTTCCCTGTAGCGATCAGACTGATACTGACCTCACAGCAATGTTCGAGTGCCGCCACCCACCCGTAGCAAGTACACTGCTTGTGAGGTGGGGCCCGCACTCATTCTCACCGCCCAGTGGGTAAGAGTTTTTTCCATTAAGTTTTATTGAAGGAAAACACACATACAAAAAACCACAAATCATAAGTATACAGCTGCATTGATGTTTACACAGTGAGCACAAGAGATGTAAAGTTTTTAAACTTTTTCATGCTCAGAATCACCTGGAATGTTTGTTAAAAATGCAGATTTCCAGACTCATCTCCAGAATTCCTGGAGCCTACAAAGCTACATTTTAAGCATGGTGGACTGTGAGATCCAGGTGATCTGCGGACCACGCTCTGCCGTGTTCCGAAGTCAGAATTGAAATGAGCAGGGGGCAGTTCACAAAGACATGTCTCTGCTTTTCCCTAGGGAGAACCTCCCCAGCCGCTTTAAGTTTAAGGAGTACTGCCCCATGGTGTTCCGAAATCTTCGGGAGAGGTTTGGGATTGATGATCAGGATTACCAGGTACGGGGTATCGTGGCAAAACCAGAGGGTTAGGGAGTGGAGTGGGGTCAGGAAGCCACAGGACAAGCAGAGGAAAAAAGTGTCTGTAGTTCTTGTGCTACGTCTCCCTGTCATGCCCCAGCCCAGCAGTCTCGGCCTGGCAGGGCCCCGTGGAGGGTGAGCGCTCTGGAAGCGCTTCCGAGGACGAGGACGCCTCTCGGCTCAGGCCCCTCGCCCTGGGAGGGAGCGCAGCGGGAGGGAGAGGGCTCTGAGGAAGCTGCTTCACTTTAGTTTGGCATTCCCAGTCTAGGCTGAAGAACCCTTCTCCTTCGTAGTTTGAATTAAAAGAGAATTGTTGCCAGCGAGAGATGAGGCCTCTTAAAGCAGATAAGACAGATTAGAAAAGGAAGACTTCAAGGGTAGTGTAACCTCTTGCCAGGTATGAGTGTCACCTCCTAAACTTGTCCCCTCTCCTGGTGGTGGGAGGGAGGGTAGGCACTTCAGGGCAGCTGCCCCCTTCGGGGGGTGATAATGTCACAGAGGCCACAGGCCTGTTAGGAGGAATCAATCCCAATATCAGAGACATTATATCTGACTGTAGTCCGTGGTTTCTGTCACTTCACCACCTTGCGCCTTTCCCTGGACCTTCTTGCCCTGGCAGACAGCCTGGTAGCAGAGGTGGGAGAATTTTGTAACAGTAAGAAATGTAGCTTTCAGTCGTCTGTGGGGAAAAAAGGAGTGGACAGCACAGTGACATCTAAAATGGTGCCCAAATCTTTTCAAGCACTATAGTCCCTCCACCCCACCCCAGTAAGTCTTTCACAGAGGACTTCATGGAAGCAGAACGGGCCCTGGGTAGAGTCTCCCTCCCCTCTCTCCTCCACTCCGGAGGGCCTGCATGCAGAGACAGGTATCCCGAGGGCAAGGGGGTGTGAGGAGATGCAGGGGGCTTGAATGCCTAAGAGTGTCCACGTCTAAGAGGTACTGGGAGGTTCCTCCAGCCCCCTCTGTTAGGACCGAACCCTGAACTAATTCATGACCTGATTGGAGCTTGAAGTTTTCTGAAAACTTCTTGCCACTGTTGCATCCCCAAGTTGCTCGTTTTCCGTCTACTGTGGTTCCTTCCCCTCCCCTCGGCTGTCTGACCACATCCTCTCAGTGTCTGCATTTTGCCCCTGATAGCCTTGCGGGCACACGCCTGTGCTCAAGACTGAAATGAGGGCAGGGAGGATGGGGCTCAGGGAGGGGCTCTGTGCTTTCAGACCACCGGTGATCTAGAGAGTCAGAGGGCGCTGCCTGGACATGAGACAGGGACAGAGCTAGACCTCCCAACTGGGCTTGCAGCCCGTGAGTCTTCCTGGTAGAAGGGCCTGTCTGTCACGTAGCCTATTCAATATTTCTGGATTGAGGGACACCCTGTTTTGGGGGGTGCTGCTTAAAGTTAGCACCTTTGCCGAGAAACTCCCAGAGCTCCTCACCGCTCAGACTTCAGTTTCTGCCATGAAGGTGGTGCTCCCTCCGCCTGGCTTTCGTGAGGAGGCATTAGGCGAGGGGTGAGAACGGGATCCTCATTAGGAGATGAGGAAAGGGCTGGGAGAGGAGGCTTTTCTGCAAACAGATCCCGCTGCTGTGTTTTCTCGGGAACAGGGACATCTGGGATCTTCCCTCAGTCTTGCCTCCCAAAGGTCTTCTGGGGCCTGCTTGGTGAACACATCCCTTTGGTTGACTCAGACCTTCCCCTACCCTACCTCTTGAGGCTTCTCCTGCTGTCTGATTCTGTTGGAAGTGGGGCCTTGAAGAGGCACAGGGATAGAGCCAGAAAAGCTCCCCCGAACTGCCTCCCAGCCCTACACAGCCATGCAGGAGGCTGCGGTAAGGGGACAGGCATCAGAGAGATGAGGACCAACTTCCTGCTTTGGGAAGGGTTTTCCAGCCTCAGGGTAAATACAGTGAAAAGAGACAACTGTTCCATTGCTTCTTTATGCTAGACCTCTTAAATACAGTATTTCCTAAGCTTCGTCTTTGTCTCACCAAGACTCGAAAATCAGCCTGGTCTGCCTCCTTGTGTTCCAGATAAGGAGACTTGGGGTAGAGAATTTGAATGGCTCACCCAAGGTCATTGCGTGTGAGGGTTGGGGTTAAAACCAAACCCCCTAATATCTGGGGCAGAGTTTGTGTGTAGGGTAGCTCTCTGGGATTAGAGTGAAAGGAAACTCTGGGATTAGGAGCAGGGGTAAGAGAACAACTCTTGTCACTCCACAGGAAGATTTTAGGGAGGGATGTGAACACCCTGTGAGAAAGGGGTGGGTAAGGTCCCCTCAGGGAGTCCCTCAGTCTCAGTGATGTTGGCTTTTGAGCAATCCAGCCCGTAAGAGAAGACTCAGAGGGAAAGTCAGAATCCTTGCCCCCCTGCCAAGCCCAGCCTGCTTTTGTCTCGGTCCATCAGAATTCGGTGACGCGCAGCGCCCCCATCAACAGTGACAGCCAGGGCCGGTGTGGCACGCGTTTCCTCACCACCTACGACCGGCGCTTTGTCATCAAGACTGTGTCCAGTGAGGATGTGGCTGAGATGCACAACATCTTAAAGAAATACCACCAGGTATGGTGAGTCCCAAGCCTGGGCTGTGGAGGATGGGTGGGAAGAGGGAGAAGAGAGCCCCGGTGGCCAGTGGAGCTTCTCCGGGAGGGGCTGGTCCTTTCTGGTAATGGCAGGTGCTTCCTGGTAACCAAGCAGCAGGCCCTCTCCTGCAACGGTGTTTCCATGTGGTGAAATGCCTGCTTTAAAAAAGAAAAAAGGAGACACGAAGGCACACTGCTGACTCAGTCCCACTTGGAAAGTTTTCCCACTCTGGCATCTGCTGCATTGCTTCTGAAAGAGGTCCTGGCGGCTTGGTGGGGTTGTTTGCTTTCCCGTTCCGTCTCTCCACTCATCTGGAGCCTGTCCACGAGGAAAGTAGGGCGTGCTGTGGCACTGTCTGAGTGCTTGTCCTCAGCCTGCTTGGGTCTTCATTTCTGGGGCACCTAAGAAGTGGTGAAAGGAACTTCTGGTCTTTTGAGAGTGAGAGGAGAAACCCTGGGGCGTGTCATGGGTGAAGGCAGTGGGTGCGGAGCCTTCGTGTTCTCCCAGACAGCTGGATCCGGCCCCGCCTCTGCACCCTGCCCTTGGCTTTCCCGTACCAGGCAGACAGAGGGGGTGCAAGGCATGGATCCGTGATTTTCCTGCAGTAGAATCCTATTTCTTAGGTGAAATGATGTGAACCCAGAGGGACTCTGCACTGCCCGCTCAGCTCACTGCTCACTCTGCCGTGGGAACAGGGGGAGGGGGTGGCTGTTGCTTGTAAGTCTGAGAAACCCCTGTTGCTCACAGAACCCAGTTGGAAAATCATGAGTCTAGAAGTTAGAACCCAGGGAGCATTTTAGCCTGGGCATAGCCTCACCCATCCAGGGCACCTTCGTGCCGTTTATCCTTCCCTCTTCTCCTCCTTTCCATTCTAGTTTATAGTGGAGTGTCACGGCAACACCCTCTTGCCGCAGTTCCTGGGCATGTACCGCCTGACCGTGGACGGTGTGGAAACCTACATGGTAGTTACGAGGAATGTGTTCAGCCATCGGCTCAATGTGCATCGCAAGTATGACCTCAAGGTAAAGTGCCCTGCGTTTGCCAGCGCTGTGCCCGCCCTCGCTCTGAGGCTTAGCAGGGCCCCTGCTCCGCCTTCCATTAATTGGGAAAGCCAGAGCATATGTGTTGGCATGGACAGGTGACTCTAGAGTGGGTAGGCCTAATTCTTGTGGACCAAAGGCCATTTGAAGTCCAGGTGACAGTGACAAGAGGTTATTTAAGCCCTTATGGTACCATATTTATGCAACAATTAATGCTCTTCAGCTCCTCTCTGCAGGATGGGCAGCAAGATGGGGGCAGGTGGTGCTGACACACACACCCTGGCATCTGTCCAGGCCCCCGGGGGCGACAGAACAAGTGCATTTCTAGACAGCAAGAAGGACACACTTGTGGCTGTGAACCAGAATGAATGAATGATTTGTGTAACCACTGCTTAATATATGTCTCCCTGTTAGAAGGAAAGGGCCCTAAGGGCAGGGACTGAGTCCTCCAGTGCAGTCCTGGTCGCTGAGCACCTAATGTGTTCCGTGTACATAGTCAGAGTCTGTAAGTAGGCTGTGACACAGAGTAAGTGAACAGGTTGCTGCCTCCTGGCTCCTCTAGGATCCTAACCAGCCTGCTTGAGTTCCCTGCTGGCTCTCCCCAAAGACTGGTGCCTGTTTGCTTGCTCAACGGGCTTTGCCCCAGCTGGACTTCTCCTGATGGCTCTTATCCTTTCAGGGTTCTACTGTTGCCAGAGAAGCAAGTGACAAGGAGAAGGTATGCTGGTGCAGAGCAAGTGTGGAAGGGTCACTGGAATCAGAAACAACTGCTGTCGGCCATCCTGTCACTCCCCCTCTGCAGCCCCTAGTCCAGCTCCCAGACGTGCAGTCAATCAACATGAAATGCTCCGTGTCACTGCACACTTGCCTGTCCTTGGCCTAGGCCTTGGTCTCTAGCCTTTTACCTCTGGCCTCACTAGGTTCTTCGTAGGCTGCTGGGATGGCAGACAACTTCCGTCTCATGGCCCAGCCTCAATCAGTTTGTGGCCGCCTGAGCTCTGGGGTAGTCCAGGCTCAGCAGGAAGGAATCCTTTGGGTAGTACTTATCGTCTGATAAATGCCATGTAGTTGCCATCCCTGCCTGCTCTGAGCCTGGGACTACAGGCTCCTGCGCTGTTGATTTAGCAGGTTGAGTGTGCGCTGCAGGTCCTTCCCCTTCCTGTACCATTGCTCCCAGCAGGACAGTTCATTGTCCCTGGTGCGAATGCATCAGACCTATCCAGCCTAACACTGCTATTGCTCTCCCAGGCCAAGGACTTGCCAACATTCAAAGACAATGACTTCCTCAATGAAGGGCAGAAGCTGCATGTGGGAGAGGAGAGTAAAAAGAACTTCCTGGAGAAACTGAAGCGGGACGTTGAGGTACTCACTAACCCTCATTTTCACCTTGGTGGGGTAGGGCCCCTCCTATACCTAGAGTGGGAGCCTCTTTAAGAAAAACTGAATTCACTGCTTGCCAGGAGTACAGACAAAAGGAAGGGTGGTGATTTGAGCAGTGTGGGCACTTATTTGCACCTAAAGCTCGTGCACATGAACGTTCCATTTGAGGGGCACAGCGTGTGCCGGCAGAACCTCTGTAACTTCATTTGGAATGTTTTTCCCTCTTCACTAATTCATTCCAACACCTCCTCCAAACTCCCCTTCTGCTGGTGTCCCTCAGGGGAGGGGGCATCTGGCCATTAGAGTGGCAGGAAACCACTCTGATCCACCAAACAAGCTCTTCTGGCTCACCAGCAACCTTCCGGCTGTCGTCAGGTGAGGACAGGTGGTAAATAGCGTATGTGTTGTTTGGACTACTTGATAACTCAGTATCTCGTCTTTTTTTTTTTTTTTTTTTTTTTTGTGAGACAGAGTCTCACTCTGTTGCCCTGGCTAGAGTGCTGTGGCATCAGCCTAGCTCACAGCAACCTCAAACTCCTGGGCTCAAGCGATCCTACTGCCTCAGCCTCCTGAGTAGCTGGGACTACAGGCATGCACCACCATGCCTGGCTAATTTTTTCTCTATACATTTTTAGTTGTCCATATAATTTCTTTCTTTCTATTTTTAGTAGAGACAGGGTCTTGCTCTTGCTCAGGCTGGTCTCGAACTCCTGACCTCAAGCCATCCTCCCACCTCGGCCTCCCAGAGTGCTAGGATAAAGGCGTGAGCCACCGCGCCCGGCCAAAAGATTCATTCTTATCATAGATCTTAGCAACCTTAGCTTATGATTTTGTTTAAATCAAAAAGTTTCACCTTTTCACTTAAAGAAAGCAGTTTACAGCTTTCCTTTGGCATATCTGAATTGCTAGGATCACTACTCTTGCTCTTTGGGGCCATTATGAAGTCAAACAAGGGTGACTTGAACACAAGCACTGTGATACCATTACAGGGGATCTGATAACCAAGATGGCTTCTGAGTGGCTAGCAGGCAGGTAACGTACACAGTGTGGATACGCTGGACAAAAGGATGATCATGTCCTGGGAAGACAGAGGAGGACACAGCAAGTTTTCATCATGCTACTCAGAATGGCACACAATTTAGAAACTTAAGAATTGTTTAGTTCTGGAATTTTCCGTTTAATATTTTTGGGCCACAGTTGACCATGGGTAACTAAAACTGAGGAAAGCAATACCATGGATAATGGGAGAACTACTGTATTTAATAATAAAATAAAATCCTTAGTCCTAGCCCCGGATATTGGGTATTTCAGAACTGTTTGTAGAATTCAGTTTAAAGAAATGCCCTTTCCCCTCTTTCCGGATACTACTGGGCTGTCCCATGTAACGCCTTCTTCCTTCCATCCTTCCGTATGTCACCTTCCTAGTTCTTGGCCCAGCTGAAGATCATGGACTACAGCCTGCTGGTGGGCATCCACGACGTGGACCGGGCGGAGCAGGAGGAGATGGAGGTGGAGGAGCGGGCGGAGGACGAGGAGTGTGAGAATGACGGGGTGGGTGGCAACCTGCTCTGCTCCTACGGCACACCCCCGGATAGCCCTGGCAACCTCCTCAGCTTCCCTCGGTTCTTTGGTCCTGGGGAATTCGACCCTTCCGTTGATGTCTATGCCATGAAAAGCCATGAAAGTAAGTAGGAGCCCGTGCCTGTCCTGCCCTGCCCTGGCCCCCATGCTACCCCATTCGGGCTCACTGTTCGGATACTCCTGTGGGTGTCTGGACCTCCAGCTCATTCACTGCTGACTTTGACCTCCTGCCTCCACGCTCCCGTACAGGGTCGCCACCAGTAACTGGGGCCCTGGGGTTCCTTCTCTGTCAGGCCTTCCTTCACCTCTCTGCTTATCGTGGGTGACTGAGGCATGGTTCTGCTCTAGTTCAAGGGGTGGACAAAACCTTATATACACTGTCATGTCAAGCCCACAGGGTAGCTATGAAAATCAAATAAGAACTATGAGACCTTCTGAGAAGGAGCCCATTGGTCATTCCTTTTCTCAGCTCCACACTGATAGGGATGGATCTGAACCTCACGTCTGAAGGGTTATGGGTGCGCCCCAGCTGCATCCTGCTCTTCTCCCTGCCACTGTTTCCTCCTTCCCTGCTTCGCCTCCACCCAGGTGCCCCCAAGAAGGAGGTCTATTTCATGGCCATCATCGATATCCTCACGCCATATGATGCTAAGAAGAAAGCTGCACACGCTGCCAAAACAGTGAAACATGGGGTGAGTTCTCTCTGGTTTTGTCAAGGGCCCAGCTGGGTGGAGTGTGTCTGTGCTCACCCTGCGACCCTCAGGGAGGGTGGTCTCAGGCCTGCTGCTCTGCCACCCTTTCCTTCCCAGGGCAGAAAACAGGAAGAGCAGTCTGCCTGCCTTGCCTTTGTTCCCTGCCATCTACGCCCCACCCCCTCCCTGCCAGGCCGAGTAATATGCCCAACTTGTTTTTCCCTCAGTTCTCCCGCCCTTGGGTCCCTGAGCCCGCCAGCTCCTGTCCCTGGGGACTACTGGGCATGTTGTGCATCTTGTTGAACGGCCAGTAATAGCTTTGTTTACATGCCCACACTGCTCCCCACAGGCCTGCTTCCCCGTGGAGTTGAAGCTACTGTTCTCCACACAGGGCCTCTCTACTACCTCCCCACCGCCTTTCCTCTACTTCAGTGCAGGCCTGGGGTTATAAAGCAGAGGCGTGGGGCCAGGACAGTGTGAGACATGTGAACCATTTCCTGAGGTCCTGCTCAGTGTGGCCACCTAATTCAGCTCTGATTCTGAATAAGAGGCTCCTGAATGTCCAGGCTCCTCCCAGGTGCAGCTTCCTGATTAGGGCCAAGGAACTTGCCCTGAATCGGCTCTTGTATATTCCAGGCAGGGGCCGAGATCTCGACTGTGAACCCTGAGCAGTACTCCAAACGCTTCAACGAGTTTATGTCCAACATCCTGACGTAGTTATCTTCTACCTTCAGCCAGAGCCACAGAGCTGGATGTGGGGCCAGGGATCGGGAGAGGGAGAGGGTGTATTTGGGCTAGATGGGAGGGTGGGGAGCAGAGTGGGGGGTTGGGAGGGCTTTAGCAATCAGACTGCAGCCTGTGACACTGAAAGAGACGCTGGCTGGGGAGGAGGGAGACAGCTGTGTGTGCTCACAGGATGTAATCTCACCTTCTGCTTACCCTTGATTTTTTTCCCCATTTGACCCACGTTAAAAAGGGGTTCCCTTTTTGGTACCATATAACCTTTTAAGATACCTTGGGGCTAGAGATGATTTTGTGGGTTTATTTGGGCTTTGTTTCTGAAATTTCATTGCTCCAGGTTTGCTATTTATAATACTGTATATCATCACCCTATCCACCCTTCCCATCCATGCCCAGCTCTCGGTTCCCTTCAGTAAGAGGCACCCGGTAGACCCCGCACAAGGGTCCTCTCAGAGCAAAGCGCTCTGACGGCAGATTGGAGAGGTCAGACGCCTCAGCCCTGCTGCATTTGATCTTGTCTGGATTAACTTTTTAATTTTATGGAGTATTGTGCACCACTTCCTCCGCCTTTCCACCTTGGATCCACGTGAAATGTTACATTGTTCCTCCAGTGCTGCCCTCCCCAAGGAACACTCCAGATCAACACCGGGCATCTCAGATCAGAATCAGAGATCTCAGAGGGGAGTGAGTCATCCAAGGGGTGGGGGAGCTGCTGGGTTCTCGGACAGCTGGTTCTCAGAGAACCCCGTGATCATCATCCAAGCCCCAGGCTCTCGGCCCCTGGAGTTCAGAAGGCCTCTCTGTAAAGCTGCCTCCCCGTGGGTCAAGAGGAACTAGAAAGTACCTTTGGATTTATCAGGACCCTCGTGCTTAAATGGTTATTTCCCTTTGGGAAAACCCCACAAACGGACGAGTGTCAAATGAGGTCTTATGCCCTCCATCCATTTACTCTCTTCCAACCTCCTCCCAGGCACCCTCACTTCTGGCTGAGCTTTTAGCTGGGGGCAGATCTCCAAGCACGTGGGGTGCTCTTTGCAGAGATACCTCTTCAAGCCCCAGGACTACCGTGTAGGTAATCTGGCTCCCTGTGCCTGTGGTTTGTCACCTGGTGCCCCCTACCTTGGAGTGTGGCATTTAAGCCTGAGGTTACTTCTGAGTCACTTGAGGATGTGACCTAGGAAATCCAATTTGGAGGCTTGATGCGGGGTTTGACCTGGCCCCAGGCTGGGGGCCGTTTTTCCTTGTTGCCCCCATCTAGACTTTTAGCAGATCTGCAGCCCACAGGTATCCCTGGAAGGAGTGGCATCTGGCAGCTTCCTTCATGTTTTCTACCCACCTTCAGAGCCTGCTACCCGGGCTCTCAGAAATGAGCCACGTGTCATTCTGATGCCACCAAGAGTCTGGTCCGGCTAGGAGAGAAAATGGCCGTTGCTCTGCATTGGGGGAGGTACATTCCTGCTTCTCACCCCCTCACCAGGAACTGGGGATTTGGGATGAGATATGGTAAGATTTATAGATAACCACAAAGATGTGAAGATGGTTTGTGGAACCATTTTGAATGAATAGATTGGTTTTCTGTGGCTCTCTCCAAACCTGGCCAAGCTCAGCTTCTGGAGCAGGAACCAGCACTGTTTCTGTGCCCTACCCACAGCATGTAGGTCAGGAAGGATTGGAGATGGCATTCTCGGACTTCACTGGGGCTGCTGGATTGGGTGGGAACCCTTCTGGTAGCAGCAGATGGGGGTCAAACCACTGCCCTGGCCCCACGAAGGGGCCATAGGTAGCTCTGAATAACTGCGGCAAGACCACTAAGTGACTTGGGAAACTTGGAACTGAGTGGCTCATGGAGAAAACAAATTCGACTTAGGAAAGGGATTACGTAAGAATAATGTCTGGACTTGATTTCCCCACCTCATAATCAAGAATGAAAATTCGGATCCGCTCCTTGTCAGGCCCAGCATCTCCAAAGCTCGGAGGGCTATTCCAGCAGCCTCCACAGCCTTGGACTCCCACCGGCTTCTCTGCATTTGGTCTGCTGATCACGTTGCCATAAAGCGTATGAAACGTGTAACACAATCTTACCAGTTAAAGACTACCAGGTATCTAACTTGTTTAACATTGAGTGTGTGCGTGTGCGCGTGTATGTGTGTGGGTTTTTTTTTTTTTTTTTTGTATATTGTTTACATTTTTGAGAGATAGCATTCTGTTTCAAATGCTCTTTTTGTTTTTCTGACAGTATTGTTGATTGGGTTGAAACATTTTGAGCTGTGGTTTGGTGGATTTTAGATTTTTTTTTAAAGGTCATTCTCTGTGCTATCTTGAAAACCTTGGGTTTGGCCCTCTAATTCCTTTGGCATTCAAATGTTGAAAAGCTGTTTATCTTGGTTTATACAAGTTTTCTTCCTCTTCGTTTTGTAATGATAAAGATACTCTATTTGGTCTGCAGTCTGAATGTAGAGAACGTGAACTGACCCCCGAGAATCTGCCCCACGCTGTTCTCCCGGAGCCCCTCCATTCCCTTCCAGGCAGTAGGAGGCATCTGAGGGGACGTGACCACCCTCAGCCTCACTCCTTGGGGCCACGAAGAAAAGCCAACCATTCTTAGGGCATCCCAGAACAATTTTGGGTCTCCTAAGAACGTAGCATGAGGAGGAGGACATGGCTGATTGGGAGAGGCCAGGATGGGGATGAGGACAGGATTCGTTTCTGCTCTCTCATTCCACCACGTACGGGGTAGCATCCAGTCTCACCTCCAGTCCCGTCCCCTCTCCATCCAAAGGCCCACAGCCAAGAAACTAGTCTCCCAGCAAAACGTAAGGAGTGTCCTGAGAACTCCACTGAAAGACCACTAGGTGGCCTCTGGCCCTGTTCCTGTTCATTAACCACTGGGTCCGTGTCCCCCAGCACAAGCTCCTTCCCTGCACCCTGCGGCTTGCGGGTTACAGGGCATGCCGGGAACCCGGCAGGTCCAGGAGCGCAGGCTGAAACAGTGCTCCATCTTTCCTTATCTAGCTCAGGGGTCGCCGGGCTGTGGCAGGCGCCATGAGTTGCCCCTGTGCCTGTTGCTAAGTTCCCACCACAGGCAGATCGTCCTCCTCTCTTCCGACTTCACTTTTTTCTCTCGCTTGTGCTTTAGGCCTCACCACAGGTCTGGTAGCGCTCAGGGTGTGAGACTAGACTCCGGCCCTGGTGACTTTCCCCTCTTCACGGTCTGCCAGGGGCCACCCTGGGAGGTGGACCAAAGACCCAGGACTTCTCGGTAGCCAGTCCCACCCCACAGCTGTCTTTTTACCAGTTAAAGGTGGGAGAAAAAGCTTCAGCAGTGTCCAGCATTTGAGCTACTCAAGTGTTGCGAGCCAGAAGGGACAGTGTGTTTAAACAACCTTCAGAGCTCTGGCCTTAAACCTGTGGCTCCCCCCAAGTCTAGAGACCTCACCTCTTTCTGGCGGCAATGTGGGCAGAGGGTTCCCTCAAAGGGAAAACACATACGGACAACTGCCCCCATGTCTACCAGCCATCTGCAGGGGGCAGTGACATGGCCCTAGCCCTCTCCTGAGATGTGCCATTTATAAAGAGTGCCCCCAAGGAGACAAGGAGACTCAGCTGTCCCTCAACAGGTTGTGCTGAGATCCCAGGACAGAGGATAGGGAGGAGACATCCACAGGAGTCTCCTGTCTTTGCTCAGAGCCATTGTGTAGGGAAGTGGGAGCCAACAACCTTTAGGGGGAGGCCCAGTGCTGCTCAGCACACCCCAGCATCAGGTCAGATCACTGTAGTAAAAAAAGGTGAACGAAGTTTAGATTCAACTTTTGGAAAAGCAGGATAAACTACCACCCCACCGTATGTGTGTGACTTCTCGATTTCCCATTGCAATTTCCATTTTTTAAATAGGAATTTTCAACCCCCTGTGCTTGTCTAATGTCTGCTCTAAACAGTTTGAGACCCTGTTACTGTTTTAAAATGCATGCATGTTAAGATGAATCTCCAACTGAGGAAAAAAATAAAACTCAAAAAGCTTTGTGTATATCTGTTATGTGAGTCCTTTGGAAATGAGCTTCTGCCCCACCCCCTTCCCACCACAAGAATTAAAAGGTTTTGGTCCCAATTTTAGAGGCAGCTTGGGCTAAATCAACATATGGCTTGAGTTTAGAGAAAGAATGTGGTTGAAGTCCCACTTTCAGATGCAAATAAGCAATGGTTAAGAGCACAGCACAGGGGTCTGCCTGTCAGCCGTTAACTACCATGCACGGGGAGAGATGGACAGACCATCCTCTCCCTCACTCCTCCAGCTGTGTAGAACCAAGACTGGCTAGGAGCCACACACCTGACTTCAAGTCCCAGCTCTCCCCTGATTAGCTATGCAGCTGACTTTGAACTTGTCACCTCTGTGTACATCATCTCCATCTGAACACTTTCAGCTTAAAATCTACAGGTTCTGAAACTGTGGTCCTGGACCAGCATATCAGTAGCATCTGGGAGTCAGGTAAATTCTTAGAGCCCACTCCAGATCTACTGAATCAGAAACCGTTTTAACGAGCCCTCCAAGCGATCCCGATGGAGGCTAACATTGGGGAACCACTCTGCTATACAGATACTCCGCTTGTTTTTTATCTATTGCATCTGTCTACTGCCGGTTGCAGGTGCCTAGGCCTCCAGAAGGTCAGAATCTTGAGGGACGGTTTCAAGGTATCAGTGTTCTAGAAGCTCCACAAGTGACTGATGTGCAGCTAAGTTTAGTGAAAAGGGTTCTAGTCTTTGGAGTCAATGGAAATGGGTTTATATCCTTGCTTTACCCCTTCCTAAAGTAGACTTGGATAAGTTATTTAACTCCCTTTCGTCTCTAAATAAGGACAATCTTAATTACTTTAAGTCATTATGATGATTAAATTCTAGAATGTGTAAAGCACTTTGGGCAGGGCCTAGCACATAGCAGGCACTCAACAAGTGACTTGCAGATTATCCCACTGGTGTCCCAATGGGGTACAGTGCAAGTCAAAAAGAAAACCCCAGGGCTGAGCTATACCCTGAGTAGCTATTTGTAACTGCCCAGCTGGGACAGAGATCTGTGGGAAAGCATCAAAGACAAGCAGGAATGAAAGAAAGGCTATTTTATTTCCACCCCCCCAAAAAATAAGAAAAGAATAAAAAGGTAAAGGTGGGCTCTGGGAACAGGGTTAGTCCATTCGGGCCTTCAGTGTCCTGGTGGTGATTTTGTCCTTCTCACTGCAGAGGGAGAAAAATCACAAGAAAACATCTATACCCATCTAGACCATGACTGCACCTCCCTCTCCAGCCCGGGCAGGGGAGAACAGACAGCTGCCCTGCTAACTCGAGGCGTGACCGTTCTCCAGTTACAGGAATGTTAGCTTGTCTCCTCCGCTGCTGTGAGGAAGGGGAGGGATGAGAACAGAGACTTTGCACAGGTGAAGCCACCCAGCAGAGGCTTTCCCAGAAGTGACTTGGGGCTGGACTATGAAGCGCAAGAAAGGGATCGAGCTCCCACAGGCCTAGAGAACAGGTAACAAGAACACGTAACAAGGTGAAGGTGCGGTGAATGAACACAAAAGAACCTTGGGTGGTAAATTCTGTGTTTTTCCCGGTAATTAAGCAGGCTAGCCCATAAAAGGGTCCAAATGCTTACTCTGGAATGTAGGAAAGCAGCTGGGGGGCCACTTTCTACCCTATCCAATTAGGTTCCTAGTGACAGCCCCAGACATATAAGGGGGCTGTCATTTAGGGAGCTGGCTGGGGATGGAAAATGGTCCCCAAAGCTCAGTGTATCACACAGTTCTAGGCTCCAGACTGGTGGGAGCTGGGGGAGAGGATGGGGAGCTGCCTCCACACAGATCCCTGAGACTTTGGGGATGCCCTTAAAGAAGAAAAGAAATGTCTATTGTGAGCAAGGGGAGGAGACTCAGGGTCGTGGAGCCTCACCTGACAGAGGCATGACCTTCTGCTAAACTGCGTCTGCCAAAAGCACCTTTCTTATCTCGTACCTGACCAGGGCTAGGAAGACGGGGTGTGTGTTTGTCAGGGAGAGAGAGGGGCAGGTGTCTGCAAAGCTTCTAGACTTTTCTCAACTCATACTCACATAATGTGGACAATGACTCCCATGCCTGACACTGCATCCCGGTCCACGGCGTTCAGCATGGCTTGGGAGATGGTTTCAAACAGGTGTTCTGGATCCTGTCAACAAAGAATGCTTTCAAACCCACAGCCTCGGGCCCTAACTTGGTCTGGTCCCTTAACTCTTTTTTTTTTTTTTTTTTTTTTTTTTGAGACAGAGTCTCACTCTGTTGCCCGGGCTAGAGTGAGTGCCGTGGCGTCAGCCTAGCTCACAGCAACCTCAAACTCCTGGGCTCAAGGGATCCTACTGCCTCAGCCTCCCGAGTAGCTGGGACTACAGGCATGCGCCACCATGCCCGGCTAATTTTTTCTATATATATATTTTAGTTGGCCATATAATTTCTTTCTATTTTTAGGAGAGACGGGGTCTCGCTCTTGGTCAGGCTGGTCTCGAACTCCTGACCTCGAGCTATCCACCCGCCTCGGCCTCCCAGAGTGCTAGGATTACAGGCGTGAGCCACCGCGCCCGGCCCCCTTAACTCTTTTTTTAATTACTCTGGGTACATAACAGTTATATCCCTTAACTCTCTTTTCTAGGCTCAAGGTTCCCAGCTCTGGCCCCTGCCGTAACTGAATTAAGGGATGGTTCCCTGGATGTGGGAAGCCCTCTCAGCTCCTTCCTCGGAGGGAGCAGGATGTGCAAAGGAAAGTGAAAGGGGCTTCAAGCCCTGAATTTCTTCCACTAACCAGTGGTGTGACCGTGGGCAAATAATATGTTCCTTCACTGAGCCTCAATTTGTCTTCTGTAAAATAGGGCAAAGAATCCCTATTTGACTCCAGTGTGCTTTATCAGCTGCCTACTGGGCTTTCCTCCCAGGTGTCTAACAGGTACCTCAAAACTCAACCTGTGCAACCACAAACCCTCTTTCCCCAAACCTGCTCCTTCTCCTACATTGTCTATCTGGGTTAGCCTAGAAAACTCAGCCATCTCCTGTATCTCCTCCTCCTTCATTTTTTTTTTTTTTTTTTGAGACCATGGCCGGTTAATTTTTTCTATATATTCTAAGTTGCCCAGCTAATTTTCTTTCTATTTTCTTAGTAGAGACAGGGTCTCACTCTTGCTCAGGCTGGTCTCGAACTCCTGAGGTCAAAACGATCCACCCACCTCAGCCTCCCAGAGTGCTACGATTACAGATGTGAGCCACGGATTACAGATGTGAGCCACCGTGCCCTGCCCTTCCCTTCTGTTTTAAGTGACCAAGTTCTCTTGACTCCAACTGCCCCTCCCCCTCCCCACTGCCACTGTCTTTGCTCAGAACCTCAGCGCCTCCTACAGGCATTAATAGCCTATTACACCCCCTGCAGGCCTGCGATTCCTCAGGTTCCTCACTGGCAGGGAGAGTTCAAACTCCGCGGCATGGTATTCCAGGCCCTCCAGAGCCTCACCCCACGTCTTACCCACACTCCAGCCACTCCCAGCTGTCTCCAGTCAATGAACACATCTGGCCCCTCCTGTTCCTTTGCACAGGCTGTTCTTTCTCCCACCAGGCCTTTTTCTCTCCTCTTCCCAACAAACTGCATTTTACAGGTATTTGGGCATCTATCTTGTTTCATTAGACTGCGGCAAGCCCCTGAAGGCAGAGTGTTTCTGGTTTCCCCAAAGCCTGGCGGAGCTGGCACTCAATAATAACAGCCCACCCTCACTTGCAGATCTCTTTGCATGTTTTCCTCAATACCACTTCTAAGGTAGGTTCTATTATCCCCATTTTACAGTAGACATAATGGAGGCAGAGAGAGGTAAAGTGACTTACCCAAGAACATTAACTAAGTGGTGGGTGGATCCAGGTTTCCAACCCAGACAATCTGGCTCCCAGCCCCATTCTGTTCAGCTGCCTCTAACCCTGCACCCTGTTAAAGGCTTGTTCAATGAGTGAGTATGAGAACCCTATAAACCCAATGTAAGGAATAATTTATTTATTGTTGTAGCAAATATCTGACTGGGGTCTCCTAACAGACCCCTGACACCAGCCTGCCCGGAAGAAGCGGCAGCTGTGACTTTCTCTCCCACCTACACCCTTCTCCGCATTACCTGTCACATAAACACATTTTTTTCCCTGATGGCTGAGGGGGGGTACCTCAGAGCCCCGCCCTGCTCCATGCCACCAACTCACCATGTTGGGCTCCCAGAGGGACTCGCACATCCCGTACATTTGTTCGGCGCAGGTGCCACTGACCACAAAGTCATCAGTCACCATGGGGCAGCCGATGAGGTCTAGAGAGCAAATGAAGGGCTTAAAGGTCTTCGGGTCCAACCCAGCAATGACTGGCTCAGTGTAGTAGGGGCCAAACCTGTGGGGGCCAGCACCAGAGAGAGAAACCAGAACTCAAGAATGCTCTTTCATGTTCAGGCCTATTCAGACAAGGCCTTGGCCCAGACCCAGGGTGGGAAATGACCAACCTGTTTGGAAAGATCACCTTTCCCTGTGGCCAGCTCTGTTTAACCCTTTTCCCCTCTCCTGGCATCTGGCAATGCTCTAAGACTTTTTCATCTTCTTTCCTCTGATACCTTCATGGCCCTCTCACCCCTGACCCTCATTACCTCTTCCTTTCTTTGGGAGTTCTGTTTTCTTCTAATCCAAAGTCCTACCACCATTTGATCCTCTATTTGTACAGATCTACCTCTACTCCTTTAGAAAAAAATTTGAGGCCGTTTATAGGAAAAACACAGCAAAATAAAACTAAACCATTAAAATGGAATACAAGACACTTTGAACACAAAGTTTTGTTCTGCACCTCCCAGCAGGCAAGGCAAAGAGGGTTACTCTCATTATCTGCCAAAAGGAAGTGGCAGCTCATCAGAAACTTGTTCTAGACAGTGGTCTTTGAGAAAAATCAATCTTAGGGATCTTTATATACAGACGGACCCTGACTTATGATGATTCAAGTCACAATTTTTCAGCTTTACAATGGTGTGAAAGTGATAAACATTGAGTAGAAACCGTACTTTGAATTTTCATCTTTTCCTGGGCTAGCACTATGCAGTATAATATAATACTTTCTCATGATACTGGGCAGTGGCAAAGATCCACAGCTTCTAGTTAGCTACCCGATCACGAGGATAAACAACTGATGCTCTACAGTGTTCTGTGTTGTAAGCGTTTTTTAGATATTGTGGTTTGTGTTTTTGCATCCCATCATGTCTGTAAAATGCCCATCATCAACTTACAATGGGTTATAAAGTGAGGGAACATCTGCATAAAATACTCAATAACTAATGGCCAATATCCTCAATAAAAACAGTTAAGTAAAAAGAATCCCCTTCCTTGGTACTCCCTCCATATACATTTGAAGATTTCTGTATTTCCTCAGTCCTAGGCTATACTTCCACTCACCGTTTCTCATACAAGAGGTTGGCCACCATGCTCATCAGGGTATAAGGTTTGATCTGCCGACCTTCCTTCAACTCATACAGGTTGAGCCGGAACTTGAGGCGCTGGGCGCTGTGGTTGGAGAAAAGCAAGTTAGTAAGTCAATGCTGAATGTTCCCTAGTGTTCACCCTGTGGAGGTCAGGAGGAACATAAGACGACACACAGTCTCAGTCCCTGCCAAGGGAAAATTGCAAAGTCTTATACGTGTTAACAAGCAGCAGCTGCTATTCTAACAGTCTGGAAGGTGACTAAGAAGAAAAGCCATACCTCCCCCAGGGCCATCTCAGAGCGCCAGGATAGCCCCTGCATAGAGCAGACCAATGCCATACCTGCCGACGGCAGAGCAATGGCACCAGAGCAAAGAGCCTTAGAAACAACTTTAACTACATCTTATAGATAAGGAAACTAAGGCCTAGTGAAATTAACAGTTACTGCCTACAAGCAAGCAAACTCAGTGAGAAGAGCCTCCCATGAAAAAAAGGAAATGGTGTAAGGAGAATGGCAGTGACTGGAGAAGGCTGACGGGAGCCTTCACACTGACAGGAACCCTAAGCTGTCATTCTCACTCTACCAGGACAGGAAAAAAGGGCAGGCTAGCCTAGATCTCAGGAAAGCATTATGTTCTTGAGACTGAGAGAGGCTTTCAGAAAAATGAGAAAGAACATTTCATGACAAGCTTCCACCCATATTACCAAAATAGTCTTTTGAACTTCTAGGAAATAAGTCCAAGAACTGCTACTCCTTAAGCCACGGACTTCCTGCAGCACCTACAACCTGTGACCACACATTCCCTCTTGAAATCTTATCCTGAGCTGGGCTCACACCTGTAGTCCTAGCTACTCGGGAGGCTGAGGCAGGAGGATCCTTTGAGCCCAGGAGCTACAGTGAGCTATAATCACACCACTGTACTCCAGCTTGGGCAACAGAGCAAGGCCCCTCTAAAAAAGAAAAAAAGACAAAAAAACAAAAAAACAAATTCTATCCAGATTATTTTCCTCTCTCCTCTGGCTTCTCTTTTTCTCCAACTGCGAAATATAAGGCTCCGCTCTCAAACTGCAGCTGATTTTCTCCCTCTCTACATACTTTGTCTCTCCAGAATCTGCTCCCACAGATTTAACACATCACTAATGCCTCTAGAACCCTGAGAGGTAATTTCAAAACCCCAACTACTTGCAAGATGTTTCTATTTGGCTTGCCTTGTCTCCTCAAAATTGGTGTCAAAATCAAAGTCATCAACTTTCCTCCCAAACTAGTCCTAATTCCTATATTTCAGTCAACATTCTCAAAACAGGAATCACATTTGCAACTTTTCTGGATTGCCTACATGTCAGGTACCAGTCTAGATACTAGTATTAGGTAAAAAAGATACAGGTCTTGACTTTGATTGAATGGCTCTTTGGCCCCACCACACCCAAGTAGCCACTGGTCAGCAACAACTCTCAGAAATCTCTTCCTTTCCACCACTTCTACTCCATTAGGACCAAAACCCTCACACCAGGACCATCACAACAGCTACCTACCTCATCCCCCCCGACTCTCCCTTCTCTCAAATCCACTGGCAATTACATAACTAATCTGGCAGTTAACATGCACTAACTCATCATAGGTTGGTTATCTTTCTGTATGTCTGTCTTGTCTCTCAACTAGACCTGAAGTTTTTTAGGGACTGGGCACCCACTCTGGCCTTAGAGAGGTCTGCGTTGGGATCCTGGCTGACACTCATTAACTTGCATCTTGGGCAAGACATTGAGACCCTCAGTTTCCTCATCTGCAAAAGGGGACAGCAACATGGTGGTATCTAGACGAGAATTAAATGAGTCCACGAATATAAAATGCTTTCCACAGAGTAAATGCTGGTAAAAGTTGGTTAGGATACATCTCTGTATCGCTATGGTGTCCCGCAAAGTTTCGAACTCACAGGTGGTGGTTGGTAGATGACTGACACCCAAGCCGCTCAAGAAGCCGGGCAAGGATGGTCCGACAAGCGGCCTGGGTGTGGGCAGGGACCCCTGACACTTACACTGTCTGGACATCAGTGGCGAGTCCGGCCAGACCGATGTACAAACGGTCACCCATGGGAAAGATCTTCTGAAAGTCCGTGGTCACCATCTGGGCCTGGATCCCGAAGCGCCTGTCTGCAGCGATGGCCACACAGTTTTTCCCCTTCATGGCCATGACGGCCCCTCCGTTATAGGACATAATAGACTGGGACAGACAAAGCAGAGGGGCTCAGCTCGAGGGGTCAAACGCTGCCATAGCTCCCGACCCAGACCCAGACCCGGAGACTCCTGTACGCCCCGTTCGTTCTCCATTCTGGAAGTGCCTGGTCGCCCGAAACTCCAGCTCTGAGATGAGCACTGTGTGTCAGCGAGGTGCCGCAGTCGCCGCTTGGTCTTCATCGCGGTCCACTCGCGTTCGAACCAAAGCCGCTTCCTTACATCGACCCCTAGACCCGCTCTGCCCCCAAACTTCCCCGACGCTCTCCCCGTTTCTCAGTCCCTACCCCGTGCCCTTTTTCCTTGCTCCCCATCTCACCATGTTTGCGGTGTATTAGAACCCCCGACCTCCGGTGCAATTCCCGTAAACCGGTTCTCGCCCTCACTGCGCAACCACTCTCGCTGCTTCCTCTCCCTGGGCCGATAGGCCGATTCTTCCTGGCCACTTGGGCTTTCTATTGGCTGCACATCCCTGTCAGTCACTGGTACAGCATAGTTTGGTTGAGAAACCAAAACGGAGGCGGGGAAAGCGGAAAGTGAAAAGTCACTGCGAGTGAGGAAGGGCCTTGAGCCACGGTGCATGCTGGGATCTCGGCGGACCTGGACTTGGGACCGCCGCGACGGCGGGGCGGGACCTGTACGCACGTGGGATTGTGAAACCGGGTTTGGGGGTCTGCGGCCCCAGCTGAAGGGATGCCATGGCGCTTACCAACATGCTGTATGAGTTCGGCTAGTACTCATGCTAGCTTATTTATTCCCTCGAGAAATCTTTGCATCTACTCTGTCCCAGCCGCTTTGCTAGACTCTAGATAATCACTGGCCCAGAACAGTGCCTGGTATACAGGAGGCGCCCATTAAGTGCAAATTTAACGATGCGAGGGGGGAAAGGAAGGGTATTCTGGTTTTTGCAGGGTTCAGCTGTAATTGGGAGTTTTAAGGCTGGAGGTTGTTTCTTGGGACGTCTTGTAGGTCGACTTCACGTATCCCCGTCTCACGACCCCCTAAAAAGGGATGTTCTGGGCCTCTCCACATTTAAGGTAGCACCTGAGGATAGCCAGTGCCGACCCTTCGCAGTGCCAATGCAAGAGAAGCGTACACGTCCCTCGTCCTCCCCTCCCAATCCCCGCCGCGCCTTTCCCGGGATCGGGACCTTTCCTTTCGATTTCTTTCGTCTGATGGCGGGACCTCTACTGTGGTTTCTGCGCCGTCCAGGCTCGCTCCCAATGACTCGGCTCACTGCCACCTCAGCAGTCGTCGCGGTCTCTGTGGCGCAATCGGTTAGCGCGTTCGGCTGTTAACCGAAAGGTTGGTGGTTCGAGCCCACCCAGGGACGCTATAGGTGCTTTTCTTTTTTTTTTTTTCCCCGAGAATTGGAAATTAAGCTTTTGCTCATAACCGCTCAGAAGCCAAATATTTCTATTGACATGGCAGCGGTAGCACTTTTTCTATAGCAAATAAAAGAGTCATTGTGGGTGAAAATTCGTCGTTGTTCAGTCAATGATGGAATCATTTCTCCAGCACTTCCCTCCATGCCCTCCTCGCCCCGCCTCCAAGCTAGATTGCAGGAAACCAAAGACAGGTTTTTGTCTCCCTGTGTAACACGTTTCAGGATGCATTTTTCGTAGGATTAAGAATGAATTTTCAGTGGAGGTTGGACAGTTTTCCGTTATATGCCTCAATCGATGTTACAAATATTACATTTGGAGGGGAAGAGAGTGATGAGAGAGAGAAAGGCAAAGACCATTTGAAGGATGAAGAGAAACAAAGGTGGGAAAGGAAGAATATAGCTGCGACATACAGAGAAAGATGGGACATTACAGAGAAATAGGCGGCTCAGTGAGGGAAGACCCCAAGAAAATGGACAGGGGGGAAGAGAAGCATTTAATATGAGGAGCATCAGAAAAAGGGAAAGAACAAATTTTTTTTTTCTAGAAATATAGAGGAATGGGGAGGAGGATGGGGAAATAAGCAGAAACTGACAAAGGACATTGTTTTCTGGAGAGAAAAGGTGTAAAGGGCACAGAGATAAAGACATTCATGAAAGCACTAGAAGAGCCGCCCTCTCCTACCATAGTAATCATTTTATAAGGGCTGTTGTCCTCGCAATAGCCCCAAGTGTGTGCCAGAAATAATTACCTGGATTTCTCACGTTCCTGCCCTCTGAGAGCCTCTAGTCTGTGATAGACACAGTGACTCTTCTGATAAGTATTTGTCAGCTAGAGGACCGTGTGAGATACAAGCACAAAATCAAGGGGCTCCTAATGTCCGCACAGGCGCATTCCAGGAAGCAGGATGGGAGCCTCGATCTTTGTGGAGGATCGCAAAGTACTCCTAAGCAGTTCCTTCCGCACTTGGTCTTTCAATATTCGGCTCAACAGAGGCCTCTTCTGGATGGCCCTTCTCAGTGCTCGTCCACCCTTAGCGGGAGCTCACACCAGATGCTGTGGATTCTAACGGGACAGGCGGGACAGGCTGTGTGTCCCTCTGGGTTTGCTCCCATTGGCCTGTGAGCGCTCCTCGCAAAAGCCCGGCTCATCTACTTTAGGTCCCCAGTGCCTAGTGCAGTATTTGACATTGGCACATGACAGATGCTTCTGTGTTGGTTAATAGAATAAAGACTGGGAAACCAGAGAAATTCAGCTGTGGGAAGAGTTGGGTCAGAAGATTTTCCTGGTAAATCAGAAAGGCCAAGGATATGGGGACTGGTCGTCCAGGATGGAAGAGATTAAATTGGAGTTTTGGTAGGTAGTAAGGTCTCCAGCATGCTCCTTCTCTCTCCTGAATGGGGCTTAATAATTGAGGGATAAATGAATGGATCCCGGCTTAGCACAGTGGCCCCCTCGGGCAGCCCTCCAGGATTAATGGGCCGTAGTGGGGACGCAGAGGAGCGTCAACCCCAGGGGGCAGCCGTGTGGATTACGATGGGACCGACATCTCCGCGAAGCCCCTACAAGTTTCTCTTGCTCTGGGTCTTGAAGCCCGAAAGGAGAGACGAACCGGGAGTCCCTGCCACGCTCCCCTCCCGGAGAGCAAGTGGATGCGCGAGTCTTCCTTGGCAAAGGCCAGGATCCCGGCGACACACTTGCGCTGGGGACAGTGGGCGTGTCTATGCCAAGAGCCCCCTTTCCACAGGGGCCAGTGAACTGCTGCAGGAACAGGGGAGCAGGTGACCGGATCCTCCCTTGGCCCTTCTGCCACTGGTTCTCGGACCACTCCCTCTGGGCGGAAATCTCTCCCGCCCTTCCTTTCCTCCCTGCGCCCATTCCGCCGGTGTGGGCAGAGGGCTGAAGCTGGGGTCAATCGGCGGCCAATGTCCGCAGTTCTACTGGTCGCCGGCCAGAGAGTGAAAACATTCAGTCCGGGGCCCCCAGTTTTGGGGCTGACTTGGCTGCCAGCAAGGAGGGAAGGAGGCAGGCGCTCCGAAGCTTGGCAGATTCGTCTCCTAAATTCCCCAACTCGAGCCACCCACCGTCAGTGCGCTTAATGGCGCTCTGGCCGGATAATCGAGCTCTCTGGAGCGACAGACACCGTGGCTATCCCTAATAAATCGTGAAGAACGAACGAACGAATCGATCGTTCTAATGAGGCCCACGGTTGTCACCGTAGCGCAGTATCGATTCGCTTCCCTGGCGCCGGCCTCACCACTCCTCCCGGCTCTTCCAAACCCGCCTCCTGGTCTCCCTCCGGCCAGAGCCACTGGGGACCTGAGCCCGAGCGCTGGGTGGAGCCGGGAGCGACGGCCGGGGTCGGCTGGCACCGGCCGCTTTTGCGCTCGCCCGGCTCCTTCCGCCGCTGCGGCGAGGGAGGCGCACAAGCAGCGCCGAGCGCCCAGCGCGAGCGAAAAATGCGGGAAGCGTTCAAGGCAGGAAAAAAAGCGCGGTCCCATTTTCGAGCCCCGGCGCTTCGCTTTCTAGTCCCTTCTGGCCTCTCGCCTTCGGCCGGGTTATTGTGTCCCAGGCCTGGACTCTGAGTTCGCGTCTCCAGCTGGTCTCCCCGTCCCGGGTTGGGTTTCATTCTTTGCCCGAGCACGCCGGGAGCGCCAGCCTCCACCACACAAACGGAGACCCCCGCCAGGAGTCCCCCCAACCCTGGCCTCACCCTCCACCCCCCACTCCCCTCTTGCGGTTTGCTCCCCCTGAGGCGCCCTGGCTGGGTCCCGGTGCGCCGCGTTTTAGAGCCAGCGATCGGGCCGCCGAGGGGGGAAAGGGGGAGTGGGGAGGGCATGCCTTCTCTTACAGATGCAGTTATTAATTTTAAGGGAGTGTCACTTGGAGTGAATGAAAATCACCCAACGCGTGGCTGGAGGCGTCGCGTCCTCCGCCCGAGCCCTGCGCCCGTTGGTCTAGGCCGGGGCGTGGAGGACTGCGAGCCACATTTCAGCCCAGTCCTCATGGCACCATTTTCCAGGCGGGGGTGGGGATCTCTGGGTCAGTGGGGTGGGGGGACACATTTTGAGGGGAAGCAACTAATTGTGGAGGTTAACAGGAGGTGGATTCATCCTCCAGGGTCAGGGAGGCTGTTGGGAAGGGAGGGGTCTTGTCCCAGTTTGGGGGGCCCGGCACTGGTGGCGGGGAAAAGCCGCGCGAGCCTCTCCCCCTCCTTTTTCCCTCTCCGCAAGCACCCTGAAGGAATGAGGTCACGTGGGTGAGTAGTGGGCGGGACTACTCTTGTCTGGAGGAAAAAGCCATTTTGTCTCCCCCCCCAACTCTGGTCCCTCCCCTCCCCCCAGGTCCCCTCCCCTCCCCTCTCTCCCTCCCACCCCAAGCCGCTTTCACAAACTCCTTTCTTACCGTAGGTTTCTCCCCTCCCGCCGCCCGAGCGAGCCACACGGCTGCGGCCCCCCTCCCCTCCCTTCCCTCCTTCCCTCCCTCCCATCCCCCCCTCCCCGAGACCCACCGGACCCCGAACCCAGGTAAGCGGACGCGGACTCCCCCTTCCTTTCCTTCTCCTACCCTGTAACCATCTGGGGATTGGGATGGGGGCCGTTCCCTCCTTTACAAACCCCTGTGGGAGGGGGGAAGCCAGGAGCCGAGCCTGCGCTCGCATCCCCCCCGCGCCCCGCCAGCCCCTATCCTAGCTCGCCCCGTCCGCCCTCCTTTCTCCCTTTTTTTCTGCCCCTTTTTCCCTTTCCTCCCTTCCAAGATGGCCGAAGTGGAGTCCCCCTTTTAACGATTTGGCGTCTCCCTCGACCACCACCTCTTTGTGCAGCAGCCCCCTTGTAGACCCTGCTCCCGAGGTAGCGAGGGGGAAGGTCCGGGGCAGCCATGAGGGTTTTGGGGGTGCGCGCCGGGTTGGATCACGGCCCCCTAGCCCTCCCCGCCCCTGGCTCTACCGGATTTACCCCCTTTATTTCTGGGCAGGGGTCGCCTCTCCCGTGGGCACTGGGGCGGCGTGGACGCGCGAGGACTCGAGGCTAGGAGGGAGGGGACGTGCTTTTTGATTGCTGAGAGGCCGAGGGAGGGCGCCCTTCCTTGCAGGGTCCGGGTCCTCTCGGGCACCTCCCCCCAGCCGGTCCCCTTGCCCGGGTCCCAGCACTGGGCGCCCCGCCCCCTCCCTAACCACCTCTGCGGAGCCTCTTTCTCTGGAGCCCCCCTCCCGGGCCCCGCCGAAAGTTTGGCTGTGGGGAAGGTGGGAGCGGCCACCAGGTAACTGGGGTCCCTGATGCTTTGACCCGGGCTCCTCGGGGAGCCCGGTCGGTGGGGGTTGAATGGGAAGGAGGGGATTTGTCGCGATATTTCCCACGCCGGCGGAAGCTGGAGGGGTCCGAAGAACTGGCCCGTTTTCCACTGGGGAGCCCGGCCGCCCCTCCCTCCCCAGGCCCTCCTGCTGCTATCTCTGAGGGGGTGAGACCCCTGGGCAAGCAGACACCCCCTGCACCCCCTGTCTCCACGGTGGGCCCAGGTATGCCCTCCTCCCCCCCTGCCCGTGTCTGCCCAGAATTGCTCTGGTTGGCTTGAGGAGGGAGGAGGCGGCCTAGGGGTGGGCAGAAGTGGGAATTTGCCTATAAATATTGTGGAAGTGTTACTCTGCGTTTCCCCTGGCCTTTGTCTCGGAGTCCCCCACTCCACTCCCCAGGCTGCCTCAGTCTCTCCAGGGCTCTCCGTCGCTGGGGGGAGCTGGGTGCCTCCTGGTGGTTTCCCACTCTGTTCTCATACCTCCCTCTCTGGGCCTCTTGTAGTTTGTTTCTGTTCCTGAAACTCTGATTTCTTTCCTTCCCCACCCCCCCTCCAAGGTGTTATTATTTGGACAAGGAGTATAAAGCCAGCTCTGTTGCAGCTTTTCGGTGGGGAGGTTTTCCCAGGGATTCTCCTGGTTGGGGGTTGGGGGGTTAAGGCCTTAGAAGTGTCTTTGGAATGAGACAGGAAACTGACCCCAGGATCCAGACCATGTGTAGCTGGATAGGGTTCAAGTTGAAGTCTTTGGGGGTGGGCAGGAAGGGGAACTCTCTGCTGCCCCTGGCCTAGCCTGAGAGATCTTGGTTGATGGAGCTGTTGCCATGGGAATGGAGAGAGCCTGCACAGGAAGAGGTTACATCTTTGTGCGCGTCAGATGCCCACCGCAGCCCTCCAGCCTCTGGCCCCAGAGCCGAGGTTGGGAGCTGAACTGCCTTTGTTGCTGGAAGACTTATGTTATCATTTACCCTGGGTGGACCGGGGATGCACAAAAGGTTGGTGCGTGTTTGCAGGTCTGGTTCCCAGCAGGGATGGCAGGCTGTGTGCTTCTGGATGGGTGGGTGGGGATGGCTTGTGCATCTGGCAAGTGTGGGCCTGGCTTTTGGTCTGGCTGCATGTGTGGTGGGGTGTGTCTAGCTAAGCGTCTGTGTGTGTATTTGTGGGTGTGTGGTGTCATGTCTGTCTGGCCTTGGCTGTTGTGAGTGTGAGAGAGGAAGTACGTCTGGCTGTGCGTGTATGGGTGTGTAACTGGTAATGTGTTGCTCTGAGTGTATATTTTGGGTTTTGGTCTTTGTTTGATCTTAGAGAGCTGAGAGGTGGTGGTGGAGGGAGGATAGAGTTAGCCCAGCTTCAGGAAGCTACAGGCCTTTTTGATGCTTGGGAGAACAGGGGAGCAGATACTCCCTCCGGTGTTCAGGATCAGGGAAAGTTGAGAGGTTCACAGCGTCCCCAGGCAGATCCCGTGGTCCCAAACACAAATACACGGAGCTGTGCTCTGGCCCACTGTGTTTCCAGGGAGCCTCAGTTTCTCCATCTGTACCATGGAAGTGGGGTGGGCAATGAGGGTCTTCCCTCTCTCCTTTTCCTACTTCAAGGTGAGAATGTGTGCTGATGGGCATGTTTTGGCCAGACTGACTCCCTCCCAGAACGCTTGCTGAGTGGTCTTCCTGCCACTCCAGGTAACTGCTGTGATGGAGGCAGCCAGGTGTTACCTCCTTAGATGGGTAAGGAGCCTGGCCTGGGTGCCAGCATGTGAAGAGCACTGGGATGGGAGTCAGGCAGTACCTTGTCACAGACTGCCACTGCCTTACCGTGTGAACTCAGACAAGTCATTTCTCCCTGAGTTTCTTTGTCTGTAAAATGAAAGGATTGGGCAAGATGCTTTCTAAGATCCCTTTCACTTCTGCAATTCTTGACGTCTGGATATGTGACCTTGAGTGACTTTTCCTAAGACCTGGAGACTTTCTAGTGAGGGAGTTTGGCTCATTTCGCTGGAGGAAGGGCAGAGGAAAGAGTGCTACAGCTGCCATATGAGGCAGCAGCAGGGACCCCAGCTGCGTCCACGGGAGGCCACGAAGAAACTGACAGTGAGAGGCCAAAATTGCAGGGCAGCTTCCAGAAAGAGACTGGTCAAAATGGAGAGGTGGGGGTGTTCTCTATTAGTAGGGGGCTTTGAGGATGGGGAAAGACAGCTGTCAGGCTTGACTGGCAGGGAGGGATCGGCACTGGCCGGATGCTGGATGCTGATGAAGGTCCTGTCCTGCTACTGTGGCCAGACCCGGGGATGGCCTGGACAATGGATTGGGGACAGAAGATCTTGAAAGGCTTGGCTTCTGGTTGAGGGAAAGGTTGTGTTGGGGGTGAGACCATACTGAGGTCTGCTGGGGGGTGGGGTACAGTTGGGACTGACCCCTTAAAGCCCCGAGCTCCACAGAGGCCACTGGCAATGGCCCTCAGTCTCCCTTTTCTGCTCCTTATGATCTGTCTCTCCCACTCTTTCCCAGGTTCTTCCCATCTCTCAGCCTGTTCCCTAAAGCGATGACAGCTGGACTTCCAGCCACCCCTCACCCCTTTCCCCTCACCTTCCTGCAACACACCACCCAGTTGCAGCTGGGGACAAACTGGGTGTCAGGAATGGGGGCCCCCCAGTCCTCCTGGGGATGAGGAGTTGGGGAGAGGGTGCTCTGGGGAAACAGAGCTCCTGTTTACATTGCTCTTGGCACCTGCTGGCAGGGCCCTGCAGGTAACCATGGCAATCGATGAGGAACCAATCAGTGCTTCTCCCCACCCCCAGCCCCAGAGGTAACATTTTGAGGCCCATGGGGATGGGGAGGGCAGGGAGTGTGGCAAGGGGCTCATTTCTTAAACAGAAGAAGGAGAAGCATTTGATGGAATAAGCAAGTCCCTTGCCCTCCTGTCCGGAAAGGGGCCTGAGGGATAGGCTTGGTCTGAATTCTCCCAAATTGGGGGAGAGAGATGGTGAGGGCGTGGCCATTTGCGCTGTGGGGCTTGTGTGTGTGTGTGTGTGTGTGTGTGTGTGTGTGTGTTAAAGGCAAGTGTCTGTTTTGCAAACACAGTGAGTGTGTGAATGAGGTGGCTAAGGCAGTGTGAAGAGCCTGCGCGCGTGTGTGTCTGTGTGTGTGTGTGTGCGTGCATGCACACGTGTGTATGAGAGAGGAGAGGGAGGTGAGATCAACCTCCAGCATGTTTTGTCTCTGGCCGTTCACGCACACATAGATGCATCTGGACACAGACACGGGACAAGCAGTCACAGGAAGTACCTTTGGAGGCCCAGACGGCACGTACACACACGATGGATATTACACACAATCAGAGACAGCCACTTGGATTGTTCTCTCCTCTGGATGGTTGTAATAATATTTGGGCATCTTGCCAGGGACAGGGTTACTATGGAAACGACCAAACAGTGGAGTAGCCGGCAGCCTTCTGCGTCATTGTGAAGAGGGGACCTGTGCAGGGAGTGCTGGCTGAGGCCACCCTATATGGGGTGGGAACCGCTTTCATCCTTAGGTTTCAGGGGCCGCTGCCTCTCCACTGGGTCTCTGGGCTTGCTGTGGGGCCGGCTTGTTCCCCTCTGTCTGCCCTGCAACGTAGTGTCTCCCCCACGTGTGGCTTTTGTGTCTCTTGGTCTCTTTCGGTCTCTGGCCAGGTTCCCTGCGCCTCTGTTGGCTGTTTGGGTCCTGGCCAGACTCATCCTGGGGTCTCTATAGAAACTGCTGATCCCGGCTGTGAATTTCTTGTCCTAGAAAACCCAGTGTGGTGGCTTTAGAAATCTTTCTGGAAAGGAGAGAAGGGTATGAGTATGTTGTAAAGGAGCTGTTGGGCCTTGGCCACCCTCCCAAGCCCCACCCCTGGACTTTTACTCTGGGAAAGAGGAGGGAGGGAGGGGCCGACCCTTCTAAGTGCCGGTTTGATTTCTATACCAAGAAGTAAGCACAGTGGCCAATCCAGAGCCGGACTTTGAGCTCGCTGGACCCTGCCAGGCTGGTGGGGTGCTTGGGTGGGCTGGGGACAGAAAGAGCTGGACTTTGACTGACCTCACCAGACCCTGCCAGGCTTGGGTGGGCTGGGGACAAAAAACTTTCTGCCCAGCTCTGGCAGACATCCGTGAGAACCTGTGGTTTGTTACTGGACAGCCTGTGAACAGGTGGCAGACATGTCACCCGAGTGGGAGGCGGTGGGAGGGTAGCACTGCCCATATGGGGAAATTCGTGCCTGTGCGGGAAAGGGAGGTCGTGGAGCACAGTGTGCTAGTGGGCACTTGGCGAGGGGGCTGTCTGTCAGGGGCATGGTGGCAGGAATTCCCGTGGCAGGGACGGTAGTCTTTGCCTAAGCTCTTTGACCGCCATTACCTGCAGAGTCCAGGGCTGGGCCTGGGGTCGGGCCAGAGCTGCGTATTCCCAGCTTCTCGCGGGTAAGGACTTTCAATGTTCCCTGCCTGAGTCCCGGGCCTGGAAGCTGGATGGTGCCGCCTTCAAACCTAGGGCCATGGTGTCTCCAGGGAAGGCTTCCTGGGGGAGGAGTGAGTGGCTGGAATGGAAGGCAGGGGAGGATGAAGTGGAAAGACCAAGTCTGAGGCCTTGCACCTGGGTGGAGGGGTTGAGAGAGCAAGGATAATTTATTCTTCCCTTCTTTTATTCCTTGAAGTTCAAGGCACTGGCTTATTTATTTAAGTTTCCTCATAGCTCTTAATAGTCTTTAAATGGGTGATCACTTGAGTGAATATGGATTGGGATTGGGGGGATGTTGGGTAGTACTTCCTGTGGTCTAACTTAAGTCTTTCCTGCTGCTCCTGAGATGGAGTGTGACCTTGCTGCTCAAGGCTGTGTGACTCTCCAGAGCCCCCGCACTCAATGAACACTCAGAGGGGGCCAGAAGGACCAGCCACATGCGTGTCCCTAGTCCTGCCTTGAAGGCAGAGAAGGGCCTTGGGCTCTGGGAGAGCTGTTGCTGGGGGATGTGGAGTGAAGCGTGGGAGGGGCTGTTGCACCTCCGGGTTTCTGACTCCACTTCCATTTCCCAGGGCGACGCTCCCCAGTCCCCCCACCCCCCGACCCCGGCATCATGCATCGGACCACACGGATCAAAATCACGGAGCTGAACCCTCACCTCATGTGTGCCCTCTGTGGGGGGTACTTCATTGATGCCACCACCATCGTGGAGTGCTTGCATTCCTGTGAGTTGGGTGGAGGGGCTGCTTCTCAGGGTGGGCAGCCTCTGCTCAGGTTGGGGGGCACTGCCCAGGGAAGGTGGAACACAAGCCCGTGCCCTGAAGAGCAAACACTTCCACATGTCTACGGGAAGCCCCAGGTCACAGAGAGGCTCCCTGGAAGCGGTGACCTGGGGGGTGTCTCAGCTCAGTTGTTCATTGCAGGGACTTGCATCTGAGATCGCAGCTCTCTCTTGCATCTCTGTGGCTGAAATTTCACCCCTTGTTTGCACTAGAGGCTTGGTGGCCAGGGGTTGAGGACCCAGGGAGGTGTCCGAAGGCTGGCTCTTGTTTAATACTCCGTGGGGGGCTTGGGACTTGGGGCTGCCTTATACACTGTACATGACACCAGCCTGTCTCACACACAGACACAGAAGATCCGTCCTCCCCAAGGATGGATAAGGGGCAGTTGCCACACGTGCCAATCACACGTTGGGCCTCTGACAGGCCTGAACTGCAGGGACGAGGTGGAGAAGAAGGGATGTCTGGATCTGAGCAGGGGACATGGAGGCTGGTCTTGGGGCAGGAAGGGGCTCTGACTCTCCTTTCTCTCTCCACACCCCCAAGTCTGCAAAACCTGCATCGTGCGCTACCTGGAGACCAACAAGTACTGCCCCATGTGTGACGTGCAGGTCCATAAAACCCGCCCACTGCTGAGCATCAGGTGGGCTTGGCACTGCCCCTCCTGCCCGTGCCCATCCTCTGGGTCAGCGTCCCTCTGTCCCCCTCACCCCTGCTGGCTTCCCGCAGCCAAGGCGGCAGGAGTGGCAGAGCACGGGTGTGGACCCAGGCCCCTCCCCTCCCTCCGGTTGCACCCAGCTTGCCGTGGGCTAAGAGGTACTAGAGGGGTAAAGCCCAGACAGGGACCCCAATGCCTGGGCGCTGGGTCTAAGGAAGCGGGTGGAGAGGAGGGGTCCCCTGGCTGGGGAGATGGGGGCGGGGGTGGCTGCTAACAGGCCCCTCTACATTTTTTCCCAGATCTGACAAAACCCTCCAAGACATTGTCTACAAATTGGTCCCTGGGCTTTTTAAAGGTATTTGTACACCTTTCCTCCCCCTTCCCACCGCCCCGTTTCCCAGCCTGTGGTCCTCTCCTTACCCTCCTTCTTTTCTCCAGATGAGATGAAACGGCGACGGGATTTCTACGCAGCCTACCCCCTGACGGAGGGTGAGTGTGTTCACGGGACCACGCGGGTCCTTAGCGCTGCCTCCGCTCGCCCTCGGGCCTCCTGCATGGTGCCTCATCTGTGCTGCAGACGGCCAGCCCAGAGGGTGGCTGGGCTCACCCTGAGGAGCTCTGTGACCCCTGGGTCCTTGGCGGGCTCCCTTCCCCCTCTTTGGCCAACCCCTCAGAGCTCTCTCCTTCTGCAGTCCCCAACGGCTCCAATGAGGACCGCGGTGAGGTCCTAGAGCAAGAGAAGGGGGCTCTGAGCGACGACGAGATTGTCAGCCTCTCCATCGAGTTCTACGAAGGTGCCAGGCAAGTCCAGCCCATGCTGGGCCTTTGGGGCTCCAGGCTAGGTCACCCACTTCTCCCACCCTGGCCCCATTCCCTTGGGGGAGCCCTCTGGATGTGTGCACTGGGGGTGCCTGCCTGCTCCTGCATCTCCCTAGCTTCCCCCTTTCTCCTCCCCCAGGGACCGGGAGGAGAAGAAGGGCCCCCTGGAGAATGGGGATGGGGACAAGGAGAAGGTGAGTACTGGGGCCGGCCCAGGAATGGGATGTGAGCTGGGAGGGAGTGGCCTGGGCTGCACGCCTCCCATGGGTGCCTCTGCCCCAGCAGACAGGGGTGCGCTTCCTGCGGTGCCCAGCAGCCATGACTGTCATGCATCTTGCCAAGTTTCTTCGCAACAAGATGGATGTGCCCAGCAAGTACAAGGTGGGTCCCCACGCCTTTCAAAACATGAGTGTCTGTACGTGGGTTTGTCTGACAATCTGTGCATCCCAGCCGTTGTTCAGGACTGGCTGGGTGTCACCCAGGGCTTGCATGGTTGTGTAACTGAGCCCCTGCAGAAGGGTGGTTGAAACCAAGTGAGGGTGGGGTGGTCTAGGTCCGTTGAAGTCAGCATGCAGAGGTGCATGGGACCAAGACGGTGTGTGTGTGTGTGTGTGTGCACGTGCACATACTTGTAGCACTCAGAACTGTGGTAGAGTGTGTGCGAGCGAGCAGGGCCTTCTCTGGGGCCAGCTGGCTGCGGGAAGGCAAGTCTGAAATTCCAGAGGAGCTCTAGGACGTTGCTTCTCAAACTTGAGTGTGTGTACAGTCCCCTGGAGATACTGTTAAAGTGCAAATTCTGATTCAGTAGATTCTGCATTTCTAACAAGCTCCTAGATGCTGAAGGGCCCCGGACCACACTTTGAGTAGTGAGGATCTAGGAGAGTGGATTCTAAACTTTGTTGCACGTTAAGTCACGTGAGTGGACTCACGTCTTACCAGCTAAGTCAGAATCTCTGGGTTGAGACACAAGCGTTGGTATTTTTTAGAGCTCCCTGGGTGACTCCATTGTGCAGCCAGGGGTGACAGCCAGGGTTGCAGGAGATGCCCCTGAGCCTTTTTAGCTCCTCTGGGAGAGCTGCCGGAGATAGGAGACCGAGACGGTGTGGATGGTGGGGTTGCTAACAATGGGGGTGTCTTCTCTGGATCCCTTCCCACCTGGTGCTTATGTTGGGACAACCCTGATAGGAAAGTCACATACACGGTGAAACCCAAGAGGAAGGAGGGGTCACCTGCAAATCCGTCCTTCCCACTGCCCCGCCTCCCAGTCCCCAAGACTCAGCCTGGAGCCCTGAGTCTGGCCAGGGTCATGGGGTCCTCTGCTTCCCCCCCAGGTGGAGGTTCTGTACGAGGACGAGCCACTAAAGGAGTACTACACCCTCATGGACATCGCCTACATCTACCCCTGGCGGCGGGTGAGCCTGGCGGGGCGGGCCGGGCAGGGAGCAGACGCCTGCAGGGGCTGACGTTGGTCTGTGGCCACATGGGCCAACCTCCTCTAATCAGACAGCCCATCCTTTGCCCCGTGAGCTGGCATGTCCATCTCTTGCTGACGACTTCCCACACGCTGGAGGAAAGGCTCCTTTGGCAGATTGCCCCAGTGAGGGATCAGACGTAGATGCCCTCTGCGTTTTAGCTGCCCTCTCTCCTCTGTTTCTCTCCAAGTCTCTGGGTCTTTGGGTGCGCCTGTGTCTCTGTCTTCTCCAAGACCCCGTGCCTTCCCTTTCTTCTTACCTGGGCACTGTAGGGTGGAGCTGGGTGGCTCCCTGGTGGCCTGTTTGTCCTGACACCCTCCCCTTCCCTGGCTCTCTCCTCTTCCCTGTCCCCGCAGAACGGGCCTCTCCCCCTCAAGTACCGTGTCCAGCCAGCCTGCAAGCGGCTCACCTTGCCCACAGTGCCCACTCCTTCCGAGGGCACCAACACCAGCGGGGCGTCCGAGTGTGAGTCTGTCAGCGACAAGGCTCCCAGCCCTGCCACCCTGCCGGCCACCTCCTCCTCCCTGCCCAGCCCAGCCACCCCCTCCCATGGCTCTCCCAGCTCCCATGGGCCACCCACCACCCACCCTACCTCCCCCACTCCCCCTTCGACAGCCAGCGGGGCCACCACAGCTGCCAACGGGGGCACCTCGAACTGCCTGCAGACACCATCCTCCACCAGCAGGGGGCGCAAGATGACTATCAACGGCGCGCCCGTGCCCCCCTTAACTTGAGGAAAGGGACCCTGGCCCTCGTTTCCAGCCATGCCTCTCCACTCCCTCCACTTTTTCTGGGCCCTTTTTTTCCACCTCTTCTACTTGCCCCAGCTCCTCCCACCTTGGGGGTGGGGGGCGGGTTTTATAAATAAATCTCTATATATATGTACATAGGAAAAACCAAATATACATACTTATTTTCTATGGACCAACCAGATTAATTTAAATGCCACAGAAAACAAACTTTATGTGTGTGTGTATGTGTGAGGGATGGGGTGTTCATTTTTAGGGGGTCTTGTGTAATTTGCTCTGCTCTTTTTTGGGGGGGCACCAGGAGGTAGACTGGAGGGGTCATGTGAGGCCCAGTAAAGTTCTGCCCCCCTCTCCCTGTTTCCCAAGGCAGATGGGATGTTGGGGGCCCCACCAGCCCCCAAAGCTTTAGGCACAATTCTGACTGGCTGCGTGCAGGGGTGCACCCTGTTCTCTACCCGTGTCGGCTGCTACCCTGCCCTGACCAGTGCCCCCCGTCGTCGAATGTCCAGAGAGTTGCTCAGACAGTGCCTTTTACCAGTGCAGCTTACCCCCTGGTCCCGAGGGGCGGCGGGCTGCAGAGATGGCATCTCCCTCGCCGCCTCCTCTTGCAGTGGCAACTTTGTGCAAAGAATAGATAGTTTTGCCTCTTTTCTTCTCGCTCCTGTGTGTGTGGCCCTTCACATCATTTATCTTGTGGAAGATTTCAGGCCACGGGAGGCCTCTCAGCCCCTGAAATTCCACTGTGGCTTTAGTATTGTGAACCGCTTCACCCTCTCCTGGCCCCTGCCCTCACCCAGGAACCCTCACTAGCAGGACTTAGGGCCGAGAGTGGAGGGGGTGGGGTGGGGTTAACCTCAGACAAGCACAGACCCCAGATTTTGCCAGAGGCAAACAGCCCTCCAGGTCCCTCTCCACCCTCTGCTGAGGCCCCAGGCAGGACAGAGCAATGTCGGCATCTAAAAGCACAAGATGGCAGCTCTGACCCCGGCCCCACTCCGGAGAGGTCAGTGGACCACCTCCATAGGGACAGGCCCCAGCGGATCACTGCCCACCTCGTTTCCTCAAATGTACATAGCTCTGGAGGCGAGGGGGCAGGAGTGGAGGTTCTATCACAACCTAGGTGTGTGGGTCGGGACACGCCCCCTCCCATGGGTTTGTCTGTGTTTGCACCTTGTCGTGTGTCTGAGGTCCTGTGACTGTACCCTCCTGCCCTGGGACATTTGTATCTCTTGGCTTTGTAATAAATGCTGCATACTCTCTGGAGCCTGTAGTTCTTTGGGGTACAGAGAAGGGCGGAACGGGGGTCCCCTAGCCTCATTATGCCTCTTATCTCTGGGTTCTCCCTGCCTTGGGGGCCCTATATGGGATGAACCTGAATAGCCCTCTCTGCAGCTGGTCAGGTGCCCTCAGCCCACGCACAGGCTGAAATCTGGAGCAGGAGACAGGCATGTGCCTCACACCAGTGACCACAAGGACACCACTCTGGGTGGGCATGCTTATTTAATGCCATCTTCACCACCAGCAGGTGCTGAACCATGGACCCACTCCCGGCTGCCCCAGACTAGGGACCTCCGGTTATGAGGAGCGATTCCTTCACGAGCCAGCTGTGGGCGCTGGGGTCTTTGGATGATCCCTTCTTGGGCTCAGCACTTGGCTTCCTTCCCACAAAGGGGTTCCCATCAGGCCTGGGGCCAAGGCCACCCTCTCACAGCGGGGAGCCCACTTCTGCCTTCTGCACCCGCTCACTCCTGTGGGTGCCATCACAGTACGGGGGCTTCTGGGTGGCTTTGCAGGTACAGAGTGCCACAGTGCGGGTCTCCTGGGCCTTGAACTTGAGTGGGGATAGGCCAGTGCGTTGGAAGAAGTGGGAGCCATCGCAGAAGGGCTGGCGGGGGAAAGAGAGGAGTCAAAGACCTGACCCCACCTCTGGCCAGGGCAGGGCAGGTCCTGGAGCTCAGGGAGAGTGGAGCACAGTCTCTGGGGCCCAGGCTCCCGAGGGAGGCTGCCTGGCTTCACTTATTTACCTCTTTCATGTAACGTGGGGGTAACCGGTAGGGTTGTCACAAGGAAAGAAAATAAATAATGCTCATCGTGCACTTGCCCATAGTAAGTGTTCAGTAAGTACGTGTCTTTACAGTACTAGTCCCTGGGGGGCCTAGAGGGCCAGGGCACAAGGACAGAATTTTCAAGGTGACCTCCGGTATCAGCAACATTTACGCTAATAGGCTTTTTTTTTTTTTTTTTCTTATGGCTCTGAGTCTCTGTTGGTTCATGAAATTTTTTTCTTTCTCATGTTCCCAGGATAAAAACTTCTCTGGGTTCCAGAGAGCCTGCCTGCCTTAACACTGTGATAGCAGTTTTTTCTGGCTCTAGGCAACAACTGGCATGACAGGGAGGAGGGGAGGTCCCACAGCAAACCGGCTGCCTGGTGCAGGAGTGAGTGCACTCCCCATCCTCCCAGAAGCTGTTCAAGCAGAAACTGGGTGATGGAAACAGGCCCAGAGAGGTGACTTGCGTTGCTAGTTAGTGGCTGAGCTGGAGCCAAGGCCTCTTGACCTTGGAACCAGGGTGGGATGGGAGGAGAGGTGAGAGAATTATGCCAATAAAAATCAGCAACCTGGCCCAGAGGGCATGAGGCAGAGGCAGGTGCACCTAAGTGGGATTCGGGATGCTGGGTCGCTGACACCATACCACACAGCTTGGAGGAACACAGTTCAGAGCTTAGCTCAGGAAGGAAGGGGCCCTCCCAGGAGGCTAAGAATATGGGCAGGGTTCCTGCTGGGGCAGAAGGGAGAAGGGGTCTGGGGCAGGCAACGAGGCTGAGAAGACAGCAGGCTGTGGTGGGCAACCAGGAAAGTCACATCAACTGTTAACAGAAAGGGAAGGGTTTTCTGGAAGAAGAGGACCGGAGAGGGGCACAGGGGAAGGCTGGGAAGCTTTGGGAGCAAGAGAGCCTGGGCAGAATCTCTTCCCAATATTGGGGTCGAGGGCCTGGGAACCTATGGCCTATAAGCTTCCCGGAAGGAGGAAGGAGTGAGGGAAAGAGACAGGTGTGTCTCTCGGTGCCTTCGAGCTGGGAGCCCAGGAAGGTGCCTCTGAAAAGGAAAGAGACCAGAAGAGTCCAGAAGCTGGGCTCCAGCAGCCAGGCTGTGTGACTGATTTTCTGTCTCTCCAGCTTCATTTCAAGGGGTAGATGCAGACAAGTGAGCTCAAGGCTGCTGGTGGCGCTGGCCTGCGAGTATTCTTTCACCTCCAAGCCCCCTTGGTGTCCCTCAGGTATGTGTGGGAAGAAGAGGTCCATCTTGGGTGGAACTCCCAGGAGACACTATCCTGTCCCATAGGTCATAGGTCAACGGGAAGTGTCATAGGTCAACGGGAAGTATCATAGGTCAACGGGAAGTGTCATAGGTCAACGGGAAGGCGGGGTAGGGTCTCTCACCTGTTTCTTGCTGTGGCCACACACACACCACCTGTAGGTTTTCCCAGCTACCAGCTCCACCTTGATGGGTGTTTTCAGGGCCACCACGGGCTTGGCTGGGGTTTTGGGGAACCACCGGGCCTGGGGTCAGGGAAGATGAGGGGCTCAGGGTCAGCTCTAACTCTAGAAGCACTTTGCTGCCAGTTTCCCACTGGCCTAGGGGTTTGGCAGGCTTCCTCCATAGGAGGCTGATCTGATGCCACTCAGCAAGGACAGTCTCTGCATGACACCATAAGGACCCTGAGCTCTGGATGGAGAAGAGATTTCAAGGCCATGGAGGCACTCAGGTTTCAGGGTCCAGCTGCCCTCCCTCAAACCCTGGCTCCTACCTGGGTGCTAGGAGGGAGGGCCCAGATCCTGCCATCCTATGGCAGGGCCACCCACACCTGGGGCTCAGTTAATCAGGCACTGCTGTTCTCAGTGCCAAAGCTTGGCTCCCTGCCCAGTGCCCTCTGGTCCACTCCACCTCCCCTAGAGCCATCAGGGTGACAGAGGCAAGGCGCTGGGAGCCTGGAGTCGGGAGAATACGGCTGTATTCTTCCTGGTTCCACTCCCTGGTCTCCGGGGCTGGGGGACTTGTGCAGGAGGGGAGGCTGGCGGTACTTACTAGCCAGGAGAAGATGTCCCGCCTCTGGTTCAGGTTCTGCAAGGCACACAGGCATCACAAGTCGGTGGTTTGGAAACAGAAAAATAAAATCCCTGACAAGGGGAGGCCGGGGAAGCTATCTGGGAGGGAAGAGCTAACAGGCTTAACGGGAGTGAGAGAAATGAGGGTCTGAAAAAGGGGTCACAAGATAAGGAGTCTTGCTGGGGAGATCCTGGCACCAGCAGGAGCTCAGGGAAAGGCTGCTGAGTGGCGAGCTGCGAAGCTGGCGGCTGCGCGGGGTCCTGGGGACGCTGGGCCTGGGACGGGGCGGGGCTTGGGACGGGGCCTGGCCGGGGACGGGGGCTCCCGCACCAGGAGAGGAGGGGACCTGGGCTGGGCTGGGCATGGGGTACTCACCCAGGCGCCGCGTGCCGCCGGCCGCAGCATCGCCCCCACGCCGAGCGCGGTCCTCGGAGCGCCGCGCCTGCCGACCCCGCCCCGCCCGGTCACCTTTCCGCTCCCTCCGCCTCCCCGCCCGCCCGGCCCCGCCTCGGCCCGGAAGACGCCGCAGGGCTCCGCACGCGAAAGGGCTGGGCCCTGCGGGGTCTGGAAGCTGGGCCGCGGCGCCCGCCCCGCAGCCTCCTCGGGTCCCCGCGGCGTGGCGCGGGCCGCTCCTGGCGCCCCCTTTAGGATGCGCCTGTCTGCGGAATGCCCGGCGCGGAGCGCCGCCGCCCGAGGCCACCCCCGTGGGAGCGGGGACCCTCCTGGGAGCTGTTTTCCCACGGAGAGTCTAAGGCCGGGCTCCCGGAAGCGCAGCGGGGGCGCATCTCATCACCCCGGGAGCCGGTGAAGAGCGGAGCCCGCCCGCCCGGGCCTGCAGCCCGCGTTCCGTAGGGTGCGGCGCTGGGACCTGCGTCCTCGACTTGCGCCCGGGTGCCTGGTGCGCTCTGGCGTGTGAACTGCTGCTCTAAGTGCCGACAGGAGTGTCGCGTACCATACCCCTTCTCAGCCTTCCCGCAGGCTCCACCGTTGGCACCCACCTCCCTTTCCCTTCAATAAAGCCAGACCAAGCAGGGTCTCTTTGGTTTTGTTTTTTTTTTTTTGCAAAACATTCTTTTATTAAAAGAACAAGTGCTGTTTACGAACTGCCCTTCGTACAAATAACATCCGTTATACAAAGATACAAGATCCGGGTTATGCACAATTCCAGGTTTGGAGGTGGCGGGGGCATTGCCTTTTGGCTGAGGATAAAAAGGAGGTTTTAGAAAGAATGAAAAAGGAGCCCCTGGGTTTGCAATCTGTGGCTTCCCCTCCCTGCTCCCTAGGAAGGGTCTGCTACATGGAAACAGGCTGGGATGGAAAGGGGGGCGGGTGGGAGCCAGGGCTTGGGTCTCCAATCCCACCACCCAAGTCCCACGTTGAGAAAGTGAACGGGGAAAGAGAGCACCCCTCAGTCCCCGAGTTTTCAGTAGATCAAGACAAAGTGGTCAGGAGCTAGACACACTTTTAATCCAGACTGACGTGGCAGGAAGGCACCAAGCCTACTTGCCCACCTTCCTCCAGATCCCCAGGTGAAGACACCACAGTCCCTCTAGGCACCTCTCCCCAGGAAGTAAACTGGGATAAAGGAGAAGGGGAGCAAGCTGCCCACCTGACCTGGCCCACTGCACACCAAGGAAGATGCTGGAAGCTGGGAAGAGGAGCCTATGTCTTTGAAAACCTGTGTTCCAGTTTGGGACCTTTCTCAGGGGGCTTGGGCTCCCCCCATTCCCATAGGCCCTTCCTAAGAGTCCGAGGCTGGCACTTGCCTAGAACTCAGTATGAGAATGGGCAGGGGTCCTCTCAGCAGCCTCAGGGCAGGGCACCTGGAGGCAGCAGTAGACCCAGGAGCCCAAGGAGAGACACCCACCAATAGGAAAAACAAAACAGGAGGACCCTTCAAGTTTGTCGTCTATGGAGAGGATCCGTCAGCTCTGAGCTAAGACTGTCAGTGCCATGTGGACACCCTCCCGCCTTAGGCACAGCCCTGCACTCATACCATGTGTCACACACACAGGAACACACAGCCATGTGGAGCCCACACAGTGGGGCAGGGGAGCCAAGGACCAGGATGCCATGGTCCTGAGGGCTGGTCCTGGCTCTGCCACTGAGCCTTTGCCCCAACCCCTGCTAGGACTGGAGCAAATGACCCTTCAAGACGGGTCCCTTCCAGCTCTGCCACTGCACCAGTTGTGACCCCACAGCAGACAGCGGCTCTGCATGCACACCCACTCACCCTCCTCGCTGTGACACATAGAGCTCCACTCTCATGCATCTTCCAACCCTGCTTCCGCTCTGCAGACCACATCCTTCCCCTCCCCCAGACAGAGATCTAAAAATCTGAGTCCCTTCCCACCCCCCCAATTTAAGTTCACTGTCAAAGAAGGGACTGAGGCTGGGAGAGGCTGAGGTCATTACAGCCATCCTTGGCATTGGCATCCTGCTCCTCCCAAAGAGCTCCCAGACCTTTCCTTCTGCTCACTCAGAAGGAAATGCCACTACTCCTAAGGGCTGTGGGCAGGGGTGGGAGGCGGTGCACAGCACCAATCCACACCCAGTCTGGGTCCCTTCTTCAAATCTAACCTGACAATCTGCCTCAGCATTGAATGCAAAGGGCTTGGGAAAGTTGGAGAACCTCAGACTTTGGGCTGGGGGAGGGCAGAGTGTGCTGGGGCTCTTGGTTCCAGTGCGCTAAATCATTGGGACCTCTCTTCAACGCAGCAGCCTTGGGGTGGATCTACTTCCCTTACCTTCCAACAGAAGTTAACCTCAGCTCTAAGTGGGCCAGCTAGGGCAAGGGTGGGGTGTGAATGAGCAACTCTTCTAAGAATCTCTGAAGGTTATTTTCTTCTTTTCAGTGGTTTGGAGGCAGGGAGTTACAGACCTTACTAGATTAAGATAAATAAAATGCTGAATTCTATCATTTCTTTCTAACTGGTATTTAGCATTAATAAAAAGTATTTCTGAGGTCATCACAACTGTGTCCCCCCTTCCCCAAGCCCTTGCAAGTGCCTAAGAAATTGCCTCTGAAGGATCCCCACCCGCCCCTCCATTGTCAGCTCCCTAACATCTTACAAAGTCTTATCAACAGGAATATTAATATTATTTTCAGTATCAGAAAAAAAACAGTTGAGCAGCACAGGCAAAAATATATCTGCACTACGTTTCTGTTGTTGCCAAAAATATACACTTCTTTCTTTATTTAAAAACAAAACAAAAACAAAAACAAAACAAAACAAAAAAACCCCCAACAACAAAAACCCAAACAGAAACACACACAAATAAATCCACACATGCAAAGAGACCGACTGACAAGACACGAGCATCAGGGAGAGCTGGAAACGCCTCCCCTCGGCTCCAACCCAGTGCAACTGCGACAGGAACGCAGGCCTCGCTCGCCTCTCTCCTGACGGCCCCCCTGGCCTCTGCCACGAAGGCCCTGGGCAAGTGGGGGCTCTTTTAAGATGAGAATTGCCCACTACACCCCGGGGGGAATAGCTGGTGGGTGAGGGGAAGGTGGTTAGGTCAGCTTAAGCGGCTCCCCTGGTTGGTGGGGTGGGTGGGATGCTGGACGCAGGTTGGCTAATTCTGGGAGAGGCTTTTGCTAAAAGAAGTGGCACTTTACGCCCTCTTGCCCTCTCCCCCAGCCCTGGGGGCTCCCCTTGTGCCAGGGAAGAAGGACCAAGCTATCAATGGGAAAGGGGGCCCTAAGGGGGCCCTGAGACCATGTGGGGTCTGGGGGAGGGAAGGCAGGATATCACCCTGATTCAAAGCCCCCAGCCCCCAGTTACTCTCCAATATTGGAGTACTGTTCTGGTTTTTGTTAACCATTTATGCCCCAAAAAGGGACCAAAGTTGGTGAGGTGGGGAGGGTGCAAACAAGAGCTGGGAGCTCCCCCCTCTGGTGCCACATCATCTGACCATTGCTCCTGTCCCTGCCCGTGCTGCCCCAGGTCCAGGGGGAGAGAGACAGACAAACACACACTCACGCGCACGCACACACGCGCACACACATACACGCACGCACTCACTCACACTCTATGAGTCGGGCAGCTCCATCTCCCCACCCTCGGCACTCCTAAATCCAATAGTGCAAACACGGGGCGGGACACCAAGGAAGGCTGGGGCCTCCGCCACCCACCTTCCCCTCCCCATCACCGGGGCCCCACAAGGTGGGGGAGGCGTGGGCTGAGTATGATGCCAATCCGTCCCTTCCTCAGCCCCCTCCATCTGTGGGCTTTTACAAGCTCAGCTTGCGAACCTCAGTGGGGAAGGGATGGCGAGAAACATTCCAAGGGATCCCTTCTGCCATCTGCCCAAGTCGGGAAAGAACTGCAGGTAAAGTCGGGCCAGCCCTTCTTCCATAAAAGATTTCCACACAGGGACAGGCCCAGGGCCTGTCCCTCTACTTCTCCCCATTCAAGTGCTGATCCATTTTATATGACAGGTCCAACCAGCCCCCTACTTACGCTCTCTGGGGGACCCCAAAACATTTTCTGAGGGTGGGGACTTCTAGGTGGGCTTGGAGCCTGTCCTTCCTACGAGCCTCTCACACAGGGGAGGGTGCACAGAGCGCAGGGGCCCAGCTGGAAGGGGCTCCCCTCTCAGTCTCAGTCCTCAGCACCAGGAGCTCCCCACACTCCCTGGGCCTCCGCACAGGTTCTGGGCCGGGGATCTCCAGTGTCTGGGTGCAGGTGCCTGCTCCAGGCTAGAACCTCTCAGGCCAGGATCTGCCCCCTCCACTTGGGGGGTCAGAAGGGGTATGGGTAGGTTTAGCCTTTTTCCTGGTTGGCTGAGGCTCCTTTGTCAGCGGTCTGGAAAGAGAGGAAGGGAGGCTGGGGGTTTGGAGGTGTCTGGCCCTAATACCTGAGAACAGCTTCCCGGGCCAAGAAAGCTGCTGTAGGGTGCGAGGGACTGGCTGAGCCTCTGGCCTGGGCGCTGGCTTAGCGCTGCAGCCAGGGTCAATGTGTGGGGGTGGGGAAACTGCCTTGCACAAGGGCACCCAGCTGAGTGGCCCTGAGCCAGCCAAGGCCTTTCTCACACTGATCAGCCTAGAGGGTCATCTTTTCCTAATTGGTCTGCTCAGAAAGGAAATGGCCTTTTTTAATTGGTCTTCCCAGAAGGCTGTTTTCTAATTGGTCCTTTTCCTATTAGCCCATGCTCAGACTGGATCTATCTTAGCCCTGCAGGAGGGCACCCGTGTCCAAGCAGAGGCCCTGGGTGGGGTCTGGGGTCTGGGGTCTACGGCTTGCTTCCTTCCTTTGCTCATGCATCCTACGATATACTTTCTGACGGTCCATCTCTGCCCATCCCTCAGAAGGGAGACAAGAAGGCCCCGATCCCTTACTCACCCCTCCTTTGGGGCCACTGCCACTGCCGTCCGCCCCCGACAGGCTGAGGAAGGGGTTGGTCTGGGCAGTGAGGACTGGAGGTCCGCCTGCTGCTGCTACTGCTGCAGCCGCAGCTGCTGCGGCCATGAGACTTGTGTTGTTGCCAAGCGAGGGAGCCACTAGGGCTCCGGCAGGCAGCAGGGGTGGGGCAGATGCTGTGGGCAGCAGGCCAGGGGTGCCCGCGGACAGCAGCGGGGTGGAGCTTCCTGCCAGCAGGCTGGCCATGGGCAGCTGGGAGCCCCCGGCCATCTGCAGCCGCTGCAGCTCCCGCTTCTGCTGGATCTGCTGGATCATCTGGTAGACAACAGTCTGGTGTTCCTGCAAGGGGACCAGACTGCTCATTGGCTAATGATCCCTGGGGTCTCTTCCCTGCTGCCTGCCTGCCCTGTTTGGCCTGGGCCCCGTGCCATCACGTGGAACCACGAGGCAGGAGACCTGTGAGACAGTCAAGGTTCTGTCTCCAACCTCCTACTCTGAGCCTCAGTTTGCCCTTCTAGACAAGAAAACAGCCACACACCATCAGTGTTTGTCAACCAGCGCAATACCACCGGCTAGGTGTGGGATATTGAACACCCCCGCTCCGCCCACTGAATCAGTTTCTCAGTTGCTAAGACAACCACAAATGCCCCGAGAGTGGTTTCACCCCTAGCTGAAAAACACTAAACTAGGTCCATAGTTTTCAACTCCCTCTCTTTTTTTTTGTTTTAACATTTAACATTCGTTTATTTTTGCTTTGAATAGGCAAAGCATTCTCAGTGTCCCCAAAACCAAACCAAAACAATATATCAAACTTTACACCTTAAGAAATCTTGCTTCTATTCTTGTTCCCATCTGGCCCCAATAGGTAACCGGTTGAATTGGTTTCCTGTCTTTCTAATGTTTCTTTATATGAAAATGTTTATTTTTCCTATTTTTTTATTCCCTCATTTTTCTTTTTTTTTTTTTTGTGAATTGAGTAGCCCCCCCAAACTAGAATAGCTTCAGAGAGACACCCCCTCAATTTTAAAAGGCAAAACTCCTTTCCATCCAAGGCAACCTCAGCAGAACCCACCGTACAAGACAAACTCAAAAGAAGCTGCTCTAGTTGAGGGGGTGCCACCTGCTTAACCACCTAACCTCCACACAGGAGTTTCCCTAGAAGATCCTTAGGGATTGAAACGCTCAGTGACAGAGGACTTGCCACCCTCCAGGTCCTCTCACCAGGATGTAATCTGGGGCCACTACAGCAGCTCTTTCCTGAGGACAGTCCTTGTGCCCCTGGCCTGCACGATGCTCCACAGGGCCCCAGCCCCAGTCCCACAGGCTCGATCTCAACCCAGCCTGGAGCTTCCCTCCCTCCCTTCTGCTTCTGCCCTCGCTGGGCCAGCCCAGGCCCTCTGAGACGGGCCTTTCCAGACAGAGCTTGGGGACCAGGGTGCAAGGGACGCCTGAGGCAGCCAGGGAAGCGGAGCATTACCGGGGTCAGCTGCGGGGAGGCGAGGAGCTGCTGCAGTTGCTGGAGCTGCTGCTCTTGCTGCTGAAGGAGGTGTCTCTGCTGCTCCGTTAGGCTAATGCAGGGGGACAACACACAGACCTTGGGGAATGGACAGGGAAACACTCTTGCTCCCACCCCCACAAGCCCCCAGACTCCCTGAGCCCAGGAGAGGAGAGGAGGGATGTGCAATCTCAGAGCACTGAGCTCAGAGGGTGCAGTGGGAGGGATACGAGTGAGATGGAAGGACTGTCCCAGAGGGAAAATCTAGAGTGGGGGACAGGAAATAGACTCTCTTGTCTCTGGAGAGCTACCATCCAGCCATTCACATCTAACAGTCAGTCAACAGATGACTAGGATTGTATATCCTGCAAGACCAGAGGACATTTTTCCTTTTGCGGGGAGTATGGGTGTTTTGGGGGGAATCCCTCCCGGAGCCAGCCTCCCCATTCCCTTCCCCAGGGCTGAGCTCTCCCTCACCTGTTGAGACAACCTGGCAGCTGCAGCGTGGGGGCCCCGCCAGCCTGGCTCAAGCCCGCAGGGTTGGAGGCAGCGGCCCCATTCAACCCCCCCAGGAGCCCATTGAGGGGCAGGCCCCCGCTGCCTGCCAGTCCCCCCAACAGCCCCTCAGCCATGGGCATGGCCCCCAGCCCTGCTGCCCCCGGTGCCCGGCCCAACCCGTTCTGCGGCTGGGGCGGGAGTGGGGCAGGGGCCCCAGGCAGGGCCAGGGGCAGGGTGGCAGGGCTCTGCTGGAGCAGGGGCAGCGGTGGGGGCGTGCTGTGGAAGGACAGCGACGAGCTGCTGCGGCTCGGGCAGCCTGAGTGTGGGTCCTGGGGAGGGAGGGGGAAGGGAGGGGTCAGAGGGCCAGCACGACCTTCTTGGCCCCTGGCCCAGCACCCACCGGCATTCTCACAGAACACAGCCACCCCCACCTCATTCCCAGGCACCCTGGAGGAAGAAGCAAGGCCCGGGGATGAAGGCCAAGAATCCAAATGGGCTTCACAGATAATGTTTCCTGACCCCTTCCTCCAGGCCCAGCATCCCTCATCGTCCTCATTTACTAATGGACAATGATGATGGCAGTGACCATCTGGCCAGCAGGTACGGGGTTTAGTACTCGACCTGTGCTATCCCATTATTCCCATTTTATGGGTGAAGCCACCGATTCCCAGACAGGTTAAGTAACTGCAAGAAAGAGCACTGCAGCTGGAGTGAAAGACTCAGGTTCAAATTCAGCCTCCACAATCCAGTGGCTTGGGTGGACTCGGTGGGGTCATCTTAGTCCCTCCACTCCTAATCTGGGGTAACCACAGTACCCGTTCTATGGGTTATTGGGAAAACTAAATCAATGCTTTAAAAATCTTAGCACAGGGCACGGCAATGGACAAGTGTGCAATTAATGCTGGTTATTATTATGACTATTACTGCCCAAGTCACAGTTACTAAATGGCAGGAAGAAAACAAAAACCCAGTTTGTTAGATTCCCAAAATAACCACAACACAACAATAGCAACTGCTATTCCAACCACCACCAGTCGCACATGGATTATTTTGTGTGAGGCACTATAATAAACCCTTCACAAATACGTCTCAAGACTTTCCCAAACCACTTTCTATCCACAGAACCACCCCTCCCTCCATTCTCTCACAGCCCTCAACTTATTTCCATTTTAGCCCTTCTCCCGGTTTGCAATTCTTCATTGTTTTTGTGGGGTTAGCATATTTTCGGGAGCAGGATTATGTCAGTTTTGCTCATTGATTGCTTAGCCCGTGCCTGGCACGAAGTAGGCACCTCATAAACATTACTTGATCGAGGGATGAACGAATGACTCAATCAATCGCTCAGTCAATCCCTTCACTGCCCAGCTTTCAACAGCTGCAGGGTAAAGATGGGTCCTGGAAGATGAGTCTCTCCTCCCTCCTCCCTGCCCCGACTCCTCGCAGCACCCACCTCGGAAGACGTGGATAGCGAGTTGTCCAGGCCCAGACTACTCTTCCCCGGAGGGCTCTTGCTGGTGCTCAAGGAGTCGCTGCTGCCAGCTGAGGGAGGGAGGGAGGTCAGGGCCAGTTCGAAATGCCAGCATGGGCCCCCACCCCCGGGCTGGGCGGGACCCCCTCACCTTGGGGAGGCAGGCCATAGGGCCCAGAGACAGGGCCATTGGCAGCAGGCAGCGCGGCAGGCAGGGCGGGGAAGGGCACAGAGAGCTGCACGTTGAGAATTTGCAGCCGCTCCTTCTTGGCCGTCAGGCTCAGGATCTGCTCCTGCAGCCGCTGGTTTTCCTTCTGCAGCGCGTGCAGCGCCTTCAGCATCTCCACGACTGCAAGAGAGCGCGAAGGTGCCTGAGGCCCGAGACTACGGGAGATGGGCGGGGCCAGAGGAGCGGGGGCGGGGCCTGGGGAAAGAAGACTCAGACCTCGAAAAGAAGGCGCCAGCCTAAAGAGGGACACAGGTGAGCTCCAAGGGGTGACGTGGGACCTCGAGAGCCAGGTCCGAGGACCAGGCTGAGGGGACTGAGGCGCGGGGGTCCAGGCCACAAGATCAGGAAAGAAGAGGTGGCAAGTTAGGGTTTGGTAACGTCTGCGCCAGGAGGCCATGAGGAACAAAGGCAGGACGCAGGGGGTGGGGCGGTAGCAAGGCCTAGCAAGGGTTAAAGGGGAGGCCCCGGGTTGCCTGGAGTCAAAGCTGGAGCCGTGCCTAGAGGCGGAACCTTAAAAGGGTGTGGGGACCTCGGGAGAAAGGTGACAAGAGTTGGGGCCCTGGGGCAGGTCTCCCTGCCCGGTGCCACCCCGCCTCACTGTTGACACCGGCCTCCCCGTCGCCCTGCTTCTCCAGCAGCTGCTCCATGTTAGTAGTCCCTGGGGCCGCAGGGTCTAACTGGACGCCCCCGCAGGGTGCAGAGGCTGTCTGGTCAAAGAGTGCAGGGAGGCTGCTGATGGGGGACCTGCAATCAGAGGGAAAACGGGACTCAGGCTGACTGACCAGTCCAGGATCCCCCCTCCTTCCCCCTCAGGAGTTCCAGTCTCTCCCCACCTCCTCCCCTTGAGTGTCCCTCCCGCCCCGCTCCCAGCCCTTCCCCAAGCCACCGCCCCCTCCCTCACATGGAAGACAGACTCTCCTGGGGGGAGGTCCCCCGACACCGGAAGCTGCAGTCCTCCAGGTCTGGCTCTTGGAAGGAGAAGGGAAGGCAGGGATCAGTAGATCAGTGGGAAAAGGCTCCTTCCGACTCAGGGTCCCACTGGGAGGGGCGGGGGTGGTAGGGGATCTGGGACCTCACTGCAGACCCCCTTCCCCAGGACCCGGCTACCCCAGAATGGCAGTTTAAGATGGTAAGGCGCCAAGGGCGCTGGCTTGGAAACTGCCCCATGAGAAGCAAAGCCTTGGCATCTGCTCCCTTCTTTCGCCAGGCAGAAAGGCTCTGGCTGCCTGGCTACCTTCAATCCACCTCCCAATTTCTTTCCTGGGAGCTTGAGTTATAAACATTTGAGGCCAAAACAGATCTGGATTGAACCTGAACCTGACACTAACTTGCTGTGTGACCATGGGCTTGTAACTAGCTTCTCTGAGATGACTATTATTAGGATTAAAAGAAGATAATAAATGTGTTTAGCTAAAGGGTTTAGCTGGTATGCAGCAAGCCCTTAATAATTGTAGCTATTATGATAATTAGCTTTGTATGACTTTTTATATTCATAAACGCCTAATTCAGAAGACAAAACTCTTCATTGGGCTACGCAATCCCGCTCTGAGTTGAGAAAAATATAGTCACCCTACTCTGTGGGGTCTTAAACCTAGAATCATACTTTGGTCCCTTTAAGAAGACTTACTGGAACTGGCAGACTAGCAGCAAGCCCCGCCCCCTAGGCTGACTGGTGGTGTCTTTGCGCCAATTAGCTCCCTAGGGCTGGGTTGAGTCTCCAGGGAGAGGGCGGGGAGCTTGTGGCCCGCCCCCTTAACTCCTAAATACCCGGACAGCAGGTTGCCCAACCGGTGGGTCCTCCGTAACCGCTGATCCCAAGGACACGCTAAGAGGCCAGCGGGGAGCTAGGCTGCAGCAGTAAAAGCACCGGGCCTGGAGTCAGGAGACCAGAATTTGAGCTCTGGCTCTGCCATTCCCTACCTCAACTGCCTGGAACAAGACATTTGTCTATCCCTCTGCCTTTTTCTTCTGTAAAATACAGGAGTAATTCTGCCCTGCCCTGCCTGACTGCTTGGTTGTGTGTAAATTCCCCCCGGGAACAGGGTCAGAAACTCACATACCTGTGTGGCTGCTCTCGGCTTGGGTGAGGAGGGGGTTAACGGCACCCATGGGGGTTCCAAAGATGTGGGTAGAAGGGAGGCTAAAGGTAGAGCCAGCCAGAGAAAACACCTGAGGGAAGGGAGGTAGAATCCGGCCTGGTGGTTATTCTTGGATCTAGGGCACAACTGTGTGATGAGGGTGTGGGGGACCAGGCATGCTGGGGAGGAGAGAGGACCGCGTGGGGGAGTTATGGTGGCAATCAAGTCCAATCTCTCAAATTCCCAGGGAGGGCTGGGGTCCTCTGCAGTCTGTCCCCAACCTGCCCAGGGGAGGAGGAGCCCAGAAGCAAGGTCTCACCTGAGTGGTGGAGATAGAAGCAGAGGAGGAGGGGAGGGTGCTGGTGAATGGGGAGCGGCTGAGGCGGGGTAGGGCCGAGGTCCCTGGGGGCCCCAGCAGGCTGGAGGAGAGGGGGGTGCTGCAGACAGCCCGCAGCATCCCACCACCGTGGGAGATGGGGTCCTTATTACTGGTGTAGATGCCTATAGGCACAAGGACACAAACAGAAGCACACAGTCACCTTCCACCCCACACTCCTCCTCAGTCAGGCGCTGGAACAGCCCCTCCCAGGGAGTATACACCCTGAGACCTGACTAAACACACTAGTCTAACCCTCTTGCTGCAAAGATGTCACTTCTTGCCTGGGTGACATCTGCCTGATGTGCCTGCTTATTTAACTGTCCTGCCCAGGGCTGGAGAATTCCTAGCTTTTCTAATCCCCCTCCCACAACTTGGTAAGTCCTGCTGCCAATCTACTCCAGTCTTTCCCACTACAACCATGCAGAAGGCTGGTATAGGGGTGTGTCTTAGAGGTGACTGTCACCTCCATCCTTTACCTCTGTCCCTCGGAGGAGTTTCCATCACATTTCCTTCTAACTGCATGTATGTACCTCTGTCCCCTCACTAGACTGGCTGGGCCCTCAAATGCCCTCTGACCCCAGGGGTCACTAACCTGCCCCCAGCAGAGGTGACTCCAGGCTCAGGCTGGGCAAGCTCCCAGAAGGCCCAAAGGTGCGGGAGGCCAGACCACCCAGGCCAGAGCTGACCAGGGAACCACCAGAGAAGGGTGAGGCAGCAGTGGCGGTAAAGCCAGCCAGTTGGGCTCCAGGCAGGGAGGGGGCAGCCAGGCCCCCAGTGCCCTCCTTGTTCCGGCTGCCCTTGGGTCGGCCTGGCCCGTGTCGGCTCCTCTTGCTGGCTTTGTGCTTCTTCTCCTTCAGGCCTGTCTCAGGGGTCTCCTCGGCAGGTGCAGGGGTGGCACTCAGTGTGGGCATCCGCTTGTGGGTGCCTGCTGAGGCCCCAGATCCCGTGACGTGGGGAGACTTATAGTCCCCAGGGGAGGGGGCCCGGGCCCGGCCCGAGCTGGAGGTGGTGGTGGAGAAGCGCATGATGGGCCCAAAGCCAGGGAAGACCACCTTCTGCTCAAAGAGGTCAGCCTTGGGGGGCTCAGGGGCTGAGGGAGAGGGAGGGGCTGAAGGGGCGGGGGCTGTGGGCTTGGAGTACTTGTCCTCCTCTGGCTGCTCCAGCTTGGGGAATGCAGAGAAGTCAGGGGAGTTCTGCAGGGACGAGACTGTACAGAGGGAGAACGGAATTACAGCTGGACCCCAGATCTCCTCATTCCCTGCCACTCCCGCATGCACTGCGGGGAGAGTGCTCTGGTTTCCCATCCCAGCTCTGCCACTGTCTGTGTCCTGGGATGAGTGTTCCTCACCCCTCCAGCTTTCCCACTTGCCATAAAATGGGAAGAGGGTGACTCCCACCCTACTGACCTCACTGCAGGACTGCAAAGCTTATAGGAAACAACAGTAATGTGGGTGCTTTAAAAATGGCAACTTGGGGGCGATGGGGGGGCATGGGCAATATATATAACCTGAACTTTTGTACCCCCATAATAACCTGAAAAAAAAAAAGGCAACTTGCAGCACAAGCATAAGGGACAATAAGTATTGTTATGGGATTGGTTGGTCCCTGAGAGGGAGGGGAGGAGAGTTCCTGCTCAAGAAGTGAAGGATGGAGGGGAGGGTTTGGAGAGGAGTCACTTGGTGGGGAATCCCGTCTGTATCCTGAACTCACTTAAAAGCAAATGAGATGCAAGCCAACAAGCAAAGGCCCTTGCCAGAAAAGCTCAGGACAAAAGGCTGTCCCTGCTCCCAGCCTCCTCCGGGATGCCCACACTCACCTGTAGGCTGGAAGGGCCCCCCAGAGGAGGAGGAAGAGGAGGAAGAGGAGGAAGAGGCGGAGGTAAAACTGCTCACACCTTTCCCACTGCTCAGTTTCCTCCCCTTATGACTCAGGCTATGGCTGGAAGACTTTTTCCCCTTTGAGTCCCTGCTGCTCTCCGAGGTCTCCTGCGTGCCGGCCTCGTGGTGGGAGGAAGAGGAAGCCGAGGAGGAGACCTGAGGGAAGAGAGGAGAGAGGAAGGCTCAGTGCCAGCCGCCTGGGCGTGGGCTCACCCTGACTTGGGAGTGGAGCAGGAGGGCACAGGCCCTGGGTGAGCTGGGAGAGCCTAGAGCTGGCTTCACGAAGGACTTCCAGGGAGGGAGACAGTGGGGACTCCTAGACTGGGAGATGGGGAGGCAGCTGTGAGGCTTGTGGGTGTCAGGCAGAGGGGCACACTCAGCCCAAGAAGGTGTCTGTCCTTTGCCTCAGGCAGGGGAGATGGAGGGTGAGGGGGAGATGGAAACTGTCCCAGAATTTGTATGACCTACTCATCCGGCCATTCATTCATCCACACAAACACTCAAGGGGCCTCAGAGGGCTGGACCCGTGCTGGGAAGGGGTGTGGGCAGCGGAGGGCAGCCACAGGGGAATGGGCTGCTCCGTCCCAGCCTTGGTACTCCGGTTGCCCGCACACCCTCCCCATGCACCCAAGCTGCAGCCACCTGGCTCTCGCCCCATCCTCTGACCCCTGTGCTCTTCCTAGACCACCTGAGCACCCACTCACTGAGCCTCTGCCAGAAGAGCCCATCCTTACTCTTCCTGGGAAACTTCTCGTCCTTTAAAATCCAGCTGGGAAGTCCCTCTTCCACAAAGCCTCCCTAGATACATGGGGTGGAACAAGCCACTCTGTCCTCTTATTTCCAGGACACTGCATTGACACATCCGCCCGTCAACAGTTGCCACTCTGCACTGGAATGTACTGTCCTATGTCTGAGGCCTCAGTAACCTTTGAGGGTGGCAGGGTGGTGGTCAAAGGAGCATGGGCCTCCGGGCTCTGCCCTTTACAGTGTATCATGTCGTGTAGTGTAGCTCTCGACCTCAGAGTTCCACTGTCCTTACGGGGCGAATTACGCCTAACTGGAGAGTTATAAGGAGCAGGACGCCAGATACGTGGTATGCGGTCAGTAATAACAATAAGTCTGAGGGCAGCAGCTGCTATTAACGTTCCGCAGAGCCACCGTGTGGCGGTGAGCACAGGCCTTCAAGCCAGACTCCCTGTGTTCATATCTCCACTCTACCGCTTACTGGCTGTGTGCTTTCAGGCAAATTACTTAACCTGTCTGTGCCTCGGCTTCTTCATTTACTAAATGGGTTAACCAAATACCCACTTCACTGGATTATTTAGGGCACTAAATGATCTAATCCCCACATACCCCTTCCACCCCCCAGTTCTAGAAGAGAGCCTGGCACGTGGTGAGTGAGTTCGTGCTTCAGGTTACTGCCAGGGACAGCACTTTTCCTCCTGGTCGAGACCAGGTATTCAGTAAATTGTGCTGAGCTGAAGGAACAAACGCCGGAGGGAGGATGGATGGGGGAAATGAGAGCCACCCTTGCACTGCCCTCCCGGGCGGAGCCCTGGTCTCTGTCTTCCTCTTTGTTCTTTTCAACAGCTGGAGTTCTGAAGGGAGCCAGATGTGGTTCTGAGAGCAGGGGAAGAGAGGGGCTGGGGGGAAGGGTAGCTGAAATGCTGGGGCAGGGAGGGGGATGGGCAGAGTTCTCTGCCATGTGCAAGGGACACCCAGTTACTAGGGGACCTCTAAGATCTCTGGCCCTTTCTTGCCATCTGCCTGCAGGCCCCAGGTAGGTCCCAGAGCATGAATGACAAGCTTTCCAGGTGAACCCTGGGAAGCAGGGCAGGGAGAGGGTTACTGGGGCAGTTGCCACAGTAACATCGCCCTGGAAACCCGATACCTGAGCCTCCCTGCTGAGATGCCCAGAGCTCTGCCAACCATCTGAGGCAGGGTGGAGGTGAAGGGGCAAGAATGGTGACAGGAGGAAGCAGTTTCTTCAGGCCCCCTGGGATTCTCCTTCCACAGGGAGGGGCAGGGAGGGGCAAGGAGGGCTGCTCTGGCTTGGATTAGAGACTCCCTGGCCTAGGGCAGGGCCCGCCCATGGCTAATCCAGATGCTGCCCCTTTCAAGAGACAGACCTGATGTACCTTGCCCTTGCTAGGAAGGGTGGGGTGAGTAGGGCTTTTGGGGTGTTATCCAGGGGCCTGCCCTCCATGCCCCCTTGGTTAACACTTTAGCCTCTCCAACCTGCATGGAGTGGGATTTTGGTTAAGTGACAGGCTTTGAGGTGGGGGTGGGGGTGGGGGTGTTCCTCAGCCCCAGGAGCTTAGAGAAGAGGCCTGAGCGCTGTACCCCCACTCTCTGCAGACAAGAGCCCAGTGCTGAGGCCCTCTGTCTGGACAGAGGCGGATGTGAACATTGGGCCACCAGTATCCCCACCCCACTCCCACCCTCACGGTGGGTCAGTGAGCGGTGGAGCTAAGGAGCGAGGGTCCTCTCCAGGCTGAAGAGGGCGTGCCACTAGCCTGGAGCTTTGGGGAGGGCACCCAGGTCCCTGGCACCCCTGACCCCTCGTACCTCTCCTCCTCCCACTGCCATCCCCAGGCCAGCAGACCAGCACACAGCCCTCCTGAATGTGGCAGCAGTACCTTGTCAGCAGCGGGGACCACAGGTGGGGTGAGGATGCTGGGGGGTGACTCAGGCCGCTTCTTGTGCTTCTGTTTAAGGCGTTCTTTGTCCTTTCGACTCTAGGGAGGGAGAGGTGACCAGATATTGTACTGGGAGGACAAACATGAAGTGTGGATGTGGGGCCCCCTTTCAGAGACAGGGCTCTGTGGGTGTCACGTCCCCTGGGCAGGGACAGGGGACTAGCTGGAAGGAGTGGCTCCAGCAAGTTCCTTGGAGAGCCAACAGCCCCTCCTCCACCCTCACTGCCTGCTAAAAATAGCCTGTCCCATTATCACGCCAGTGAAACTGAGCACCACACACGTGAGCACACACCTGTGAGGGTGTCCACCTGGGACACAGAGCTGAGCAGAGGGACAGGGGCAGGGCACATGTCAAGTGTGGCAGGAGGGTACACAGGCATGTGCATGTACACACTGGACTGTGGAGAGGTGTGTGCTGTGCAGGGCCGTATGTCTGGGGCTGTGGGGACACTGTCATGTCATGGGGAGAACTTGGAGGAACCACAGACACAGAGAGCCAAAGGGAAGCCAGGGCCCCAGCTCCCCTTCAGGACCCCCACTCTTCCACTTCCTCAGCCCCCTCCTGCCCTCAGTGGCCCCAGAGGAAGGAAGAGGGCAGGCACCAAGGCCTTGGGGGCACCTCGTGGTGGCTTCTCAGGAGACGTCTACGTGTGGGAGTGTGGGCAGGAGAGGTGGACGAAAGGGCTCTACCTTCTTCTGGCCCCTCTCGTGGTGGGTGGGGTGCTTCTCCTGCTGGGTGGATGGTGAGGCTGACCGGCTTCTCCTGCCAGAGATGAAGCCACTGCCACCTCCCCCTGTGCCGCTGCCACTGCTGCTGCCTCCTCCTCCTCCCCCACTGGTGTGCCGGGATGTCTTCTGGGGAAGAGAATTGAGAGGAGTTGCCAGACTCTCCTCTCATCAGCTTAGGGAAAGTTTCCTGAAGGTCAAATGATCCTGGGGGCCAGCCCCATCTGCCCTGTCTGTCACTCATGTCCTCCACGATGTTCTGCTCAGCAGAAGGACATTCTCTAGCCTGAAGATCCTAGAGCTTCCCCAGATGGCTTATCCAATGTACAGGTTCAACAACTGAGGCCCAGAAGGGGCAGGGGCATGTCTTGGCCCCCAGCAAGGCACGGGGCTCTTGCTCTTTCCACAGCGTGCTACGGCCACTCCCGCCTCTTTCCCTGGACCGGCGGATGAGCAGTGGACGCTGGTGGGGGGCCCGTGCTCCCCTGCATTCCACACCTCAGCACCCCCTCCACACACTTTGCTCCAGCCAAGACCCCCTTCTCCCTTGTTCCTGGCCTTTCCCCTCCACCCCACTGGCTGCTCCTGTCCCAAAGGATACGCTGCCCTTAACCTGAAGCAGTTACCTGAAGTGAACATGGACAAAAACAAAACCCAAACAACTCCCACACTGCCCCCTCCAATCCCTTCACGACTAACACACTCCCCATGCCCAGTCCGAGGCTTCACCCACCCCAGGCTTGCAGCTGCTCCCTCTAAGGTCACCAACTACCTTCCAACTGCCAAATCCAAGGGCTAATTTCAGGCCTTGTCTGGCTCCATGGCTCCCCAGCGCTGGGCACTGCTCCTGCCCTCCCGAGTGCTCTCTTTCCTGGCTCCCGTCCCACGGTGGCCCACCCTCTCCTCATGGACACCCGGGGCCCCCAGCGCCAGCCTTATAAGCATGGGGCTGCCACTACTGCCCTGCCTGGAAGCCTGACATCCACCAAATCTGAATGTCTCTACTTGGCACCTCCTGCAAACCAGACCACGCTCCCTATATTGTCCTAAGTTGTCATCAAACTTTAAAACCAAGGTGATAGTGTAATTTATGATCCAAACCAAGACACTTTTGCAAACGAAAGCGGGGAGCGATTAGTAATTATGCCAGGGCAACAGGCATAAACCAGGACATGCGTTCACCCCACAGAAGCCAGCTGCACCCTCCATTCATGGCACCCCTGGTGTTCAAGCTCCATCCACCCAGTGTGTAGAGCCTGGATCCTCTATGGTACCCTCAATTCCTGCTTCTCACCCCCACATTTAGGCAAGTCTACCTAGAAACAGTTCTAGCATCCAGCCTCATCCCTCCAACCCCCCTTCTCGCAGCTGTCTCCCGGCCGCCAGCCTCGGCCCTTCAATCCAGCTTCAGCGGCTGCCAGGGTAATCTTCCTAAAAAACAAATCTGATCATGTTACTCTCCTGCTTACAAGCCCTACGAGCCTGTGGCCTGGCGAGGGGAGGTCCAAGCCGCAGCCTACCTCTCCAGGACACTACGCAGTTTTGGAACACGCAAGTCTCTCCACGAACATAGCGAGTACCCATCCCAGCCTCTCCTTAGGCCCCTGAAGCCTGGGGCAGAAGCGAGCCCAGCTCATGCACTGCCTAAGCTTCCTCACCTCACCTCCTGCCTCTTCCTCACCAAACACCCTGTCCTCCTGCCGCACATGTGTGCCCTTTTCATCACGCCAGCCCCTCTGCCAGGGACTCCTTTCTCTCTGTTTGCTTGGCAGGCTCCTACGGAGCTTTCCAATCAGGCTACCTGTTCTGAATCCCACCCACCAGCTCTAAGTTACACAGCCTCAGTAAGTCTTCATTTGCTCATCTGTAAAATGGGGAAAATACAGTCTACCTAGTTTTTAGAGTTGGTAGGAGGATCACGCAAAATAGCACAAGTGAAGAACTGAGTACAGAGGCTGAGGCAGAGTAAATGTTGACTCCCACACAAATACTTGGCTTATTTCCACCCCTACTCAGCTTAATGCCGCCTCTTCCTTACAGCTTCCCAGATTCTGACAGGCAAGGCCTGAGCTCTGTCTTCTGGGATGGGCTGCTTAGTTCAGATCCTGTTCATACCCCGGAATTAATTTAGTCCCCATTGAATGGAGAGCTTCAAGGGCAGGGACTGGGTTCTTTCCCTCTCTGTCCTCCCAGCAGCAGGCACAGGCCTGGCCCAGAGCCCACGCCCTCCAAACCGTGACTGACCGGCCGCTCATGCACCGCCAGCCGGGACTCACCATCTTGCTGAAGTGGTACTTGCAGTAGCCGCAGTACTTGACGTTGTCCACCTCCAGCACCTCCTCCTCACACAGCAGGCCTGCCATTTGCGCACTAACCGGGAGAGGTCAGCCTGAGACGGCCATGGCCACAGACCAGACCGGCCACCTTCCTCCTACCCTCCGGGACCCCTGCTGAGGCAAAGCCAAGACCATCCAAGGGAAGCACTGCCCGCCAGCACCAAAGAGACAGTAGCTAGATGAGCCCACCTGGCACCCAGCCACGACAAACCTTGGGGGGGCAGAGGGCAAGGGGGCTGGGGCAGGGCTCTCACCAGGTGACATGGAAAGCCTGTCGACATCCATGGCGGTTACAGGTCATGCAGGCTCCCGAGGCCGCCTTGCTCTCCCGGCCCTGCTCCTCGCAGATGTAACATGTCTGCAGGACACAGTGCAATCGTCCCCTCCTCCAGGGAGCCCCTGTCCTTCTACCTAATGGATCCTTTGGCCTCCCCCTCAGCTCAATCCTCTCCCCACAATCCCACATAAATGCTTCCAACAGAACTTTCTGCAGTGAGGGAAAAGTTCTACAATCTGCACTAACACAGCAGTCACTAGTCATACGGGCTACGAGCACTTGAAATGTGGCTACCGTGACTGAGGAACTGGATTCCAGGCTGTATTTAATGTTAATGAATTTCCACAGCTGCGTATGGCCAGTGGCTACTATGTTAGACAGCACAGGCCTTGGATGGTGAGCTCTGCAAGGCCAGGGACTGCCTTTCTTGCTCACTGGGGAGCTTATTCCCACCTCTGGGTGTTTCCCACGCTTTCTTCTGGAACCCAGGCCCTCACCCTGCTCAAGGCTGGCACGTTTCCCTGCCCCAGGCCTCAGCTGAGCACTAGATCTAAAGTAAGCCCCCACCAGGTATTCTTTATTTCAGTGCCTTATGTTCTTCACAGCACTTATCACAAATTGCATTTAATTCATTTGCCTGTTTAATGATATTTGTAGTCTTCCCACAAGAATGTGAGTTCCACTGGGCAGGTAGCACATCTGTCTTGATCAAAATGGGACACTGTGTGCCTGTTACCTTGTACCAGGTCTGGCACATAGTAGGCACTCAATAAAATGTGTCCAGTGAATGGACAAGTGAATTACTTTGGAAGGTCTACCCTCTGGCAGCACAACTGCGAGAGACTATTCCACCTGAGCTCCAGAGCGTGAATGTGTGTCTGTCAATAGAAGGGTGGCTCAGTGAGTGGTAGGTACCTGCCCACCTCCTTAGTTCCCTGAAAGTATTGGTTGGACAGAATCAAATTACACTGGATGAAGAAAGTGCTAGAGGGACCCAAGGATGGTTGGCCAGGGAGGGGACTGGTAGGGGACGGCAGGGGCCGCTGACCTTGTTGAAGCGATCATGAGGCACGTACTGCAGCACGATGGGCTCCATGGTGAGCACGTTGGCAAACTGCACCTCGGGGATGTAGAGGGCACACACCACGTGGGCCCAGCCTGGGGCAGTGTGGGGCCGGCCTTAGCTGCGGATGGCAAGCCCGGAGACCCCACCCCTCACAACCCCATGCTGCGGACTGTCCCCTTCTCCACAGCCTTCCCATGTGATTCCAGAGCAGCTGGGGAAAGGAAACCCAGCCTCCACCTCCTCCCCAGTCCACTCCTGCCTTCCCAGACCCTGCTCGGGGGGCCTCACCTCCATTATCAGTCCTCTTCAATGCCCCGTCTTTGTGTGGGCACAGCTCACACCTCTGCCAACGCAAGGGGGCACAGGGGTTGGGGGATCTGTTGAGCTGGGCCCTCCCTGAACACATTAAAAGGGCCCCAGGATGAAATGCTAAGATCTAGGGCAAATGGGTGGGAGTACAGCAAAAACAGGATTGGCCAAGAGTTGGTAATTATTGAAGACGTGGATGGGGATGTGAGGTTCATTATATAGTATTCCTTCTACTTTCACACATGTTGGAAACTTTCCATAAGAAAAAGTTCAAACAAGTAAAAACCAAAGTCACTATGCCTGAGGTGGGGCAGAGTGAGGGAAGGGCTAAGGGAGAGAGGGGTTGGCAGTCGATGTGCAGAAAACAGGAAGTCCGTGTGACAAAGCTAAGTCCCACCCTAGCCTCAGCGTCCCCTAGCTCAACCAGGAGATGCTGGGGGCGGGGATGAGGGGAGCAGTGAGAGGCAGCCTCGAACTCACCACCCTGGCTGCTCGCTCCTGAGATTCACACTTCCGGCAGAACCAGGGTCCCGTTGGCACCTGAACGATGCCATAGCAAGCTGGGGTGGGGGAGGAGAGCCAGTGAGCAAAGCTGTCAGCCAGTGGCACTTTCCCAGAGTAACAGGGGAAGGGAGTGCCTCCAAAGGACCAGAGCCAGTTCCAGCAGGGGGGGCTGCTCCCCTGACTGGGGGGGTCACTCGCTAACTAGCAGGACTTCAGGAATGACCAACAGCACAACACCGGCCTTTAACCACACCACCCAGCACTACAAACAGGAGCGGGAAGTCCAAGTCCTTGACCTTAAACTTCTAGAAGATCCTCCCCCCACGCCCTTTCTGGACTTGTTTCCCAGCTCCTGCCTGGGACCAGCCCTCAACATCGGGAACAGAGAAAAACAGAGGGGACAACAGTCACGACACTCAAACACGTTTTGTTGTTATGGGGGGGGATTTCTTAAAGGGCCAGTAAGGGACAAGGCGGGGAAGTAGGGGGTCCAGGGACCTGTCTTCTGCCTCTATCACAGGTACAGGTCGCAAGTCAAGGCTGAGGGCAGGTGCAGTGCTAGTAACCAAGAGGAGAGTGGCGGGAAGATCCCACAGCCACGCATTAAGGGTTGTCCCAGGAAGGGGGGGGGGCCCAGCTGCCTGTGCCAGACAGGCGGGAGATGCCAGCCTGCGCCCTCGGCAAGATTCCTCAAGGAGTTAACTCCCGAACCATGTGCTGCTGGGGGAAACTCCAAACCTCCCTCTTCTCGATTCGGGCCCCCTGCACAACCTCTCTCCTATCCTCAGCTCTTCCCGGGAGGATTTTAGGAGTTCCTTCTCCCCTGGGACCCTTCTCCTCCCTTCCCAATTCCGCTCCTCCCAGTATCCGGAAGCGAGGGGGGGATGACCCCCCCTTGACCTCTTCCTCCGGGAGCTGGGACCAAAATAACCGGGCGGGAGGGGACACCTCGCAGGTAAACATTCCCCCAGCAGCCCCGACACCGGCGGTGTGGGGCGTGGGGAGTTCACTCATTGCTCCCTAGACTCTCCCCAAACTCCCTCAACTTGGGGTGGGGGGCGCAGGACTGGAACAATAGGCAAGAAAACAATGCCTGACCTGGTCCTCCAGGACCTGGCGGGGGGAACCCCCCACGCCTCCCTTCCCTTCAGGTGGGGTGGGGGAGGGGCGCTCGAGCCCCGGGAGGTCTCCGGAGGGCGCGGCCGGGGCGTCCCGCGCGCACCGCCCCCAGGGTCCCGCCGCCCCCCGCGGGCCACCCCCGTACCTTGGTGGACGGCCACGCTGCACGCGTGCCCATCGCAGTAGACCAGCGGGTTCTCGGCCCAGCCCCTCTCGTCCGAACATACGCAGCAGCCTCCTACCATCTCCTTCATACTCCCATGAGCTCCCTCCGGGGCTGGGGCTGGGGGCCGGCCGGCGGGGGTCGGGGGTCAGGGGGGAGGGAGGGAGCGGGGGGGCCGCGCGCCTCCTCGCCCCCTCCTCCTCTTCCTCCGCCGCCGCCGCTTCTTTTCTTTGCCTCCTCCTTCCTCCTCCTCCGCGTCCTCCTCCTCCTCCTCCTTGCTCGCTCTGTCTGGCCGCCCCCCCCGCCGTGCTCTCGCCCTCATGCCCCGGCGGGCCCCCCCCCCAACAATGAGACTCGCACGCCGGGCTCGCCCCCTCCGCGCCGCTCGCCTAGCTACTAGGGCCGCCCCGCCGCCGCGCAGCCCGGGCCCGGCGGGGGAGGCGCCGAGTCGCACATCGCGGGCGCCCGCCCGCCCCGCGCCGCCCCGCGCCGCCCGCTCACGCGCCGCCCCCTCGGCCCCCCTGCCCGGCCGCGGCAGCCATGGCCGCGCGCCTCCGCTCGCTCGCTCCCGGCCCGCCCGCCGCCCGCCGCCGGGTAAAGTCTTAGGTTCAGGGAACAAAGCCTGGCTTGGTAGGGAGCTTTTCGCTTGTTTGCTCCGTGCTCCTTTTCCTTCTTTCTTTTTCGTTTTATGGCTCTCGGTTGTCGCTTCCAAGCCCTCTCTCTGCCTGCCCTTCCGTCTCGGGCCCGCAGTCCGGCTCTCCAGCCCCCTCCGCCCAAGTCTTCGTCTCTAGGTGTGTTCTTCAACCCCAAGGAAACTTAGGAGTGGAGATCAGGGAAAGGGGCGCTAGAAGGAACAGGAGCGACATGGCCCGTTCGCCCCTCCGCGTGTGGGGGTCTTTTTAGATGGCCGCTTATGGGCTCTTTCCTCGGACGCCACTTTGGAGAACAGACACTCTCACACGCAGACATCTATTCATTGGACAGATATTTACTGAACGTTTACTATGTGCCAGCCGATGGGATATAGTAAACAAAACAGATATTCCTGCCCTCGGGGAGCTTCCCGTCGAGTTCACAGACACGCACGCACGGGGACTTGGACCCCTTAGAGGCACACCGAGGCAGACGCACAGGCTTACTCCTAGCTTCATACAGCCACACCACCTGACCCTCGCAGAGACACAAACCCCAGTTCCAGTCCCACAGGCGCGCTCAGAGACCACGCAAGTTAGACACCCGAAATTACGAAGGTGCTCACGAACAACACAGTTACACTTGACCTCTACGCAAAACCACAAACACACAACATAACTCACACGCAGCACTCCAAAGGATTAAAGTCTAGGGGAGAAATGAGGGACGTCAGCCCGAAGGCTTCTTCCCCAAGACCGATGTGGGCAAGGGGGGGCGAGATCGGACCCATACCATTTCCTAAAGGGGGGAGTCGACGCTGCGGGGACCAAAGGTCATTCCCCCCCAGCGGGAGGTGGGGTGGCGGAGGGGAGAAGGCAGCCCTGGGGGCTTCAGCTACACTTCAAAGACCTGGCGCCGAGAACGCTTCCTGCGGGGGAGGGGCAGACAGAGAGGAGAGGGGAAGACCGGCAGGGGGACTGGGGGTAGAGGAGGCCGCCGCCCCCCCCTTCAGCACACTGCCCCCCTGGCAGACTCTTCCGCCGGGTCCGCCTCCTTTTCACCAGCACCTGTTCAACCGGAACATCAAGGGCCGGGGCCCGCCGCCACCCCCCCTCCACCTCGTCTCTTTAGTACCTTTCATCCGGAAGGGGGGGTGAATCCCCGCCCAGGAGGGGAGAATAAGGCGGGGGAGAACTTGTCCTTGACCTGGTCTGTGGCGTCAGGGATTTACTCCCTTAATCCTGGTGAGGCGGGAGTTTGGGGAGATCGGGGAAGCTGAGTTTTGGGCTGCAGCCCCCCTCTTCCCCTAGCTCCAGCCTGGAGACGGGGAATCCCGGAGGACTGCTGAGACGAAGAGGCCCCGTCTAAGCGGGCAGAGCAGGAGAAGCCTGTGTATCTGCAGCCTCCGTGCCGCAGGCGAGGGCGAGGGACCGAGAGCCAGATTATTGCCAAGGGCCAGGATTCCGGCAATGACTGCCACGCCTTGGTTTCTAGGTCAGATTTCTGAATTTCACTCATACGAAAAGTTAAACCAGACACAGAGGAGAAACCTCACTTAGGAGTTTCTAACGAATTACCTTTACTAGCAAGAATAAAACTGCAAGAAGATTAAACTCAAAAATGTTACCCCTATCCATGCGCGAGTTTCAGAATATTTGAGTATTTGCTTTGCGGACCGACTGCCGCCAAGGTGGCCGTAGTTTCGGGTTTCGCCGGACAGGGGTCACTCGAAGGCCCGTTGGTCCCTACTCCCAGGAGTGGACGACCTGGAGGCAGGGGCCGGGAAGCCTTTGTCTCGGGTCACCCCGCGCCCGGTGCGCCCCCGAAACTCGTGGGATGGACGGGTGACAACATTTGTGCGTTTACTGTTTTAGGAACATTGTTTCGTTTAATCCTCCCCACAACTCTCCGGAGTGGGGCTAATATCCCCCATTTTGTGGATGGAGCAATTGAGGTTTCGACGGAAGAAATGACTTGCCCAAAGTCACATAGCCTGAAAGCAGCAGAGCCGGGATTTGAACGCAGGCTGTCTTCCGCTACGGCTCCGCCACTGCGTGTTCGTCGTGTGCCCGTGTGGAGCTGGGATGATTGTGTCTCCTCTGAGGGCGCATCCGCAAAATGTTCTCTTCCGAGGTCCGGGGAAACCTGGTGCCCCGCGGGCTGGGCTGAATTGGCGGCGGGTACCCAAGGCTGAGCTGTCAGGCTAATTCTCAAGCTTCCAACATTTATTTTCCTGAGCTCCCACTATGAGCCGATCCACAAAAAACGAGCAAGAGCGGTACTCGGCCAACAAGTGGTTTCAAGTTCATCGTACTCTCCTTGGCGTAACTGAACACTGATTTGGGGTGTCACACAGATCCTGGCTGTGAGACTCTCGGCGAACGACTTCGCTCCTCCGAGGCTCAGCTTGTCCCTCCGTAAATGGGGCGTTAATACCCTCTAACAAGGGCTGTAGTGAAGACCAAACGAAAATCCTTTTGTAAAGCGCTAAAGCACACAGTAGGCGCTCAATCCCTGGTCGCTCCCTCTCCGCCGCCCTAAGCGTGCCAGGGCAGCGCGTTCCCGCTCCCGCTTCCCGCCCCCGGCATCTTCGCCGGTCTCGCGCGTCCGGCGGCGAACGGACGGGGGCAGAGACGACCAAACAGAAAATTATTTCCGCCCGCTCGCCCCGCCCCGCCCCGCCCTGCCCGTCCCCGGAGCCAGAAGGGGATTGTGGGGCCGCCGCGGCCGCCGCCGGAGCCGAGCGGGGCGGAAGCGCGCGTCGCGCTGCTGCTCGGGCCCGACCGCGCCGTGCCCCGCACCTCCCGGCCCCGGGCTGCGGGCTGCGGTCGGGGCGGTCCCGGGGCCTGAGGCGGTTGCCGCCGGGCAAGTTTCCGCGAAGCCTGGCTCGCCGGTTCCCGGAACCGAGCGGGGGAGGCTGGAAGGTGCCGAGGTTTCGCTTCTCCTAGCCAGCCCGGCGCTTGGTTTCGCAGGTGCCAGGGGTCGGGAGTCGACCTCTCCTCTTGGCTATTAGACAGCCTCGGGCTCAGAGAAAAGGCTGTGTCGGCGCCAGCGGGTTTGCGTTTCCTTTGCTTCTCCTTTGCATACTGTTTTCTCCCCGTCGGCCCCCAAAGCAAAGCTTCTGACCTCGGGCACGTTGGGAGAGGTGGTTACTTTCCCCAAGTAACCCAGACAGTGAAAGGCTTCAGGTGGTCTACGTGCCGGGTGGGAAGGCCTGGCGTGGCGGAGTAGAAAGCGGGGTGGAGGCGGGGGCGCTAGAGTCAGACAGACCTGGGTTCGAGTCCCAGCCCTGCCACTTACTGGCTTTGACCATGGGTCTCTCGTGTCTTATCTGGGACCCTCAGTTTCCCCATCTCCCACTATAGTACCAACCTCAGGGTTGATGGGAGCAGTGACGCTGTCAAGTGCCGGGCATAGCGAAGGGTGATTTCCCCGTTAAAGGTTATGACTCGGGGGGCGATGGTCTATCTGGTAGGCCTAGCTGGCTTGCGAGGGTGGGTATTCAGATACCCTGTGCGATGGATGGATGGAGGCGCCATTTAAGGAGGAACTGGTGGGAGTGAGGGGATTCCCCAGGCATTAGCAAGTCAGCAGTCATCATTATTGTAAATAGTGACTGCAACATGTGGGATTTTTTTTTTCCCCCCCGACATGAGTCCCGCTCTGTCACCTCAGGTAGAGTGCAGTGGCGTTATCATTGCTCACTGCAACCTCACCTCCTGGGCTCACGCGATCCTCTTGCCTCAGCCCCTTCCTGCCTCGGCCTCCCGAGTAGTTAGGTACAGGCGTGGGCCACCACGCCTGGCCCCACATGTGGGATTTTTGACTTTTTAGACCCTTCTATGAGAACACTACTTAATGTCAAATCCTGCCTCTGACTTTGGCAGCCTTGGTGTGCCAATCTCTAAAATGGTGACAATTAGATCTCCTCCTCCAATCCACAGGATTTTGGCAACTCCAGCCAGCCAAGGTCCCAACAAGAGCTGTGAGTGAGCCCAAGTAGTTCCTTTGACCATGTCAGACATTAGGGACATCCTGAGGGAGTTAGGATGGGCAGAAAGGGAAGACGTTCATAGGGTGAGGTAGCCATCTGCCCAAGCTTTTTCTGGAGCTCCTCGGAGTCTAGTCTCAGTCCTGCCCATAACCAGCAGTGTGACCTTGGGCAAAGCAGTTGCCCTCTCTGGTGTTTGGTTGGGTGACGATATCATGAAAGTCCCCCTGGGGTTAACATTCTGTAGATTGATGACTCTGCCCCTGGGAAGTTTCCAGGCTGAGGGATGACAGATGACTCGCACATTTGCCCTGCTACGTTCCTCTTTACCAGTTCCTCTTAAAGTCTGATCTTTCTCCCTCCTGCTATAGTTACCATCAGGACAGAAACTGAAAAAGTTTTATTATTCAGTCTTTCAGCAGACACTCATTGAATCATCACGGGCCAGCCATGGGAGATACAGAGATAGCACCGGGGCTGGTGGGGGTGACAGATGTAGAGAGAAGTAACTTCAATTCAAGGTGAAAAGGGCTGTGATGGTGCTACGAACAGTGTGCCGCCACTGCAGGGAGGCAGTGACTGTTTATGGGGTCAGGGGAGGCCTGAGCTGGGACCCAGTGGGCAAGAGAGGGTTTGTGGGCAGGTATGGGACAGAAGACAATTTTAGGCAGGGAGAACAGCACGTCCAAAGGCACAGAGGCAGGAATCAGTGAAGTGTGTGTTGAAGTTGTGCATTGTGGCAACCATATGGTGGTATGTGTGGTGGGAGAGCAGGAAAAAGGGTTAGAGGGATGTCAGTAAGGCAAAAACAGATTAAGGAAACTTGGATAGCTCCCTAAGGAGTTTGGACTTAATGCTGAGGGCAGTAGGAAGCCCGAGGGCTTTTAACTAAAAGGTGCATGGGCATATTTGCACATTGGTTGCCAAGTCAGGGATTGGTTAGGGTTAGAGGGAGGCTAGAGGTTCGGAGATTGGTTAGGACAGCAATTCTCAGCCTTTAAAGTGCATGTGAATCTCCTGAGGTTCTTGTTCAAATGCAGATTCTAGGTCTGGGATGGAGTCTGAGATCCAGCATTTTTAAGAAGCTCCCAGGTGATGCTGTGTGGCTGGTCCAAAGGGCACCCTTGGATAGCACAGGGTTAGGAGACTTGTAAGGGTCCAGGTGAGAGATGAGAGCTTGACTCTGGCAGCAGCAGAGGAGAAGAGAGGAGAGAAGGATGTTAATAAGGTGAGGTGTTGAAAAAGGGACTGGGACTGCTTGGCAAAGCAGGACTAAGGGGAGGACTCCCAGGGGTGCAGCCTAGGGGATGTGATGGATGGGGATCATTTGTGCACTGGACAGTAGAACCCAGGAGTGGGGTGAGGTGATGGAGCTGGGAACGAGCTGCTTTGGACATGCTGACTTTGGGCATCTATGGCACGAGAGGTGGTGATGCTCAGTAGGCAGTCGGCTGTTTGGTGTAGATCAGCAGAGAGGGTGACAGTGTGAGCAGGTTGTCCTGAGCAGTAGGAGAGTTCATGTCGTGGAAGTCAAGAGAGAGGGACATTTAAGAAGGAGGAAGCGGTGCCAGGATCACATGCCATGAAGCATGTGAGGGAGGGAAGGGCTCTGCAAGGAGGAGGTCCCTGGTGACCTCAGCCTGGAAAGTTCCAGACATTGGTGAGGGCGAACGCTGACCACAGTGGGCCAAGCATGAATTGGGAGGTGAGAAGGGAAGAAATAGTGGAGAACAGCACTAGGGGGATGGGAGGATCAGAAGGCGAGGATGGGCACATATGGTGATGATGATAATGGTGACAATAGTAATGACAACAGCAACAGCTCCCTTCTGTTGAGAGATTATTATGTGCCAGGTATTGTGCTAAGTAACATGTTCCCTGCAACAACACTGAGATAGGTTCTATTCTTGTTCCCATTTTACAGGGAAGGAAACAATCTCAGAAAGTCCCAAAAAGCACAGAGCTAGTGGGTGCAGAGGCAAGATTTGCACCCTGCTTTTATTTATTTATTTATTTATTTAGAGACAGAGTCTCGCTCTGTTACCCGGGCTAGAGTGAGTGCCGTGGCATCAGCCTAGCTCACAGCAACCTCAAACTCCTGAGCTTAAGTGATCCTCCTGCCTCAGCCTCCCAAGTAGCTGGGACTACAGGCATGTGCCACCATGCCCGGATAATTTTTTCTATAAATATTTTTAGTTGTCCATATAATTTCTTTCTATTGTTTAGTAGAGATGGGGGGGGGGTCTTGCTCTTGCTCAGGCTGGTCTCGAACTCCTGACCTTGAGTGATCCACCTGCCTCGCCCTCCCAGAGTACTAGGATTACAGGCGTGAGCCACCGTGCCCAGCCTATTTATTTTTTGAGAAGGATCTCGCTCTGTCACCTAGGCCAGAGTATAGTGATGTCATCATAGCTCACTGCAACCTCAAACTCTTGGGCTCAAGGGATCCTCCTGCCTCAGCCTTCCAAGTAGCTAGGCCTATACGTGCATGCCACCATGCCCAGCTAATTTTTTTAAAAAAATGTATTTGTAGAGATGAGGTCTCCCTGTTGCCCAGGCTGGTCTTGAATTCCTGGCCTCAAGCCATCTTCCCGCCTTGGTCTCCCAGAGTGCTAGGATTACAGGCATGAGCCACCACACCTGGCCTAATTTTTCTTTTTCTTTTTTCTTTTTTTTGTTTGGAGCAGAGTCTTGCTCTGTTGCCTGGGCTAGAGTGCTGTGGCGTCAGTCTAGCTCACAGCAACCTCAAAGTCCTGGGCTCAAGCAATCCTGCCTCAGCCTCCCAAGTAGCTGGGACTACAGGCATATGCCACCACACCCACCTAATTTTTTCTATTTTTAGTAGAGCCGGGGTCCCGCTCTTGCTTAGGCTAGTCTCGAACTCGTGACCTCAAGCAATCCTCCTGCCTCGGCCTCCCAGAGTGCTAAGATTACTGACATGAGCCACCACGACCAACCCTTAATTTTTCTAATTTTTGTATAGACGAGGTCTTTCTGTGTTGCTCAGGCTGGTCTCAAACACCTGGCCTCAAACAGTCCTCCCACCGCAGCTTCCCAAAGTGCTATAATTACAGACATGGGCCACCACACCTCGCCTGTGCCCTGCTTTTAACCATGTGTTCATGGGTTGGTCCAAATTATCAATAAGGGTCTGTTCTGGGGCTAATTCAGAACTCATCACCCCCTCCTTCCCAAGCCTCTCCCTATCTGTGTCAATACTGTTAATTCACTGTCATTTATTTAATCAGTCCCCATTTGTTGACACCTACTATGTGCCAGATAATGGGCCAGGTGCTGGTGCTGTAGAAGGGATAAAAGCAGGTTCCGGCCCTGCAGGTGCTTGGGGTAGAGAGGAGAGGCTGGCGGGCAGGCAGTGTGATATGTGTCATATTGGGGGAAGGACCACATGCAGAGGGAGCGCCAGCATCTGTCTGGGGAAGTCAGGCAAGACTCCTTGAAGGAGGCAGGGTCTCAACTGAGTAGCCAGAGGAGGGAGAGAATCGGAGCCTGAGGCCAGCACGTGTACACGCCAGCACGAGGGCCCTGCCGTATTCAGGGGTACAAGTATCTGGTGGGGCAGGAAGGGAAGATGAGAGCACAAGGTAGGGAAGGGATCAGGGTACCTCACACATGGCCCAGACTTGACCCCAGGAGGACACGGTCCCACCGAAGATGCTGAGCAGATGCATGTGTTTTGAAGTTCACTGTGGATGCAACAGAGTTGGCAATCAGAGTGGTTAGGGTGAAGAAGGCAGAGTGACTTTTGAAATTATTGCAAGTGCTAGAATGGAAGTTCCACGGGACAGTGATTTTTACGTGTCGTGTTGTAGTGCCTGGATCTGTGTCTGGCACCTACCAGGCACTCAGTTAGTACCTGTTGGATGAAAGAATGCACGTCTCTGCGAGTGAGGAGGAGGATCTGGACTTTGGGAGTGTCCGTGGGGATGGAGAGAGGGGATTCATAGGGGGTGAAATCAGGAGAAGGGATAATTGACAGTTGGTGGTCATGGAGTGGGAGGGTGACTCCCAGGTTTCTGTCTTAAACAACTGGAATCCTGAAGAAGGAGGCGTGGCAGAGAGTTGATGAGTTCAGGTTGGGGCTTGCTGAGTTTGAGGTCTAACGGACTGTGGCAGAAGAGGGCTGAATATGTGGATCTTATTAAAAATTGTAAAATGCAGGCCGAGTGCGGTGGCTCACGCCTGTAATCCTAGTGCTTTTGGAGGCTGAGGCAGGGGGATCACTTGAGCCCAGGAGTTTGAGGTTGCTGTGAGCTATGATGACGCCACTGCATTCTAGCCAGGGCGACAGAGTGAGACCCTGTCTCAAAAAAAAAAAAAAAATTATAAAACACTCTTGAAGTGTATGTATCATTCTGTGTCTACTTCTGCCACATCCTTGGTACTGTGAAAAAAAATATTTGGAGGTGTCTTTGAGCATTGTCAGCGATAGATGGTAGCTGAAGCCCTGGCTCGGGTGAGCTCATGCCAGGAGGCTGTGCAGGTGCAGCGGAGAGAGCAGAAGGCCAAGGCCAGAGGCCCAGGGAACACTGGCACTTAAGAGGGGGCAGAGGGAGAGGAGCTGAGCAAGGAGCATGCGGAGTACCCAGAGATAGAGGAGGAACCCCAGAGAAAGTGGGGTCCTGGGAACCTGGGAGGAGAGAAGCAACAGGGAGGGAGTGGCCCCGGAGGGCAGGTGTCCCAGAGAGGGGTTACTGACCCAGCATGGTGGAGAGGGGTATAGACAATCCTAGGGGCAGGGCTGTGAGCCAGAGGGAGACAAGACAGCAGGTGAGAGGGACGCAAGGTCAGAAGGGAGGTGGCCAGATGGGTGAGGTGGCTCATGCCTGTAATCCTAGCCCTCTGGGACGCAGAGGCGGGAGGATTGCTTGAGCACAGGAGTTCGAGACCAGCCTGAGCAAGAGTGAGACCCCATCTCTAAACAATAAAAAAAAAAATTTTTTTAAAGGGAGGTGTGCATTTTTAGTGGGAACAGTCTCGGGTATGAGGGCTTGTATGGACCACAGGAACACTCTGCTTCCCCAGACGGAAGGGGAGGAAGTGAAGGATGGGGACCGGTATGTGTGTAGGACTTTTCTGCTTGATAGCATATATTTTCCCTCTTTAAAAAATTTTTAGTTTTCTATTTTTAAAATCAATGTTATTATGGTATAATTTACATATAATAAAATGCACACATTTTCAGTGTACAGGGGATGACTTTTGACCAGTGTAACAGCCATGTAACCACCACCCCAGTAGAGATATAGAACATTTTCATCTCTCTGGAAAGTTCCTCCATATCCCACTGCAGTCAATCCCTTAGCCCCAGGCAACACGTCTGATTTCCATCACTGTAGATCATGAGAGATTTGTTTTGCTGGTCCCAGAACTTCCTAGAAGTGCCTAACATGTACTCTTTTGTGTTCGGCTTCTCGTGCTCAGCATTGTATTTTCTCTTTGAAACAGGAAGCAAAGCCACTGCTGAGATGGCGCTCCAGTGGAGGGAACCTCAGGGGTCTGTGGGTTAGAGGGGCCAGACAGGCGTGGGGGACAGCAAGCGAACAGTGTCCCCTGATTGTGCCCTGCCGCAGAAGCAGAGAAAGTAGCTGTGTGCATCTGGGATCAGGTGTGAGGCTGTGCTCAGAGAGCTGAGGACTCCAGGGTGCAGCAGGCCTTGGTCACAGCAGGGGCGGGGTGGGGCCTGAGGCTGGAGTGGTGTGGAGATGAGGAGGCCTGGACCCAGAGGTGCACAGACGCCTTCAGGATGCTGGCAGCAGTTGAGATTCAAAATCCTGGAGTTGCACCTGACTCCCCCACCCTCCAGTCGCTGCCTGGCCACCTCTGACGTCTCTGATGTCTCTGGAGTCCCTCCCCGTGTTCCCTGATGCTGGTCTAGGCTCTAAGTGCTGTGAGCTTGACCCCCTGCCTTCCAGTCTCGGCCAGGATCCATCTCTCCTCCCCCTGGTGCGACTTCTTTATCTTGACCAGCACTCTCAGCCTCTCCTGCCTCCCCCTCAGCCTCCCAATGGGCCCAGGCCACCAGCCCCTGGGCGCCCCCTCCCAGAGCTCCCTGTCTCTCATCCCACTCTGTAAGTTGGGAGACCGAGCGCTGCCTCCACACACAGCTCCAGTCACTCTCCTGCTCCTCCTCAACCCCCACCGCTCAACCTGTTCTGCCACACGTCACCAGTAACACTGCGGTGGACACTTCCTGGAGCTGTGGTTGTCCAGTGTTCCCCTTCCTGTGTCTCCCCTCGCCTCCCCTCTCACCCCTCAGCCACTGCTCCATCCGCAGCCCTCTCCATCTTTCCAGTTGTTCAGGCCAAAAATCTTGGAATCATTCCTGATTCCTCTCCCACATCCACTCTGTCAGCACATCCTGTCAGCTCTACCTTCAAAATATGTGCAGAATCTGATGCCTCCCCACCATCGCCACCCGCCTTCCCTCCCCTGGAGTATTGGGGTCACCTCCTGACCAGCCTCCCTGCCCCTACCCTGGCCCCTGCCATCTATCCCCTGCACAGTGGCCACAGTGATCCTATTAAACTGCTAGATGATCAGGTCACCCCTGGGCACAGAGTCCTGCAAAGGTTCACATCGCATTTGGAGGGAAGCCCAAGTCCTTACAGGGGCCTACAAGGTCCTGTATGACCTGCTGCCCCAATCCCTATGTCCCTCTGGCCCTGTCTCCTCCATTCCACCCCTCCCTCTGCCCCCACAGCCTCTGGCTTCCTTGCTGTTCCCGGCATGCTCTTGCCTTGTCGGTTGGGCTTTCCCGGATCACCCTATTTAAAGCCAAACACTGTTCCCACCTCCCCTGCCTCCCCGCACCCCCACCCCGCCACACCCCTGTACTGTTCATCTTCCTTATACTTTGTCCTTAGCCTTTTACATCATTCACACATTTATGTCTGTTGTTTGTTGTCGTTCTTTCCCCTCTGATGTGAGTGCCATGACGATGGGGATCTTTGTGATTTTGGTTGCTGTGTTCCAGGGCCTAGAACTGTGCCTGGCACATACTGGGTTCTCAATAAATATTTACAGAAAAAAACTGAAGGGTGGAATGCTGAGCGTCTGTCTTCATGCCCTGCGCAGCCAAGATGTGGACATGTCAAGTAAGTTGTGCCAATCTGATGCCTTCAAGTTCTGCTCTGGCGAGAAGTGACCAGAACAGAGACTAGTGGGGGTCACTCTCGGTGGCTTTGCTGGTGGTGCCCAGTAGATACCATTTCCTGTGCCCTATTCCTGCTGAGAGACAGTTGTACTTTCTGCTTCTTGGCCCACGGGGCTCTGACTCCAAGTGATTTCTCTCATTTCTTGGTTTTTGCTAAGAAGCCAGAGTCATCTCTTTTTTTTTTTTTTTTTTTTGAGACATGGTCTCACTCTGTCACCCAGGCTAGAGTGCGTGGCGTCATCATAGCTCATTGCAACCTCAAACTCCTGGCCTCAAGCCATCCTCCTGCCTCAGCCTCCCAAAGTCCTGGGATTACAGGCATGAGCTACCACATCCAGCCCACCATCTTCTAAGTCCCACAATCACTAAGGTTAATGGCTCCTCGATTCTTGTCATACAGAACCTGTCCATGGCATTTGGTCCCCACAACCATCCCCTTCCCCTTGCCCTCCGAGTCTCACTCTCTCGAATTTCTCAGCTGTAATTGTGAGGGTCTTTTTTTTTTTTTTTGCAACAGAGTCTCACTCTGTTACCCAGGCTAGAGTGCCGTGGCATCAGCCTAGCTCACAGCAACCTCAAACTCCTGGGCTCAAGCCATCCTTCTGCCTCAGCCTCCCGAGTAGCTGGGACTACAGGCATGCGCCACCATGCCCAGCTAATTTTTCTATATATATATATTTTTAGCTGTCCATATAATTTCTTTCTATTTTTAGTAGAGACAGGGTCTCGCTCTTGCTCAGGCTGGTCTCGAATTCCTGAGCTCAAACAATCCACCCGCCTCAGCCTCCCAGAGTGCTAGGATTATAGGCGTGAGCCACCACGCCCAGCCTGTGAGGGTCTTTTTCCTCTGGGCATCCCTTAGGGGTCCTCTTGTGGATCCACATGGCGTTCCCTGGAAGGGCTCATTGGTTCAACCTTGACCTGTGTGCCTGTGACCTGGCCCTCACTTTTCTAGTCTCAGAACTTCCTAGGTCTCCTCTCCTCCCTGAGTCCCACACTGAGCCCTGCATCTCTCCACCCCCAGACCTGCCCTTCGTCCTGTAGGTCCCACGTCAGTTAATATTGCCTCCTGAGACGAAAACCCTGGGGTCCTTCTCAGCTCTGTCTTCCTCACTCCTCTGAATCAGCCACTAAGTCCCACAGAACCTACCTTGTCAACGCCTCTTAAGTCCGAAAGTGTTCCCTTTCCCCTGAACACAGCCCTCCGTAGCTGCCTCCCAACTGATCTCTCTCTCATCTTCCTCATCACTGTGGCTCCTGGAAGCCAATCTCTGGCCCACGTTCCTGCTGTACATTGCATGTGTAGGTCCCTGCACCCCACCCTCAGCCAGCTTCCTGTCTGAGGGGGAGCACACCCACCCAGGCCCCGGAGACAGACTCTTACCCCCTGACTTCAGTCTCTGGCTCATTTCAGCCAAAATAGAAAGACAGCCCAACTCGCGGTTCACACTTACCCTGAAACACTCACAGAAACCAGGCCTCATCAGAATGAATGGAAGAATGTCCTTGCTTTGAATGAAATGCCAATGAGGGATAACTTAAGCTAATTATCGAGTCATGCCGAAGCCAAATTATGACATTGTCATGTTATAAACACCATTTCTCAAGAGAGCGGCTTGGAGACATCTGGGCAGCTGGGAGACTGAGCTCATTATCTTCCCCTCCAACTTGCTCTGTCTCCTTCTGCCCCACCCGAGATGTGGAGGAAGCCTGAGCTTCAGCCAGGCCTCCCGGTTCCCTCTTCCCCATAGCCCGGGTGGTTACAGATGCCGCTGATTCTCCCCCAAATACCTGTCCGCTCCTATGGTCACTGCCTTTCTTTAGTTCTTTGCCATCTCTTGCTGCAACCTTGGGTGAGCAACCGAACAAGGCAGAGCCTCCATTTTCCTCATCTGTGAAATAGGATTTTTCTTCTAAACACAGTGAAGGGTTTAGATCAAGTACGCCAAATACCTAGCATAGAGTTGGGTTCAGACTGAGCATCAGGAAATACTGCTTCCCTACTCCCCCGACCCCTATGCTTCTCATCCCTCCCACCAGTCAAGTCTGATCACATGACTTCCCTTGCTTGAAAGTGGTCTGCAATTCCCCATCCTACAGGATAAAGTCCAAATTTCTTATCAAAGCATTTGGCCCTTTGAGTTCTGGCTCCTGCCCACTGCCCTCCCTTACTGTTTAGCCATATTGACCTACTTCATTCATTTATTAAAAACACAATCACCCCGCAGATTACTTGCTGGCCCTAAAGGAGAAAATGCAATTTCTTGATAGAGGGATCATCTGTCACCAAGGGGACCGAAACAGCAGAACTCAGGCATTGAGGACACCCTGATGTAGCACGGTATGTAGTAGGAAGCATCACCCATGTAGTGTTCTTGTCTGTATCGTCAACCTGAATCTAATCAAGCCTGTGATCTAATTTCCAGTTTACAGAAAATACAGGATAAACAACACCACTAGGAAGCAATCAGAGAAAACTAGAAGGTGGGACATGATGTCTATAATTTACTTAAAATACTTTAGCAATTCAACAAGTCAATGGCATGGGGGAAATAAGTTATTTTAGGTTTATTTATTTATTAAATTTTATTTTTTTAGTGATGGAGTCTCGCTCTGTCACCCAGGCTGGAGTGCAGCGGCTTGATCATAGCTCACTGCAGCCTCCAACTCCTAGGCTCAAATGATCCTCTGAGTAGCTGGGACTGTTGGCACATGCCATTGTGCCTGGCTACTTTTTATTTAAAAAATTTTTTTTAGAGATGAGCTCTCGCTGTGTTGCCCAGGCTGGTGTCGAACTCTTAATCTTAAGCAATCCCCTTCCCACCTCAGCCTCCTGAATCACTGTTACAGGCGTGAGCCACCGAGCCCAGTTTATTCTAGATTTAAATGAGACTTTAGAGATATAGCCAAACACAGTGTGCAGAACTTCTTTAGATCTTGGTTGGAAAAAAATCAAACGCAAAAAAAAAAAAAGCATTTTGGAGGAACAAGTAGATAAATTTGAATGTGGGCTGCGTATTAGTTGATATTAAGGAATTATTGTTAATTTTGTGAGATGTGAGCATAATGTTGTAGCAAGAAAACTTCCTGAAGTGTTTAGGGGTGAGCTGCCATGGAAACTCCAAATCACTTTACAATATTTTAGCAAAAATGATAAACACACTAAAATGTTAATTATTAAATCTAGGTGATGGCCGGGCGCGGTGGCTCACGCCTGTAATCCTAGCACTCTGGGAGGCCGAGGCGGGTGGATCGCTCAAGGTCAGGAGTTCGAGACCAGCCTGAGCAATGAGCGAGACCTCGTCTCTACTAAAAATAGAAAGAAATTATCTGGCCAACTAAAATATATATAGAAAAAAAAATTAGCCGGGCATGGTGGCGCATGCCTGTAGTCCCAGCTACTCGGGAGGCTGAGGCAGTAGGATTGCTTAAGCCCAGGCGTTTGAGGTTGCTGTGAGCTAGGCTGACGCCACGGCACTCACTCTAGCCTGGGCAACAAAGCGACACTCTGTCTCAAAAAAAATAAATAAATAAATAAATAAATCTAGGTGATGAGTATATGGGGTTCATTTTACTCTATTTTTTAGGTTTAAGAACGTGCATATTAAAAAGGTTTTAAAAAATGTGTTTGAGTGCCAACTGTATGGGAGTCACTGAGCCAAGGCAAAATTCGATGTGGTCCCTGTCCCCATGAAACACAGTGTGGTGGGGGAGAGGTGAATAATCAGACATACTAATAAACAGATACACTAATGAATAGTGATGAGCGGACGGAAATGCTTTGAAGGAAATATACACAGTTCTGGAAGGGAGGATAGCAGTGGAAACTGACTTGGGCACCATCTGGAAGGGTTGGGAGAGGTTTTCTCAGAGGAAGGGATGACTCAGTGGCGCTGTGACTAGGAGTAGACACTGGCCAGGAGCAGGGAGGTGAGGGAAAGGTTTACAGTCGGAAGGAAGAGCAAGTGGCCAGGGAGGGAGAGGAGGGAGCTTGTTGCTTTAGGCCTAAAGAAGACCTGGGTGGCTGAAGGGAGAGAGGACATTGCAAGAGAGGTGGAAGGTGAGGGAACTTGTCCCCCTCCCAAGGAGGACCTGTGTGTAGGGTTGTTGGATTCAGGTAACCCTACCTGTGAGCCAAGTTAAGGATTTTAGGCTTTCTCCTGAAAGCAATAGGAAACCATTAAAAGGTTTGGAGTAGGGGTGTGACACGATCAAACTTGTGGCTTTTGGGAAAGATGACGCAGGTGTAACGATGAGGAGGGGTGCTGAGGTGTTGACTTGGAGGTGTCAGGACGAGGCCTGGTGTCTGGCCGTGGAAGCCGATGGAGAGAGGAGCCATACATGGGGATAGGTTTCCCTGGAAGTGGGGCTGAGGCCGAGCCCTGAGGACCGATGGCTGTTGCAATGCGGACACCAAAGAGTGTCTGGACAGAGAAGAGTTCTGGACCGAGCCTTGAGGAACCCCGGCGTTGTGGGCTGAAGGGAGAATGAGCCTGTGCCCGAGACCAGGAGGGAACAGCCAGTAGCAAGAGGACGGCGGGAGAGCACAGTGCCCAGGAGACAGAGGACTGGAGGGTTTCTAGGAGGAAGTGGCCAACCACGCGGGCTGCTCCCAGGGGTCACAGAGCCTGCCAGTTTCGATGAGATAGAGGCCACTGGGACCTCAGGAGGAGCTATTTTGGTGGCCAGTGGGGGTGGAAGCAGATGGAAGTGGGTTGAGAAGTAAGTGGGAAGTGAGAAAAGGAAGACGATGTGTTCGTAGACAGCTCTTGCGGGAGTCTGGCTGCGAAGGGGAGCGGGGCGGGGGGGGGGGGGCCTGCAGCCTCTGGGGTCAGGGAAGATTTGGCTTTTCAGTGGGAGAGACACACAGTGGGGGAGAGTGTTTGGCTATGCAAGAGAGATGAGATGACTCTGGGAGGGTGGGTGGGGAGGACCGAAGCCAGGGCACCGCTCTACTTAGCAGGAGCGCAAGGTGTTGATGGCTGGTCCTTGGCAGCACACGGGACAGGCACTTGCTTGCTCAGTTCCTCGCTATACTGTTTCTGCAGGTGAAATTCTTCTCTTGGGCCTCCTCTGTGTACACCTGTTCATCCTTTAGACCAGGTGGAAGATTACCATTTTTTTGTTGTTGTTGTTTGTTTGTTTTGTTTGTTTTTGAAACAGAGTCTCACTCTGTTGCCCAGGCTAGAGTGCAGTGGCGTCAGCCTAGCTCACAGCAACCTCAAACTCCTGGGCTCAGACAGTCCTCTTGCCTCAGCCTCCGGAGTAGCTGGGACTACAGGCATGCGCCACCATGCCCAGCTAATTTTTTTGTATATATTTTAGTTGTTTGGCTAATTTCTTTCTATTTTTAGTAGAGACGGGGTCTCACTCTTGCTCAGGCTGGTCTCGAACTCCTGAGCTCAAACGATCCACCTGCCTTGGCCTCCCAGAGTGCTAGGATTACAAGCGTGAGCCACAGAGCCCGGCGGGAAGATTACCATCTTTGAAAAGACTTCCTTCCTCTTCCTCTAGGGTGACCACTCCTCTAAGATTCCAAGGACCATGGTCATCCCATAATTGCTACTTCTCGAATTAGCCTGTAACGTCCATCTCCCCCACCAGACTGTGTCTCCGTCATCTCTGAATTCCCAGGGCCTGGGGCTTGCTACGTGGTGGGTGCTCAGTCACTGTGGGGCAAAGAGATGAATGAACCAACCAACCATGGACATATGGAGGACGTACAGCAGGAGGAGGGCAAGCCTAGAATAATTCCTGGGGGAATATGGAGCAGGGGACAAGGAAAAAAGCAGGGAAAATGGGAGGTGGCCTAAGCTACTGCCAAGAGCACTTACTAATACATGGATCAAGGGCCTCTATGGACCAGGCACTAAACATATGGGTTTTCTCGTTTAACCCTCACCATATCCCCAGAAGGAATATCGTCTGCTTGTATATTACCTGGCTCCCCAAGTTTACTAGGAGGTAAACTCCCAGAGGTGGGGGTTGTCTGCCTTGCTCACTGCTGGACCTCCAATTCTAGAATAGCACCTGGAACATAGATAGGGTCACCAGATGAAGCAGGATGTCTAGTCACATTTGAATGACAGATAAACAATAAATAATTTTTAAGTATGTTTTATATATTTTGTGGATCTTAATTCAAATAAACAAATTGTAAAGAAAAAAATATAAGATAATTAGAATTTTTTTTCTTTTTTTTTGAGCCCTGGGTAGAGTGCAGTGGCATCACTGTAGCTCACTGCAACCTCCAACTCCTGGGCTCAAGTGATGCTCCTGCTTCAGCCTCTGGAGTAGCTGGGACCACAGGCATGCACCACAACACCCAGCTAATTTTTCTGTTTTTAATAGAGATGGGGTCTCACTCTTGCTCAGGTTGGTCTTGAACTCCTGAGCTCAAGGGATCCTCCTGTCTCGGCCTCCCAGAGTGCTAGGATTACAGGCATGAGCACCATATCTGGCCAGAAATTTGAAAACTAACTAGCTATTTGACAGGGTTAAAGGTTGACTGTTGGTTCTTTTTAGGTTTGATAATAATGTTGGGGTTATGTTTTTTCTTAAAGAGTCCTTATCTTGTAGAAATGCATATTGAAATTTCATATTTAGGTATGAAATTATAGGATGTTCTATATCTTAACTGTGGTGGTAACATCAGTATATTCCTTTGTCAGAAATATTTGAGGCCGGGCGCGGTGGCTCACGCCTGTAATCCTAACACTCTGGGAGGCCGAGGCGGGTGGATCGCTCGAGGTCAGGAGTTCGAGACCAGCCTGAGCAAGAGTGAGACCCTGTCTCTACTAAAAATAGAAAGAAATTATATGGACAACTAAAATATATATATACAAAAAATTAGCCGGGCATGGTGGTGCATGCCTGTAGTCCCAGCTACTCGGGAGGCTGAGGCAGGAGGATCGCTTGAGCCCAGGAGTTTGAGGTTGCTGTGAGCTAGGCTGAAGCCACGGCACTCACTCTAGCCCGGGCAACAGAGTGAGACTCTGTCTCAAAAAAAAAAAAAAAAAAAAAAAGAAATATTTGAACTGTACACTTAGAATGTGCATTTTATTGTATGTAAATCATACCTTAATAAAGTTGATTTTTTTTTTTTTTTGAGACAGAGTTTCACTCTGTTGTTTGGGCTGGAGTGCCATGGCGTCAGCCTAGCTCACAGCAACCTCAAAGTCCCGGGCTCAAGCAATCCTTCTGCCTCAGCCTCCCGAGTAGCTGGGACTACAGGCATGCGCCACCATGCCCGGCTAATTTTTCTATATATATTTTTAGCTGTCTATATAATTTCTTTCTATTTTTAGTAGAGACGGGGTCTCGCTCTTGCTCAGGCTGGTCTTGAACTCCTGAGCTCAAACGATCCGCCCACCTTGGCCTCCCAGAATGCTAGGATTACAGGCGTGAACCACCGCGCCCAGCCAATAAAGTTGATTTTTAAAAAATGTGAGTAGAGGAGGAAGTGGATGGGACAAGAATGAAAGAAGACTGACCATGAGTTGATAGATGTTGAAGCTGAGTATTGGGTACATGGAGGTTAATTGCACTCCTCTGTTTACTTTTGTCTCGGTTTGAAATTTTCCATAATAAAACACTTTTTTAATTGCAAGAAGGAAGATGCTATTCCTATTTTATAGATGGGGAAACTAAAGCTTCCAAAGGTTAAGTAAGTTGCCCCAAAGTCACGTAGCTGGTAAAATGATGAGTCTGGAATGTAAACTGACCCATCTGAGTCCAGAATTTAAGCTATTAACCTTGGGTGCACATTTCCAGAGGAGGTAGATCAACGTATGGGTTTATGCTAGGGGGTGATGTAGCCCTGCTGACTTAAGGAGTTCTGGAAGCAAGAAGGGCTAAAATGGTGGAGGCCAGGCCAGGGTGTGATAGGGTGGAGAAATGGTTTCCCTCTTAGATTCATTGTCACCGAGGTGCAGACTCGTGGTTACGAGCCCAGTGTGAGCTTAGGAGCCGGCTGCCTGGGTTTGAGTCCTGGCTATGCCACTTGCTAGCAGTGTGACTTGTGCAAGTCACATAACTTCTCTCCCTCAGTTGTCCTAATTTATAACATGGCTATTAATAGCAATGTAAAATGGTATAGCCAGTTTGGAAAACAGCTTGGCAGTTTTTAAAAAAGTTAAACATAAATGTACCATATGACCCAGCAATTCCACTCTTAACTGTCTACTTAAGAATATAACATAAAAACATATGTCAGCCGGGCGCAGTGGTGTGTTGCTATAGTCCCAGCTACTCAGGAGGCTGAGGCAGGAGGATCGCTTGAGCTCAGGAGTTCAAGTCCAGCCTGCACAACCGCATCTCTTAAAAACAAAAACAAAAAAATATGTCTGCACAAAACCTGTACACCAAGGTTCATAACAGTATTATTCATAATAACCAAAAAGCGAAAACAACCTAAATGTGATTGGATAAACAAAATGTGGTATATCCATACAATGAGCTACTACTCAGCAATAAGAGGGAACAGACTGCTAATACATGCTACAACATGGATAAACCTCAAAAACATGCTTTTGAGAAAGAAGTGAGATGCAAAGGACTACCTACTGTCTGACTCCATTTATATGAAATGTCCAGAAAAGGGAGATCTGTAGAGACAGAAAGTAGGTTAGTCACCCAGGGTTGGGGATGGGGGATCTCGTAAGAAGTGTTCTAAATTTGGATTATGATGATGGTTGTGTAACTTTGTAAATTTACTAAACATCACTGAATTGGATACTTAAATGGGTTATGTGTGGTATGTACATTTAAAAATATAGTATCTGTGTCATAGGATCTAACATAGAGTTAGAACAGATATTGGCATGCAGTAAGTGCTACAGAAATTATTATGGGGCTGCACATACGGGGTGTAGTTCCCTGTGGTCCTTGCTATGGGAAAGGGCACTTGGGCAGTTTCCCTGCTCCAGAATCCTTGAACGTAGTCCTTACTGCCATGGGTGAGACCTGGATGGGCCAAGGAAGGGGAAGGGCTGGCTTCCAGGTCCGGAGGGGCCCTTTCTATCCCGTGTTCCAGAGGTGTCAGATGGACCCATCATCCAGCCTTGTCTCTCTTTTCCTCCTGTGGGGAGGAGGAGAGGTTCCGGAGAAGGATGTTGCCTCCCTCATCTCTTAAACTGAGGACGGGGTCGAGTGTCCTCTGCTGTAGGCAATGGGAATTGCATCAGCTGGGCCGCCCACATGAGCAAGGGTGACCGCTCACATCAAGTTTCAGCCTTCCTGACAATGTTGTGAGGAAGCCACCGTTACCTCCTTTTCACTGATAGGGACATTGAGACTCAGAGGGTCTAGGTGACCTGCCCAGGGTTGCACATCTGGCATTCCTAGTCCAAGTCCTCTGAAAAGGTGGTGGGATGACCCCAGGTCCTTTCAGCTGGACAGAGACTCACACTAACCCCTACTGTTTGTAAAGCGCTGCCACCCCTCTGGCTATATTCTAGGGGGCCTAATTAGAGCAAGGGGAAGAAGGGGAAGCTGAGGCAGAGGGAAGGACTCTCAGTAGTAATGACTCTTCAATAAATCTCCCAAACTCACAAGGGGGATGGCAGCTTTTGGAGTCAGAGAAAGAAGAGGCCATTTGATGCTCACTGTTTTGTAATATCCACTCATTTATTCATACCGAAATTTTCGTGGCCTTTCTCTCCTGTATCAACACTGTGCTAGGCACGGGAATGCAAACAGGAATGTGACTCTAGGGGATAAAAGGAGTTTCCCAGTCCAGGTCCGTGCAGATGGGGCCCAAGCCCCTTCCCCAGGCATCATGGCTACGAAGAGGCTGGATTGAAGCAGATACCTTCCAGCCCACAAGCAAAAGAAATATGGCAATGCTGGCTCAGGATCAGAGTCCTCAGCACTGTCCCCAGAAGAGACAGTTGTGAAGATCATCATCCTTCCAGAACTTTCCTCACAGGCGTGTGTGTATAGGGTGGAGCCAGGGCTCTTGAGGCAATTATGAGCTTGGGAGTCTAGATCCTGGCAGGACCCAGGATCCCCCCTCGTGACAACTGCTCTGAAGATCTCTTCTGCAGGTAGTGAGTGTTTGGAGCAATAGAACAGCACACCTTCTCCTCCTCAGACCCGAGCCCCACCTCAGGACTCTGCGTCTGGTCTCTGCAGGTGGGGGAGGCAGACCCTCATTATCCCTTTCCTCCTAGATATTATTTGATGACATATAGGAAAACAATGCCTCTGTTGTCACTGTGCAGAGAGTCAGCATGCAAGCTGCATCATTTGTCCCCTTACAGAAACCCTCTCTTGCCCTGGCCCAAAAAATGAGATATTTCTCTCTGTGGCCCTCCTAGCAACCTTCCACAACTCTACTCCCAGACATTGTACCAATCTCTGTATTTCTGCAGATGGGAAGCAGCCATGTCCCAAAGCCTGATTTTTATCATGAGAGAAATATCCCGAGGATTCATTCATTCACTCACTCACTCACAAATATTAACTGAGCACCTATTACGTCTTGGGCACTGTTCTAGGCAGAGGGGATGCAGTAGTGATCAAGACAAAGTCCTCGTCGGTTCATTTCCAGAATAACGGGAGAGACGGACAGTAAAGAAAAAAGACATTCATGGACTTTCATGTAACAGTCAGAGACCCAGAAACTAAAGAAAGGAGAGGTGAAAGAACGTGCTGGAGGTGTGTGTGTGCTGCATTATTAGGATTTTTATTGGGAATTCACTTTTTCTTTGCTTTCCTTGGAGAAGATGAGAGTGAGGATCTGTGTGTCCTCTCCTCTGGCCTCTTCAACCCATTTTGGTAGCTCAAGCCTCAGAAAGCAGCGTCCTGGGATTGAGGTGCGGGGGTGGTGGCGGCTGCAGAGCCAGCCCCTAGGAATTTAGTTAAGAGGGGGGTATGATATTTAGATACTGCATCGGAGAAATGGAAATAGGTACTGTGAAAACCGATTTATCGTCTTCCCTGGGTGTAATAATACTTCCCCCCTCCAAACTGATTTTCCTTTGTTCTTCTTGCACACCCTTACTGAATTCCTAACTACTTATTCTACAAACATTCTGTGTGTCCGCTGTGTGCCAGCCACTCTTCTAGGGGCAGGGAACAGACAAGCAAGGAACATTCTCGGCCCACAAGAGTCCCTGCTTCACAAAGCTTGTAAACAACCATCGCTTCATTTTATCTTTGCCCTCAACATTGTTTTTGAGATTCATCTATATCGATTCAAGTAGCTTTTTTAGCCCCAAGGGGGCAGATATGAACAGTCCCATTTTACAGATGCAAAAACTGTGACTGCTCAGGGAAAAATGAGGAGCTCTGTGCAGACTAAATCCCAGGACGCCACCGGGCCACGTGCAGCGGCGCTTTCGGCCCCTCGCGATCCCACCCGCGCATACTCCCCCCCCCTCGCTCCCTCCCAGCCGCCGCCGCGCCGGGTCCACGTGTGTGTGTCTGTGTGCGGAATGGGGACGGGGGCGGTGCCGCCGGAGGGGTGGGGTCCGGGCTAACGTCACGGGCAGTGCTGCCCAATCAGCGGCGGGCTCGCGGCCCCGGCGCTGGTATTGGGGCAGCTAGGGGGCAGTTCTCTATAACGCGGTCTCCGGGAGCCAGCGGGGAAGAAAGAAGCCGAGCGGGCGGAAGGCGCCCTCCCCGCCGCCTGGGCCCGGGCACCGGGTGCCGGGCCCGGGGTCCTTCCCGCCTCCCGCGGCTGCTGGCCGCTTTGTTTCCCCCGGCTTTGCGTTTCGGGCGACTGGAGAGGGGCTCCCGCCGGGGCTGCGCAGGGAACGCGGCGGCAGGAAGGGCGGCCGACCGCGCCGGGACACGCAGGGACCCAGGAGTCCGGCCGCCGGGAGGGCCGCGTGACGAGATCGAAGAGGGAGCCAGAGCTCTGCGGCCCCGGGTTGTGGGCCGGGGGCGCCCGTGAGCAGAGACCTCCCCGTCGAGGGGGGGCGATGTTCCCCTCGCCCGTGGGCTTTTCGGGCAGCCAGGGCATCCCGCCGTTGGGACCGGGGCCCCCTCAGTGGGCATACCCTCGGGCTGCTCTATGGAGACTCTGTGCCCCGCTCCCCGCCTGGCAGTGCCGGCGTCCCCACGAGGGTCGCCCTGCTCCCCCACACCCCGGAAGCCGCGTCGGGGGACCCAGGAGTTCTCTCCGCTGTGCCTGCGTGCCCTTGCCTTCTATGCCCTTGCCAAACCCCGGGCGTCCTCTCTGGACCTGGGGCCTGGGGAGCTGGCGGCGCGGGCCCCCGTGCTGCTGGGCCCTCGCGCCCCCCTGTGCACTGGCGGCAGGGCCCCGGATGGCCTGAAGCACCTCGGGGGACAGGCCGGGCCGTCCAGCGATTCGAACTCCCCGGCCACCGAGGATGCCGACAACGTCGCAGTGTACCCGCGCGCCGGAGAGGAGGAAGAGGGCGGAGGCAGTTTCCCGCACTTCGGCGCTCGCTCCTGTGCACCTCCGGGCCGCTGCCCGGCGTCCTGGCGCCCTCGGGTATCTACGACCAGCTTCGCCTCGTCCCCGCCTAGGCCAGCCCCGGGTCTCGAGTCCCAGCCTGGCCCAGCCGCCAGCCCGCCTCAGGAGCCCAGTTCCCGGCCTCCGTCGCCACCTGTGGGCCTCTCTATCGAGCCCGCGGGTCCCGGGGCGGCGCCGGAGCCGTCCCTGCCGGGCCAGACACCCGCAGTCGATGGAAACCCCCCGCCAGCCGCCCCCGAGGCACCAGCCACTAGTCCCTCGACGGCCAGCACAGCTCCGGCCGCGCCGGGAGATCTCCGCCAGGAACATTTCGATCGTCTGATCCGCCGGTCTAAACTTTGGTGTTATGCAAAGGGCTTCGCCCTGGACACTCCTAGTTTGCGTCGGGGGCCTGAGAGGCCGCCAGCTAAAGGGCCCGCCCGGGGAGCCGCCAAGAAGCGTCGGCGGCCGGCGCCCCCTCCGCGCAGCGTGCAGCCCCGCCGTCCTGCGCCCACGCTCCCCACCACGAGCACCTTCAGCCTCCTCGACTGCTTCCCTTGCCCCCCGGCCCTGGTGGTTGGGGAGGATGGAGACTTAGGGCCGGCATCCTCGCTTCGCCTCCAGGGAAACTCTAAGCCCCCGCCTGCCCATCCCCTGTGGAGGTGGCAGATGGGGGGTCCTGCTGTCCCTGAGCCCCCTGGCCTCAAATTCTGGGGGATCAACGTGGAGGAACTCTGAGCGTGGGACCTGTTCTGCCAAGGGGGAAAAATTGGGGCCGTGGCCAAACTACCGGCTCGAGGAGAGAGCCCCGTTCCTCACGTTTGCCTGTCCCCTTCCTTTATGTTTTATGGGCTGTGGACAGAGGGACTTCAAATGACAGTGATCGTCAAGCACCTAAGTGGTTGGGGTGACATTCCCTCCCCTCATCCTTTGCAGAGAAACCAAGAGCTGGAGTCAGGAGGCTTAACAGAAAAAAGCTGAATGACACAGATTCCTATCCCTGCCCCCTTCCTTCTTGGATCTCTAGGGGCAGGGCCTTCACCCCAGTGGCAGTAAAGGAGGCCACCGCTGAAAGACCAAAAAAAGAGGGGGAGCGGGAGAGTAGAGACCTCCGTGATGGACAAACTGGTTGTTTCTGTGTCTGTGGGAGCCTGGGGGTGTGGGGGCTGTGGTGGGGGTGGGGAGGTGATTGGCAGCTCCCTGGGGGCATCCCCCACCCCCACCGTCAGGCCTTTAACCCTTAGATTCCCTCAGGCCTTCCCTAGCACTCCTAGCACCACCTGAGCCTTAATGGAGGAGGGAGCAGTTTGGGCCAGGGGAAGATCACCCTCATCCTGTTCTCTTTCTAGGCACCCCCAGCTCAAGTGACCCTCTAATTGGTGAGATCTTCAGTCTCAGCCACTAACCTTTCCTTTTTGTCCAGTTTTGGAGGTTCCTCCTTCAATGTTCCCTGTTTGTTTTCAGTTTATAAGGTCTGGTGGG